>NC_136691.1:25311674-25911674 GCF_947650265.1 Symphodus melops
AGGAGGATCAGAATCAGTGCTGACGACACTGATTTCTCAAAATCCCGTTTTTTAACATCACTGGTAAAACTATTGTTTGTGTTACCGACCAGCACAGACCTAATCAGTATCAGTTTGATACCACGGCAAACAACAATAGTGGACCAACACCTAGAACTGGGCAATAAACTAAATGGTCAAAGTGACTTATGAGTACAATGATGGACTAAGCTTGAGTGGCATCACTGGTATGTCCCTGCAGGGGGCGCTGGAGTCCCATGGATGGCGGTCTCCGTGCTGGAAATGCTGTCTCAGGCTAACTTTGAGTCAAGCTAACGACAGGCTGAGAGCTGAGGCGGGTTTTAAACCTCCTGACAAACCGTTACACGGCGCCCACCTGTCAATCAGCTCAGCTCCAGGCTTCATCCAATCAAAAATGATGAGTCATCAAAACATTCACCTCCTCATGTCTGTTGTAAAAACAGGCTTTTGAATGGGTGTGTATGTGACTTCCTGTGCTTCTGCAGACAGCCTCTAGTGGACACTCCAGGAACTGCAGGAGTTTACACTTCAGGCTTCATTTTTACAGCTTGGTTTAAGACAGAACACTGCTCTCTCTCATTCCTTGTAATAGCTTCGGGTTAACGGGACATATTATAAAACATGCACGAACAGTGTTTTTAAATCTTTTTTTTTTTTTTTTTTTTGAAGAGACAGACACACCATAATATTATTATCATTATAAAATCATAGATCGTATTTCAAAACATGCTCAAATGGAAGGAGAACATTACAGTACTGACATCCTGGACCATCACTTTTACATCTCATACATGAAATACGAGTAAGCTCCTTGAATCATTTCATACAATTTTTTAAATTATATCCATTCTATATATTTTGAACGTTTGCATGGACCTCCACGTGAGAATTGTTACGTAAACCCTTTTTGGACCAATCCGCTGCCGTTTTACAGGACCGGATGTTGTATTGTAGTTTTCCCCAAAGCGACAGAGTGGACGCTAATCTTTGTTCAGTAGTTGAAACAGTGTGTGTGTGTTCACTCACACAGACATGAAGCAGAGCTCGAACGTGCCGGCTTTCCTCACCAAGCTGTGGACTCTGGTGGAGGATGAAAACACCAACGAGTTCATCTGCTGGAGCCAGGTAATGATGCTAACAACGTTAGCACGCTAGCTGTGAGCTTAGCTCCGTGCTAACAAGGTTTCACAGCGCGAGGAGGAGACCAGAGGATTACACATGAACTTACCTTTAAATTAACCTGAGTGAACTAAAGGGACATGTGCAGTGAAGCAGTGTGCTGGTTAAATCAGTGACCGTGTTATCTGGTGCTCGTAGTTACAGCAGCTGTTAAACAGACTCCTCCATCTTCAGTTTTTCATTAATAAATAAACAAACGGACTCCTCCATCTTCAGTTTTTCACTAATAAACAAACAGACTCCTCCATCTTCAGTTTTTCATTAATAAACAAACTAACAGACTTTGTTTGGAGCTGTAAATATAAACCATGATGGGGGAGAGACACCGGATAACAAGGTCACAGTTTAAACCTTTACACAGTTATTCTCTGACTGGATCAATCACGTGATCATAAAACCTCAAGTTGTGACGTTGTTTAGATCACGTGGGCATGATGATTTATAATATACAGACACATGGTACATGATGATGATGCTGTTACATGAATAAAGCAGGTAGTACAGGGACATGTTTATTTTTCTGGAGCGTCTTTCCTCTTTTAAAGGAGCAATACGTAACTCGGACACCTAGTGTTTAAAATGGGTACTGCAGTCCACACTCAAAACGGACAGCTGCTCTTGTTCCAGCCCGTCCTGCTCGTCTCCTGTGAACCTTTTACCTGTCAGAGACAGTTTAAAACCACCAGTCAATAGTTTGGACACACAGCAGCAACATCATTATCAAAAACATAATACACTCTGTTATTGTGATATGGCATCTGAAGTTGTCTCTTGACACAGTGTGCTCTTCAGGTGGTCGGCCATATGTACTGCGCTCTCTGTCCCCTGGTTGTGTATGTGTTCATAAATCACATCCTGTGTATATTACCGTGTAACACAATGTCCTGGTTGACTCGCGTTGACCTGGAGGTGCAGATGCTCTGCAGCTTTTTCTAACTGGTGTTCATGTGTGTGTTGTCAGGAGGGGAACAGCTTCCTGGTCTTGGACGAGCAGCATTTTGCAAAAGAGATCCTCCCGAAGTTCTTCAAGCACAACAATATGGCCAGCTTCATCCGACAGCTCAACATGTGTAAGTGTTGACTCTCCAGCAGCTCAGAGCGGGTTCAATCCCACTCTGAAGAGAAGACGCCTGAGCTGCTTCACACTCGTACCTGCAGCAGACAGACGTCAATGCTCTGATCTCAGCACTGTTTCAGTACACACCTCTGATGCACTGTGTTGTGTGTGTGTGTGTATAGATGGTTTCCGTAAAGTGATGCACATGGACACGGGGATCGTGAAACAGGAGAGAGACGGCCCGGTGGAGTTTCAGCACCCGTACTTTAAACACGGTCAGGACGACCTGCTGGAGAACATCAAGAGGAAGGTAGAGTCATCATACCGCTGTTGCTCGCCTCGCCATCCCTCCTCTGTCATTAACATAGAATTAATCTTAATAATCTTCATTTCTTCAGCGTTTCAAACTGATTCCGGACAGAGTAGCTGCTAAAGGAAGCATCTCATCCTGCTCGTACTGACTCGTGTAGATCAAACATGCTTCAACAAAAAACGCTCAGCTGACCTTCAAATTCCTCTTCACAACCCACAAGCTCATTAAAGAGCTCCATACCACACTCTGTTTCTCTCTTCATGTTTGAAACCTTCAGAGCAGCGCAGTCCTCACCTGAAACATGACTTCACTCAGTCCTCACCTGAAACATGACTTCACTCAGTCCTCACCTGAAACATGACTTCACTCAGTCCTCACCTGAAACATGACTTCATTCAGTCCTCACCTGAAACATGACTTCACTCAGTCCTCACCTGAAACATGACTTCACTCAGTCCTCACCTGAAACATGACTTCATTCAGTCCTCACCTGAAACATGACTTCACTCAGTCCTCACCTGAAACATGACTTCATTCAGTCCTCACCTGAAACATGACTTCATTCAGTCCTCACCTGAAACATGACTTCACTCAGTCCTCACCTGAAACATGACTTCACTCAGTCCTCACCTGAAACATGACTTCACTCAGTCCTTTATTTAATTTAAAGGGTTTTATTTTGAAAGACGAGCACATGACCCGGGCCGAGTCGTGTTGCTTAACAAGTAACGCTACAGGAACTCTCTCTGCTCACGGTGACTTGTTTTAGTAGCTAGAACAGTTGTTTTATGAGTGATGCACGCCCTCTGTTGTTCTCAGATGGTATGACAGCTGCCTGTGAATTGTCTGTTCACACATTTTGAATCCGTTGGATCCTCCTTTGTGATTAATCCCTAACCATCCGTATACCTGTGTCAGGTTTCTAACTCTCGACCCGAGGACTCAAAGATCCGTCAGGAGGACCTGACAAAGATCCTCGCCAGCGTTCAGAATGTTCACAGCAAACAGGAGAACATCGACGCCCGGCTCATCTCTCTGAAGAGGTGAGTGAGACGGACTCACGTACTAACCTTTGATATTGTTAGTAACTGTCGCTAACGTCCTCACACCACTTTTTCTAGTTGTGTGTGAACGTTTTCCTTGTCGTCATGGGAACACATCACGGGGGGGGGATCCACAGTCTGTAGGGTACACTGTGTGGATGTTGAGCGGAGGGTGTGTGATGTGGTCTTGGGGGTGAGGAGCTCCCCCTTTCTAAACATCTGTATGTTTACATACGGTGTGTGTGCGTGTGTGTGTGTGCGTGTGTGTGCGTATTCGTTCAGGGAGAACGAGGCTCTGTGGAGGGAGATCTCTGACCTGAGACAGAAACACGTTCACCAGCAGCAGCTCATCAAAAAGGTGAGCTCACACCTGAACATTGATCCTGATTGGTCGGTCAGAGGTCACTGAGTGGACTCTGTTGGTTGGCCTGCACACCTCTTCCCTGTTGTTGTTTGAATGTTGACGTCTGTTTGTTGTTGTTTTCAGTTGATCCAGTTCATCGTCACGTTGGTCCAGAACAACCACATCCTCAATTTAAAGCGGAAAAGGTGAGCGGGTCACTTCCACCTGTCCAATCATCAGCGTCCAAAGTGCCAACCTTCTCTGGTCCAAACAAACCCAGAATCTAAAGTTAAAAGGAGGACATACTGGCTGCTGCATTGTCGTCGGAGAAGAAGAGAGCAGCTCTCTGATTGGTCCTTTCAGATGAATATTCAATCTTTCTCTTTCTGTGTTTTTTCAGACCGGTTCTGATGAACAGCGGCGGGAAGAAGCCCAAATACATCCATGAGATCTTTGAAGACAAAGTGTGTGTGGAGCAGGTCAGTGAGTCCACATGGGTGGAGTGACTCGGAGGAGGCTCCCCCCCCCTCGTTAAAGCCCACGCCATCATCGTTTGTCCTGTGCTCTGATGTCCACTCTGTCTTTTCTGTCCAGTCGAGTGTCGGCAGTTTGAATGGAGGGAAGGCCGAGGCTTCTGATGATGTCATCATCTGTGATGTCAGTGAGAGCGATGTCGAGGTCACGGAGGAGTCACCGCGAGCGTTCGACCCCAGGTGAGATCAAGTGATGGTTCTTCGTATCCCGTGTTCTGTTACGAAGAAGTTTCCTCACGCCGTGCGACCTGCTCCCTCAGTGATATGGAGATCATGGAGGTGGAGCTGTACAACGGCGAGGAGTCAGAGCTTTGCGCCATCAGCTCAGAGGACATCGAGCAGCCGGTGGACGCCAACAAGACGGGCAGCACGCTAGACAGTAACGCACCCACGAGCAGCACATCTCACACCACTGCTCCGTCTTCGGCCGGCGCGGCTCCAACGAGCAGCGGCACGTCGAGCAGCTCCGCCCTGCAGCTGAACAAAGCGTCCTCTCTGAGTCTGGAGGACCCGGTCAAGATGATGGACTCCATTCTGAATGAGAACGGCGCCATCTCTCAGAACATCAACCTGCTGGGGAAGTAAGAGAGTGCGCTCAGCTCACTTTGTTCATGTTCACCTCATGAGGGACCGGTGACTTCAGCCCACTGAAGTGTCTGTGGTTGTCATGGTTACTGATCTGAATGATTGACCTTTCCATGGTCAACCTGTGTTGTCACTATGGTAACCACAGACGGGCTGAGAGTCACCAGTTCATGAAGAATCAGAAACATCTGGTAACAGACTGTAGGTGAACTCTCCACAGGAAGTACTTGCATGTGGCAGCATTTCACAATAAAAGCACCTGGAAAGTAGAGGGGGTGCTGTACACTAGTTCACTGTGTGTGTGTGTGTGTGTGTGTGTGTGTGTGTGTGTGTGCGTGTGCGTGCGTGCGTGCGTGCGTCAGGCTGGAGCTGATGGACTATCTGGACAGCATCGACTGCAGTCTGGAGGATTTTCAGGCCATGCTGTACGGGAAACAGTTCGGAATCGATGTTGATGCTCTGGAGGTGAAAACACAAACACTGAACATCCTCTTCCTCCTGATTCATCCTGATTCATCCTCTCCTCCTCTTCCTCCTGATTCATCCTGATTCATCCTCTCCTCCTGATTCATCCTCTCCTCCTCTTCCTCCTGATTCATCCTCTCCTCCTCTTCCTCCTGATTCATCCTCTCCTCCTCTTCCTCCTGATTCATCCTCTCTCCTCCTCTTCCTCCTGATTCATCCTCTCCTCCTCTTCCTCCTGATTCATCCTCTCCTCTTCTTCCTCCTGATTCATCCTCTCCTCTTCTTCCTCCTGATTCATCCTCTCCTCCTCTTCCTCCTGATTCATCCTCTCCTCCTCTTCCTCCTGATTCATCCTCTCTCCTCCTCTTCCTCCTGATTCATCCTCTCCTCCTCTTCCTCCTGATTCATCCTCTCCTCCTCTTCCTCCTGATTCATCCTCTCCTCCTCTTCCTCCTGATTCATCCTCTCCTCCTCTTCCTCCTGATTCATCCTCTCCTCCTCTTCCTCCTGATTCATCCTCTCCTCTCCTTCCTCCTGATTCATCCTCTCCTCCTCTTCCTCCTGATTCATCCTCTCCTCCTCTTCCTCCTGATTCATCCCCTCTCCTCCTCTTCCTTCTGATTCATCCTCTCCTCTCCTCCTCTTCCTCCTGATTCATCCTCTCCTCCTCTTCCTCCTGATTCCTCCTCTCCTCCTCTTCCTCCTGATTCCTCCTCTTCCTCCTGATTCATCCTCTCTCCTCCTCTTCCTCCTGATTCCTCTTCCTCCTGATTCCTCCTCTCCTCCTCTTCCTCCTGATTCCTCCTCTCCTCCTCTTCCTCCTGATTCCTCCTCTCCTCCTCTTCCTCCTGATTCCTCCTCTCCTCCTCTTCCTCCTGATTCCTCCTCTCCTCCTCTTCTTCCTGATTCATCCTCTCCTCCTCTTCCTCCTGATTCATCCTCTCCGCCTCTTCCTCCTGATTCATCCTCTCCGCCTCTTCCTCCTGATTCATCCTCTCCTCCTCTTCCTCCTGATTCATCCTCTTCCTCCTGATTCCTCCTCTTCCTCCTCTCCTCCTCTTTTTCCTGATTCCTCCTCTCCTCATCTTCCTCCTCTTCCTCCTCTCCTCCTTTTCCTCCTGCTTCCTCCTCTCCTCTTCCTCCTGCTTCCTCCTGCTTCCTCCTCTCCTCCTTTTCCTCCTGCTTCCTCCTCTCCTCTTCCTCCTGCTTCCTCCTCTCCTCCTCTTCCTCCTGCTTCCTCCTCTTCCTCCTCTCCTCCTACTTCATCCTCTTCCTCCTCTCCTCCTCTTCCTCCTGATTCCTCCTCTCCTCCTCTTCCAATTGATTTCTCCTCTCCTCCTGCTTCCTCCTCTTCCTCTTGATTTCTCCTCTTCCTCCTGATTCCTCCTCTCCTCCTCTTCCTCTTGATTTCTCCTCTTCCTCCTCCTCTCCTCCTACTTCCTCTTGATTCCTCCTCTCCTCTTCCTCCTCTCCTCCTCTTCCTCCTGATTCATCTTGTGTTCTCTGTGTGTTTTAGGAGAGTGTGTCCTCTAAAGAGAGCCTGTTGGAGCTAAACAGAGGCCGGGCAGAAGAAGACAACACGGGTGAGACACACACACACACACACACACACACACACACACACTCTATAAAGGTATTTGTCAGTCTAACATTGGGCGTCTTGTGTTCAGATAAGCAGCTGATCCAGTACACCTCCTGCCCCCTGCTGGCCTTCCTGGACGTCTGCACCCCGACTGCAGACTCAGACCTGGGCTCTAGCAGCTCCTCCACGTCCCACCTGCAGCTCTCCTCCTCCTCCGCCCCTCCGTCAGACCTGCTGGAGTCCAGCCTGGAGACCAAACAGACGGCCCGCAGCTCCCTGATCCGTCTGGAGCCGCTGACCGAGGCCGAGGCCAGCGAGGAGACGCTCTTCTACATGTGTGAACTCAGTCCTGCTGCAGCCGACACAGACTCCGCCCCCCTAGACAGCCTTTGAAACAAGCTCCGCCCACCTGGACCTGGTCTGAGTGGAGGGGACCTTTGGGAGAGTGACTCGCTCTCTGATCTCTGTGTGTGTGTGTGTGTGTCCTTTAGAGCACACACACACTTTAGTTTTACAACTTTGATTCAGAAGGAAACAGAGTTTATAAAAAGTTTAAACAGACATGACTTCACTGTTTCCTCTAAGTGATGGTCTGAGACACACACACACACACACACACACACACACACACAGCTCCTTCAGTAGAGATCTCTGAGTGTGAGTGAGGAGGCGTCACTCCTCCTGTATTTACAGACTCAAACCTTTGTATTATTTATTCTCTCTCTGTTTGTCTTTGATGCTGTTGTTGTTTCACTGAGACTCTCCATCAAACACCATTCCTTCACACAGACTGCTCCTGCTGCTCCTTCTTCTACTGCTCCTCCTACTGCTGCTGCTCCTCCTCCTCCTACTGATCCCCCTCCTACTTATCCTACTGCTCATCTTCCTCCTCCTCCTCCTACTTATCCTACTGCTCATCAGTTTAGCAGATGGCTGTTCCGTCATGGGCCCGGGTCTGCTGAAGATTTCTGCCTGTTAAAAGGAAGTTTTTTCTTGCCACGCCATGACGGATTAAGCTGGGCTCTTGTAACATAGCCATAAGTAAGGTCCTTTACCTGCTTTTTGTAAACATAACAATGAGCATGGTCTTGTTACCTGCCCTTTGTTAATGTTAACAGACAAACGGTAAGGTCCTTTACCTGCTTTTGTAAAGTGTCTTGAGATAACGCCTGTTATGAATTGACGCTATATAAATAAAGATTGATTGATTGATTGATCTTCCTCCTCCTCCTACTGATCCTGCTGCTCATCTTCCTCCTCCTACTGCTCCTCCTCCTACTGCTCCTCCTGCACCTCCTCCTCCTCCTCCTACTGTTCCTCCTGCAATTCGTCCTTCTTCTCCTCCTCCTCTTCTTCCTCCTGCACCTCCTCCTCCTCCTACTGTTCCTCCTGCAATTCGTCCTTCTTCTCCTCCTCCTCCTCTTCCTCCTGCACCTCCTCCTCCTGCACTTTGACTTTAATGATGCCCATCCAAAGCTATCCAACCACCTTCAGATTACCTGAGCAGGTGATGCAGCCTTCTAGCTTTAACGTAGACAAGTAGTGCTCATGCTTGTTGCCATGGTGATACTGACCTGAGGAGCGGGACATGGAGGACTGTGACGCACGCCACGATCAGAACATTCTCAAGCTTTAAAAGGTTACAGGAGCACCTGAACACATCTGTGCAGTACAGGCGGCTCTCACTGCAGGCAGCAGGTGGCGCTGTGCTCCTTTCAAAATGTGTTTTTCAGAAGTGGATAAAGAATCTGTCCTTGAAAGTGCAGCCAATATTAAACCTGCATTCTCTCTAACAACCAGCAGGGGGCGTCTGATTGGACACGTCTGATAAAATGTTTTATTCCCTCAGTAAACATTTCATAATGAGTTCATGGTGTCAGTCTGTAGTCTCATATCTGTCACACAACATGTTTATGTAGTAATGGTCCAGTTAGAGTCAAAAAGACCAGACAGGGGAGGAGTTAGGGGTGGGGCTAGCTGTGACTGATAGGTCGCTACCATGGCAACCTAAAATGATTTTTTCAGTTTTTGTTTTTTTTAAAGCAGCTGTTTGTTTTCACTAAGATCTTTTTTTTTTTTCCTGAAATGATCATATATGGGAAAAGGGGCGGAGCAGGATAGTAGTGTGGAACAGTTTTTATAAAGTGGAAATTTAATGGGAAGATACAAATTCTCTTCTGGATCATCACTGCTTTTATTCTGAAGGACTTCCTGTAGAACTTAGTGTTCAGCACACTCGGGGAGAAACAAGCAAAAATAAATGTTCACGTTTTTTAAGACGAGCAACAAAACCTAAACAAAATGAAAACAACCAGAAACAAACACTCTTGTCTTTTAGTGGACTTTTATTAAACCAGGTAAAGATTTTCAGAATAAAAGCACAAAAACAACCAAACTAATGTCTAAGCTACATGCTAATGCTAACACCACCAAATAAGTTAACTCATTTAAACAATATGTATTCATTAAAGTCAGAGCAACAAACACAGGCCTGTGAGTGTATGTATACACATGAGCAGGTCATTAATGACTATAACACACTCGCTGCTACACAGCAAGAAAGCAGATCAGTCATCACTTTTATACATGAAACAGTGTTTTAAATGTAATACTGATGCTGGCCACAGGGGGCGCTGAGTCAGAGAAGCATGCAGCTCTGTTCTAACACTACATATTTACAACAACAACAGCTACAGGGGGTCACAGCGGGATAGCAAGCTGTAGCGTGGGGGGCGGGATCAGCAGTGACGCAGGGGGCGGGATCAGCAGTGACGCAGGGGGCGGGGTCAGCTGTGGTCAGCTCAGTCGAAGTCTCTGTTGACGAGGACGAGCGGAGCGGCCAGCGTCCACACGTAGAGGGCGATACAGATCCAGCTGGATGAGATCTTCACCCACACGGACGGCCAGCGACTCGTCATCACCTCGTAGTTCGAGTCCGGACTGATGACAAAGACACACACAAACTCAGTGCTGAAGAACAGCTACATGAACAGGTCTGAAATGTCTTATCTACCATAATGTATGTTATTCTGTGTGTGTACCTCCATTATAGCTGTGTGTGTGTGTGTGTGTGTCCTACCTGTACCAGTTGGTGAGCGTCATCATGATGTAGAGCGAGGCGAGGAACAGCATGAAGTGGAAGAAGGAGTACGAGTATGTTACTCCGTCTTTCTCATTGTCCACGGCACGGCTCAGAGCGCCATCTTCCTCGAAGGCGTCCGCCTGAGGCCCGTCCTCGATAAGCGCTGACTCATCGCTGGTCAGAGTCAGCTTGTTAACCTGTGCATTGGACGAGTTACGGATACTGACAGAGAGAGAGAGAGAGGTTAGAATCTGACAGGTGGAGCCGCCTCCTCTTTGCAGAGCGGACAGTCCTCTCACCTGGAGTACAGCACACACATCAGGAACAGGATCAATCCCACAATCCCCTGGGCATCCCACCACTGGACCACATGGTCCTGACCCGCAGGGCTGGTGCTGTTCAACCCGATGATCCCCAGGAGGCTGGGGTTACACTTCCTGTCTGTGAGACAGGCAGAGAGATGTGATGCAGGCACATCACTAACTTCCTGATGGTTGCTGTGAGTGTGAGCTTACCTGGCTCGTTGGTCATAGCGGACCAGGTGAGGTACAAGGTGTACAGGGTGACGAGAGAGGACTGCAGCAGACCAGAGCGAGGCTGAGACTCCTGCACGCACACACACACACACACACACACGAATATAAATAACCTCTAAATCCAGGCATCCAAGCTGTGTTCTCAGGACGATTCTGACTCGAGTCACATGACTGACAAGGACCAATCACAGGTGATCAGCTGCTCCAGACCAGTTGATGATTTCTGACTTTATCCTGATGGTCTGCACTGAAAGACTAACTGAAATTACCATGGCAACAGCAGGCATGTCTGTAGAATCCCCCCCCCCCGTGTGTGTGTGTGTGTGTGTGTGTGTGTGTGTGTGTACCTGGATCTGAGGCAGGATGGACATGACGGAGGCGGCGATGCACAGCAGCATGTTGATGCTGATGAAGACTTTGTTCTCGGTGCAGCCCTCAGAGTGTGTGTAATAAACGTAGAACAGAACCAGAGAGATCAGAGACAGCACGTAGTTCAGAGCTGTGACCGACAGCAGGGCTGAGGACAGGAAAAACACACACACACACACACACACAGTGTAAGATCATCATGGTCAGAGGTCACAGATTTGTGCTGCACCACCTGTCTGACTTTAAAGTTAAACTCTTCCTGATGTCAGTGAGTCATGCTGTGTGGACGACCTGCCTGATTAATCACTATTGGATGATGTTTCTCTACTGTCTCCATGACAACTGTCAGTCAGACACCCTCCTGTGAAGGCAGGCAGCTCACCTGCATACCAGCAGCGAGAGTTCCCCTCCTCCATCTTCTCCACCCAGGACTCGTTCCAGGAATGGGCAAAGTCAATGAGGAGAACCAGCTGGATGAGGATGAAGCAGAACGCTCCGGACATGCCCACGTAGAACCACACTGAGGGGCACAGAGGGGGCGGGGTTAATACGGCTGTCAGTCAGACTGATGATGTCACAGAGCTCAGGTACAGTTCTACCTGTGGTGAAGGGTCCCTCTGAGATAAAGAAGGATCCGATGGTGATGGCTGTAGCTGCAGCGAACTTAAAGAACCAGAACCTGAGCACAGAGAGCACACTGTGATCACCAGGTGAAAGAACAGGACACAGTACAGGTGTGTGTACAGGTGAAAGAACAGTACAGGTGTGTGTACAGGTGTGTGTACCGGTGAAAGAACAGTACAGGTGTGTGTACAGGTGAAAGAACAGTACAGGTGTGTGTACAGGTGAAAGAACAGTACAGGTGTGTGTACAGGTGAAAGAACAGTACAGGTGTACTCAGACTGACCCGTTGTGCAGCGCTGCGCGGGGGTCCTGGCTGCTCTTCACTCGGATCATGAGCAGGGAGAAGAGGAGGAAGAACATGGCCATGCCGAAGCAGACACGGTAAACAGCTTTGTACCCGACCAGCACGTCACAGTTGACGTGACCCTCCACACCGGGGAGGGAGGTACCTGCCCCCCCTTCACAAAAACCTGGGATCTGCAGCAGGAGGCAGGAGAGGAGTCAGTGAGAGGAGGCGCTACGAGCAGGTCGACAGAACAGCCGCTCACTTTTCACTTACCTTCTTCAGCTGACCCTCCATGCCGGGCGCCAGCATGATGCAGGCGATGGCCACGCCCACCAGCAGGAAGAAGGCGTATATGAGGCGCGTCACTGTGGAGTTGTTTCCACTGGGGCAGCATCTGCACAGCAGGCAGGGGGCGCTGCCGCACAGGCAGGGGATCTAAACACAGCACGGGGTTACTATGGTTACCATTAAAAAATAATTCTTCAGAGTTAAGTAGAACACCAGTGTGTGTGTGTGTCTGTGTGTGTGTGTGTGTGTGTGCGTGTGTGTATGTGTGTGTTATTTGACTCTGTGTGTGTTATCTGACTCTGTGTGTATATCGGTCTGTGTGTGTCAAGGCATAAGCGAACTAGGCGCTTGCTTAGGGCCCCGCGGCCACTAGGGGGCCCCCAAGATCACTGTCATGCAGTGCGCACTGTCACTGTACGTCCAAAGCGCAGGTCGAGTCATAAACGTAAAAAACAAAGGACATATCCTTCAGGTGCAGAAAAAAGAAAGTGGAAAGAGATTTGAGTAGCTGTAATTAGTAAATTAACTAGTTTGAAAACGGCAGGAGTCTGCTGGTTTGCTGGTGGCGCAGTGGAACTGCTCCTGTCTTTATTTATTGAACAGTCTTCTCGCGGGCGGCGAAATAGCAAAATGTTCATGCTACAGGAATTTAACTTTGGTAGACTGAGCTCTCTCTGTACAAAGTGAACATTAAATAACAATCAACTAAAAATAAAATCAGGTAATTTAAGACTAACATGTAAAGACTGATGAGACAAGATGACTTTACAGTAAATACAAAGCTTTATCAAACCCAGCTGAGTGTTTTACATTTTGAACAGTATGGACACCCTGGACATCATTCATTGGTATCACTTATGTTCTCACCTGGGCCCCCACCATGTCTTTATAATGACATATGTAAAGACATGCCAGGCTGACCATATGATCATGTAAACAACACTGTCAGAGCCACAAGGAGTTTCTAATAGCTGTGTGAATGATCAACAATCAATATTATTGGCAGAAATAGAGGGCCCCAAAATCTAATTTTGCTTAGGGCCCCATGGAGGCTTGGGCCGGCTCTGGTGTGTGTAATAGTTAGATGTGTGTTTGCGTGTTTGTGTGTGTGAGTGTGTGTGTGTGTGTGTGTGTTATCTGACTCTGTGTACACGCTGCTGCAGTGTTGCGACACGGACGCTGTTATGTTGTTGACGTCATGTTGACGATGTTTACACACGTAAACAACTAACATCGATCAACTAACGTGCTCAATGTTAACCATATAGCTGTGACGTCATCGTGTCGCTACATCAGGCCGCTCGCGGGGCGTAAAGCTCGTTAAATAACAGGAAGAGGAGTGACGTCATTATAACCATAGATGTGTTTATATACATCTATGGTTATAACCGTCATGTTATGACGTCACGTCAACTACTGACACCGAAACCACCTGAATACGACACGAGAGAGAAGGTAGCGAGCTGTGTGTGTGTGTGTGTGCGTGTTTGTGTGTGTGTGTGTGTTATTGCGCAGTCATGACCGTTAGTAATAACAGTTGTCGGTGTACCCGGTTGCAGTCGGTATTTGGGGTCTACTCACCCAGCTCGCCATGGAGCAGAGACCCAGAACGGCTCCCATGATGCTCTTTGTTCTCTGTCTGCTTGTTGTTTTTCTGCTGGAGAAGATGGATGATGAAGATCAACGCCTCACTTCTTCTTCTACGGACACATAGGCTTCACACCAGCGCTCTGCTGCCCCCACAGGACCTCTATGGTACTGCGCTCTGTACTTAAGATCAGCGCTCTGCTGCCCCCACAGGACCTCTATGGTACTGCGCTCTGTACTTAAGATCAGCGCTCTGCTGCCCCCACATGATCTCTATGGTACTGCGCTCTGTACTTAAGATCAGCGCTCTGCTGCCCCCACATGATCTCTATGGTACTGCACTCTGTACTTAATATCAGCGCTCTGCTGCCCCCACAGGACCTCTGTGGTACTGCGCTCTGTACTGAAACCTGGTTCGTCCCAGAAAAACCAAACTCATCTTGACCAGAGAAGGGGGGCGATTATAAGGCACCAACACTCGGCCCCTTTGGACGCATTAGATTCATTTTTCCTTTTATTATTATATGACGTTTAATGATAATATAACTGTCTTTACTTTCAGGATGTACCATCTCCCTGCAGTGCCCCCTGCAGGTTCACAGAGTCTACACAGAGTCAAGAAGGCTCTTACACTTCTGAAGATCATCGGATTGAAAACACTTAAGATTTCTCTTCTTATTGATTTGATTGATATCGTTGTCGTTTCTCTTGGTGTTCCACCTTTGGCCTTTTTACTCTTAGGAGGTTCTTTGTTTTGATGAAGTGTTGACGTTGTCCTGCTCCATCATGAGTAACCTATACCTGACACAGTGACACAGATTTTGGATACATTATTAATAAAGAAGGTCCTTCCCCTCACTCCTCTCTCCTCACACGCTCAGAGAGGTCTAATACGCCACAGAAATACATGTTATATATCTATTTATTTATGTATTTAATTATTAGGGTCTTGTGTGCTGGCCGTTTATTAATATTCTTATTATCATATTAGTTATTTTTATTTAAGTTAAAATGTTAAAACTTATCATCACAAACACCGCTGCCAGTGAGAAGGTCTCTTCAACTTCTCTAAAAAAGATCACCTTCAAAGATCACCTGCAGATGTTACAGTCTGTTTACCTGCTGCAGACATTACAGCCTGTTTACCTGCTGCAGACGTTACAGCCCGTTTACCTGCTGCAGACGTTACAGCCCGTTTACCTGCTGCAGACGTTACAGCCCGTTTACCTGCTGCAGACGTTACAGTCTGTTTACCTGCTGCAGACGTTACAGCCTGTTTACGTGCTGCAGACGTTACAGTCTGTTTACCTGCTGCAGACTTTACAGCCTGTTTACCTGCTGTAGACTTTACAGCCTGTTTACCTGCTGCAGACGTTACAGCCTGTTTACCTGCTGCAGACTTTACAGCCTGTTTACCTGCTGCAGACGTTACAGTCTGTTTACCTGCTGCAGACGTTACAGCCTGTTTACCTGCTGCAGACGTTACAGCCTGTTTACCTGCTGCAGACGTTACAGTCTGTTTACCTGCTGCAGACGTTACAGCCTGTTTACCTGCTGCAGACGTTACAGCCTGTTTACCTGCTGCAGACGTTACAGCTTGTTTACCTGCTGCAGACGTTACAGTCTGTTTACCTGCAGACGTTACAGTCTGTTTACCTGCAGACGTTACAGCCTGTTTACTGTTTACCTGCTGCAGACGTTACAGTCTGTTTACCTGCTGCAGACTTTACAGTCTGTTTACCTGCTGCAGACGTTACAGACTGTTTACCTGCTGCAGACGTTACAGCCTGTTTACCTGCTGCAGGCGTTACAGCCTGTCTACCTGCTGCAGACGTTACAGCCTGTTTACCTGCTGCAGACGTTACAGCCTGTTTACTGTTTACCTGCTGCAGGCGTTACAGTCTGTTTACCTGCTGCAGACGTTACGGCCTGTTTACCTGCTGCAGACGTTACAGTCTGTTTACCTGCTGCAGACGTTACAGTCTGTTTACCTGCTGCAGACGTTACAGCCTGTTTACCTGCTGCAGACGTTACAGCCTGTTTACCTGCTGCAGACGTTACAGCCTGTTTACCTGCTGCAGGCGTTACAGCCTGTCTACCTGCTGCAGACGTTACAGCCTGTTTACCTGCTGCAGACGTTACAGCCTGTTTACTGTTTACCTGCTGCAGGCGTTACAGTCTGTTTACCTGCTGCAGACGTTACAGCCTGTTTACCTGCTGCAGACGTTACAGTCTGTTTACCTGCTGCAGACGTTACAGCCTGTTTACCTGCTGCAGACGTTACAGCCTGTTTACCTGCTGCAGACGTTACAGTCTGTTTACCTGCTGCAGACGTTACAGCCTGTTTACCTGCTGCACACGTTACAGTCTGTTTACCTGCTGCAGACTTTACAGCCTGTTTACCTGCTGCAGACATTACAGCCTGTTTACCTGCAGACGTTACAGCCTGTTTACCTGCTGCAGACGTTACAGCCTGTTTACCTGCTGCAGACGTTACAGCCTGTTTACCTGCTGCAGACTTTACAGCCTGTTTACCTGCTGCAGACATTACAGCCTGTTTACCTGCAGACGTTACAGCCTGTTTACCTGCTGCAGACGTTACAGCCTGTTTACCTGCTGCAGACGTTACAGCCTGTTTACCTGCTGCAGACGTTACAGTCTGTTTACCTGCTGCAGACGTTACAGTCTGTTTACCTGCTGCAGACGTTACAGCCTGTTTACCTGCTGCAGACGTTACAGCCTGTTTACCTGCTGCAGACGTTACAGCCTGTTTACCTGCTGCAGACGTTACAGCCTGTTTACTGTTTACCTGCTGCAGACGTTACAGTCTGTTTACCTGCTGCAGACTTTACAGCCTGTTTACCTGCTGCAGAGTTTACAGCCTGTTTACCTGCTGCAGACATTACAGCCTGTTTACCTGCTGCAGACTTTAATGCCTGTTTACCTGCTGCAGACTTTACAGCCTGTTTACCTGCTGCAGACGTTACAGCCTGTTTAGCTGCAGACGTTACAGCCTGTTTACCTGCTGCAGACGTTACAGCCTGTTTACCTGCTGCAGACGTTACAGCCTGTTTACCTGCTGCAGACGTTACAGCCTGTTTACCTGCTGCAGACGTTACAGCCTGTTTACCTGCTGCAGACGTTACAGTCTGTTTACCTGCTGCAGACGTTACAGTCTGTTTACCTGCTGCAGACGTTACAGCCTGTTTACCTGCTGCAGACGTTACAGCCTGTTTACCTGCTGCAGACGTTACAGCCTGTTTACCTGCTGCAGACGTTACAGCCTGTTTACTGTTTACCTGCTGCAGACGTTACAGTCTGTTTCCCTGCTGCAGACTTTACAGCCTGTTTACCTGCTGCAGACTTTACAGCCTGTTTACCTGCTGCAGACGTTACAGCATGTTTACCTGCTGCAGACTTTACAGCCTGTTTACCTGCTGCAGACTTTACAGCCTGTTTACCTGCTGCAGACGTTACAGCCTGTTTAGCTGCAGACGTTACAGCCTGTTTACCTGCTGCAGACGTTACAGCCTGTTTACCTGCTGCAGACGTTACAGTCTGTTTACCTGCTGCAGACCTTACAGCCTGTTTACCTGCTGCAGACGTTACAGCCTGTTTACCTGCTGCAGACATTACAGCCTGTTTACCTGCTGCAGACGTTACAGCCTGTTTACCTGCTGCAGACGTTACAGCCTGTTTACCTGCTGCAGACGTTACAGTCTGTTTACCTGCTGCAGACGTTACAGTCTGTTTACCTGCTGCAGACGTTACAGCCTGTTTACCTGCTGCAGACGTTACAGCCTGTTTACCTGCTGCAGACTTTACAGCCTGTTTACCTGCTGCAGACGTTACAGCCTGTTTAGCTGCAGACGTTACAGCCTGTTTACCTGCTGCAGACGTTACAGCCTGTTTACCTGCTGCAGACGTTACAGTCTGTTTACCTGCTGCAGACCTTACAGCCTGTTTACCTGCTGCAGACGTTACAGCCTGTTTACCTGCTGCAGACGTTACAGCCTGTTTACCTGCTGCAGACGTTACAGCCTGTTTACTGTTTACCTGCTGCAGACGTTACAGTCTGTTTACCTGCTGCAGACTTTACAGCCTGTTTACCTGCTGCAGACTTTACAGCCTGTTTACCTGCTGCAGACGTTACAGCCTGTTTACCTGCTGCAGACTTTACAGCCTGTTTACCTGCTGCAGACTTTACAGCCTGTTTACCTGCTGCAGACGTTACAGCCTGTTTACCTGCTGCAGACGTTACAGCCTGTTTAGCTGCAGACGTTACAGCCTGTTTACCTGCTGCAGACGTTACAGCCTGTTTACCTGCTGCAGACGTTACAGCCTGTTTACCTGCTGCAGACGTTACAGCCTGTTTACCTGCTGCAGACGTTACAGCCTGTTTACTGTTTACCTGCTGCAGACGTTACAGTCTGTTTCCCTGCTGCAGACTTTACAGCCTGTTTACCTGCTGCAGACTTTACAGCCTGTTTACCTGCTGCAGACGTTACAGTCTGTTTACCTGCTGCAGACCTTACAGCCTGTTTACCTGCTGCAGACGTTACAGCCTGTTTACCTGCTGCAGACATTACAGCCTGTTTACCTGCTGCAGACGTTACAGCCTGTTTACCTGCTGCAGACGTTACAGCCTGTTTACCTGCTGCAGACGTTACAGTCTGTTTACCTGCTGCAGACGTTACAGTCTGTTTACCTGCTGCAGACGTTACAGCCTGTTTACCTGCTGCAGACGTTACAGCCTGTTTACCTGCTGCAGACTTTACAGCCTGTTTACCTGCTGCAGACGTTACAGCCTGTTTAGCTGCAGACGTTACAGCCTGTTTACCTGCTGCAGACGTTACAGCCTGTTTACCTGCTGCAGACGTTACAGTCTGTTTACCTGCTGCAGACCTTACAGCCTGTTTACCTGCTGCAGACGTTACAGCCTGTTTACCTGCTGCAGACGTTACAGCCTGTTTACCTGCTGCAGACGTTACAGCCTGTTTACTGTTTACCTGCTGCAGACGTTACAGTCTGTTTACCTGCTGCAGACTTTACAGCCTGTTTACCTGCTGCAGACTTTACAGCCTGTTTACCTGCTGCAGACGTTACAGCCTGTTTACCTGCTGCAGACTTTACAGCCTGTTTACCTGCTGCAGACTTTACAGCCTGTTTACCTGCTGCAGACGTTACAGCCTGTTTACCTGCTGCAGACGTTACAGCCTGTTTAGCTGCAGACGTTACAGCCTGTTTACCTGCTGCAGACGTTACAGCCTGTTTACCTGCTGCAGACGTTACAGCCTGTTTACCTGCTGCAGACGTTACAGCTTGTTTACCTGCTGCAGACGTTACAGTCTGTTTACCTGCAGACGTTACAGTCTGTTTACCTGCAGACGTTACAGCCTGTTTACTGTTTACCTGCTGCAGACGTTACAGTCTGTTTACCTGCTGCAGACTTTACAGTCTGTTTACCTGCTGCAGACGTTACAGACTGTTTACCTGCTGCAGACGTTACAGCCTGTTTACCTGCTGCAGGCGTTACAGCCTGTCTACCTGCTGCAGACGTTACAGCCTGTTTACCTGCTGCAGACGTTACAGCCTGTTTACTGTTTACCTGCTGCAGGCGTTACAGTCTGTTTACCTGCTGCAGACGTTACGGCCTGTTTACCTGCTGCAGACGTTACAGTCTGTTTACCTGCTGCAGACGTTACAGTCTGTTTACCTGCTGCAGACGTTACAGCCTGTTTACCTGCTGCAGACGTTACAGCCTGTTTACCTGCTGCAGACGTTACAGCCTGTTTACCTGCTGCAGGCGTTACAGCCTGTTTACCTGCTGCAGACGTTACAGCCTGTTTACTGTTTACCTGCTGCAGACGTTACAGTCTGTTTACCTGCTGCAGACTTTACAGCCTGTTTACCTGCTGTAGACTTTACAGCCTGTTTACCTGCTGCAGACGTTACAGCCTGTTTACCTGCTGCAGACTTTACAGCCTGTTTACCTGCTGCAGACGTTACAGTCTGTTTACCTGCTGCAGACGTTACAGCCTGTTTACCTGCTGCAGACGTTACAGCCTGTTTACTGTTTACCTGCTGCAGACGTTACAGTCTGTTTACCTGCTGCAGACTTTACAGCCTGTTTACCTGCTGCAGACTTTACAGCCTGTTTACCTGCTGCAGACGTTACAGCCTGTTTACCTGCTGCAGACTTTACAGCCTGTTTACCTGCTGCAGACTTTACAGCCTGTTTACCTGCTGCAGACGTTACAGCCTGTTTACCTGCTGCAGACGTTACAGCCTGTTTAGCTGCAGACGTTACAGCCTGTTTACCTGCTGCAGACGTTACAGCCTGTTTACCTGCTGCAGACGTTACAGCCTGTTTACCTGCTGCAGACGTTACAGCCTGTTTACCTGCTGCAGACGTTACAGCCTGTTTACTGTTTACCTGCTGCAGACGTTACAGTCTGTTTCCCTGCTGCAGACTTTACAGCCTGTTTACCTGCTGCAGACTTTACAGCCTGTTTACCTGCTGCAGACGTTACAGCATGTTTACCTGCTGCAGACTTTACAGCCTGTTTACCTGCTGCAGACTTTACAGCCTGTTTACCTGCTGCAGACGTTACAGCCTGTTTAGCTGCAGACGTTACAGCCTGTTTACCTGCTGCAGACGTTACAGCCTGTTTACCTGCTGCAGACGTTACAGTCTGTTTACCTGCTGCAGACCTTACAGCCTGTTTACCTGCTGCAGACGTTACAGCCTGTTTACCTGCTGCAGACGTTACAGTCTGTTTACCTGCTGCAGACGTTACAGTCTGTTTACCTGCTGCAGACGTTACAGCCTGTTTACCTGCTGCAGACGTTACAGTCTGTTTACCTGCTGCAGACGTTACAGCCCTTTTACCTGCTGCAGACGTTACAGCCTGTTTACCTGCTGCAGACGTTACAGCCTGTTTACTGTTTACCTGCTGCAGACGTTACAGCCTGTTTACCTGCTGCAGACGTTACAGCCTGTTTACCTGCTGCAGACGTTACAGCCTGTTTACCTGCTGCAGACGTTACAGTCTGTTTACCTGCTGCAGACGTTACAGTCTGTTTACCTGCTGCAGACGTTACAGCCTGTTTACCTGCTGCAGACGTTACAGCCTGTTTACCTGCTGCAGACGTTACAGCCTGTTTACCTGCTGCAGACGTTACAGCCTGTTTACTGTTTACCTGCTGCAGACGTTACAGTCTGTTTACCTGCTGCAGACTTTACAGCCTGTTTACCTGCTGCAGAGTTTACAGCCTGTTTACCTGCTGCAGACATTACAGCCTGTTTACCTGCTGCAGACTTTAATGCCTGTTTACCTGCTGCAGACTTTACAGCCTGTTTACCTGCTGCAGACGTTACAGCCTGTTTACCTGCTGCAGACGTTACAGCCTGTTTACCTGCTGCAGGCGTTACAGCCTGTCTACCTGCTGCAGACGTTACAGCCTGTTTACCTGCTGCAGACGTTACAGCCTGTTTACTGTTTACCTGCTGCAGGCGTTACAGTCTGTTTACCTGCTGCAGACGTTACGGCCTGTTTACCTGCTGCAGACGTTACAGTCTGTTTACCTGCTGCAGACGTTACAGTCTGTTTACCTGCTGCAGACGTTACAGCCTGTTTACCTGCTGCAGACGTTACAGCCTGTTTACCTGCTGCAGACGTTACAGCCTGTTTACCTGCTGCAGGCGTTACAGCCTGTCTACCTGCTGCAGACGTTACAGCCTGTTTACCTGCTGCAGACGTTACAGCCTGTTTACTGTTTACCTGCTGCAGGCGTTACAGTCTGTTTACCTGCTGCAGACGTTACAGCCTGTTTACCTGCTGCAGACTTTACAGTCTGTTTACCTGCTGCAGACGTTACAGACTGTTTACCTGCTGCAGACGTTACAGCCTGTTTACCTGCTGCAGGCGTTACAGCCTGTCTACCTGCTGCAGACGTTACAGCCTGTTTACCTGCTGCAGACGTTACAGCCTGTTTACTGTTTACCTGCTGCAGGCGTTACAGTCTGTTTACCTGCTGCAGACGTTACGGCCTGTTTACCTGCTGCAGACGTTACAGTCTGTTTACCTGCTGCAGACGTTACAGTCTGTTTACCTGCTGCAGACGTTACAGCCTGTTTACCTGCTGCAGACGTTACAGCCTGTTTACCTGCTGCAGACGTTACAGCCTGTTTACCTGCTGCAGGCGTTACAGCCTGTCTACCTGCTGCAGACGTTACAGCCTGTTTACCTGCTGCAGACGTTACAGCCTGTTTACTGTTTACCTGCTGCAGGCGTTACAGTCTGTTTACCTGCTGCAGACGTTACAGCCTGTTTACCTGCTGCAGACGTTACAGTCTGTTTACCTGCTGCAGACGTTACAGCCTGTTTACCTGCTGCAGACGTTACAGCCTGTTTACCTGCTGCAGACGTTACAGTCTGTTTACCTGCTGCAGACGTTACAGCCTGTTTACCTGCTGCACACGTTACAGTCTGTTTACCTGCTGCAGACTTTACAGCCTGTTTACCTGCTGCAGACATTACAGCCTGTTTACCTGCAGACGTTACAGCCTGTTTACCTGCTGCAGACGTTACAGCCTGTTTACCTGCTGCAGACGTTACAGCCTGTTTACCTGCTGCAGACTTTACAGCCTGTTTACCTGCTGCAGACATTACAGCCTGTTTACCTGCAGACGTTACAGCCTGTTTACCTGCTGCAGACGTTACAGCCTGTTTACCTGCTGCAGACGTTACAGCCTGTTTACCTGCTGCAGACGTTACAGTCTGTTTACCTGCTGCAGACGTTACAGTCTGTTTACCTGCTGCAGACGTTACAGCCTGTTTACCTGCTGCAGACGTTACAGCCTGTTTACCTGCTGCAGACGTTACAGCCTGTTTACCTGCTGCAGACGTTACAGCCTGTTTACTGTTTACCTGCTGCAGACGTTACAGTCTGTTTACCTGCTGCAGACTTTACAGCCTGTTTACCTGCTGCAGAGTTTACAGCCTGTTTACCTGCTGCAGACATTACAGCCTGTTTACCTGCTGCAGACTTTAATGCCTGTTTACCTGCTGCAGACTTTACAGCCTGTTTACCTGCTGCAGACGTTACAGCCTGTTTAGCTGCAGACGTTACAGCCTGTTTACCTGCTGCAGACGTTACAGCCTGTTTACCTGCTGCAGACGTTACAGCCTGTTTACCTGCTGCAGACGTTACAGCCTGTTTACCTGCTGCAGACGTTACAGCCTGTTTACCTGCTGCAGACGTTACAGTCTGTTTACCTGCTGCAGACGTTACAGTCTGTTTACCTGCTGCAGACGTTACAGCCTGTTTACCTGCTGCAGACGTTACAGCCTGTTTACCTGCTGCAGACGTTACAGCCTGTTTACCTGCTGCAGACGTTACAGCCTGTTTACTGTTTACCTGCTGCAGACGTTACAGTCTGTTTCCCTGCTGCAGACTTTACAGCCTGTTTACCTGCTGCAGACTTTACAGCCTGTTTACCTGCTGCAGACGTTACAGCATGTTTACCTGCTGCAGACTTTACAGCCTGTTTACCTGCTGCAGACTTTACAGCCTGTTTACCTGCTGCAGACGTTACAGCCTGTTTACCTGCTGCAGACGTTACAGCCTGTTTACCTGCTGCAGACGTTACAGCCTGTTTACCTGCTGCAGACGTTACAGTCTGTTTACCTGCTGCAGACCTTACAGCCTGTTTACCTGCTGCAGACGTTACAGCCTGTTTACCTGCTGCAGACATTACAGCCTGTTTACCTGCTGCAGACGTTACAGCCTGTTTACCTGCTGCAGACGTTACAGCCTGTTTACCTGCTGCAGACGTTACAGTCTGTTTACCTGCTGCAGACGTTACAGTCTGTTTACCTGCTGCAGACGTTACAGCCTGTTTACCTGCTGCAGACGTTACAGCCTGTTTACCTGCTGCAGACTTTACAGCCTGTTTACCTGCTGCAGACGTTACAGCCTGTTTAGCTGCAGACGTTACAGCCTGTTTACCTGCTGCAGACGTTACAGCCTGTTTACCTGCTGCAGACGTTACAGTCTGTTTACCTGCTGCAGACCTTACAGCCTGTTTACCTGCTGCAGACGTTACAGCCTGTTTACCTGCTGCAGACGTTACAGCCTGTTTACCTGCTGCAGACGTTACAGCCTGTTTACTGTTTACCTGCTGCAGACGTTACAGTCTGTTTACCTGCTGCAGACTTTACAGCCTGTTTACCTGCTGCAGACTTTACAGCCTGTTTACCTGCTGCAGACGTTACAGCCTGTTTACCTGCTGCAGACTTTACAGCCTGTTTACCTGCTGCAGACTTTACAGCCTGTTTACCTGCTGCAGACGTTACAGCCTGTTTACCTGCTGCAGACGTTACAGCCTGTTTAGCTGCAGACGTTACAGCCTGTTTACCTGCTGCAGACGTTACAGCCTGTTTACCTGCTGCAGACGTTACAGCCTGTTTACCTGCTGCAGACGTTACAGCCTGTTTACCTGCTGCAGACGTTACAGCCTGTTTACTGTTTACCTGCTGCAGACGTTACAGTCTGTTTCCCTGCTGCAGACTTTACAGCCTGTTTACCTGCTGCAGACTTTACAGCCTGTTTACCTGCTGCAGACGTTACAGCATGTTTACCTGCTGCAGACGTTACAGTCTGTTTACCTGCTGCAGACCTTACAGCCTGTTTACCTGCTGCAGACGTTACAGCCTGTTTACCTGCTGCAGACGTTACAGTCTGTTTACCTGCTGCAGACGTTACAGTCTGTTTACCTGCTGCAGACGTTACAGCCTGTTTACCTGCTGCAGACGTTACAGTCTGTTTACCTGCTGCAGACGTTACAGCCTGTTTACCTGCTGCAGACGTTACAGCCTGTTTACCTGCTGCAGACGTTACAGCCTGTTTACTGTTTACCTGCTGCAGACGTTACAGCCTGTTTACCTGCTGCAGACGTTACAGCCTGTTTACCTGCTGCAGACGTTACAGCCTGTTTACCTGCTGCAGACGTTACAGTCTGTTTACCTGCTGCAGACGTTACAGTCTGTTTACCTGCTGCAGACGTTACAGCCTGTTTACCTGCTGCAGACGTTACAGCCTGTTTACCTGCTGCAGACGTTACAGCCTGTTTACCTGCTGCAGACGTTACAGCCTGTTTACTGTTTACCTGCTGCAGACGTTACAGTCTGTTTACCTGCTGCAGACTTTACAGCCTGTTTACCTGCTGCAGAGTTTACAGCCTGTTTACCTGCTGCAGACATTACAGCCTGTTTACCTGCTGCAGACTTTAATGCCTGTTTACCTGCTGCAGACTTTACAGCCTGTTTACCTGCTGCAGACGTTACAGCCTGTTTACCTGCTGCAGACGTTACAGCCTGTTTACCTGCTGCAGACGTTACAGCCTGTTTACCTGCTGCAGACGTTACAGCCTGTTTACTGTTTACCTGCTGCAGACGTTACAGTCTGTTTACCTGCTGCAGACTTTACAGCCTGTTTACCTGCTGCAGACGTTACAGTCTGTTTACCTGCTGCAGACGTTACAGCCTGTTTACCTGCTGCAGACGTTACAGCCTGTTTACCTGCTGCAGACGTTACAGCCTGTTTACCTGCTGCAGACGTTACAGCCTGTTTACTGTTTACCTGCTGCAGACGTTACAGTCTGTTTCCCTGCTGCAGACTTTACAGCCTGTTTACCTGCTGCAGACTTTACAGTCTGTTTCCCTGCTGCAGACTTTACAGCCTGTTTACCTGCTGCAGACGTTACAGCCTGTTTACCTGCTGCAGACGTTACAGCCTGTTTACCTGCTGCAGACGTTACAGCCTGTTTACCTGCTGCAGACGTTACAGCCTGTTTACTGTTTACCTGCTGCAGACGTTACAGTCTGTTTCCCTGCTGCAGACTTTACAGCCTGTTTACCTGCTGCAGACGTTACAGCCTGTTTACCTGCTGCAGACGTTACAGCATGTTTACCTGCTGCAGACTTTACAGCCTGTTTACCTGCTGCAGACTTTACAGCCTGTTTACCTGCTGCAGACGTTACAGCCTGTTTAGCTGCAGACGTTACAGCCTGTTTACCTGCTGCAGACGTTACAGCCTGTTTACCTGCTGCAGACGTTACAGCCTGTTTACCTGCTGCAGACGTTACAGCCTGTTTACCTGCTGCAGACGTTACAGTCTGTTTACCTGCTGCAGACGTTACAGTCTGTTTACCTGCTGCAGACGTTACAGCCTGTTTACCTGCTGCAGACGTTACAGCCTGTTTACTGTTTACCTGCTGCAGACGTTACAGTCTGTTTACCTGCTGCAGACTTTACAGCCTGTTTACCTGCTGCAGAGTTTACAGCCTGTTTACCTGCTGCAGACGTTACAGCCTGTTTACCTGCTGCAGACGTTACAGCCTGTTTACTGTTTACCTGCTGCAGACGTTACAGCCTGTTTACCTGCTGCAGACGTTACAGCCTGTTTACCTGCTGCAGACGTTACAGCCTGTTTACCTGCTGCAGACGTTACAGCCTGTTTACTGTTTACCTGCTGCAGACGTTACAGTCTGTTTACCTGCTGCAGACTTTACAGCCTGTTTACCTGCTGCAGAGTTTACAGCCTGTTTACCTGCTGCAGACATTACAGCCTGTTTACCTGCTGCAGACTTTAATGCCTGTTTACCTGCTGCAGACTTTACAGCCTGTTTACCTGCTGCAGACGTTACAGCCTGTTTAGCTGCAGACGTTACAGCCTGTTTACCTGCTGCAGACGTTACAGCCTGTTTACCTGCTGCAGACGTTACAGCCTGTTTACCTGCTGCAGACGTTACAGCCTGTTTACCTGCTGCAGACGTTACAGCCTGTTTACCTGCTGCAGACGTTACAGTCTGTTTACCTGCTGCAGACGTTACAGTCTGTTTACCTGCTGCAGACGTTACAGCCTGTTTACCTGCTGCAGACGTTACAGCCTGTTTACCTGCTGCAGACGTTACAGCCTGTTTACCTGCTGCAGACGTTACAGCCTGTTTACTGTTTACCTGCTGCAGACGTTACAGTCTGTTTCCCTGCTGCAGACTTTACAGCCTGTTTACCTGCTGCAGACTTTACAGCCTGTTTACCTGCTGCAGACGTTACAGCATGTTTACCTGCTGCAGACTTTACAGCCTGTTTACCTGCTGCAGACTTTACAGCCTGTTTACCTGCTGCAGACGTTACAGCCTGTTTAGCTGCAGACGTTACAGCCTGTTTACCTGCTGCAGACGTTACAGTCTGTTTACCTGCTGCAGACGTTACAGTCTGTTTACCTGCTGCAGACGTTACAGCCTGTTTACCTGCTGCAGACGTTACAGCCTGTTTACCTGCTGCAGACGTTACAGCCTGTTTACTGTTTACCTGCTGCAGACGTTACAGTCTGTTTCCCTGCTGCAGACTTTACAGCCTGTTTACCTGCTGCAGACTTTACAGCCTGTTTACCTGCTGCAGACGTTACAGCATGTTTACCTGCTGCAGACTTTACAGCCTGTTTACCTGCTGCAGACTTTACAGCCTGTTTACCTGCTGCAGACGTTACAGCCTGTTTAGCTGCAGACGTTACAGCCTGTCTACCTGCTGCAGACGTTACAGCCTGTTTACCTGCTGCAGACGTTACAGCCTGTTTACCTGCTGCAGACGTTACAGCCTGTTTAGCTGCAGACGTTACAGCCTGTTTACCTGCTGCAGACGTTACAGCCTGTTTACCTGCTGCAGACGTTACAGCCTGTTTACCTGCTGCAGACGTTACAGTCTGTTTACCTGCTGCAGACGTTACAGTCTGTTTACCTGCTGCAGACGTTACAGCCTGTTTACCTGCTGCAGACGTTACAGCCTGTTTACCTGCTGCAGACGTTACAGCCTGTTTACCTGCTGCAGACGTTACAGCCTGTTTACTGTTTACCTGCTGCAGACGTTACAGTCTGTTTCCCTGCTGCAGACTTTACAGCCTGTTTACCTGCTGCAGACTTTACAGCCTGTTTACCTGCTGCAGACGTTACAGCATGTTTACCTGCTGCAGACTTTACAGCCTGTTTACCTGCTGCAGACTTTACAGCCTGTTTACCTGCTGCAGACGTTACAGCCTGTTTAGCTGCAGACGTTACAGCCTGTTTACCTGCTGCAGACGTTACAGCCTGTTTACCTGCTGCAGACGTTACAGTCTGTTTACCTGCTGCAGACCTTACAGCCTGTTTACCTGCTGCAGACGTTACAGCCTGTTTACCTGCTGCAGACGTTACAGCCTGTTTACCTGCTGCAGACGTTACAGCCTGTTTACCTGCTGCAGACGTTACAGCCTGTTTACCTGCTGCAGACGTTACAGCCTGTTTACTGTTTACCTGCTGCAGACGTTACAGTCTGTTTACCTGCTGCAGACTTTACAGCCTGTTTACCTGCTGCAGACTTTACAGCCTGTTTACCTGCTGCAGACGTTACAGCCTGTTTACCTGCTGCAGACTTTACAGCCTGTTTACCTGCTGCAGACTTTACATCCTGTTTACCTGCTGCAGACGTTACAGTCTGTTTACCTGCTGCAGACGTGACAGCCTGTTTACCTGCTGCAGACGTTACAGCCTGTTTACCTGCTGCAGACGTTACAGTCTGTTTACCTGCTGCAGACGTTACAGCCTGTTTACCTGCTGCAGACGTTACAGTCTGTTTACCTGCTGCAGACTTTACAGCCTGTTTACCTGCTGCAGACATTACAGCCTGTTTACCTGCAGACGTTACAGCCTGTTTACCTGCTGCAGACGTTACAGCCTGTTTACCTGCTGCAGACGTTACAGCCTGTTTACCTGCTGCAGACGTTACAGTCTGTTTACCTGCTGCAGACGTTACAGTCTGTTTACCTGCTGCAGACGTTACAGTCTGTTTACCTGCTGCAGACTTTACAGCCTGTTTACCTGCTGCAGACATTACAGCCTGTTTACCTGCAGACGTTACAGCCTGTTTACCTGCTGCAGACGTTACAGCCTGTTTACCTGCTGCAGACGTTACAGCCTGTTTACCTGCTGCAGACGTTACAGCCTGTTTAGCTGCAGACGTTACAGCCTGTTTACTGTTTACCTGCTGCAGACGTTACAGTCTGTTTACCTGCTGCAGACTTTACAGCCTGTTTACCTGCTGCAGACCTTACAGCCTGTTTACCTGCTGCAGACGTTACAGCCTGTTTAGCTGCAGACGTTACAGTCTGTTTACCTGCTGCAGACTTTACAGCCTGTTTACCTGCTGCAGACGTTACAGTCTGTTTACCTGCTGCAGACCTTACAGCCTGTTTACCTGCTGCAGACGTTACAGCCTGTTTACCTGCTGCAGACGTTACAGCCTGTTTACCTGCTGCAGACTTTACAGCCTGTTTACCTGCTGCAGACGTTACAGTCTGTTTACCTGCTGCAGACGTTACAGCCTGTTTACCTGCTGCAGACGTTACAGCCTGTTTACCTGCTGCAGACGTTACAGTCTGTTTACCTGCTGCAGACGTTACAGCCTGTTTACCTGCTGCAGACGTTACAGTCTGTTTACCTGCTGCAGACTTTACAGCCTGTTTACCTGCTGCAGACATTACAGCCTGTTTACCTGCAAACGTTACAGCCTGTTTACCTGCTGCAGACGTTACAGCCTGTTTACCTGCTGCAGACGTTACAGCCTGTTTACCTGCTGCAGACGTTACAGTCTGTTTACCTGCTGCAGACGTTACAGCCCGTTTACCTGCTGCAGACGTTACAGCCTGTTTACCTGCTGCAGACGTTACAGCCTGTTTACCTGCTGCAGACGTTACAGCCTGTTTACTGTTTACCTGCTGCAGACGTTACAGTCTGTTTACCTGCTGCAGACTTTACAGCCTGTTTACCTGCTGCAGACTTTACAGCCTGTTTACCTGCTGCAGACGTTACAGCATGTTTACCTGCTGCAGACTTTACAGCCTGTTTACCTGCTGCAGACTTTACAGCCTGTTTACCTGCTGCAGACTTTACAGCCTGTTTACCTGCTGCAGACGTTACAGCCTGTTTAGCTGCAGACGTTACAGCCTGTTTACCTGCTGCAGACGTTACAGTCTGTTTACCTGCTGCAGACGTTACAGCCTGTTTACCTGCTGCAGACGTTACAGTCTGTTTACCTGCTGCAGACTTTACAGCCTGTTTACCTGCTGCAGACATTACAGCCTGTTTACCTGCAAACGTTACAGCCTGTTTACCTGCTGCAGACGTTACAGCCTGTTTACCTGCTGCAGACGTTACAGCCTGTTTACCTGCTGCAGACGTTACAGTCTGTTTACCTGCTGCAGACGTTACAGCCCGTTTACCTGCTGCAGACGTTACAGCCTGTTTACCTGCTGCAGACGTTACAGCCTGTTTACCTGCTGCAGACGTTACAGCCTGTTTACTGTTTACCTGCTGCAGACGTTACAGTCTGTTTACCTGCTGCAGACTTTACAGCCTGTTTACCTGCTGCAGACTTTACAGCCTGTTTACCTGCTGCAGACGTTACAGCATGTTTACCTGCTGCAGACTTTACAGCCTGTTTACCTGCTGCAGACTTTACAGCCTGTTTACCTGCTGCAGACTTTACAGCCTGTTTACCTGCTGCAGACGTTACAGCCTGTTTAGCTGCAGACGTTACAGCCTGTTTACCTGCTGCAGACGTTACAGCCTGTTTACCTGCTGCAGACGTTACAGTCTGTTTACCTGCTGCAGACCTTACAGCCTGTTTACCTGCTGCAGACGTTACAGCCTGTTTACCTGCTGCAGACGTTACAGTCTGTTTACCTGCTGCAGACGTTACAGCCTGTTTACCTGCTGCAGACGTTACAGCCTGTTTACCTGCTGCAGACGTTACAGCCTGTTTACTGTTTACCTGCTGCAGACGTTACAGTCTGTTTACCTGCTGCAGACTTTACAGCCTGTTTACCTGCTGCAGACTTTACAGCCTGTTTACCTGCTGCAGACGTTACAGCCTGTTTACCTGCTGCAGACTTTACAGCCTGTTTACCTGCTGCAGACGTTACAGTCTGTTTACCTGCTGCAGACTTTACAGCCTGTTTACCTGCTGCAAACATTACAGCCTGTTTACCTGCAGACGTTACAGCCTGTTTACCTGCTGCAGACGTTACAGCCTGTTTACCTGCTGCAGACGTTACAGCCTGTTTACCTTCTGCAGACGTTACAGTCTGTTTACCTGCTGCAGACGTTACAGTCTGTTTACCTGCTGCAGACGTTACAGCCTGTTTACCTGCTGCAGACGTTACAGCCTGTTTACCTGCTGCAGACGTTACAGCCTGTTTACCTGCTGCAGATGTTACAGCCTGTTTACTGTTTACCTGCTGCAGACGTTACAGTCTGTTTCCCTGCTGCAGACTTTACAGCCTGTTTACCTGCTGCAGACTTTACAGCCTGTTTACCTGCTGCAGACGTTACAGCATGTTTACCTGCTGCAGACTTTACAGCCTGTTTACTTGCTGCAGACTTTACAGCCTGTTTACCTGCTGCAGACGTTACAGCCTGTTTAGCTGCAGACGTTACAGCCTGTTTACTGTTTACCTGCTGCAGACGTTACAGTCTGTTTACCTGCTGCAGACTTTACAGCCTGTTTACATGCTGCAGACTTTACAGCCTGTTTACCTGCTGCAGACGTTACAGCCTGTTTACCTGCTGCAGACGTTACAGTCTGTTTACCTGCTGCAGACGTTACAGTCTGTTTACCTGCTGCAGACGTTACAGCCTGTTTACCTGCTGCAGACGTTACAGCCTGTTTACCTGCTGCAGACGTTACAGCCTGTTTACCTGCTGCAGACGTTACAGCCTGTTTACCTGCTGCAGACGTTACAGCCTGTTTACCTGCTGCAGACGTTACAGCCTGTTTACCTGCTGCAGACGTTACAGCCTGTTTACCTGCTGCAGATGTTACAGCCTGTTTACCTGCTGCAGACGTTACAGCCCGTTTACCTGCTGCAGACGTTACAGTCTGTTTACCTGCTGCAGACGTTACAGCCTGTTTACCTGCTGCAGACTTTACAGCCTGTTTACCTGCTGCAGACGTTACAGTCTGTTTACCTGCTGCAGACGTTACAGCCTGTTTACCTGCTGCAGACGTTACAGCCTGTTTACCTGCTGCAGACGTTACAGTCTGTTTACCTGCTGCAGACGTTACAGTCTGTTTACCTGCTGCAGACGTTACAGCCTGTTTACCTGCTGCAGACGTTACAGCCTGTTTACCTGCTGCAGACGTTACAGCCTGTTTACCTGCTGCAGACGTTACAGCCTGTTTACTGTTTACCTGCTGCAGACGTTACAGTCTGTTTACCTGCTGCAGACTTTACAGCCTGTTTACCTGCTGCAGACTTTACAGCCTGTTTACCTGCTGCAGACGTTACAGCATGTTTACCTGCTGCAGACTTTACAGCCTGTTTACCTGCTGCAGACGTTACAGCCTGTTTAGCTGCAGACGTTACAGCCTGTTTACCTGCTGCAGACGTTACAGCCTGTTTACCTGCTGCAGACGTTACAGTCTGTTTACCTGCTGCAGACGTTACAGCCTGTTTACCTGCTGCAGACGTTACAGCCTGTTTACCTGCTGCAGACGTTACAGTCTGTTTACCTGCTGCAGACTTTACAGCCTGTTTACCTGCTGCAGACATTACAACCTGTTTACCTGCAGACGTTACAGCCTGTTTACCTGCTGCAGACGTTACAGCCTGTTTACCTGCTGCAGACGTTACAGCCTGTTTACCTGCTGCAGACGTTACAGTCTGTTTCCCTGCTGCAGACTTTACAGCCTGTTTACCTGCTGCAGACTTTACAGCCTGTTTACCTGCTGCAGACGTTACAGTCTGTTTACCTGCTGCAGACTTTACAGTCTGTTTACCTGCTGCAGACTTTACAGCCTGTTTACCTGCTGCAGACATTACAGCCTGTTTACCTGCAGACGTTACAGCCTGTTTACCTGCTGCAGACGTTACAGCCTGTTTACCTGCTGCAGACGTTACAGCCTGTTTACCTGCTGCAGACGTTACAGTCTGTTTACCTGCTGCAGACGTTACAGTCTGTTTACCTGCTGCAGACGTTACAGCCTGTTTACCTGCTGCAGACGTTACAGCCTGTTTACCTGCTGCAGACGTTACAGCCTGTTTACCTGCTGCAGACGTTACAGCCTGTTTACTGTTTACCTGCTGCAGACGTTACAGTCTGTTTACCTGCTGCAGACTTTACAGCCTGTTTACCTGCTGCAGACTTTACAGCCTGTTTACCTGCTGCAGACGTTACAGCCTGTTTACCTGCTGCAGACTTTACAGCCTGTTTACCTGCTGCAGACTTTACAGCCTGTTTACCTGCTGCAGACGTTACAGCCTGTTTACCTGCTGCAGACGTTACAGTCTGTTTACCTGCTGCAGACGTTACAGCCTGTTTACCTGCTGCAGACGTTACAGCCTGTTTACCTGCTGCAGATGTTACAACCTGTTTACCTGCTGCAGACGTTACAGCCCGTTTACCTGCTGCAGACGTTACAGTCTGTTTACCTGCTGCAGACGTTACAGCCTGTTTACCTGCTGCAGACTTTACAGCCTGTTTACCTGCTGCAGACGTTACAGTCTGTTTACCTGCTGCAGACGTTACAGCCTGTTTACCTGCTGCAGACGTTACAGCCTGTTTACCTGCTGCAGACGTTACAGTCTGTTTACCTGCTGCAGACGTTACAGCCTGTTTACCTGCTGCAGACGTTACAGTCTGTTTACCTGCTGCAGACTTTACAGCCTGTTTACCTGCTGCAGACATTACAGCCTGTTTACCTGCAGACGTTACAGCCTGTTTACCTGCTGCAGACGTTACAGCCTGTTTACCTGCTGCAGACGTTACAGCCTGTTTACCTGCTGCAGACGTTACAGTCTGTTTACCTGCTGCAGACGTTACAGTCTGTTTACCTGCTGCAGACGTTACAGCCTGTTTACCTGCTGCAGACGTTACAGCCTGTTTACCTGCTGCAGACGTTACAGCCTGTTTACCTGCTGCAGACGTTACAGCCTGTTTACTGTTTACCTGCTGCAGACGTTACAGTCTGTTTACCTGCTGCAGACTTTACAGCCTGTATACCTGCTGCAGACTTTACAGCCTGTTTACCTGCTGCAGACGTTACAGCATGTTTACCTGCTGCAGACTTTACAGCCTGTTTACCTGCTGCAGACGTTACAGTCTGTTTACCTGCTGCAGACCTTACAGCCTGTTTACCTGCTGCAGACGTTACAGCCTGTTTACCTGCTGCAGACGTTACAGCCTGTTTACCTGCTGCAGACTTTACAGCCTGTTTACCTGCTGCAGACGTTACAGTCTGTTTACCTGCTGCAGACGTTACAGCCTGTTTACCTGCTGCAGACGTTACAGCCTGTTTACCTGCTGCAGACGTTACAGTCTGTTTACCTGCTGCAGACGTTACAGCCTGTTTACCTGCTGCAGACGTTACAGCCTGTTTACCTGCTGCAGACGTTACAGTCTGTTTACCTGCTGCAGACGTTACAGCCTGTTTACCTGCTGCAGACGTTACAGTCTGTTTACCTGCTGCAGACTTTACAGCCTGTTTACCTGCTGCAGACATTACAGCCTGTTTACCTGCAGACGTTACAGCCTGTTTACCTGCTGCAGACGTTACAGCCTGTTTACCTGCTGCAGACGTTACAGCCTGTTTACCTGCTGCAGACGTTACAGTCTGTTTACCTGCTGCAGACGTTACAGTCTGTTTACCTGCTGCAGACGTTACAGCCTGTTTACCTGCTGCAGACGTTACAGCCTGTTTACCTGCTGCAGACGTTACAGCCTGTTTACCTGCTGCAGACGTTACAGCCTGTTTACTGTTTACCTGCTGCAGACGTTACAGTCTGTTTACCTGCTGCAGACTTTACAGCCTGTTTACCTGCTGCAGACGTTACAGCCTGTTTACCTGCTGCAGACGTTACAGCATGTTTACCTGCTGCAGACTTTACAGCCTGTTTACCTGCTGCAGACGTTACAGTCTGTTTACCTGCTGCAGACCTTACAGCCTGTTTACCTGCTGCAGACGTTACAGCCTGTTTACCTGCTGCAGACGTTACAGCCTGTTTACCTGCTGCAGACTTTACAGCCTGTTTACCTGCTGCAGACGTTACAGTCTGTTTACCTGCTGCAGACGTTACAGCCTGTTTACCTGCTGCAGACGTTACAGCCTGTTTACCTGCTGCAGACGTTACAGTCTGTTTACCTGCTGCAGACGTTACAGCCTGTTTACCTGCTGCAGACGTTACAGTCTGTTTACCTGCTGCAGACTTTACAGCCTGTTTACCTGCTGCAGACATTACAGCCTGTTTACCTGCAGACGTTACAGCCTGTTTACCTGCTGCAGAAGTTACAGCCTGTTTACCTGCTGCAGACGTTACAGCCTGTTTACCTGCTGCAGACGTTACAGCCTGTTTACCTGCTGCAGGCGTTACAGCCTGTCTACCTGCTGCAGACGTTACAGCCTGTTTACCTGCTGCAGACGTTACAGCCTGTTTACTGTTTACCTGCTGCAGGCGTTACAGTCTGTTTACCTGCTGCAGACGTTACAGCCTGTTTACCTGCTGCAGACGTTACAGTCTGTTTACCTGCTGCAGACGTTACAGCCTGTTTACCTGCTGCAGACGTTACAGCCTGTTTACCTGCTGCAGACGTTACAGTCTGTTTACCTGCTGCAGACGTTACAGCCTGTTTACCTGCTGCACACGTTACAGTCTGTTTACCTGCTGCAGACTTTACAGCCTGTTTACCTGCTGCAGACATTACAGCCTGTTTACCTGCAGACGTTACAGCCTGTTTACCTGCTGCAGACGTTACAGCCTGTTTACCTGCTGCAGACGTTACAGCCTGTTTACCTGCTGCAGACTTTACAGCCTGTTTACCTGCTGCAGACATTACAGCCTGTTTACCTGCAGACGTTACAGCCTGTTTACCTGCTGCAGACGTTACAGCCTGTTTACCTGCTGCAGACGTTACAGCCTGTTTACCTGCTGCAGACGTTACAGTCTGTTTACCTGCTGCAGACGTTACAGTCTGTTTACCTGCTGCAGACGTTACAGCCTGTTTACCTGCTGCAGACGTTACAGCCTGTTTACCTGCTGCAGACGTTACAGCCTGTTTACCTGCTGCAGACGTTACAGCCTGTTTACTGTTTACCTGCTGCAGACGTTACAGTCTGTTTACCTGCTGCAGACTTTACAGCCTGTTTACCTGCTGCAGAGTTTACAGCCTGTTTACCTGCTGCAGACATTACAGCCTGTTTACCTGCTGCAGACTTTAATGCCTGTTTACCTGCTGCAGACTTTACAGCCTGTTTACCTGCTGCAGACGTTACAGCCTGTTTAGCTGCAGACGTTACAGCCTGTTTACCTGCTGCAGACGTTACAGCCTGTTTACCTGCTGCAGACGTTACAGCCTGTTTACCTGCTGCAGACGTTACAGCCTGTTTACCTGCTGCAGACGTTACAGCCTGTTTACCTGCTGCAGACGTTACAGTCTGTTTACCTGCTGCAGACGTTACAGTCTGTTTACCTGCTGCAGACGTTACAGCCTGTTTACCTGCTGCAGACGTTACAGCCTGTTTACCTGCTGCAGACGTTACAGCCTGTTTACTGTTTACCTGCTGCAGACGTTACAGTCTGTTTCCCTGCTGCAGACTTTACAGCCTGTTTACCTGCTGCAGACTTTACAGCCTGTTTACCTGCTGCAGACGTTACAGCATGTTTACCTGCTGCAGACTTTACAGCCTGTTTACCTGCTGCAGACTTTACAGCCTGTTTACCTGCTGCAGACGTTACAGCCTGTTTAGCTGCAGACGTTACAGCCTGTTTACCTGCTGCAGACGTTACAGCCTGTTTACCTGCTGCAGACGTTACAGTCTGTTTACCTGCTGCAGACCTTACAGCCTGTTTACCTGCTGCAGACGTTACAGCCTGTTTACCTGCTGCAGACATTACAGCCTGTTTACCTGCTGCAGACGTTACAGCCTGTTTACCTGCTGCAGACGTTACAGCCTGTTTACCTGCTGCAGACGTTACAGTCTGTTTACCTGCTGCAGACGTTACAGTCTGTTTACCTGCTGCAGACGTTACAGCCTGTTTACCTGCTGCAGACGTTACAGCCTGTTTACCTGCTGCAGACTTTACAGCCTGTTTACCTGCTGCAGACGTTACAGCCTGTTTAGCTGCAGACGTTACAGCCTGTTTACCTGCTGCAGACGTTACAGCCTGTTTACCTGCTGCAGACGTTACAGTCTGTTTACCTGCTGCAGACCTTACAGCCTGTTTACCTGCTGCAGACGTTACAGCCTGTTTACCTGCTGCAGACGTTACAGCCTGTTTACCTGCTGCAGACGTTACAGCCTGTTTACTGTTTACCTGCTGCAGACGTTACAGTCTGTTTACCTGCTGCAGACTTTACAGCCTGTTTACCTGCTGCAGACTTTACAGCCTGTTTACCTGCTGCAGACGTTACAGCCTGTTTACCTGCTGCAGACTTTACAGCCTGTTTACCTGCTGCAGACTTTACAGCCTGTTTACCTGCTGCAGACGTTACAGCCTGTTTACCTGCTGCAGACGTTACAGCCTGTTTAGCTGCAGACGTTACAGCCTGTTTACCTGCTGCAGACGTTACAGCCTGTTTACCTGCTGCAGACGTTACAGCCTGTTTACCTGCTGCAGACGTTACAGCCTGTTTACCTGCTGCAGACGTTACAGCCTGTTTACTGTTTACCTGCTGCAGACGTTACAGTCTGTTTCCCTGCTGCAGACTTTACAGCCTGTTTACCTGCTGCAGACTTTACAGCCTGTTTACCTGCTGCAGACGTTACAGCATGTTTACCTGCTGCAGACTTTACAGCCTGTTTACCTGCTGCAGACTTTACAGCCTGTTTACCTGCTGCAGACGTTACAGCCTGTTTAGCTGCAGACGTTACAGCCTGTTTACCTGCTGCAGACGTTACAGCCTGTTTACCTGCTGCAGACGTTACAGTCTGTTTACCTGCTGCAGACCTTACAGCCTGTTTACCTGCTGCAGACGTTACAGCCTGTTTACCTGCTGCAGACGTTACAGTCTGTTTACCTGCTGCAGACGTTACAGTCTGTTTACCTGCTGCAGACGTTACAGCCTGTTTACCTGCTGCAGACGTTACAGTCTGTTTACCTGCTGCAGACGTTACAGCCTGTTTACCTGCTGCAGACGTTACAGCCTGTTTACCTGCTGCAGACGTTACAGCCTGTTTACTGTTTACCTGCTGCAGACGTTACAGTCTGTTTACCTGCTGCAGACTTTACAGCCTGTTTACCTGCTGCAGAGTTTACAGCCTGTTTACCTGCTGCAGACATTACAGCCTGTTTACCTGCTGCAGACTTTAATGCCTGTTTACCTGCTGCAGACTTTACAGCCTGTTTACCTGCTGCAGACGTTACAGCCTGTTTACCTGCTGCAGACGTTACAGCCTGTTTACCTGCTGCAGACGTTACAGCCTGTTTACCTGCTGCAGACGTTACAGCCTGTTTACTGTTTACCTGCTGCAGACGTTACAGTCTGTTTACCTGCTGCAGACTTTACAGCCTGTTTACCTGCTGCAGACGTTACAGTCTGTTTACCTGCTGCAGACGTTACAGCCTGTTTACCTGCTGCAGACGTTACAGCCTGTTTACCTGCTGCAGACGTTACAGCCTGTTTACCTGCTGCAGACGTTACAGCCTGTTTACTGTTTACCTGCTGCAGACGTTACAGTCTGTTTCCCTGCTGCAGACTTTACAGCCTGTTTACCTGCTGCAGACTTTACAGTCTGTTTCCCTGCTGCAGACTTTACAGCCTGTTTACCTGCTGCAGACGTTACAGCCTGTTTACCTGCTGCAGACGTTACAGCCTGTTTACCTGCTGCAGACGTTACAGCCTGTTTACCTGCTGCAGACGTTACAGCCTGTTTACTGTTTACCTGCTGCAGACGTTACAGTCTGTTTCCCTGCTGCAGACTTTACAGCCTGTTTACCTGCTGCAGACGTTACAGCCTGTTTACCTGCTGCAGACGTTACAGCATGTTTACCTGCTGCAGACTTTACAGCCTGTTTACCTGCTGCAGACTTTACAGCCTGTTTACCTGCTGCAGACGTTACAGCCTGTTTAGCTGCAGACGTTACAGCCTGTTTACCTGCTGCAGACGTTACAGCCTGTTTACCTGCTGCAGACGTTACAGCCTGTTTACCTGCTGCAGACGTTACAGCCTGTTTACCTGCTGCAGACGTTACAGTCTGTTTACCTGCTGCAGACGTTACAGTCTGTTTACCTGCTGCAGACGTTACAGCCTGTTTACCTGCTGCAGACGTTACAGCCTGTTTACTGTTTACCTGCTGCAGACGTTACAGTCTGTTTACCTGCTGCAGACTTTACAGCCTGTTTACCTGCTGCAGAGTTTACAGCCTGTTTACCTGCTGCAGACGTTACAGCCTGTTTACCTGCTGCAGACGTTACAGCCTGTTTACCTGCTGCAGACGTTACAGCCTGTTTACTGTTTACCTGCTGCAGACGTTACAGCCTGTTTACCTGCTGCAGACGTTACAGCCTGTTTACCTGCTGCAGACGTTACAGCCTGTTTACCTGCTGCAGACGTTACAGCCTGTTTACTGTTTACCTGCTGCAGACGTTACAGTCTGTTTACCTGCTGCAGACTTTACAGCCTGTTTACCTGCTGCAGAGTTTACAGCCTGTTTACCTGCTGCAGACATTACAGCCTGTTTACCTGCTGCAGACTTTAATGCCTGTTTACCTGCTGCAGACTTTACAGCCTGTTTACCTGCTGCAGACGTTACAGCCTGTTTAGCTGCAGACGTTACAGCCTGTTTACCTGCTGCAGACGTTACAGCCTGTTTACCTGCTGCAGACGTTACAGCCTGTTTACCTGCTGCAGACGTTACAGCCTGTTTACCTGCTGCAGACGTTACAGCCTGTTTACCTGCTGCAGACGTTACAGTCTGTTTACCTGCTGCAGACGTTACAGTCTGTTTACCTGCTGCAGACGTTACAGCCTGTTTACCTGCTGCAGACGTTACAGCCTGTTTACCTGCTGCAGACGTTACAGCCTGTTTACCTGCTGCAGACGTTACAGCCTGTTTACTGTTTACCTGCTGCAGACGTTACAGTCTGTTTCCCTGCTGCAGACTTTACAGCCTGTTTACCTGCTGCAGACTTTACAGCCTGTTTACCTGCTGCAGACGTTACATCATGTTTACCTGCTGCAGACTTTACAGCCTGTTTACCTGCTGCAGACTTTACAGCCTGTTTACCTGCTGCAGACGTTACAGCCTGTTTAGCTGCAGACGTTACAGCCTGTTTACCTGCTGCAGACGTTACAGTCTGTTTACCTGCTGCAGACGTTACAGTCTGTTTACCTGCTGCAGACGTTACAGCCTGTTTACCTGCTGCAGACGTTACAGCCTGTTTACCTGCTGCAGACGTTACAGCCTGTTTACTGTTTACCTGCTGCAGACGTTACAGTCTGTTTCCCTGCTGCAGACTTTACAGCCTGTTTACCTGCTGCAGACTTTACAGCCTGTTTACCTGCTGCAGACGTTACAGCATGTTTACCTGCTGCAGACTTTACAGCCTGTTTACCTGCTGCAGACTTTACAGCCTGTTTACCTGCTGCAGACGTTACAGCCTGTTTAGCTGCAGACGTTACAGCCTGTCTACCTGCTGCAGACGTTACAGCCTGTTTACCTGCTGCAGACGTTACAGTCTGTTTACCTGCTGCAGACGTTACAGCCTGTTTACCTGCTGCAGACGTTACAGTCTGTTTACCTGCTGCAGACTTTACAGCCTGTTTACCTGCTGCAGACATTACAGCCTGTTTACCTGCAGACGTTACAGCCTGTTTACCTGCTGCAGACGTTACAGCCTGTTTACCTGCTGCAGACGTTACAGCCTGTTTACCTGCTGCAGACGTTACAGTCTGTTTACCTGCTGCAGACGTTACAGTCTGTTTACCTGCTGCAGACGTTACAGCCTGTTTACCTGCTGCAGACGTTACAGCCTGTTTACCTGCTGCAGACGTTACAGCCTGTTTACCTGCTGCAGACGTTACAGCCTGTTTACTGTTTACCTGCTGCAGACGTTACAGTCTGTTTACCTGCTGCAGACTTTACAGCCTGTTTACCTGCTGCAGACTTTACAGCCTGTTTACCTGCTGCAGACGTTACAGCATGTTTACCTGCTGCAGACTTTACAGCCTGTTTACCTGCTGCAGACGTTACAGTCTGTTTACCTGCTGCAGACCTTACAGCCTGTTTACCTGCTGCAGACGTTACAGCCTGTTTACCTGCTGCAGACGTTACAGCCTGTTTACCTGCTGCAGACTTTACAGCCTGTTTACCTGCTGCAGACGTTACAGTCTGTTTACCTGCTGCAGACGTTACAGCCTGTTTACCTGCTGCAGACGTTACAGCCTGTTTACCTGCTGCAGACGTTACAGTCTGTTTACCTGCTGCAGACGTTACAGCCTGTTTACCTGCTGCAGACGTTACAGCCTGTTTACCTGCTGCAGACGTTACAGTCTGTTTACCTGCTGCAGACGTTACAGCCTGTTTACCTGCTGCAGACGTTACAGTCTGTTTACCTGCTGCAGACTTTACAGCCTGTTTACCTGCTGCAGACATTACAGCCTGTTTACCTGCTGCAGACGTTACAGCCTGTTTACCTGCTGCAGACGTTACAGCCTGTTTACCTGCTGCAGACGTTACAGTCTGTTTACCTGCTGCAGACGTTACAGTCTGTTTACCTGCTGCAGACGTTACAGCCTGTTTACCTGCTGCAGACGTTACAGCCTGTTTACCTGCTGCAGACGTTACAGCCTGTTTACCTGCTGCAGACGTTACAGCCTGTTTACTGTTTACCTGCTGCAGACGTTACAGTCTGTTTACCTGCTGCAGACTTTACAGCCTGTTTACCTGCTGCAGACTTTACAGCCTGTTTACCTGCTGCAGACGTTACAGCATGTTTACCTGCTGCAGACTTTACAGCCTGTTTACCTGCTGCAGACGTTACAGTCTGTTTACCTGCTGCAGACCTTACAGCCTGTTTACCTGCTGCAGACGTTACAGCCTGTTTACCTGCTGCAGACGTTACAGCCTGTTTACCTGCTGCAGACTTTACAGCCTGTTTACCTGCTGCAGACGTTACAGTCTGTTTACCTGCTGCAGACGTTACAGCCTGTTTACCTGCTGCAGACGTTACAGCCTGTTTACCTGCTGCAGACGTTACAGTCTGTTTACCTGCTGCAGACGTTACAGCCTGTTTACCTGCTGCAGACGTTACAGTCTGTTTACCTGCTGCAGACTTTACAGCCTGTTTACCTGCTGCAGACATTACAGCCTGTTTACCTGCAGACGTTACAGCCTGTTTACCTGCTGCAGAAGTTACAGCCTGTTTACCTGCTGCAGACGTTACAGCCTGTTTACCTGCTGCAGACGTTACAGCCTGTTTACCTGCTGCAGGCGTTACAGCCTGTCTACCTGCTGCAGACGTTACAGCCTGTTTACCTGCTGCAGACGTTACAGCCTGTTTACTGTTTACCTGCTGCAGGCGTTACAGTCTGTTTACCTGCTGCAGACGTTACAGCCTGTTTACCTGCTGCAGACGTTACAGTCTGTTTACCTGCTGCAGACGTTACAGCCTGTTTACCTGCTGCAGACGTTACAGCCTGTTTACCTGCTGCAGACGTTACAGTCTGTTTACCTGCTGCAGACGTTACAGCCTGTTTACCTGCTGCACACGTTACAGTCTGTTTACCTGCTGCAGACTTTACAGCCTGTTTGCCTGCTGCAGACATTACAGCCTGTTTACCTGCAGACGTTACAGCCTGTTTACCTGCTGCAGACGTTACAGCCTGTTTACCTGCTGCAGACGTTACAGCCTGTTTACCTGCTGCAGACTTTACAGCCTGTTTACCTGCTGCAGACATTACAGCCTGTTTACCTGCAGACGTTACAGCCTGTTTACCTGCTGCAGACGTTACAGCCTGTTTACCTGCTGCAGACGTTACAGCCTGTTTACCTGCTGCAGACGTTACAGTCTGTTTACCTGCTGCAGACGTTACAGTCTGTTTACCTGCTGCAGACGTTACAGCCTGTTTACCTGCTGCAGACGTTACAGCCTGTTTACCTGCTGCAGACGTTACAGCCTGTTTACCTGCTGCAGACGTTACAGCCTGTTTACTGTTTACCTGCTGCAGACGTTACAGTCTGTTTACCTGCTGCAGACTTTACAGCCTGTTTACCTGCTGCAGAGTTTACAGCCTGTTTACCTGCTGCAGACATTACAGCCTGTTTACCTGCTGCAGACTTTAATGCCTGTTTACCTGCTGCAGACTTTACAGCCTGTTTACCTGCTGCAGACGTTACAGCCTGTTTAGCTGCAGACGTTACAGCCTGTTTACCTGCTGCAGACGTTACAGCCTGTTTACCTGCTGCAGACGTTACAGCCTGTTTACCTGCTGCAGACGTTACAGCCTGTTTACCTGCTGCAGACGTTACAGCCTGTTTACCTGCTGCAGACGTTACAGTCTGTTTACCTGCTGCAGACGTTACAGTCTGTTTACCTGCTGCAGACGTTACAGCCTGTTTACCTGCTGCAGACGTTACAGCCTGTTTACCTGCTGCAGACGTTACAGCCTGTTTACCTGCTGCAGACGTTACAGCCTGTTTACTGTTTACCTGCTGCAGACGTTACAGTCTGTTTCCCTGCTGCAGACTTTACAGCCTGTTTACCTGCTGCAGACTTTACAGCCTGTTTACCTGCTGCAGACGTTACAGCATGTTTACCTGCTGCAGACTTTACAGCCTGTTTACCTGCTGCAGACTTTACAGCCTGTTTACCTGCTGCAGACGTTACAGCCTGTTTAGCTGCAGACGTTACAGCCTGTTTACCTGCTGCAGACGTTACAGCCTGTTTACCTGCTGCAGACGTTACAGTCTGTTTACCTGCTGCAGACCTTACAGCCTGTTTACCTGCTGCAGACGTTACAGCCTGTTTACCTGCTGCAGACATTACAGCCTGTTTACCTGCTGCAGACGTTACAGCCTGTTTACCTGCTGCAGACGTTACAGCCTGTTTACCTGCTGCAGACGTTACAGTCTGTTTACCTGCTGCAGACGTTACAGTCTGTTTACCTGCTGCAGACGTTACAGCCTGTTTACCTGCTGCAGACGTTACAGCCTGTTTACCTGCTGCAGACTTTACAGCCTGTTTACCTGCTGCAGACGTTACAGCCTGTTTAGCTGCAGACGTTACAGCCTGTTTACCTGCTGCAGACGTTACAGCCTGTTTACCTGCTGCAGACGTTACAGTCTGTTTACCTGCTGCAGACCTTACAGCCTGTTTACCTGCTGCAGACGTTACAGCCTGTTTACCTGCTGCAGACGTTACAGCCTGTTTACCTGCTGCAGACGTTACAGCCTGTTTACTGTTTACCTGCTGCAGACGTTACAGTCTGTTTACCTGCTGCAGACGTTACAGCCTGTTTACCTGCTGCAGACTTTACAGCCTGTTTACCTGCTGCAGACTTTACAGCCTGTTTACCTGCTGCAGACGTTACAGTCTGTTTACCTGCTGCAGACTTTACAGCCTGTTTACCTGCTGCAGACATTACAGCCTGTTTACCTGCAGACGTTACAGCCTGTTTACCTGCTGCAGAAGTTACAGCCTGTTTACCTGCTGCAGACGTTACAGCCTGTTTACCTGCTGCAGACGTTACAGCCTGTTTACCTGCTGCAGGCGTTACAGCCTGTCTACCTGCTGCAGACGTTACAGCCTGTTTACCTGCTGCAGACGTTACAGCCTGTTTACTGTTTACCTGCTGCAGGCGTTACAGTCTGTTTACCTGCTGCAGACGTTACAGCCTGTTTACCTGCTGCAGACGTTACAGTCTGTTTACCTGCTGCAGACGTTACAGCCTGTTTACCTGCTGCAGACGTTACAGCCTGTTTACCTGCTGCAGACGTTACAGTCTGTTTACCTGCTGCAGACGTTACAGCCTGTTTACCTGCTGCACACGTTACAGTCTGTTTACCTGCTGCAGACTTTACAGCCTGTTTGCCTGCTGCAGACATTACAGCCTGTTTACCTGCAGACGTTACAGCCTGTTTACCTGCTGCAGACGTTACAGCCTGTTTACCTGCTGCAGACGTTACAGCCTGTTTACCTGCTGCAGACTTTACAGCCTGTTTACCTGCTGCAGACATTACAGCCTGTTTACCTGCAGACGTTACAGCCTGTTTACCTGCTGCAGACGTTACAGCCTGTTTACCTGCTGCAGACGTTACAGCCTGTTTACCTGCTGCAGACGTTACAGTCTGTTTACCTGCTGCAGACGTTACAGTCTGTTTACCTGCTGCAGACGTTACAGCCTGTTTACCTGCTGCAGACGTTACAGCCTGTTTACCTGCTGCAGACGTTACAGCCTGTTTACCTGCTGCAGACGTTACAGCCTGTTTACTGTTTACCTGCTGCAGACGTTACAGTCTGTTTACCTGCTGCAGACTTTACAGCCTGTTTACCTGCTGCAGAGTTTACAGCCTGTTTACCTGCTGCAGACATTACAGCCTGTTTACCTGCTGCAGACTTTAATGCCTGTTTACCTGCTGCAGACTTTACAGCCTGTTTACCTGCTGCAGACGTTACAGCCTGTTTAGCTGCAGACGTTACAGCCTGTTTACCTGCTGCAGACGTTACAGCCTGTTTACCTGCTGCAGACGTTACAGCCTGTTTACCTGCTGCAGACGTTACAGCCTGTTTACCTGCTGCAGACGTTACAGTCTGTTTACCTGCTGCAGACGTTACAGTCTGTTTACCTGCTGCAGACGTTACAGCCTGTTTACCTGCTGCAGACGTTACAGCCTGTTTACCTGCTGCAGACGTTACAGCCTGTTTACCTGCTGCAGACGTTACAGCCTGTTTACTGTTTACCTGCTGCAGACGTTACAGTCTGTTTCCCTGCTGCAGACTTTACAGCCTGTTTACCTGCTGCAGACTTTACAGCCTGTTTACCTGCTGCAGACGTTACAGCATGTTTACCTGCTGCAGACTTTACAGCCTGTTTACCTGCTGCAGACTTTACAGCCTGTTTACCTGCTGCAGACGTTACAGCCTGTTTAGCTGCAGACGTTACAGCCTGTTTACCTGCTGCAGACGTTACAGCCTGTTTACCTGCTGCAGACGTTACAGTCTGTTTACCTGCTGCAGACCTTACAGCCTGTTTACCTGCTGCAGACGTTACAGCCTGTTTACCTGCTGCAGACATTACAGCCTGTTTACCTGCTGCAGACGTTACAGCCTGTTTACCTGCTGCAGACGTTACAGCCTGTTTACCTGCTGCAGACGTTACAGTCTGTTTACCTGCTGCAGACGTTACAGTCTGTTTACCTGCTGCAGACGTTACAGCCTGTTTACCTGCTGCAGACGTTACAGCCTGTTTACCTGCTGCAGACTTTACAGCCTGTTTACCTGCTGCAGACGTTACAGCCTGTTTAGCTGCAGACGTTACAGCCTGTTTACCTGCTGCAGACGTTACAGCCTGTTTACCTGCTGCAGACGTTACAGTCTGTTTACCTGCTGCAGACCTTACAGCCTGTTTACCTGCTGCAGACGTTACAGCCTGTTTACCTGCTGCAGACGTTACAGCCTGTTTACCTGCTGCAGACGTTACAGCCTGTTTACTGTTTACCTGCTGCAGACGTTACAGTCTGTTTACCTGCTGCAGACTTTACAGCCTGTTTACCTGCTGCAGACTTTACAGCCTGTTTACCTGCTGCAGACGTTACAGCCTGTTTACCTGCTGCAGACTTTACAGCCTGTTTACCTGCTGCAGACTTTACAGCCTGTTTACCTGCTGCAGACGTTACAGCCTGTTTACCTGCTGCAGACGTTACAGCCTGTTTAGCTGCAGACGTTACAGCCTGTTTACCTGCTGCAGACGTTACAGCCTGTTTACCTGCTGCAGACGTTACAGCCTGTTTACCTGCTGCAGACGTTACAGCCTGTTTACCTGCTGCAGACGTTACAGCCTGTTTACCTGCTGCAGACTTTACAGCCTGTTTACCTGCTGCAGACTTTACAGCCTGTTTACCTGCTGCAGACGTTACAGCATGTTTACCTGCTGCAGACTTTACAGCCTGTTTACCTGCTGCAGACTTTACAGCCTGTTTACCTGCTGCAGACGTTACAGCCTGTTTAGCTGCAGACGTTACAGCCTGTTTACCTGCTGCAGACGTTACAGCCTGTTTACCTGCTGCAGACGTTACAGTCTGTTTACCTGCTGCAGACCTTACAGCCTGTTTACGTGCTGCAGACGTTACAGCCTGTTTACCTGCTGCAGACGTTACAGTCTGTTTACCTGCTGCAGACGTTACAGTCTGTTTACCTGCTGCAGACGTTACAGCCTGTTTACCTGCTGCAGACGTTACAGTCTGTTTACCTGCTGCAGACGTTACAGCCTGTTTACCTGCTGCAGACGTTACAGCCTGTTTACCTGCTGCAGACGTTACAGCCTGTTTACTGTTTACCTGCTGCAGACGTTACAGCCTGTTTACCTGCTGCAGACGTTACAGCCTGTTTACCTGCTGCAGACGTTACAGCCTGTTTACCTGCTGCAGACGTTACAGTCTGTTTACCTGCTGCAGACGTTACAGTCTGTTTACCTGCTGCAGACGTTACAGCCTGTTTACCTGCTGCAGACGTTACAGCCTGTTTACCTGCTGCAGACGTTACAGCCTGTTTACCTGCTGCAGACGTTACAGCCTGTTTACTGTTTACCTGCTGCAGACGTTACAGTCTGTTTACCTGCTGCAGACTTTACAGCCTGTTTACCTGCTGCAGAGTTTACAGCCTGTTTACCTGCTGCAGACATTACAGCCTGTTTACCTGCTGCAGACTTTAATGCCTGTTTACCTGCTGCAGACTTTACAGCCTGTTTACCTGCTGCAGACGTTACAGCCTGTTTACCTGCTGCAGACGTTACAGCCTGTTTACCTGCTGCAGACGTTACAGCCTGTTTACCTGCTGCAGACGTTACAGCCTGTTTACTGTTTACCTGCTGCAGACGTTACAGTCTGTTTACCTGCTGCAGACTTTACAGCCTGTTTACCTGCTGCAGACGTTACAGTCTGTTTACCTGCTGCAGACGTTACAGCCTGTTTACCTGCTGCAGACGTTACAGCCTGTTTACCTGCTGCAGACGTTACAGCCTGTTTACCTGCTGCAGACGTTACAGCCTGTTTACTGTTTACCTGCTGCAGACGTTACAGTCTGTTTCCCTGCTGCAGACTTTACAGCCTGTTTACCTGCTGCAGACTTTACAGTCTGTTTCCCTGCTGCAGACTTTACAGCCTGTTTACCTGCTGCAGACGTTACAGCCTGTTTACCTGCTGCAGACGTTACAGCCTGTTTACCTGCTGCAGACGTTACAGCCTGTTTACCTGCTGCAGACGTTACAGCCTGTTTACTGTTTACCTGCTGCAGACGTTACAGTCTGTTTCCCTGCTGCAGACTTTACAGCCTGTTTACCTGCTGCAGACGTTACAGCCTGTTTACCTGCTGCAGACGTTACAGCATGTTTACCTGCTGCAGACTTTACAGCCTGTTTACCTGCTGCAGACTTTACAGCCTGTTTACCTGCTGCAGACGTTACAGCCTGTTTAGCTGCAGACGTTACAGCCTGTTTACCTGCTGCAGACGTTACAGCCTGTTTACCTGCTGCAGACGTTACAGCCTGTTTACCTGCTGCAGACGTTACAGCCTGTTTACCTGCTGCAGACGTTACAGTCTGTTTACCTGCTGCAGACGTTACAGTCTGTTTACCTGCTGCAGACGTTACAGCCTGTTTACCTGCTGCAGACGTTACAGCCTGTTTACTGTTTACCTGCTGCAGACGTTACAGTCTGTTTACCTGCTGCAGACTTTACAGCCTGTTTACCTGCTGCAGAGTTTACAGCCTGTTTACCTGCTGCAGACGTTACAGCCTGTTTACCTGCTGCAGACGTTACAGCCTGTTTACCTGCTGCAGACGTTACAGCCTGTTTACTGTTTACCTGCTGCAGACGTTACAGCCTGTTTACCTGCTGCAGACGTTACAGCCTGTTTACCTGCTGCAGACGTTACAGCCTGTTTACCTGCTGCAGACGTTACAGCCTGTTTACTGTTTACCTGCTGCAGACGTTACAGTCTGTTTACCTGCTGCAGACTTTACAGCCTGTTTACCTGCTGCAGAGTTTACAGCCTGTTTACCTGCTGCAGACATTACAGCCTGTTTACCTGCTGCAGACTTTAATGCCTGTTTACCTGCTGCAGACTTTACAGCCTGTTTACCTGCTGCAGACGTTACAGCCTGTTTAGCTGCAGACGTTACAGCCTGTTTACCTGCTGCAGACGTTACAGCCTGTTTACCTGCTGCAGACGTTACAGCCTGTTTACCTGCTGCAGACGTTACAGCCTGTTTACCTGCTGCAGACGTTACAGCCTGTTTACCTGCTGCAGACGTTACAGTCTGTTTACCTGCTGCAGACGTTACAGTCTGTTTACCTGCTGCAGACGTTACAGCCTGTTTACCTGCTGCAGACGTTACAGCCTGTTTACCTGCTGCAGACGTTACAGCCTGTTTACCTGCTGCAGACGTTACAGCCTGTTTACTGTTTACCTGCTGCAGACGTTACAGTCTGTTTCCCTGCTGCAGACTTTACAGCCTGTTTACCTGCTGCAGACTTTACAGCCTGTTTACCTGCTGCAGACGTTACAGCATGTTTACCTGCTGCAGACTTTACAGCCTGTTTACCTGCTGCAGACTTTACAGCCTGTTTACCTGCTGCAGACGTTACAGCCTGTTTACCTGCTGCAGACGTTACAGTCTGTTTACCTGCTGCAGACGTTACAGCCTGTTTACCTGCTGCAGACGTTACAGCCTGTTTACCTGCTGCAGACGTTACAGCCTGTTTACTGTTTACCTGCTGCAGACGTTACAGTCTGTTTCCCTGCTGCAGACTTTACAGCCTGTTTACCTGCTGCAGACTTTACAGCCTGTTTACCTGCTGCAGACGTTACAGCATGTTTACCTGCTGCAGACTTTACAGCCTGTTTACCTGCTGCAGACTTTACAGCCTGTTTACCTGCTGCAGACGTTACAGCCTGTTTAGCTGCAGACGTTACAGCCTGTCTACCTGCTGCAGACGTTACAGCCTGTTTACCTGCTGCAGACGTTACAGCCTGTTTACCTGCTGCAGACGTTACAGCCTGTTTAGCTGCAGACGTTACAGCCTGTTTACCTGCTGCAGACGTTACAGCCTGTTTACCTGCTGCAGACGTTACAGCCTGTTTACCTGCTGCAGACGTTACAGTCTGTTTACCTGCTGCAGACGTTACAGTCTGTTTACCTGCTGCAGACGTTACAGCCTGTTTACCTGCTGCAGACGTTACAGCCTGTTTACCTGCTGCAGACGTTACAGCCTGTTTACCTGCTGCAGACGTTACAGCCTGTTTACTGTTTACCTGCTGCAGACGTTACAGTCTGTTTCCCTGCTGCAGACTTTACAGCCTGTTTACCTGCTGCAGACTTTACAGCCTGTTTACCTGCTGCAGACGTTACAGCATGTTTACCTGCTGCAGACTTTACAGCCTGTTTACCTGCTGCAGACTTTACAGCCTGTTTACCTGCTGCAGACGTTACAGCCTGTTTAGCTGCAGACGTTACAGCCTGTCTACCTGCTGCAGACGTTACAGCCTGTTTACCTGCTGCAGACGTTACAGCCTGTTTACCTGCTGCAGACGTTACAGCCTGTTTAGCTGCAGACGTTACAGCCTGTTTACCTGCTGCAGACGTTACAGCCTGTTTACCTGCTGCAGACGTTACAGCCTGTTTACCTGCTGCAGACGTTACAGTCTGTTTACCTGCTGCAGACGTTACAGTCTGTTTACCTGCTGCAGACGTTACAGCCTGTTTACCTGCTGCAGACGTTACAGCCTGTTTACCTGCTGCAGACGTTACAGCCTGTTTACCTGCTGCAGACGTTACAGCCTGTTTACTGTTTACCTGCTGCAGACGTTACAGTCTGTTTCCCTGCTGCAGACTTTACAGCCTGTTTACCTGCTGCAGACTTTAAAGCCTGTTTACCTGCTGCAGACGTTACAGCATGTTTACCTGCTGCAGACTTTACAGCCTGTTTACCTGCTGCAGACTTTACAGCCTGTTTACCTGCTGCAGACGTTACAGCCTGTTTAGCTGCAGACGTTACAGCCTGTTTACCTGCTGCAGACGTTACAGCCTGTTTACCTGCTGCAGACGTTACAGTCTGTTTACCTGCTGCAGACCTTACAGCCTGTTTACCTGCTGCAGACGTTACAGCCTGTTTACCTGCTGCAGACGTTACAGCCTGTTTACCTGCTGCAGACGTTACAGCCTGTTTACCTGCTGCAGACGTTACAGCCTGTTTACCTGCTGCAGACGTTACAGCCTGTTTACTGTTTACCTGCTGCAGACGTTACAGTCTGTTTACCTGCTGCAGACTTTACAGCCTGTTTACCTGCTGCAGACTTTACAGCCTGTTTACCTGCTGCAGACGTTACAGCCTGTTTACCTGCTGCAGACTTTACAGCCTGTTTACCTGCTGCAGACTTTACATCCTGTTTACCTGCTGCAGACGTTACAGTCTGTTTACCTGCTGCAGACGTGACAGCCTGTTTACCTGCTGCAGACGTTACAGCCTGTTTACCTGCTGCAGACGTTACAGTCTGTTTACCTGCTGCAGACGTTACAGCCTGTTTACCTGCTGCAGACGTTACAGTCTGTTTACCTGCTGCAGACTTTACAGCCTGTTTACCTGCTGCAGACATTACAGCCTGTTTACCTGCAGACGTTACAGCCTGTTTACCTGCTGCAGACGTTACAGCCTGTTTACCTGCTGCAGACGTTACAGCCTGTTTACCTGCTGCAGACGTTACAGTCTGTTTACCTGCTGCAGACGTTACAGTCTGTTTACCTGCTGCAGACGTTACAGTCTGTTTACCTGCTGCAGACTTTACAGCCTGTTTACCTGCTGCAGACATTACAGCCTGTTTACCTGCAGACGTTACAGCCTGTTTACCTGCTGCAGACGTTACAGCCTGTTTACCTGCTGCAGACGTTACAGCCTGTTTACCTGCTGCAGACGTTACAGTCTGTTTACCTGCTGCAGACGTTACAGTCTGTTTACCTGCTGCAGACATTACAGCCTGTTTACCTGCTGCAGACGTTACAGCCTGTTTACCTGCTGCAGACGTTACAGCCTGTTTACCTGCTGCAGACGTTACAGCCTGTTTACTGTTTACCTGCTGCAGACGTTACAGTCTGTTTACCTGCTGCAGACTTTACAGCCTGTTTACCTGCTGCAGACTTTACAGCCTGTTTACCTGCTGCAGACGTTACAGCATGTTTACCTGCTGCAGACTTTACAGCCTGTTTACCTGCTGCAGACTTTACAGCCTGTTTACCTGCTGCAGACGTTACAGCCTGTTTAGCTGCAGACGTTACAGCCTGTTTACTGTTTACCTGCTGCAGACGTTACAGTCTGTTTACCTGCTGCAGACTTTACAGCCTGTTTACCTGCTGCAGACCTTACAGCCTGTTTACCTGCTGCAGACGTTACAGCCTGTTTAGCTGCAGACGTTACAGTCTGTTTACCTGCTGCAGACTTTACAGCCTGTTTACCTGCTGCAGACGTTACAGTCTGTTTACCTGCTGCAGACCTTACAGCCTGTTTACCTGCTGCAGACGTTACAGCCTGTTTACCTGCTGCAGACGTTACAGCCTGTTTACCTGCTGCAGACTTTACAGCCTGTTTACCTGCTGCAGACGTTACAGTCTGTTTACCTGCTGCAGACGTTACAGCCTGTTTACCTGCTGCAGACGTTACAGCCTGTTTACCTGCTGCAGACGTTACAGTCTGTTTACCTGCTGCAGACGTTACAGCCTGTTTACCTGCTGCAGACGTTACAGTCTGTTTACCTGCTGCAGACTTTACAGTCTGTTTACCTGCTGCAGACATTACAGCCTGTTTACCTGCAAACGTTACAGCCTGTTTACCTGCTGCAGACGTTACAGCCTGTTTACCTGCTGCAGACGTTACAGCCTGTTTACCTGCTGCAGACGTTACAGCCTGTTTACTGTTTACCTGCTGCAGACGTTACAGTCTGTTTACCTGCTGCAGACTTTACAGCCTGTTTACCTGCTGCAGACTTTACAGCCTGTTTACCTGCTGCAGACGTTACAGCATGTTTACCTGCTGCAGACTTTACAGCCTGTTTACCTGCTGCAGACTTTACAGCCTGTTTACCTGCTGCAGACGTTACAGCCTGTTTAGCTGCAGACGTTACAGCCTGTTTACTGTTTACCTGCTGCAGACGTTACAGTCTGTTTACCTGCTGCAGACTTTACAGCCTGTTTACCTGCTGCAGACCTTACAGCCTGTTTACCTGCTGCAGACGTTACAGCCTGTTTAGCTGCAGACGTTACAGTCTGTTTACCTGCTGCAGACTTTACAGCCTGTTTACCTGCTGCAGACGTTACAGTCTGTTTACCTGCTGCAGACCTTACAGCCTGTTTACCTGCTGCAGACGTTACAGCCTGTTTACCTGCTGCAGACGTTACAGCCTGTTTACCTGCTGCAGACTTTACAGCCTGTTTACCTGCTGCAGACGTTACAGTCTGTTTACCTGCTGCAGACGTTACAGCCTGTTTACCTGCTGCAGACGTTACAGCCTGTTTACCTGCTGCAGACGTTACAGTCTGTTTACCTGCTGCAGACGTTACAGCCTGTTTACCTGCTGCAGACGTTACAGTCTGTTTACCTGCTGCAGACTTTACAGTCTGTTTACCTGCTGCAGACATTACAGCCTGTTTACCTGCAAACGTTACAGCCTGTTTACCTGCTGCAGACGTTACAGCCTGTTTACCTGCTGCAGACGTTACAGCCTGTTTACCTGCTGCAGACGTTACAGTCTGTTTACCTGCTGCAGACGTTACAGCCTGTTTACCTGCTGCAGACGTTACAGCCTGTTTACCTGCTGCAGACGTTACAGCCTGTTTACCTGCTGCAGACGTTACAGCCTGTTTACTGTTTACCTGCTGCAGACGTTACAGTCTGTTTACCTGCTGCAGACTTTACAGCCTGTTTACCTGCTGCAGACTTTACAGCCTGTTTACCTGCTGCAGACGTTACAGCATGTTTACCTGCTGCAGACTTTACAGCCTGTTTACCTGCTGCAGACTTTACAGCCTGTTTACCTGCTGCAGACTTTACAGCCTGTTTACCTGCTGCAGACGTTACAGCCTGTTTAGCTGCAGACGTTACAGCCTGTTTACCTGCTGCAGACGTTACAGCCTGTTTACCTGCTGCAGACGTTACAGTCTGTTTACCTGCTGCAGACCTTACAGCCTGTTTACCTGCTGCAGACGTTACAGCCTGTTTACCTGCTGCAGACGTTACAGTCTGTTTACCTGCTGCAGACGTTACAGCCTGTTTACCTGCTGCAGACGTTACAGCCTGTTTACCTGCTGCAGACGTTACAGCCTGTTTACTGTTTACCTGCTGCAGACGTTACAGTCTGTTTACCTGCTGCAGACTTTACAGCCTGTTTACCTGCTGCAGACTTTACAGCCTGTTTACCTGCTGCAGACGTTACAGCCTGTTTACCTGCTGCAGACTTTACAGCCTGTTTACCTGCTGCAGACGTTACAGTCTGTTTACCTGCTGCAGACTTTACAGCCTGTTTACCTGCTGCAAACATTACAGCCTGTTTACCTGCAGACGTTACAGCCTGTTTACCTGCTGCAGACGTTACAGCCTGTTTACCTGCTGCAGACGTTACAGCCTGTTTACCTTCTGCAGACGTTACAGTCTGTTTACCTGCTGCAGACGTTACAGTCTGTTTACCTGCTGCAGACGTTACAGCCTGTTTACCTGCTGCAGACGTTACAGCCTGTTTACCTGCTGCAGACGTTACAGCCTGTTTACCTGCTGCAGATGTTACAGCCTGTTTACTGTTTACCTGCTGCAGACGTTACAGTCTGTTTCCCTGCTGCAGACTTTACAGCCTGTTTACCTGCTGCAGACTTTACAGCCTGTTTACCTGCTGCAGACGTTACAGCATGTTTACCTGCTGCAGACTTTACAGCCTGTTTACTTGCTGCAGACTTTACAGCCTGTTTACCTGCTGCAGACGTTACAGCCTGTTTAGCTGCAGACGTTACAGCCTGTTTACTGTTTACCTGCTGCAGACGTTACAGTCTGTTTACCTGCTGCAGACTTTACAGCCTGTTTACATGCTGCAGACTTTACAGCCTGTTTACCTGCTGCAGACGTTACAGCCTGTTTACCTGCTGCAGACGTTACAGTCTGTTTACCTGCTGCAGACGTTACAGTCTGTTTACCTGCTGCAGACGTTACAGCCTGTTTACCTGCTGCAGACGTTACAGCCTGTTTACCTGCTGCAGACGTTACAGCCTGTTTACCTGCTGCAGACGTTACAGCCTGTTTACCTGCTGCAGACGTTACAGCCTGTTTACCTGCTGCAGACGTTACAGCCTGTTTACCTGCTGCAGACGTTACAGCCTGTTTACCTGCTGCAGATGTTACAGCCTGTTTACCTGCTGCAGACGTTACAGCCCGTTTACCTGCTGCAGACGTTACAGTCTGTTTACCTGCTGCAGACGTTACAGCCTGTTTACCTGCTGCAGACTTTACAGCCTGTTTACCTGCTGCAGACGTTACAGTCTGTTTACCTGCTGCAGACGTTACAGCCTGTTTACCTGCTGCAGACGTTACAGCCTGTTTACCTGCTGCAGACGTTACAGTCTGTTTACCTGCTGCAGACGTTACAGTCTGTTTACCTGCTGCAGACGTTACAGCCTGTTTACCTGCTGCAGACGTTACAGCCTGTTTACCTGCTGCAGACGTTACAGCCTGTTTACCTGCTGCAGACGTTACAGCCTGTTTACTGTTTACCTGCTGCAGACGTTACAGTCTGTTTACCTGCTGCAGACTTTACAGCCTGTTTACCTGCTGCAGACTTTACAGCCTGTTTACCTGCTGCAGACGTTACAGCATGTTTACCTGCTGCAGACTTTACAGCCTGTTTACCTGCTGCAGACGTTACAGCCTGTTTAGCTGCAGACGTTACAGCCTGTTTACCTGCTGCAGACGTTACAGCCTGTTTACCTGCTGCAGACGTTACAGCCTGTTTACTGTTTACCTGCTGCAGACGTTACAGTCTGTTTACCTGCTGCAGACTTTACAGCCTGTTTACCTGCTGCAGACTTTACAGCCTGTTTACCTGCTGCAGACGTTACAGCCTGTTTACCTGCTGCAGACTTTACAGCCTGTTTACCTGCTGCAGACGTTACAGTCTGTTTACCTGCTGCAGACTTTACAGCCTGTTTACCTGCTGCAGACATTACAGCCTGTTTACCTGCAGACGTTACAGCCTGTTTACCTGCTGCAGACGTTACAGCCTGTTTACCTGCTGCAGACATTACAGCCTGTTTACCTTCTGCAGACGTTACAGTCTGTTTGCCTGCTGCAGACGTTACAGTCTGTTTACCTGCTGCAGACGTTACAGCCTGTTTACCTGCTGCAGACGTTACAGCCTGTTTACCTGCTGCAGACGTTACAGCCTGTTTACCTGCTGCAGATGTTACAGCCTGTTTACTGTTTACCTGCTGCAGACGTTACAGTCTGTTTCCCTGCTGCAGACTTTACAGCCTGTTTACCTGCTGCAGACTTTACAGCCTGTTTACCTGCTGCAGACGTTACAGCATGTTTACCTGCTGCAGACTTTACAGCCTGTTTACTTGCTGCAGACTTTACAGCCTGTTTACCTGCTGCAGACGTTACAGCCTGTTTAGCTGCAGACGTTACAGCCTGTTTACTGTTTACCTGCTGCAGACGTTACAGTCTGTTTACCTGCTGCAGACTTTACAGCCTGTTTACATGCTGCAGACTTTACAGCCTGTTTACCTGCTGCAGACGTTACAGCCTGTTTACCTGCTGCAGACGTTACAGTCTGTTTACCTGCTGCAGACGTTACAGTCTGTTTACCTGCTGCAGACGTTACAGCCTGTTTACCTGCTGCAGACGTTACAGCCTGTTTACCTGCTGCAGACGTTACAGCCTGTTTACCTGCTGCAGACGTTACAGCCTGTTTACCTGCTGCAGACGTTACAGCCTGTTTACCTGCTGCAGACGTTACAGCCTGTTTACCTGCTGCAGACGTTACAGCCTGTTTACCTGCTGCAGATGTTACAGCCTGTTTACCTGCTGCAGACGTTACAGCCCGTTTACCTGCTGCAGACGTTACAGTCTGTTTACCTGCTGCAGACGTTACAGCCTGTTTACCTGCTGCAGACTTTACAGCCTGTTTACCTGCTGCAGACGTTACAGTCTGTTTACCTGCTGCAGACGTTACAGCCTGTTTACCTGCTGCAGACGTTACAGCCTGTTTACCTGCTGCAGACGTTACAGTCTGTTTTCCTGCTGCAGACGTTACAGTCTGTTTACCTGCTGCAGACGTTACAGCCTGTTTACCTGCTGCAGACGTTACAGCCTGTTTACCTGCTGCAGACGTTACAGCCTGTTTACCTGCTGCAGACGTTACAGCCTGTTTACTGTTTACCTGCTGCAGACGTTACAGTCTGTTTACCTGCTGCAGACTTTACAGCCTGTTTACCTGCTGCAGACTTTACAGCCTGTTTACCTGCTGCAGACGTTACAGCATGTTTACCTGCTGCAGACTTTACAGCCTGTTTACCTGCTGCAGACGTTACAGCCTGTTTAGCTGCAGACGTTACAGCCTGTTTACCTGCTGCAGACGTTACAGCCTGTTTACCTGCTGCAGACGTTACAGTCTGTTTACCTGCTGCAGACGTTACAGCCTGTTTACCTGCTGCAGACGTTACAGCCTGTTTACCTGCTGCAGACGTTACAGTCTGTTTACCTGCTGCAGACTTTACAGCCTGTTTACCTGCTGCAGACATTACAACCTGTTTACCTGCAGACGTTACAGCCTGTTTACCTGCTGCAGACGTTACAGCCTGTTTACCTGCTGCAGACGTTACAGCCTGTTTACCTGCTGCAGACGTTACAGTCTGTTTCCCTGCTGCAGACTTTACAGCCTGTTTACCTGCTGCAGACTTTACAGCCTGTTTACCTGCTGCAGACGTTACAGTCTGTTTACCTGCTGCAGACTTTACAGTCTGTTTACCTGCTGCAGACTTTACAGCCTGTTTACCTGCTGCAGACATTACAGCCTGTTTACCTGCAGACGTTACAGCCTGTTTACCTGCTGCAGACGTTACAGCCTGTTTACCTGCTGCAGACGTTACAGCCTGTTTACCTGCTGCAGACGTTACAGTCTGTTTACCTGCTGCAGACGTTACAGTCTGTTTACCTGCTGCAGACGTTACAGCCTGTTTACCTGCTGCAGACGTTACAGCCTGTTTACCTGCTGCAGACGTTACAGCCTGTTTACCTGCTGCAGACGTTACAGCCTGTTTACTGTTTACCTGCTGCAGACGTTACAGTCTGTTTACCTGCTGCAGACTTTACAGCCTGTTTACCTGCTGCAGACTTTACAGCCTGTTTACCTGCTGCAGACGTTACAGCCTGTTTACCTGCTGCAGACTTTACAGCCTGTTTACCTGCTGCAGACTTTACAGCCTGTTTACCTGCTGCAGACGTTACAGCCTGTTTACCTGCTGCAGACGTTACAGCCTGTTTACCTGCTGCAGACGTTACAGTCTGTTTACCTGCTGCAGACTTTACAGCCTGTTTACCTGCTGCAGACATTACAACCTGTTTACCTGCAGACGTTACAGCCTGTTTACCTGCTGCAGACGTTACAGCCTGTTTACCTGCTGCAGACGTTACAGCCTGTTTACCTGCTGCAGACGTTACAGTCTGTTTCCCTGCTGCAGACTTTACAGCCTGTTTACCTGCTGCAGACTTTACAGCCTGTTTACCTGCTGCAGACGTTACAGTCTGTTTACCTGCTGCAGACTTTACAGTCTGTTTACCTGCTGCAGACTTTACAGCCTGTTTACCTGCTGCAGACATTACAGCCTGTTTACCTGCAGACGTTACAGCCTGTTTACCTGCTGCAGACGTTACAGCCTGTTTACCTGCTGCAGACGTTACAGCCTGTTTACCTGCTGCAGACGTTACAGTCTGTTTACCTGCTGCAGACGTTACAGTCTGTTTACCTGCTGCAGACGTTACAGCCTGTTTACCTGCTGCAGACGTTACAGCCTGTTTACCTGCTGCAGACGTTACAGCCTGTTTACCTGCTGCAGACGTTACAGCCTGTTTACTGTTTACCTGCTGCAGACGTTACAGTCTGTTTACCTGCTGCAGACTTTACAGCCTGTTTACCTGCTGCAGACTTTACAGCCTGTTTACCTGCTGCAGACGTTACAGCCTGTTTACCTGCTGCAGACTTTACAGCCTGTTTACCTGCTGCAGACTTTACAGCCTGTTTACCTGCTGCAGACGTTACAGCCTGTTTACCTGCTGCAGACGTTACAGTCTGTTTACCTGCTGCAGACCTTACAGCCTGTTTACCTGCTGCAGACGTTACAGCCTGTTTACCTGCTGCAGACGTTACAGTCTGTTTACCTGCTGCAGACGTTACAGTCTGTTTACCTGCTGCAGACGTTACAGCCTGTTTACCTGTTGCAGACGTTACAGCCTGTTTACCTGCTGCAGACGTTACAGCCTGTTTACCTGCTGCAGACGTTACAGCCTGTTTACCTGCTGCAGATGTTACAGCCTGTTTACCTGCTGCAGACGTTACAGCCCTGTTTACCTGCTGCAGACGTTACAGTCTGTTTACCTGCTGCAGACGTTACAGCCTGTTTACCTGCTGCAGACTTTACAGCCTGTTTACCTGCTGCAGACGTTACAGTCTGTTTACCTGCTGCAGACGTTACAGCCTGTTTACCTGCTGCAGACGTTACAGCCTGTTTACCTGCTGCAGACGTTACAGTCTGTTTACCTGCTGCAGACGTTACAGCCTGTTTACCTGCTGCAGACGTTACAGTCTGTTTACCTGCTGCAGACTTTACAGCCTGTTTACCTGCTGCAGACATTACAGCCTGTTTACCTGCAGACGTTACAGCCTGTTTACCTGCTGCAGACGTTACAGCCTGTTTACCTGCTGCAGACGTTACAGCCTGTTTACCTGCTGCAGACGTTACAGTCTGTTTACCTGCTGCAGACGTTACAGTCTGTTTACCTGCTGCAGACGTTACAGCCTGTTTACCTGCTGCAGACGTTACAGCCTGTTTACCTGCTGCAGACGTTACAGCCTGTTTACCTGCTGCAGACGTTACAGCCTGTTTACTGTTTACCTGCTGCAGACGTTACAGTCTGTTTACCTGCTGCAGACTTTACAGCCTGTTTACCTGCTGCAGACTTTACAGCCTGTTTACCTGCTGCAGACGTTACAGCATGTTTACCTGCTGCAGACTTTACAGCCTGTTTACCTGCTGCAGACGTTACAGTCTGTTTACCTGCTGCAGACCTTACAGCCTGTTTACCTGCTGCAGACGTTACAGCCTGTTTACCTGCTGCAGACGTTACAGCCTGTTTACCTGCTGCAGACTTTACAGCCTGTTTACCTGCTGCAGACGTTACAGTCTGTTTACCTGCTGCAGACGTTACAGCCTGTTTACCTGCTGCAGACGTTACAGCCTGTTTACCTGCTGCAGACGTTACAGTCTGTTTACCTGCTGCAGACGTTACAGCCTGTTTACCTGCTGCAGACGTTACAGTCTGTTTACCTGCTGCAGACTTTACAGCCTGTTTACCTGCTGCAGACATTACAGCCTGTTTACCTGCAGACGTTACAGCCTGTTTACCTGCTGCAGAAGTTACAGCCTGTTTACCTGCTGCAGACGTTACAGCCTGTTTACCTGCTGCAGACGTTACAGTCTGTTTACCTGCTGCAGACGTTACAGCCTGTTTACCTGCTGCAGACGTTACAGCCTGTTTACCTGCTGCAGACGTTACAGCCTGTTTACCTGCTGCAGACGTTACAGCCTGTTTACTGTTTACCTGCTGCAGACGTTACAGTCTGTTTACCTGCTGCAGACTTTACAGCCTGTTTACCTGCTGCAGACTTTACAGCCTGTTTACCTGCTGCAGACGTTACAGCATGTTTACCTGCTGCAGACGTTACAGTCTGTTTACCTGCTGCAGACGTTACAGTCTGTTTACCTGCTGCAGACGTTACAGCCTGTTTACCTGCTGCAGACGTTACAGCCTGTTTACCTGCTGCAGACGTTACAGCCTGTTTACCTGCTGCAGACGTTACAGCCTGTTTACTGTTTACTTGCTGCAGACGTTACAGTCTGTTTACCTGCTGCAGACTTTACAGCCTGTTTACCTGCTGCAGACTTTACAGCCTGTTTACCTGCTGCAGACGTTACAGCCTGTTTACCTGCTGCAGACTTTACAGCCTGTTTACCTGCTGCAGACGTTACAGTCTGTTTACCTGCTGCAGACTTTACAGCCTGTTTACCTGCTGCAGACATTACAGCCTGTTTACCTGCAGACGTTACAGCCTGTTTACCTGCTGCAGACGTTACAGCCTGTTTACCTGCTGCAGACGTTACAGCCTGTTTACCTGCTGCAGACGTTACAGTCTGTTTACCTGCTGCAGACGTTACAGTCTGTTTACCTGCTGCAGACGTTACAGCCTGTTTACCTGCTGCAGACGTTACAGCCTGTTTACCTGCTGCAGACGTTACAGCCTGTTTACTGTTTACCTGCTGCAGACGTTACAGTCTGTTTCCCTGCTGCAAACTTTACAGCCTGTTTACCTGCTGCAGACTTTACAGCCTGTTTACCTGCTGCAGACGTTACAGCATGTTTACCTGCTGCAGACTTTACAGCCTGTTTACCTGCTGCAGACTTTACAGCCTGTTTACCTGCTGCAGACGTTACAGCCTGTTTAGCTGCAGACGTTACAGCCTGTTTACTGTTTACCTGCTGCAGACGTTACAGTCTGTTTACCTGCTGCAGACTTTACAGCCTGTTTACCTGCTGCAGACTTTACAGCCTGTTTACCTGCTGCAGACGTTACAGCCTGTTTACCTGCTGCAGACTTTACAGCCTGTTTACCTGCTGCAGACTTTACAGCCTGTTTACCTGCTGCAGACGTTACAGCCTGTTTACCTGCTGCAGACGTTACAGTCTGTTTACCTGCTGCAGACCTTACAGCCTGTTTACCTGCTGCAGACGTTACAGCCTGTTTACCTGCTGCAGACGTTACAGTCTGTTTACCTGCTGCAGACGTTACAGTCTGTTTACCTGCTGCAGACGTTACAGCCTGTTTACCTGCTGCAGACGTTACAGCCTGTTTACCTGCTGCAGACGTTACAGCCTGTTTACCTGCTGCAGACGTTACAGCCTGTTTACGTGCTGCAGACGTTACAGCCTGTTTACCTGCTGCAGACGTTACAGCCTGTTTACCTGCTGCAGACGTTACAGCCTGTTTACCTGCTGCAGATGTTACAGCCTGTTTACCTGCTGCAGACTTTACAGTCTGTTTACCTGCTGCAGACTTTACAGCCTGTTTACCTGCTGCAGACATTACAGCCTGTTTACCTGCAGACGTTACAGCCTGTTTACCTGCTGCAGACGTTACAGCCTGTTTACCTGCTGCAGACGTTACAGCCTGTTTACCTGCTGCAGACGTTACAGTCTGTTTACCTGCTGCAGACGTTACAGTCTGTTTACCTGCTGCAGACGTTACAGCCTGTTTACCTGCTGCAGACGTTACAGCCTGTTTACCTGCTGCAGACGTTACAGCCTGTTTACCTGCTGCAGACGTTACAGCCTGTTTACTGTTTACCTGCTGCAGACGTTACAGTCTGTTTACCTGCTGCAGACGTTACAGCCTGTTTACCTGTTGCAGACGTTACAGCCTGTTTACCTGCTGCAGACGTTACAGCCTGTTTACCTGCTGCAGACGTTACAGCCTGTTTACCTGCTGCAGATGTTACAGCCTGTTTACCTGCTGCAGACGTTACAGCCCGTTTACCTGCTGCAGACGTTACAGTCTGTTTACCTGCTGCAGACGTTACAGCCTGTTTACCTGCTGCAGACTTTACAGCCTGTTTACCTGCTGCAGACGTTACAGTCTGTTTACCTGCTGCAGACGTTACAGCCTGTTTACCTGCTGCAGACGTTACAGCCTGTTTACCTGCTGCAGACGTTACAGTCTGTTTACCTGCTGCAGACGTTACAGCCTGTTTACCTGCTGCAGACGTTACAGTCTGTTTACCTGCTGCAGACTTTACAGCCTGTTTACCTGCTGCAGACATTACAGCCTGTTTACCTGCAGACGTTACAGCCTGTTTACCTGCTGCAGACGTTACAGCCTGTTTACCTGCTGCAGACGTTACAGCCTGTTTACCTGCTGCAGACGTTACAGTCTGTTTACCTGCTGCAGACGTTACAGTCTGTTTACCTGCTGCAGACGTTACAGCCTGTTTACCTGCTGCAGACGTTACAGCCTGTTTACCTGCTGCAGACGTTACAGCCTGTTTACCTGCTGCAGACGTTACAGCCTGTTTACTGTTTACCTGCTGCAGACGTTACAGTCTGTTTACCTGCTGCAGACTTTACAGCCTGTTTACCTGCTGCAGACTTTACAGCCTGTTTACCTGCTGCAGACGTTACAGCATGTTTACCTGCTGCAGACTTTACAGCCTGTTTACCTGCTGCAGACGTTACAGTCTGTTTACCTGCTGCAGACCTTACAGCCTGTTTACCTGCTGCAGACGTTACAGCCTGTTTACCTGCTGCAGACGTTACAGCCTGTTTACCTGCAGCAGACTTTACAGCCTGTTTACCTGCTGCAGACGTTACAGTCTGTTTACCTGCTGCAGACGTTACAGCCTGTTTACCTGCTGCAGACGTTACAGCCTGTTTACCTGCTGCAGACGTTACAGTCTGTTTACCTGCTGCAGACGTTACAGCCTGTTTACCTGCTGCAGACGTTACAGTCTGTTTACCTGCTGCAGACTTTACAGCCTGTTTACCTGCTGCAGACATTACAGCCTGTTTACCTGCAGACGTTACAGCCTGTTTACCTGCTGCAGAAGTTACAGCCTGTTTACCTGCTGCAGACGTTACAGCCTGTTTACCTGCTGCAGACGTTACAGTCTGTTTACCTGCTGCAGACGTTACAGCCTGTTTACCTGCTGCAGACGTTACAGCCTGTTTACCTGCTGCAGACGTTACAGCCTGTTTACCTGCTGCAGACGTTACAGCCTGTTTACTGTTTACCTGCTGCAGACGTTACAGTCTGTTTACCTGCTGCAGACTTTACAGCCTGTTTACCTGCTGCAGACTTTACAGCCTGTTTACCTGCTGCAGACGTTACAGCATGTTTACCTGCTGCAGACGTTACAGTCTGTTTACCTGCTGCAGACGTTACAGCCTGTTTACCTGCTGCAGACGTTACAGCCTGTTTACTGTTTACCTGCTGCAGACGTTACAGTCTGTTTACCTGCTGCAGACTTTACAGCCTGTTTACCTGCTGCAGACTTTACAGCCTGTTTACCTGCTGCAGACGTTACAGCATGTTTACCTGCTGCAGACTTTACAGCCTGTTTACCTGCTGCAGACGTTACAGTCTGTTTACCTGCTGCAGACCTTACAGCCTGTTTACCTGCTGCAGACGTTACAGCCTGTTTACCTGCTGCAGACGTTACAGCCTGTTTACCTGCAGCAGACTTTACAGCCTGTTTACCTGCTGCAGACGTTACAGTCTGTTTACCTGCTGCAGACGTTACAGCCTGTTTACCTGCTGCAGACGTTACAGCCTGTTTACCTGCTGCAGACGTTACAGTCTGTTTACCTGCTGCAGACGTTACAGCCTGTTTACCTGCTGCAGACGTTACAGTCTGTTTACCTGCTGCAGACTTTACAGCCTGTTTACCTGCTGCAGACATTACAGCCTGTTTACCTGCAGACGTTACAGCCTGTTTACCTGCTGCAGAAGTTACAGCCTGTTTACCTGCTGCAGACGTTACAGCCTGTTTACCTGCTGCAGACGTTACAGTCTGTTTACCTGCTGCAGACGTTACAGCCTGTTTACCTGCTGCAGACGTTACAGCCTGTTTACCTGCTGCAGACGTTACAGCCTGTTTACCTGCTGCAGACGTTACAGCCTGTTTACTGTTTACCTGCTGCAGACGTTACAGTCTGTTTACCTGCTGCAGACTTTACAGCCTGTTTACCTGCTGCAGACTTTACAGCCTGTTTACCTGCTGCAGACGTTACAGCATGTTTACCTGCTGCAGACGTTACAGTCTGTTTACCTGCTGCAGACGTTACAGCCTGTTTACCTGCTGCAGACGTTACAGTCTGTTTACCTGCTGCAGACGTTACAGTCTGTTTACCTGCTGCAGACGTTACAGCCTGTTTACCTGCTGCAGACGTTACAGCCTGTTTACCTGCTGCAGACGTTACAGCCTGTTTACCTGCTGCAGACGTTACAGCCTGTTTACTGTTTACTTGCTGCAGACGTTACAGTCTGTTTACCTGCTGCAGACTTTACAGCCTGTTTACCTGCTGCAGACTTTACAGCCTGTTTACCTGCTGCAGACGTTACAGCCTGTTTACCTGCTGCAGACTTTACAGCCTGTTTACCTGCTGCAGACGTTACAGTCTGTTTACCTGCTGCAGACTTTACAGCCTGTTTACCTGCTGCAGACATTACAGCCTGTTTACCTGCAGACGTTACAGCCTGTTTACCTGCTGCAGACGTTACAGCCTGTTTACCTGCTGCAGACGTTACAGCCTGTTTACCTGCTGCAGACGTTACAGTCTGTTTACCTGCTGCAGACGTTACAGTCTGTTTACCTGCTGCAGACGTTACAGCCTGTTTACCTGCTGCAGACGTTACAGCCTGTTTACCTGCTGCAGACGTTACAGCCTGTTTACTGTTTACCTGCTGCAGACGTTACAGTCTGTTTCCCTGCTGCAAACTTTACAGCCTGTTTACCTGCTGCAGACTTTACAGCCTGTTTACCTGCTGCAGACGTTACAGCATGTTTACCTGCTGCAGACTTTACAGCCTGTTTACCTGCTGCAGACTTTACAGCCTGTTTACCTGCTGCAGACGTTACAGCCTGTTTAGCTGCAGACGTTACAGCCTGTTTACTGTTTACCTGCTGCAGACGTTACAGTCTGTTTACCTGCTGCAGACTTTACAGCCTGTTTACCTGCTGCAGACTTTACAGCCTGTTTACCTGCTGCAGACGTTACAGCCTGTTTACCTGCTGCAGACTTTACAGCCTGTTTACCTGCTGCAGACTTTACAGCCTGTTTACCTGCTGCAGACGTTACAGCCTGTTTACCTGCTGCAGACGTTACAGTCTGTTTACCTGCTGCAGACCTTACAGCCTGTTTACCTGCTGCAGACGTTACAGCCTGTTTACCTGCTGCAGACGTTACAGTCTGTTTACCTGCTGCAGACGTTACAGTCTGTTTACCTGCTGCAGACGTTACAGCCTGTTTACCTGCTGCAGACGTTACAGCCTGTTTACCTGCTGCAGACGTTACAGCCTGTTTACCTGCTGCAGACGTTACAGCCTGTTTACGTGCTGCAGACGTTACAGCCTGTTTACCTGCTGCAGACGTTACAGCCTGTTTACCTGCTGCAGACGTTACAGCCTGTTTACCTGCTGCAGATGTTACAGCCTGTTTACCTGCTGCAGACGTTACAGCCCGTTTACCTGCTGCAGACGTTACAGTCTGTTTACCTGCTGCAGACGTTACAGCCTGTTTACCTGCTGCAGACTTTACAGCCTGTTTACCTGCTGCAGACGTTACAGTCTGTTTACCTGCTGCAGACGTTACAGCCTGTTTACATGCTGCAGACGTTACAGCCTGTTTACCTGCTGCAGACGTTACAGTCTGTTTACATGCTGCAGACGTTACAGCCTGTTTACCTGCTGCAGACGTTACAGTCTGTTTACCTGCTGCAGACTTTACAGCCTGTTTACCTGCTGCAGACATTACAGCCTGTTTACCTGCAGACGTTACAGCCTGTTTACCTGCTGCAGACGTTACAGTCTGTTTACCTGCTGCAGACGTTACAGCCTGTTTACCTGCTGCAGACGTTACAGCCTGTTTACCTGCTGCAGACGTTACAGCCTGTTTACCTGCTGCAGACGTTACAGCCTGTTTACTGTTTACCTGCTGCAGACGTTACAGTCTGTTTACCTGCTGCAGACTTTACAGCCTGTTTACCTGCTGCAGCCTTTACAGCCTGTTTACCTGCTGCAGACGTTACAGCATGTTTACCTGCTGCAGACTTTACAGCCTGTTTACCTGCTGCAGACGTTACAGCCTGTTTAGCTGCAGACGTTACAGCCTGTTTACCTGCTGCAGACGTTACAGCCTATTTACCTGCTGCAGACGTTACAGTCTGTTTACCTGCTGCAGACCTTACAGCCTGTTTACCTGCTGCAGACGTTACAGTCTGTTTACCTGCTGCAGACTTTACAGTTTGTTTACCTGCTGCAGACTTTACAGCCTGTTTACCTGCTGCAGACATTACAGCCTGTTTACCTGCAGACGTTACAGCCTGTTTACCTGCTGCAGACGTTACAGCCTGTTTACCTGCTGCAGACGTTACAGTCTGTTTACCTGCTGCAGACGTTACAGCCTGTTTACCTGCTGCAGACGTTACAGCCTGTTTACCTGCTGCAGACGTTACAGTCTGTTTACCTGCTGCATACGTTACAGCCTGTTTACCTGCTGCAGACGTTACAGTCTGTTTACCTGCTGCAGACTTTACAGCCTGTTTACCTGCTGCAGACATTACAGCCTGTTTACCTGCAGACGTTACAGCCTGTTTACCTGCTGCAGAAGTTACAGCCTGTTTACCTGCTGCAGACGTTACAGCCTGTTTACCTGCTGCAGACGTTACAGTCTGTTTACCTGCTGCAGACGTTACAGCCTGTTTACCTGCTGCAGACGTTACAGCCTGTTTACCTGCTGCAGACGTTACAGCCTGTTTACCTGCTGCAGACGTTACAGCCTGTTTACTGTTTACCTGCTGCAGACGTTACAGTCTGTTTACCTGCTGCAGACTTTACAGTCTGTTTACCTGCTGCAGACGTTACAGTCTGTTTACCTGCTGCAGACGTTACAGCCTGTTTACCTGCTGCAGACGTTACAGCCTGTTTACCTGCTGCAGACGTTACAGCCTGTTTACCTGCTGCAGACGTTACAGCCTGTTTACTGTTTACTTGCTGCAGACGTTACAGTCTGTTTACCTGCTGCAGACTTTACAGCCTGTTTACCTGCTGCAGACTTTACAGCCTGTTTACCTGCTGCAGACGTTACAGCCTGTTTACCTGCTGCAGACTTTACAGCCTGTTTACCTGCTGCAGACGTTACAGTCTGTTTACCTGCTGCAGACTTTACAGCCTGTTTACCTGCTGCAGACATTACAGCCTGTTTACCTGCAGACGTTACAGCCTGTTTACCTGCTGCAGACGTTACAGCCTGTTTACCTGCTGCAGACGTTACAGCCTGTTTACCTGCTGCAGACGTTACAGTCTGTTTACCTGCTGCAGACGTTACAGTCTGTTTACCTGCTGCAGACGTTACAGCCTGTTTACCTGCTGCAGACGTTACAGTCTGTTTACCTGCTGCAGACGTTACAGTCTGTTTACCTGCTGCAGACGTTACAGTCTGTTTACCTGCTGCAGACTTTACAGCCTGTTTACCTGCTGCAGACATTACAGCCTGTTTACCTGCAGACGTTACAGCCTGTTTACCTGCTGCAGAAGTTACAGCCTGTTTACCTGCTGCAGACGTTACAGCCTGTTTACCTGCTGCAGACGTTACAGTCTGTTTACCTGCTGCAGACGTTACAGCCTGTTTACCTGCTGCAGACGTTACAGCCTGTTTACCTGCTGCAGACGTTACAGCCTGTTTACCTGCTGCAGACGTTACAGCCTGTTTACTGTTTACCTGCTGCAGACGTTACAGTCTGTTTACCTGCTGCAGACTTTACAGTCTGTTTACCTGCTGCAGACGTTACAGTCTGTTTACCTGCTGCAGACGTTACAGCCTGTTTACCTGCTGCAGACGTTACAGCCTGTTTACCTGCTGCAGACGTTACAGCCTGTTTACCTGCTGCAGACGTTACAGCCTGTTTACTGTTTACTTGCTGCAGACGTTACAGTCTGTTTACCTGCTGCAGACTTTACAGCCTGTTTACCTGCTGCAGACTTTACAGCCTGTTTACCTGCTGCAGACGTTACAGCCTGTTTACCTGCTGCAGACTTTACAGCCTGTTTACCTGCTGCAGACGTTACAGTCTGTTTACCTGCTGCAGACTTTACAGCCTGTTTACCTGCTGCAGACATTACAGCCTGTTTACCTGCAGACGTTACAGCCTGTTTACCTGCTGCAGACGTTACAGCCTGTTTACCTGCTGCAGACGTTACAGCCTGTTTACCTGCTGCAGACGTTACAGTCTGTTTACCTGCTGCAGACGTTACAGTCTGTTTACCTGCTGCAGACGTTACAGCCTGTTTACCTGCTGCAGACGTTACAGCCTGTTTACCTGCTGCAGACGTTACAGCCTGTTTACCTGCTGCAGACGTTACAGCCTGTTTACTGTTTACCTGCTGCAGACGTTACAGTCTGTTTCCCTGCTGCAAACTTTACAGCCTGTTTACCTGCTGCAGACTTTACAGCCTGTTTACCTGCTGCAGACGTTACAGCATGTTTACCTGCTGCAGACTTTACAGCCTGTTTACCTGCTGCAGACTTTACAGCCTGTTTACCTGCTGCAGACGTTACAGCCTGTTTAGCTGCAGACGTTACAGCCTGTTTACTGTTTACCTGCTGCAGACGTTACAGTCTGTTTACCTGCTGCAGACTTTACAGCCTGTTTACCTGCTGCAGACTTTACAGCCTGTTTACCTGCTGCAGACGTTACAGCCTGTTTACCTGCTGCAGACTTTACAGCCTGTTTACCTGCTGCAGACTTTACAGCCTGTTTACCTGCTGCAGACGTTACAGCCTGTTTACCTGCTGCAGACGTTACAGTCTGTTTACCTGCTGCAGACCTTACAGCCTGTTTACCTGCTGCAGACGTTACAGCCTGTTTACCTGCTGCAGACGTTACAGCCTGTTTACCTGCTGCAGACGTTACAGCCTGTTTACCTGCTGCAGACGTTACAGCCTGTTTACCTGCTGCAGACGTTACAGCCTGTTTACCTGCTGCAGACGTTACAGCCTGTTTACCTGCTGCAGATGTTACAGCCTGTTTACCTGCTGCAGACGTTACAGCCTGTTTACCTGCTGCAGACGTTACAGCCTGTTTACCTGCTGCAGACGTTACAGCCTGTTTACCTGCTGCAGACGTTACAGCCTGTTTACCTGCTGCAGACGTTACAGCCTGTTTACCTGCTGCAGACGTTACAGCCTGTTTACTGTTTACCTGCTGCAGACGTTACAGTCTGTTTACCTGCTGCAGACTTTACAGCCTGTTTACCTGCTGCAGACTTTACAGCCTGTTTACCTGCTGCAGACGTTACAGCATGTTTACCTGCTGCAGACTTTACAGCCTGTTTACCTGCTGCAGACGTTACAGCCTGTTTAGCTGCAGACGTTACAGCCTGTTTACCTGCTGCAGACGTTACAGCCTGTTTACCTGCTGCAGACGTTACAGTCTGTTTACCTGCTGCAGACCTTACAGCCTGTTTACCTGCTGCAGACGTTACAGCCTGTTTACCTGCTGCAGACGTTACAGTCTGTTTACCTGCTGCAGACGTTACAGTCTGTTTACCTGCTGCAGACGTTACAGCCTGTTTACCTGCTGCAGACGTTACAGTCTGTTTACCTGCTGCAGACGTTACAGTCTGTTTACCTGCTGCAGACGTTACAGCCTGTTTACCTGCTGCAGACGTTACAGCCTGTTTACCTGCTGCAGACGTTACAGCCTGTTTACCTGCTGCAGACGTTACAGCCTGTTTACTGTTAACCTGCTGCAGACGTTACAGTCTGTTTACCTGCTGCAGACTTTACAGCCTGTTTACCTGCTGCAGACTTTACAGCCTGTTTACCTGCTGCAGACGTTACAGCCTGTTTACTTGCTGCAGACGTTACAGCCTGTTTACCTGCTGCAGACGTTACAGTCTGTTTACCTGCTGCAGACTTTACAGCCTGTTTACCTGCTGCAGACATTACAGCCTGTTTACCTGCAGACGTTACAGCCTGTTTACCTGCTGCAGACGTTACAGCCTGTTTACCTGCTGCAGACGTTACAGCCTGTTTACCTGCTGCAGACGTTACAGTCTGTTTCCCTGCTGCAGACTTTACAGCCTGTTTACCTGCTGCAGACTTTACAGCCTGTTTACCTGCTGCAGACGTTACAGTCTGTTTACCTGCTGCAGACTTTACAGTCTGTTTACCTGCTGCAGACTTTACAGCCTGTTTACCTGCTGCAGACATTACAGCCTGTTTACCTGCAGACGTTACAGCCTGTTTACCTGCTGCAGACGTTACAGCCTGTTTACCTGCTGCAGACGTTACAGTCTGTTTACCTGCTGCAGACGTTACAGTCTGTTTACCTGCTGCAGACGTTACAGCCTGTTTACCTGCTGCAGACGTTACAGCCTGTTTACCTGCTGCAGACGTTACAGCCTGTTTACCTGCTGCAGACGTTACAGCCTGTTTACTGTTTACCTGCTGCAGACGTTACAGTCTGTTTACCTGCTGCAGACTTTACAGCCTGTTTACCTGCTGCAGACTTTACAGCCTGTTTACCTGCTGCAGACGTTACAGCCTGTTTACCTGCTGCAGACTTTACAGCCTGTTTACCTGCTGCAGACTTTACAGCCTGTTTACCTGCTGCAGACGTTACAGCCTGTTTACCTGCTGCAGACGTTACAGTCTGTTTACCTGCTGCAGACCTTACAGCCTGTTTGCCTGCTGCAGACGTTACAGCCTGTTTACCTGCTGCAGACGTTACAGTCTGTTTACCTGCTGCAGACGTTACAGTCTGTTTACCTGCTGCAGACGTTACAGCCTGTTTACCTGTTGCAGACGTTACAGCCTGTTTACCTGCTGCAGACGTTACAGCCTGTTTACCTGCTGCAGACGTTACAGCCTGTTTACCTGCTGCAGACGTTACAGCCTGTTTACCTGCTGCAGACGTTACAGCCCGTTTACCTGCTGCAGACGTTACAGTCTGTTTACCTGCTGCAGACGTTACAGCCCGTTTACCTGCTGCAGACGTTACAGCCCGTTTACCTGCTGCAGACGTTACAGTCTGTTTACCTGCTGCAGACGTTACAGCCCGTTTACCTGCTGCAGACGTTACAGCCCGTTTACCTGCTGCAGACTTTACAGCCTGTTTACCTGCTGCAGACTTTACAGCCTGTTTACCTGCTGCAGACGTTACAGCCTGTTTACCTGCTGCAGACTTAACAGCCTGTTTACCTGCTGCAGACGTTACAGTCTGTTTACCTGCTGCAGACGTTACAGCCTGTTTACCTGCTGCAGACGTTACAGTCTGTTTACCTGCTGCAGACGTTACAGTCTGTTTACCTGCAGACGTTACAGTCTGTTTACCTGCAGACGTTACAGTCTGTTTACTGTTTTCCTGCTGCAGACGTTACAGCCTGTTTACCTGCTGCAGACGTTACAGTCTGTTTACCTGCTGCAGACGTTACAGCCTGTTTACCTGCTGCAGACGTTACAGTCTGTTTACCTGCTGCAGACTTTACAGCCTGTTTACCTGCTGCAGACATTACAGCCTGTTTACCTGCAGACGTTACAGCCTGTTTACCTGCTGCAGACGTTACAGCCTGTTTACCTGCTGCAGACGTTACAGCCTGTTTACCTGCTGCAGACGTTACAGTCTGTTTACCTGCTGCAGACGTTACAGCCTGTTTACCTGCTGCAGACGTTACAGCCTGTTTATCTGCTGCAGACGTTACAGCCTGTTTACCTGCTGCAGACGTTACAGCCTGTTTACTGTTTACCTGCTGCAGACGTTACAGTCTGTTTACCTGCTGCAGACTTTACAGCCTGTTTACCTGCTGCAGACTTTACAGCCTGTTTACCTGCTGCAGACGTTACAGCATGTTTACCTGCTGCAGACTTTACAGCCTGTTTACCTGCTGCAGACTTTACAGCCTGTTTACCTGCTGCAGACGTTACAGCCTGTTTAGCTGCAGACGTTACAGCCTGTTTACCTGCTGCAGACGTTACAGCCTGTTTACCTGCTGCAGACGTTACAGTCTGTTTACCTGCTGCAGACGTTACAGTCTGTTTACCTGCTGCAGACGTTACAGCCTGTTTACCTGCTGCAGACGTTACAGTCTGTTTACCTGCTGCAGACGTTACAGTCTGTTTACCTGCTGCAGACGTTACAGCCTGTTTACCTGCTGCAGACGTTACAGCCTGTTTACCTGCTGCAGACGTTACAGCCTGTTTACCTGCTGCAGACGTTACAGCCTGTTTACTGTTTACCTGCTGCAGACGTTACAGTCTGTTTACCTGCTGCAGACTTTACAGCCTGTTTACCTGCTGCAGACTTTACAGCCTGTTTACCTGCTGCAGACGTTACAGCCTGTTTACCTGCTGCAGACTTTACAGCCTGTTTACCTGCTGCAGACGTTACAGTCTGTTTACCTGCTGCAGACTTTACAGCCTGTTTACCTGCTGCAGACATTACAGCCTGTTTACCTGCAGACGTTACAGCCTGTTTACCTGCTGCAGACGTTACAGCCTGTTTACCTGCTGCAGACGTTACAGCCTGTTTACCTGCTGCAGACGTTACAGTCTGTTTACCTGCTGCAGACGTTACAGTCTGTTTACCTGCTGCAGAAGTTACAGCCTGTTTACCTGCTGCAGACGTTACAGCCTGTTTACCTGCTGCAGACGTTACAGCCTGTTTACCTGCTGCAGACGTTACAGCCTGTTTACTGTTTACCTGCTGCAGACGTTACAGTCTGTTTCCCTGCTGCAGACTTTACAGCCTGTTTACCTGCTGCAGACTTTACAGCCTGTTTACCTGCTGCAGACGTTACAGTATGTTTACCTGCTGCAGACTTTACAGCCTGTTTACCTGCTGCAGACTTTACAGCCTGTTTACCTGCTGCAGACGTTACAGCCTGTTTAGCTGCAGACGTTACAGCCTGTTTACTGTTTACCTGCTGCAGACGTTACAGTCTGTTTACCTGCTGCAGACTTTACAGCCTGTTTACCTGCTGCAGACTTTACAGCCTGTTTACCTGCTGCAGACGTTACAGCCTGTTTACCTGCTGCAGACTTTACAGCCTGTTTACCTGCTGCAGACTTTACAGCCTGTTTACCTGCTGCAGACGTTACAGCCTGTTTACCTGCTGCAGACTTTACAGCCTGTTTACCTGCTGCAGACTTTACAGCCTGTTTACCTGCTGCAGACGTTACAGCCTGTTTACCTGCTGCAGACGTTACAGTCTGTTTACCTGCTGCAGACCTTACAGCCTGTTTACCTGCTGCAGACGTTACAGCCTGTTTACCTGCTGCAGACGTTACAGTCTGTTTACCTGCTGCAGACGTTACAGTCTGTTTACCTGCTGCAGACGTTACAGCCTGTTTACCTGCTGCAGACGTTACAGCCTGTTTACCTGCTGCAGACGTTACAGCCTGTTTACCTGCTGCAGACGTTACAGCCTGTTTACCTGCTGCAGACGTTACAGCCTGTTTACCTGCTGCAGACGTTACAGCCTGTTTACCTGCTGCAGACGTTACAGCCTGTTTACCTGCTGCAGATGTTACAGCCTGTTTACCTGCTGCAGACGTTACAGCCCGTTTACCTGCTGCAGACGTTACAGCCTGTTTACCTGCTGCAGACGTTACAGCCTGTTTACCTGCTGCAGACTTTACAGCCTGTTTACCTGCTGCAGACGTTACAGTCTGTTTACCTGCTGCAGACGTTACAGCCTGTTTACCTGCTGCAGACGTTACAGCCTGTTTACCTGCTGCAGACGTTACAGTCTGTTTACCTGCTGCAGACGTTACAGCCTGTTTACCTGCTGCAGACGTTACAGTCTGTTTAACTGCTGCAGACTTTACAGCCTGTTTACCTGCTGCAGACATTACAGCCTGTTTACCTGCAGACGTTACAGCCTGTTTACCTGCTGCAGACGTTACAGCCTGTTTACCTGCTGCAGACGTTACAGCCTGTTTACCTGCTGCAGACGTTACAGTCTGTTTACCTGCTGCAGACGTTACAGTCTGTTTACCTGCTGCAGACGTTACAGCCTGTTTACCTGCTGCAGACGTTACAGCCTGTTTACCTGCTGCAGACGTTACAGCCTGTTTACCTGCTGCAGACGTTACAGCCTGTTTACTGTTTACCTGCTGCAGACGTTACAGTCTGTTTACCTGCTGCAGACTTTACAGCCTGTTTACCTGCTGCAGACTTTACAGCCTGTTTACCTGCTGCAGACGTTACAGCATGTTTACCTGCTGCAGACTTTACAGCCTGTTTACCTGCTGCAGACGTTACAGCCTGTTTAGCTGCAGACGTTACAGCCTGTTTACCTGCTGCAGACGTTACAGCCTGTTTACCTGCTGCAGACGTTACAGCCTGTTTACTGTTTACCTGCTGCAGACGTTACAGTCTGTTTACCTGCTGCAGACTTTACAGCCTGTTTACCTGCTGCAGACATTACAGCCTGTTTACCTGCAGACGTTACAGCCTGTTTACCTGCTGCAGACGTTACAGCCTGTTTACCTGCTGCAGACGTTACAGCCTGTTTACCTGCTGCAGACGTTACAGTCTGTTTACCTGCTGCAGACGTTACAGTCTGTTTACCTGCTGCAGACGTTACAGCCTGTTTACCTGCTGCAGACGTTACAGCCTGTTTACCTGCTGCAGACGTTACAGCCTGTTTACCTGCTGCAGACGTTACAGCCTGTTTACTGTTTACCTGCTGCAGACGTTACAGTCTGTTTACCTGCTGCAGACTTTACAGCCTGTTTACCTGCTGCAGACTTTACAGCCTGTTTACCTGCTGCAGACGTTACAGCATGTTTACCTGCTGCAGACTTTACAGCCTGTTTACCTGCTGCAGACGTTACAGCCTGTTTAGCTGCAGACGTTACAGCCTGTTTACCTGCTGCAGACGTTACAGCCTGTTTACCTGCTGCAGACGTTACAGTCTGTTTACCTGCTGCAGACCTTACAGCCTGTTTACCTGCTGCAGACGTTACAGCCTGTTTACCTGCTGCAGACGTTACAGTCTGTTTACCTGCTGCAGACGTTACAGTCTGTTTACCTGCTGCAGACGTTACAGCCTGTTTACCTGCTGCAGACGTTACAGTCTGTTTACCTGCTGCAGACGTTACAGTCTGTTTACCTGCTGCAGACGTTACAGCCTGTTTACCTGCTGCAGACGTTACAGCCTGTTTACCTGCTGCAGACGTTACAGCCTGTTTACCTGCTGCAGACGTTACAGCCTGTTTACTGTTTACCTGCTGCAGACGTTACAGTCTGTTTACCTGCTGCAGACTTTACAGCCTGTTTACCTGCTGCAGACTTTACAGCCTGTTTACCTGCTGCAGACTTTACAGCCTGTTTACCTGCTGCAGACGTTACAGCCTGTTTACTTGCTGCAGACTTTACAGCCTGTTTACCTGCTGCAGACGTTACAGTCTGTTTACCTGCTGCAGACTTTACAGCCTGTTTACCTGCTGCAGACATTACAGCCTGTTTACCTGCAGACGTTACAGCCTGTTTACCTGCTGCAGACGTTACAGCCTGTTTACCTGCTGCAGACGTTACAGCCTGTTTACCTGCTGCAGACGTTACAGTCTGTTTCCCTGCTGCAGACTTTACAGCCTGTTTACCTGCTGCAGACTTTACAGCCTGTTTACCTGCTGCAGACGTTACAGTCTGTTTACCTGCTGCAGACTTTACAGTCTGTTTACCTGCTGCAGACTTTACAGCCTGTTTACCTGCTGCAGACATTACAGCCTGTTTACCTGCAGACGTTACAGCCTGTTTACCTGCTGCAGACGTTACAGCCTGTTTACCTGCTGCAGACGTTACAGCCTGTTTACCTGCTGCAGACGTTACAGTCTGTTTACCTGCTGCAGACGTTACAGTCTGTTTACCTGCTGCAGACGTTACAGCCTGTTTACCTGCTGCAGACGTTACAGCCTGTTTACCTGCTGCAGACGTTACAGCCTGTTTACCTGCTGCAGACGTTACAGCCTGTTTACTGTTTACCTGCTGCAGACGTTACAGTCTGTTTACCTGCTGCAGACTTTACAGCCTGTTTACCTGCTGCAGACTTTACAGCCTGTTTACCTGCTGCAGACGTTACAGCCTGTTTACGTGCTGCAGACGTTACAGTCTGTTTACCTGCTGCAGACGTTACAGCCTGTTTACCTGCTGCAGACGTTACAGTCTGTTTACCTGCTGCAGACGTTACAGTCTGTTTACCTGCAGACGTTACAGTCTGTTTACCTGCAGACGTTACAGCCTGTTTACTGTTTTCCTGCTGCAGACGTTACAGCCTGTTTACCTGCTGCAGACGTTACAGTCTGTTTACCTGCTGCAGACGTTACAGCCTGTTTACCTGCTGCAGACGTTACAGTCTGTTTACCTGCTGCAGACTTTACAGCCTGTTTACCTGCTGCAGACATTACAGCCTGTTTACCTGCAGACGTTACAGCCTGTTTACCTGCTGCAGACGTTACAGCCTGTTTACCTGCTGCAGACGTTACAGCCTGTTTACCTGCTGCAGACGTTACAGCCTGTTTACCTGCTGCAGACTTTACAGCCTGTTTACCTGCTGCAGACATTACAGCCTGTTTACCTGCAGACGTTACAGCCTGTTTACCTGCTGCAGACGTTACAGCCTGTTTACCTGCTGCAGACGTTACAGCCTGTTTACCTGCTGCAGACGTTACAGCCTGTTTACCTGCTGCAGACGTTACAGCCTGTTTACTGTTTACCTGCTGCAGACGTTACAGTCTGTTTCCCTGTTGCAGACTTTACAGCCTGTTTACCTGCTGCAGACTTTACAGCCTGTTTACCTGCTGCAGACGTTACAGCATGTTTACCTGCTGCAGACTTTACAACCTGTTTACCTGCTGCAGACTTTACAGCCTGTTTACCTGCTGCAGACGTTACAGCCTGTTTAGCTGCAGACGTTACAGCCTGTTTACTGTTTACCTGCTGCAGACGTTACAGTCTGTTTACCTGCTGCAGACTTTACAGCCTGTTTACCTGCTGCAGACTTTACAGCCTGTTTACCTGCTGCAGACGTTACAGCCTGTTTACCTGCTGCAGACTTTACAGCCTGTTTACCTGCTGCAGACTTTACAGCCTGTTTACCTGCTGCAGACGTTACAGCCTGTTTACCTGCTGCAGACGTTACAGTCTGTTTACCTGCTGCAGACCTTACAGCCTGTTTACCTGCTGCAGACGTTACAGCCTGTTTACCTGCTGCAGACGTTACAGTCTGTTTACCTGCTGCAGACGTTACAGTCTGTTTACCTGCTGCAGACGTTACAGCCTGTTTACCTGCTGCAGACGTTACAGCCTGTTTACCTGCTGCAGACGTTACAGCCTGTTTACCTGCTGCAGACGTTACAGCCTGTTTACCTGCTGCAGACGTTACAGCCTGTTTACCTGCTGCAGACGTTACAGCCTGTTTACCTGCTGCAGATGTTACAGCCTGTTTACCTGCTGCAGACGTTACAGCCCGTTTACCTGCTGCAGACGTTACAGTCCGTTTACCTGCTGCAGACGTTACAGCCTGTTTACCTGCTGCAGACTTTAAAGCCTGTTTACCTGCTGCAGACGTTACAGTCTGTTTACCTGCTGCAGACGTTACAGCCTGTTTACCTGCTGCAGACATTACAGCCTGTTTACCTGCTGCAGACGTTACAGTCTGTTTACCTGCTGCAGACGTTACAGCCTGTTTACCTGCTGCAGACGTTACAGTCTGTTTACCTGCTGCAGACTTTACAGCCTGTTTACCTGCTGCAGACATTACAGCCTGTTTACCTGCAGACGTTACAGCCTGTTTACCTGCTGCAGACGTTACAGCCTGTTTACCTGCTGCAGACGTTACAGCCTGTTTAGCTGCAGACGTTACAGCCTGTTTACTGTTTACCTGCTGCAGACGTTACAGTCTGTTTACCTGCTGCAGACTTTACAGCCTGTTTACCTGCTGCAGACTTTACAGCCTGTTTACCTGCTGCAGACGTTACAGCCTGTTTACCTGCTGCAGACTTTACAGCCTGTTTACCTGCTGCAGACTTTACAGCCTGTTTACCTGCTGCAGACGTTACAGCCTGTTTACCTGCTGCAGACTTTACAGCCTGTTTACCTGCTGCAGACTTTACAGCCTGTTTACCTGCTGCAGACGTTACAGCCTGTTTACCTGCTGCAGACGTTACAGTCTGTTTACCTGCTGCAGACCTTACAGCCTGTTTACCTGCTGCAGACGTTACAGCCTGTTTACCTGCTGCAGACGTTACAGTCTGTTTACCTGCTGCAGACGTTACAGTCTGTTTACCTGCTGCAGACGTTACAGCCTGTTTACCTGCTGCAGACGTTACAGCCTGTTTACCTGCTGCAGACGTTACAGCCTGTTTACCTGCTGCAGACGTTACAGCCTGTTTACCTGCTGCAGACGTTACAGCCTGTTTACCTGCTGCAGATGTTACAGCCTGTTTACCTGCTGCAGACGTTACAGCCCGTTTACCTGCTGCAGACGTTACAGTCTGTTTACCTGCTGCAGACGTTACAGCCTGTTTACCTGCTGCAGACTTTACAGCCTGTTTACCTGCTGCAGACGTTACAGTCTGTTTACCTGCTGCAGACGTTACAGCCTGTTTACCTGCTGCAGACGTTACAGCCTGTTTACCTGCTGCAGACGTTACAGTCTGTTTACCTGCTGCAGACGTTACAGCCTGTTTACCTGCTGCAGACGTTACAGTCTGTTTAACTGCTGCAGACTTTACAGCCTGTTTACCTGCTGCAGACATTACAGCCTGTTTACCTGCAGACGTTACAGCCTGTTTACCTGCTGCAGACGTTACAGCCTGTTTACCTGCTGCAGACGTTACAGCCTGTTTACCTGCTGCAGACGTTACAGTCTGTTTACCTGCTGCAGACGTTACAGTCTGTTTACCTGCTGCAGACGTTACAGCCTGTTTACCTGCTGCAGACGTTACAGCCTGTTTACCTGCTGCAGACGTTACAGCCTGTTTACCTGCTGCAGACGTTACAGCCTGTTTACTGTTTACCTGCTGCAGACGTTACAGTCTGTTTACCTGCTGCAGACTTTACAGCCTGTTTACCTGCTGCAGACTTTACAGCCTGTTTACCTGCTGCAGACGTTACAGCATGTTTACCTGCTGCAGACTTTACAGCCTGTTTACCTGCTGCAGACGTTACAGCCTGTTTAGCTGCAGACGTTACAGCCTGTTTACCTGCTGCAGACGTTACAGCCTGTTTACCTGCTGCAGACGTTACAGCCTGTTTACTGTTTACCTGCTGCAGACGTTACAGTCTGTTTACCTGCTGCAGACTTTACAGCCTGTTTACCTGCTGCAGACATTACAGCCTGTTTACCTGCAGACGTTACAGCCTGTTTACCTGCTGCAGACGTTACAGCCTGTTTACCTGCTGCAGACGTTACAGCCTGTTTACCTGCTGCAGACGTTACAGTCTGTTTACCTGCTGCAGACGTTACAGTCTGTTTACCTGCTGCAGACGTTACAGCCTGTTTACCTGCTGCAGACGTTACAGCCTGTTTACCTGCTGCAGACGTTACAGCCTGTTTACCTGCTGCAGACGTTACAGCCTGTTTACTGTTTACCTGCTGCAGACGTTACAGTCTGTTTACCTGCTGCAGACTTTACAGCCTGTTTACCTGCTGCAGACTTTACAGCCTGTTTACCTGCTGCAGACGTTACAGCATGTTTACCTGCTGCAGACTTTACAGCCTGTTTACCTGCTGCAGACGTTACAGCCTGTTTAGCTGCAGACGTTACAGCCTGTTTACCTGCTGCAGACGTTACAGCCTGTTTACCTGCTGCAGACGTTACAGTCTGTTTACCTGCTGCAGACCTTACAGCCTGTTTACCTGCTGCAGACGTTACAGCCTGTTTACCTGCTGCAGACGTTACAGTCTGTTTACCTGCTGCAGACGTTACAGTCTGTTTACCTGCTGCAGACGTTACAGCCTGTTTACCTGCTGCAGACGTTACAGTCTGTTTACCTGCTGCAGACGTTACAGTCTGTTTACCTGCTGCAGACGTTACAGCCTGTTTACCTGCTGCAGACGTTACAGCCTGTTTACCTGCTGCAGACGTTACAGCCTGTTTACCTGCTGCAGACGTTACAGCCTGTTTACTGTTTACCTGCTGCAGACGTTACAGTCTGTTTACCTGCTGCAGACTTTACAGCCTGTTTACCTGCTGCAGACTTTACAGCCTGTTTACCTGCTGCAGACTTTACAGCCTGTTTACCTGCTGCAGACGTTACAGCCTGTTTACTTGCTGCAGACTTTACAGCCTGTTTACCTGCTGCAGACGTTACAGTCTGTTTACCTGCTGCAGACTTTACAGCCTGTTTACCTGCTGCAGACATTACAGCCTGTTTACCTGCAGACGTTACAGCCTGTTTACCTGCTGCAGACGTTACAGCCTGTTTACCTGCTGCAGACGTTACAGCCTGTTTACCTGCTGCAGACGTTACAGTCTGTTTCCCTGCTGCAGACTTTACAGCCTGTTTACCTGCTGCAGACTTTACAGCCTGTTTACCTGCTGCAGACGTTACAGTCTGTTTACCTGCTGCAGACTTTACAGTCTGTTTACCTGCTGCAGACTTTACAGCCTGTTTACCTGCTGCAGACATTACAGCCTGTTTACCTGCAGACGTTACAGCCTGTTTACCTGCTGCAGACGTTACAGCCTGTTTACCTGCTGCAGACGTTACAGCCTGTTTACCTGCTGCAGACGTTACAGTCTGTTTACCTGCTGCAGACGTTACAGTCTGTTTACCTGCTGCAGACGTTACAGCCTGTTTACCTGCTGCAGACGTTACAGCCTGTTTACCTGCTGCAGACGTTACAGCCTGTTTACCTGCTGCAGACGTTACAGCCTGTTTACTGTTTACCTGCTGCAGACGTTACAGTCTGTTTACCTGCTGCAGACTTTACAGCCTGTTTACCTGCTGCAGACTTTACAGCCTGTTTACCTGCTGCAGACGTTACAGCCTGTTTACGTGCTGCAGACGTTACAGTCTGTTTACCTGCTGCAGACGTTACAGCCTGTTTACCTGCTGCAGACGTTACAGTCTGTTTACCTGCTGCAGACGTTACAGTCTGTTTACCTGCAGACGTTACAGTCTGTTTACCTGCAGACGTTACAGCCTGTTTACTGTTTTCCTTCTGCAGACGTTACAGCCTGTTTACCTGCTGCAGACGTTACAGTCTGTTTACCTGCTGCAGACGTTACAGCCTGTTTACCTGCTGCAGACGTTACAGTCTGTTTACCTGCTGCAGACTTTACAGCCTGTTTACCTGCTGCAGACATTACAGCCTGTTTACCTGCAGACGTTACAGCCTGTTTACCTGCTGCAGACGTTACAGCCTGTTTACCTGCTGCAGACGTTACAGCCTGTTTACCTGCTGCAGACGTTACAGCCTGTTTACCTGCTGCAGACTTTACAGCCTGTTTACCTGCTGCAGACATTACAGCCTGTTTACCTGCAGACGTTACAGCCGGTTTACCTGCTGCAGACGTTACAGCCTGTTTACCTGCTGCAGACGTTACAGCCTGTTTACCTGCTGCAGACGTTACAGTCTGTTTACCTGCTGCAGACGTTACAGTCTGTTTACCTGCTGCAGAAGTTACAGCCTGTTTACCTGCTGCAGACGTTACAGCCTGTTTACCTGCTGCAGACGTTACAGCCTGTTTACCTGCTGCAGACGTTACAGCCTGTTTACTGTTTACCTGCTGCAGACGTTACAGTCTGTTTCCCTGTTGCAGACTTTACAGCCTGTTTACCTGCTGCAGACTTTACAGCCTGTTTACCTGCTGCAGACGTTACAGCATGTTTACCTGCTGCAGACTTTACAACCTGTTTACCTGCTGCAGACTTTACAGCCTGTTTACCTGCTGCAGACGTTACAGCCTGTTTAGCTGCAGACGTTACAGCCTGTTTACTGTTTACCTGCTGCAGACGTTACAGTCTGTTTACCTGCTGCAGACTTTACAGCCTGTTTACCTGCTGCAGACTTTACAGCCTGTTTACCTGCTGCAGACGTTACAGCCTGTTTACCTGCTGCAGACTTTACAGCCTGTTTACCTGCTGCAGACTTTACAGCCTGTTTACCTGCTGCAGACGTTACAGCCTGTTTACCTGCTGCAGACGTTACAGTCTGTTTACCTGCTGCAGACCTTACAGCCTGTTTACCTGCTGCAGACGTTACAGCCTGTTTACCTGCTGCAGACGTTACAGTCTGTTTACCTGCTGCAGACGTTACAGTCTGTTTACCTGCTGCAGACGTTACAGCCTGTTTACCTGCTGCAGACGTTACAGCCTGTTTACCTGCTGCAGACGTTACAGCCTGTTTACCTGCTGCAGACGTTACAGCCTGTTTACCTGCTGCAGACGTTACAGCCTGTTTACCTGCTGCAGACGTTACAGCCTGTTTACCTGCTGCAGATGTTACAGCCTGTTTACCTGCTGCAGACGTTACAGCCCGTTTACCTGCTGCAGACGTTACAGTCCGTTTACCTGCTGCAGACGTTACAGCCTGTTTACCTGCTGCAGACTTTAAAGCCTGTTTACCTGCTGCAGACGTTACAGTCTGTTTACCTGCTGCAGACGTTACAGCCTGTTTACCTGCTGCAGACGTTACAGCCTGTTTACCTGCTGCAGACGTTACAGTCTGTTTACCTGCTGCAGACGTTACAGCCTGTTTACCTGCTGCAGACGTTACAGTCTGTTTACCTGCTGCAGACTTTACAGCCTGTTTACCTGCTGCAGACATTACAGCCTGTTTACCTGCAGACGTTACAGCCTGTTTACCTGCTGCAGACGTTACAGCCTGTTTACCTGCTGCAGACGTTACAGCCTGTTTACCTGCTGCAGACGTTACAGTCTGTTTACCTGCTGCAGACGTTACAGTCTGTTTACCTGCTGCAGACGTTACAGCCTGTTTACCTGCTGCAGACGTTACAGTCTGTTTACCTGCTGCAGACGTTACAGCCTGTTTACCTGCTGCAGACGTTACAGCCTGTTTACCTGCTGCAGACGTTACAGCCTGTTTACCTGCTGCAGACGTTACAGCCTGTTTACTGTTTACCTGCTGCAGACGTTACAGTCTGTTTACCTGCTGCAGACGTTACAGCATGTTTACCTGCTGCAGACTTTACAGCCTGTTTACCTGCTGCAGACGTTACAGCCTGTTTAGCTGCAGACGTTACAGCCTGTTTACCTGCTGCAGACGTTACAGCCTGTTTACCTGCTGCAGACGTTACAGCCTGTTTACTGTTTACCTGCTGCAGACGTTACAGTCTGTTTACCTGCTGCAGACTTTACAGCCTGTTTACCTGCTGCAGACATTACAGCCTGTTTACCTGCAGACGTTACAGCCTGTTTACCTGCTGCAGACGTTACAGCCTGTTTACCTGCTGCAGACGTTACAGCCTGTTTACCTGCTGCAGACGTTACAGTCTGTTTACCTGCTGCAGACGTTACAGTCTGTTTACCTGCTGCAGACGTTACAGCCTGTTTACCTGCTGCAGACGTTACAGCCTGTTTACCTGCTGCAGACGTTACAGCCTGTTTACCTGCTGCAGACGTTACAGCCTGTTTACTGTTTACCTGCTGCAGACGTTACAGTCTGTTTACCTGCTGCAGACTTTACAGCCTGTTTACCTGCTGCAGACTTTACAGCCTGTTTACCTGCTGCAGACGTTACAGCCTGTTTACCTGCTGCAGACGTTACAGTCTGTTTACCTGCTGCAGACCTTACAGCCTGTTTACCTTCTGCAGACGTTACAGCCTGTTTACCTGCTGCAGACGTTACAGTCTGTTTACCTGCTGCAGACGTTACAGTCTGTTTACCTGCTGCAGACGTTACAGTCTGTTTACCTGCTGCAGACGTTACAGTCTGTTTACCTGCTGCAGACGTTACAGCCTGTTTACCTGCTGCAGACGTTACAGCCTGTTTACCTGCTGCAGACGTTACAGCCTGTTTACCTGCTGCAGACGTTACAGCCTGTTTACTGTTTACCTGCTGCAGACGTTACAGTCTGTTTACCTGCTGCAGACTTTACAGCCTGTTTACCTGCTGCAGACTTTACAGCCTGTTTACCTGCTGCAGACGTTACAGCCTGTTTACTTGCTGCAGACTTTACAGCCTGTTTACCTGCTGCAGACGTTACAGTCTGTTTACCTGCTGCAGACTTTACAGCCTGTTTACCTGCTGCAGACATTACAGCCTGTTTACCTGCAGACGTTACAGCCTGTTTACCTGCTGCAGACGTTACAGCCTGTTTACCTGCTGCAGACGTTACAGCCTGTTTACCTGCTGCAGACGTTACAGTCTGTTTCCCTGCTGCAGACTTTACAGCCTGTTTACCTGCTGCAGACTTTACAGCCTGTTTACCTGCTGCAGACGTTACAGTCTGTTTACCTGCTGCAGACTTTACAGTCTGTTTACCTGCTGCAGACTTTACAGCCTGTTTACCTGCTGCAGACATTACAGCCTGTTTACCTGCAGACGTTACAGCCTGTTTACCTGCTGCAGACGTTACAGCCTGTTTACCTGCTGCAGACGTTACAGCCTGTTTACCTGCTGCAGATGTTCCGACTGTTTCTTATTCTTATTTTCTTTTTTTTATGAACAGTACCGGCAGAACAAACAAGGTCCACAAAAAACCTAAACAAAACAGGATATGAAATGAAATAACAGGTATAGTATTTCTTTACATGAATGATGACGTTCAGGATTGATTCTCCTGTTCAGGTGTAACCCTGCCGCTTGACCATTAGAAGCTGAGTTTGGTCCCGCCCCCTTCTCCCCTCATGGATCGGTGTCATAGATGATGGTGTATGGAAGATTTCAGTCACTACAGTCTACACACAGTCTGTATCACAGTGAACACAACACCTTTATTTAATGACCCTCTGCTGTTAACCTGCTGCAGACGTTACAGTCTGTTTACCTGCTGCAGACATTACAGCCTGTTTACCTGCAGACGTTACAGCCTGTTTACCTGCTGCAGACGTTACAGCCTGTTTACCTGCTGCAGACGTTACAGCCTGTTTACCTGCTGCAGACGTTACAGTCTGTTTCCCTGCTGCAGACTTTACAGCCTGTTTACCTGCTGCAGACTTTACAGCCTGTTTACCTGCTGCAGACGTTACAGTCTGTTTACCTGCTGCAGACATTACAGTCTTTTTACCTGCTGCAGACTTTACAGCCTGTTTACCTGCTGCAGACATTACAGCCTGTTTACCTGCAGACGTTACAGCCTGTTTACCTGCTGCAGACGTTACAGCCTGTTTACCTGCTGCAGACGTTACAGCCTGTTTACCTGCTGCAGACGTTACAGCCTGTTTACTGTTTACCTGCTGCAGACGTTACAGTCTGTTTACCTGCTGCAGACTTTACAGCCTGTTTACCTGCTGCAGACTTTACAGCCTGTTTACCTGCTGCAGACGTTACAGCCTGTTTACCTGCTGCAGACTTTACAGCCTGTTTACCTGCTGCAGACTTTACAGCCTGTTTACCTGCTGCAGACGTTACAGCCTGTTTACCTGCTGCAGACGTTACAGTCTGTTTACCTGCTGCAGACCTTACAGCCTGTTTACCTGCTGCAGACGTTACAGCCTGTTTACCTGCTGCAGACGTTACAGTCTGTTTACCTGCTGCAGACGTTACAGTCTGTTTACCTGCTGCAGACGTTACAGCCTGTTTACCTGTTGCAGACGTTACAGCCTGTTTACCTGCTGCAGACGTTACAGCCTGTTTACCTGCTGCAGACGTTACAGCCTGTTTACCTGCTGCAGACGTTACAGCCTGTTTACCTGCTGCAGACGTTACAGCCCGTTTACCTGCTGCAGACGTTACAGTCTGTTTACCTGCTGCAGACGTTACAGCCCGTTTACCTGCTGCAGACGTTACAGTCTGTTTACCTGCTGCAGACGTTACAGCCCGTTTACCTGCTGCAGACGTTACAGCCCGTTTACCTGCTGCAGACGTTACAGCCCGTTTACCTGCTGCAGACGTTACAGCCTGTTTACCTGCTGCAGACGTTACAGTCTGTTTACCTGCTGCAGACGTTACAGCCTGTTTACGTGCTGCAGACGTTACAGCCTGTTTACCTGCTGCAGACTTTACAGCCTGTTTACCTGCTGCAGACTTTACAGCCTGTTTACCTGCTGCAGACGTTACAGCCTGTTTACCTGCTGCAGACTTAACAGCCTGTTTACCTGCTGCAGACGTTACAGTCTGTTTACCTGCTGCAGACGTTACAGCCTGTTTACCTGCTGCAGACGTTACAGCTTGTTTACCTGCTGCAGACGTTACAGTCTGTTTACCTGCAGACGTTACAGTCTGTTTACCTGCAGACGTTACAGCCTGTTTACTGTTTTCCTGCTGCAGACGTTACAGTCTGTTTACCTGCTGCAGACTTTACAGTCTGTTTACCTGCTGCAGACGTTACAGACTGTTTACCTGCTGCAGACGTTACAGACTGTTTACCTGCTGCAGATGTTCCGACTGTTTCTTATTCTTATTTTCTTTTTTTTATGAACAGTACCGGCAGAACAAACAAGGTCCACAAAAAACCTAAACAAAACAGGATATGAAATGAAATAACAGGTATAGTATTTCTTTACATGAATGATGACGTTCAGGATTGATTCTCCTGTTCAGGTGTAACCCTGCCGCTTGACCATTAGAAGCTGAGTTTGGTCCCGCCCCCTTCTCCCCTCATGGATCGGTGTCATAGATGATGGTGTATGGAAGATTTCAGTCACTACAGTCTACACACAGTCTGTATCACAGTGAACACAACACCTTTATTTAATGACCCTCTGCTGTTAACCTGCTGCAGACGTTACAGTCTGTTTACCTGCTGCAGACGTTACAGTCTGTTAACCTGCTGCAGACGTTACAGTCTGTTTACCTGCTGCAGACGTTACAGCCTGTTTACCTGCTGCAGACGTTACAGTCTGTTTACCTGCTGCAGACGTTACAGGCTGTTTACCTGCTGCAGACGTTACAGTCTGTTTACCTGCTGCAGACGTTACAGCCTGTTTACCTGCTGCAGACGTTACAGCCTGTTTACCTGCTGCAGGCGTTACAGCCTGTCTACCTGCTGCAGACGTTACAGCCTGTTTACCTGCTGCAGACGTTACAGCCTGTTTACTGTTTACCTGCTGCAGGCGTTACAGTCTGTTTACCTGCTGCAGACGTTACAGCCTGTTTACCTGCTGCAGACGTTACAGTCTGTTTACCTGCTGCAGACGTTACAGCCTGTTTACCTGCTGCAGACGTTACAGTCTGTTTACCTGCTGCAGACGTTACAGCCTGTTTACCTGCTGCAGACGTTACAGTCTGTTTACCTGCTGCAGACTTTACAGCCTGTTTACCTGCTGCAGACATTACAGCCTGTTTACCTGCAGACGTTACAGCCTGTTTACCTGCTGCAGACGTTACAGCCTGTTTACCTGCTGCAGACGTTACAGCCTGTTTACCTGCTGCAGACGTTACAGTCTGTTTACCTGCTGCAGACGTTACAGTCTGTTTACCTGCTGCAGACGTTACAGCCTGTTTACCTGCTGCAGACGTTACAGCCTGTTTACCTGCTGCAGACGTTACAGCCTGTTTACCTGCTGCAGACGTTACAGCCTGTTTACTGTTTACCTGCTGCAGACGTTACAGTCTGTTTACCTGCTGCAGACTTTACAGCCTGTTTACCTGCTGCAGACTTTACAGCCTGTTTACCTGCTGCAGACTTTACAGCCTGTTTACCTGCTGCAGACGTTACAGCCTGTTTACCTGCTGCAGACTTTACAGCCTGTTTACCTGCTGCAGACTTTACAGCCTGTTTACCTGCTGCAGACTTTACAGCCTGTTTACCTGCTGCAGACGTTACAGTCTGTTTACCTGCTGCAGACGTTACAGACTGTTTACCTGCTGCAGACGTTACAGACTGTTTACCTGCTGCAGATGTTCCGACTGTTTCTTATTCTTATTTTCTTTTTTTTATGAACAGTACCGGCAGAACAAACAAGGTCCACAAAAAACCTAAACAAAACAGGATATGAAATGAAATAACAGGTATAGTATTTCTTTACATGAATGATGACGTTCAGGATTGATTCTCCTGTTCAGGTGTAACCCTGCCGCTTGACCATTAGAAGCTGAGTTTGGTCCCGCCCCCTTCTCCCCTCATGGATCGGTGTCATAGATGATGGTGTATGGAAGATTTCAGTCACTACAGTCTACACACAGTCTGTATCACAGTGAACACAACACCTTTATTTAATGACCCTCTGCTGTTAACCTGCTGCAGACGTTACAGTCTGTTTACCTGCTGCAGACATTACAGCCTGTTTACCTGCAGACGTTACAGCCTGTTTACCTGCTGCAGACGTTACAGCCTGTTTACCTGCTGCAGACGTTACAGCCTGTTTACCTGCTGCAGACGTTACAGTCTGTTTCCCTGCTGCAGACTTTACAGCCTGTTTACCTGCTGCAGACTTTACAGCCTGTTTACCTGCTGCAGACGTTACAGTCTGTTTACCTGCTGCAGACATTACAGTCTTTTTACCTGCTGCAGACTTTACAGCCTGTTTACCTGCTGCAGACATTACAGCCTGTTTACCTGCAGACGTTACAGCCTGTTTACCTGCTGCAGACGTTACAGCCTGTTTACCTGCTGCAGACGTTACAGCCTGTTTACCTGCTGCAGACGTTACAGTCTGTTTACCTGCTGCAGACGTTACAGTCTGTTTACCTGCTGCAGACGTTACAGCCTGTTTACCTGCTGCAGACGTTACAGCCTGTTTACCTGCTGCAGACGTTACAGCCTGTTTACTGTTTACCTGCTGCAGACGTTACAGTCTGTTTACCTGCTGCAGACTTTACAGCCTGTTTACCTGCTGCAGACTTTACAGCCTGTTTACCTGCTGCAGACGTTACAGCCTGTTTACCTGCTGCAGACTTTACAGCCTGTTTACCTGCTGCAGACTTTACAGCCTGTTTACCTGCTGCAGACGTTACAGCCTGTTTACCTGCTGCAGACGTTACAGTCTGTTTACCTGCTGCAGACCTTACAGCCTGTTTACCTGCTGCAGACGTTACAGCCTGTTTACCTGCTGCAGACGTTACAGTCTGTTTACCTGCTGCAGACGTTACAGTCTGTTTACCTGCTGCAGACGTTACAGCCTGTTTACCTGTTGCAGACGTTACAGCCTGTTTACCTGCTGCAGACGTTACAGCCTGTTTACCTGCTGCAGACGTTACAGCCTGTTTACCTGCTGCAGACGTTACAGCCTGTTTACCTGCTGCAGACGTTACAGCCCGTTTACCTGCTGCAGACGTTACAGTCTGTTTACCTGCTGCAGACGTTACAGCCCGTTTACCTGCTGCAGACGTTACAGCCCGTTTACCTGCTGCAGACGTTACAGTCTGTTTACCTGCTGCAGACGTTACAGCCCGTTTACCTGCTGCAGACGTTACAGCCCGTTTACCTGCTGCAGACGTTACAGCCCGTTTACCTGCTGCAGACGTTACAGCCTGTTTACCTGCTGCAGACGTTACAGTCTGTTTACCTGCTGCAGACGTTACAGCCTGTTTACGTGCTGCAGACGTTACAGCCTGTTTACCTGCTGCAGACTTTACAGCCTGTTTACCTGCTGCAGACTTTACAGCCTGTTTACCTGCTGCAGACGTTACAGCCTGTTTACCTGCTGCAGACTTAACAGCCTGTTTACCTGCTGCAGACGTTACAGTCTGTTTACCTGCTGCAGACGTTACAGCCTGTTTACCTGCTGCAGACGTTACAGCTTGTTTACCTGCTGCAGACGTTACAGTCTGTTTACCTGCAGACGTTACAGTCTGTTTACCTGCAGACGTTACAGCCTGTTTACTGTTTTCCTGCTGCAGACGTTACAGTCTGTTTACCTGCTGCAGACTTTACAGTCTGTTTACCTGCTGCAGACGTTACAGACTGTTTACCTGCTGCAGACGTTACAGACTGTTTACCTGCTGCAGATGTTCCGACTGTTTCTTATTCTTATTTTCTTTTTTTTATGAACAGTACCGGCAGAACAAACAAGGTCCACAAAAAACCTAAACAAAACAGGATATGAAATGAAATAACAGGTATAGTATTTCTTTACATGAATGATGACGTTCAGGATTGATTCTCCTGTTCAGGTGTAACCCTGCCGCTTGACCATTAGAAGCTGAGTTTGGTCCCGCCCCCTTCTCCCCTCATGGATCGGTGTCATAGATGATGGTGTATGGAAGATTTCAGTCACTACAGTCTACACACAGTCTGTATCACAGTGAACACAACACCTTTATTTAATGACCCTCTGCTGTTAACCTGCTGCAGACGTTACAGTCTGTTTACCTGCTGCAGACATTACAGCCTGTTTACCTGCAGACGTTACAGCCTGTTTACCTGCTGCAGACGTTACAGCCTGTTTACCTGCTGCAGACGTTACAGCCTGTTTACCTGCTGCAGACGTTACAGTCTGTTTCCCTGCTGCAGACTTTACAGCCTGTTTACCTGCTGCAGACTTTACAGCCTGTTTACCTGCTGCAGACGTTACAGTCTGTTTACCTGCTGCAGACATTACAGTCTTTTTACCTGCTGCAGACTTTACAGCCTGTTTACCTGCTGCAGACATTACAGCCTGTTTACCTGCAGACGTTACAGCCTGTTTACCTGCTGCAGACGTTACAGCCTGTTTACCTGCTGCAGACGTTACAGCCTGTTTACCTGCTGCAGACGTTACAGTCTGTTTACCTGCTGCAGACGTTACAGTCTGTTTACCTGCTGCAGACGTTACAGCCTGTTTACCTGCTGCAGACGTTACAGCCTGTTTACCTGCTGCAGACGTTACAGCCTGTTTACTGTTTACCTGCTGCAGACGTTACAGTCTGTTTACCTGCTGCAGACTTTACAGCCTGTTTACCTGCTGCAGACTTTACAGCCTGTTTACCTGCTGCAGACGTTACAGCCTGTTTACCTGCTGCAGACTTTACAGCCTGTTTACCTGCTGCAGACTTTACAGCCTGTTTACCTGCTGCAGACGTTACAGCCTGTTTACCTGCTGCAGACGTTACAGTCTGTTTACCTGCTGCAGACCTTACAGCCTGTTTACCTGCTGCAGACGTTACAGCCTGTTTACCTGCTGCAGACGTTACAGTCTGTTTACCTGCTGCAGACGTTACAGTCTGTTTACCTGCTGCAGACGTTACAGCCTGTTTACCTGTTGCAGACGTTACAGCCTGTTTACCTGCTGCAGACGTTACAGCCTGTTTACCTGCTGCAGACGTTACAGCCTGTTTACCTGCTGCAGACGTTACAGCCTGTTTACCTGCTGCAGACGTTACAGCCCGTTTACCTGCTGCAGACGTTACAGTCTGTTTACCTGCTGCAGACGTTACAGCCCGTTTACCTGCTGCAGACGTTACAGCCCGTTTACCTGCTGCAGACGTTACAGTCTGTTTACCTGCTGCAGACGTTACAGCCCGTTTACCTGCTGCAGACGTTACAGCCCGTTTACCTGCTGCAGACGTTACAGCCCGTTTACCTGCTGCAGACGTTACAGCCTGTTTACCTGCTGCAGACGTTACAGTCTGTTTACCTGCTGCAGACGTTACAGCCTGTTTACGTGCTGCAGACGTTACAGCCTGTTTACCTGCTGCAGACTTTACAGCCTGTTTACCTGCTGCAGACTTTACAGCCTGTTTACCTGCTGCAGACGTTACAGCCTGTTTACCTGCTGCAGACTTAACAGCCTGTTTACCTGCTGCAGACGTTACAGTCTGTTTACCTGCTGCAGACGTTACAGCCTGTTTACCTGCTGCAGACGTTACAGCTTGTTTACCTGCTGCAGACGTTACAGTCTGTTTACCTGCAGACGTTACAGTCTGTTTACCTGCAGACGTTACAGCCTGTTTACTGTTTTCCTGCTGCAGACGTTACAGTCTGTTTACCTGCTGCAGACTTTACAGTCTGTTTACCTGCTGCAGACGTTACAGACTGTTTACCTGCTGCAGACGTTACAGACTGTTTACCTGCTGCAGATGTTCCGACTGTTTCTTATTCTTATTTTCTTTTTTTTATGAACAGTACCGGCAGAACAAACAAGGTCCACAAAAAACCTAAACAAAACAGGATATGAAATGAAATAACAGGTATAGTATTTCTTTACATGAATGATGACGTTCAGGATTGATTCTCCTGTTCAGGTGTAACCCTGCCGCTTGACCATTAGAAGCTGAGTTTGGTCCCGCCCCCTTCTCCCCTCATGGATCGGTGTCATAGATGATGGTGTATGGAAGATTTCAGTCACTACAGTCTACACACAGTCTGTATCACAGTGAACACAACACCTTTATTTAATGACCCTCTGCTGTTAACCTGCTGCAGACGTTACAGTCTGTTTACCTGCTGCAGACGTTACAGTCTGTTAACCTGCTGCAGACGTTACAGGCTGTTTACCTGCTGCAGACGTTACAGTCTGTTTACCTGCTGCAGACGTTACAGCCTGTTTACCTGCTGCAGACGTTACAGCCTGTTTACCTGCTGCAGGCGTTACAGCCTGTCTACCTGCTGCAGACGTTACAGCCTGTTTACCTGCTGCAGACGTTACAGCCTGTTTACTGTTTACCTGCTGCAGGCGTTACAGTCTGTTTACCTGCTGCAGACGTTACAGCCTGTTTACCTGCTGCAGACGTTACAGTCTGTTTACCTGCTGCAGACGTTACAGCCTGTTTACCTGCTGCAGACGTTACAGCCTGTTTACCTGCTGCAGACGTTACAGTCTGTTTACCTGCTGCAGACGTTACAGCCTGTTTACCTGCTGCAGACGTTACAGTCTGTTTACCTGCTGCAGACGTTACAGTCTGTTTACCTGCTGCAGACGTTACAGCCTGTTTACCTGCTGCAGACGTTACAGCCTGTTTACCTGCTGCAGACGTTACAGCCTGTTTACCTGCTGCAGACGTTACAGCCTGTTTACCTGCTGCAGACGTTACAGCCTGTTTACTGTTTACCTTCTGCAGGCGTTACAGTCTGTTTACCTGCTGCAGACGTTACAGCCTGTTTACCTGCTGCAGACGTTACAGTCTGTTTACCTGCTGCAGACGTTACAGCCTGTTTACCTGCTGCAGACGTTACAGCCTGTTTACCTGCTGCAGACGTTACAGTCTGTTTACCTGCTGCAGACGTTACAGCCTGTTTACCTGCTGCAGACGTTACAGTCTGTTTACCTGCTGCAGACGTTACAGTCTGTTTACCTGCTGCAGACGTTACAGCCTGTTTACCTGCTGCAGACGTTACAGCCTGTTTACCTGCTGCAGACGTTACAGCCTGTTTACCTGCTGCAGACGTTACAGCCTGTTTACTGTTTACCTGCTGCAGACGTTACAGTCTGTTTACCTGCTGCAGACTTTACAGCCTGTTTACCTGCTGCAGACTTTACAGCCTGTTTACCTGCTGCAGACGTTACAGCCTGTTTACCTGCTGCAGACTTTACAGCCTGTTTACCTGCTGCAGACTTTACAGCCTGTTTACCTGCTGCAGACGTTACAGCCTGTTTAGCTGCAGACGTTACAGCCTGTTTACCTGCTGCAGACGTTACAGCCTGTTTACCTGCTGCAGACGTTACAGTCTGTTTACCTGCTGCAGACCTTACAGCCTGTTTACCTGCTGCAGACGTTACAGCCTGTTTACCTGCTGCAGACGTTACAGTCTGTTTACCTGCTGCAGACGTTACAGTCTGTTTACCTGCTGCAGACGTTACAGCCTGTTTACCTGCTGCAGACGCTACAGCCCGTTTACCTGCTGCAGACGTTACAGCCCGTTTACCTGCTGCAGACGTTACAGCCCGTTTACCTGCTGCAGACGTTACAGCCTGTTTACCTGCTGCAGACGTTACAGTCTGTTTACCTGCTGCAGACGTTACAGCCTGTTTACCTGCTGCAGACGTTACAGCCTGTTTAGCTGCAGACGTTACAGCCTGTTTACCTGCTGCAGACGTTACAGCCTGTTTACCTGCTGCAGACGTTACAGTCTGTTTACCTGCTGCAGACCTTACAGTCTGTTTACCTGCTGCAGACGTTACAGTCTGTTTACCTGCTGCAGACGTTACAGCCTGTTTACCTGCTGCAGACGTTACAGCCTGTTTACCTGCTGCAGACGTTACAGCCTGTTTACCTGCTGCAGACGTTACAGCCCGTTTACCTGCTGCAGACGTTACAGCCCGTTTACCTGCTGCAGACGTTACAGCCTGTTTACCTGCTGCAGACGTTACAGTCTGTTTACCTGCTGCAGACGTTACAGCCTGTTTACCTGCTGCAGACTTTACAGCCTGTTTACCTGCTGCAGACGTTACAGTCTGTTTACCTGCTGCAGACGTTACAGCCTGTTTACCTGCTGCAGACGTTACAGTCTGTTTACCTGCTGCAGACTTTACAGTCTGTTTACCTGCTGCAGACTTTACAGCCTGTTTACCTGCTGCAGACTTTACAGCCTGTTTACCTGCTGCAGACGTTACAGCCTGTTTACCTGCTGCAGACGTTACAGCCTGTTTACCTGCTGCAGACGTTACAGCCCGTTTACCTGCTGCAGACGTTACAGCCCGTTTACCTGCTGCAGACGTTACAGCCCGTTTACCTGCTGCAGACGTTACAGCCTGTTTACCTGCTGCAGACGTTACAGTCTGTTTACCTGCTGCAGACTTTACAGCCTGTTTACCTGCTGCAGACGTTACAGTCTGTTTACCTGCTGCAGACGTTACAGCCTGTTTACCTGCTGCAGACGTTACAGCCTGTTTACCTGCTGCAGACGTTACAGTCTGTTTACCTGCTGCAGACGTTACAGCCTGTTTACCTGCTGCAGACGTTACAGTCTGTTTACCTGCTGCAGACTTTACAGTCTGTTTACCTGCTGCAGACTTTACAGCCTGTTTACCTGCTGCAGACTTTACAGCCTGTTTACCTGCTGCAGACGTTACAGCCTGTTTACCTGCTGCAGACTTAACAGCCTGTTTACCTGCTGCAGACGTTACAGTCTGTTTACCTGCTGCAGACGTTACAGCCTGTTTACCTGCTGCAGACGTTACAGCTTGTTTACCTGCTGCAGACGTTACAGTCTGTTTACCTGCAGACGTTACAGTCTGTTTACCTGCAGACGTTACAGCCTGTTTACTGTTTTCCTGCTGCAGACGTTACAGTCTGTTTACCTGCTGCAGACTTTACAGTCTGTTTACCTGCTGCAGACGTTACAGACTGTTTACCTGCTGCAGACGTTACAGACTGTTTACCTGCTGCAGATGTTCCGACTGTTTCTTATTCTTATTTTCTTTTTTTTATGAACAGTACCGGCAGAACAAACAAGGTCCACAAAAAACCTAAACAAAACAGGATATGAAATGAAATAACAGGTATAGTATTTCTTTACATGAATGATGACGTTCAGGATTGATTCTCCTGTTCAGGTGTAACCCTGCCGCTTGACCATTAGAAGCTGAGTTTGGTCCCGCCCCCTTCTCCCCTCATGGATCGGTGTCATAGATGATGGTGTATGGAAGATTTCAGTCACTACAGTCTACACACAGTCTGTATCACAGTGAACACAACACCTTTATTTAATGACCCTCTGCTGTTAACCTGCTGCAGACGTTACAGTCTGTTTACCTGCTGCAGACGTTACAGTCTGTTAACCTGCTGCAGACGTTACAGTCTGTTTACCTGCTGCAGACGTTACAGCCTGTTTACCTGCTGCAGACGTTACAGTCTGTTTACCTGCTGCAGACGTTACAGGCTGTTTACCTGCTGCAGACGTTACAGTCTGTTTACCTGCTGCAGACGTTACAGCCTGTTTACCTGCTGCAGACGTTACAGCCTGTTTACCTGCTGCAGACGTTACAGCCTGTTTACCTGCTGCAGGCGTTACAGCCTGTCTACCTGCTGCAGACGTTACAGCCTGTTTACCTGCTGCAGACGTTACAGCCTGTTTACTGCTTACCTGCTGCAGGCGTTACAGTCTGTTTACCTGCTGCAGACGTTACAGCCTGTTTACCTGCTGCAGACGTTACAGTCTGTTTACCTGCTGCAGACGTTACAGCCTGTTTACCTGCTGCAGACGTTACAGTCTGTTTACCTGCTGCAGACGTTACAGCCTGTTTACCTGCTGCAGACGTTACAGCCTGTTTACCTGCAGACGTTACAGCCTGTTTACCTGCTGCAGACGTTACAGCCTGTTTACCTGCTGCAGACGTTACAGCCTGTTTACCTGCTGCAGACGTTACAGTCTGTTTAGCTGCTGCAGACGTTACAGTCTGTTTACCTGCTGCAGACGTTACAGCCTGTTTACTGTTTACCTGCTGCAGACGTTACAGTCTGTTTACCTGCTGCAGACTTTACAGCCTGTTTACCTGCTGCAGACTTTACAGCCTGTTTACCTGCTGCAGACGTTACAGCCTGTTTACCTGCTGCAGACTTTACAGTCTGTTTACCTGCTGCAGACGTTACAGCCTGTTTAGCTGCAGACGTTACAGCCTGTTTACCTGCTGCAGACGTTACAGCCTGTTTACCTGCTGCAGACGTTACAGTCTGTTTACCTGCTGCAGACGTTACAGCCTGTTTACCTGCTGCAGACGTTACAGTCTGTTTACCTGCTGCAGACGTTACAGCCTGTTTACCTGCTGCAGACGTTACAGCCTGTTTACCTGCTGCAGACGTTACAGCCTGTTTACCTGCTGCAGACGTTACAGCCTGTTTACCTGCTGCAGACGTTACAGCCTGTTTACCTGCTGCAGACTTTACAGCCTGTTTACCTGCTGCAGACGTTACAGCCTGTTTAGCTGCAGACGTTACAGCCTGTTTACCTGCTGCAGACGTTACAGCCTGTTTACCTGCTGCAGACGTTACAGTCTGTTTACCTGCTGCAGACCTTACAGCCTGTTTACCTGCTGCAGACGTTACAGCCTGTTTACCTGCTGCAGACGTTACAGTCTGTTTACCTGCTGCAGACGTTACAGTCTGTTTACCTGCTGCAGACGTTACAGTCTGTTTACCTGCTGCAGACGTTACAGCCTGTCTACCTGCTGCAGACGTTACAGCCTGTTTACCTGCTGCAGACGTTACAGCCTGTTTACTGCTTACCTGCTGCAGGCGTTACAGTCTGTTTACCTGCTGCAGACGTTACAGCCTGTTTACCTGCTGCAGACGTTACAGTCTGTTTACCTGCTGCAGACGTTACAGCCTGTTTACCTGCTGCAGACGTTACAGTCTGTTTACCTGCTGCAGACGTTACAGCCTGTTTACCTGCTGCAGACGTTACAGCCTGTTTACCTGCAGACGTTACAGCCTGTTTACCTGCTGCAGACGTTACAGCCTGTTTACCTGCTGCAGACGTTACAGCCTGTTTACCTGCTGCAGACGTTACAGTCTGTTTAGCTGCTGCAGACGTTACAGTCTGTTTACCTGCTGCAGACGTTACAGCCTGTTTACTGTTTACCTGCTGCAGACGTTACAGTCTGTTTACCTGCTGCAGACTTTACAGCCTGTTTACCTGCTGCAGACTTTACAGCCTGTTTACCTGCTGCAGACGTTACAGCCTGTTTACCTGCTGCAGACTTTACAGTCTGTTTACCTGCTGCAGACGTTACAGCCTGTTTAGCTGCAGACGTTACAGCCTGTTTACCTGCTGCAGACGTTACAGCCTGTTTACCTGCTGCAGACGTTACAGTCTGTTTACCTGCTGCAGACGTTACAGCCTGTTTACCTGCTGCAGACGTTACAGTCTGTTTACCTGCTGCAGACGTTACAGCCTGTTTACCTGCTGCAGACGTTACAGCCTGTTTACCTGCTGCAGACGTTACAGCCTGTTTACCTGCTGCAGACGTTACAGCCTGTTTACCTGCTGCAGACGTTACAGCCTGTTTACCTGCTGCAGACTTTACAGCCTGTTTACCTGCTGCAGACGTTACAGCCTGTTTAGCTGCAGACGTTACAGCCTGTTTACCTGCTGCAGACGTTACAGCCTGTTTACCTGCTGCAGACGTTACAGTCTGTTTACCTGCTGCAGACGTTACAGCCTGTTTACCTGCTGCAGACGTTACAGCCTGTTTACCTGCTGCAGACGTTACAGTCTGTTTACCTGCTGCAGACGTTACAGCCTGTTTACCTGCTGCAGACGTTACAGCCTGTTTACCTGCTGCAGACGTTACAGCCTGTTTACCTGCTGCAGATGTTACAGCCTGTTTACCTGCTGCAGACGTTACAGCCTGTTTACTGTTTACCTGCTGCAGACGTTACAGTCTGTTTACCTGCTGCAGACTTCACAGCCTGTTTACCTGCTGCAGACGTTACAGCCTGTTTACCTGCTGCAGACGTTACAGCCTGTTTACCTGCTGCAGACGTTACAGCCTGTTTACTGTTTACCTGCTGCAGACGTTACAGTCTGTTTACCTGCTGCAGACTTTACAGCCTGTTTACCTGCTGCAGACTTTACAGCCTGTTTACCTGCTGCAGACGTTACAGCCTGTTTACCTGCTGCAGACGTTACAGCCTGTTTACCTACTGCAGACGTTACAGTCTGTTTACCTGCTGCAGACGTTACAGCCTGTTTACCTGCTGCAGACGTTACAGCCTGTTTACCTGCTGCAGACGTTACAGCCTGTTTACCTGCTGCAGACGTTACAGCCTGTTTACCTGCTGCAGACGTTACAGTCTGTTTACCTGCTGCAGACTTTACAGTCTGTTTACCTGCTGCAGACGTTACAGACTGTTTACCTGCTGCAGACGTTACAGACTGTTTACCTGCTGCAGATGTTCCGACTGTTTCTTATTCTTATTTTCTTTTTTTTATGAACAGTACCGGCAGAACAAACAAGGTCCACAAAAAACCTAAACAAAACAGGATATGAAATGAAATAACAGGTATAGTATTTCTTTACATGAATGATGACGTTCAGGATTGATTCTCCTGTTCAGGTGTAACCCTGCCGCTTGACCATTAGAAGCTGAGTTTGGTCCCGCCCCCTTCTCCCCTCATGGATCGGTGTCATAGATGATGGTGTATGGAAGATTTCAGTCACTACAGTCTACACACAGTCTGTATCACAGTGAACACAACACCTTTATTTAATGACCCTCTGCTGTTAACCTGCTGCAGACGTTACAGTCTGTTTACCTGCTGCAGACGTTACAGTCTGTTAACCTGCTGCAGACGTTACAGTCTGTTTACCTGCTGCAGACGTTACAGCCTGTTTACCTGCTGCAGACGTTACAGTCTGTTTACCTGCTGCAGACGTTACAGGCTGTTTACCTGCTGCAGACGTTACAGTCTGTTTACCTGCTGCAGACGTTACAGCCTGTTTACCTGCTGCAGACGTTACAGCCTGTTTACCTGCTGCAGACGTTACAGCCTGTTTACCTGCTGCAGGCGTTACAGCCTGTCTACCTGCTGCAGACGTTACAGCCTGTTTACCTGCTGCAGACGTTACAGCCTGTTTACTGTTTACCTGCTGCAGACGTTACAGTCTGTTTACCTGCTGCAGACTTTACAGCCTGTTTACCTGCTGCAGACTTTACAGCCTGTTTACCTGCTGCAGACGTTACAGCCTGTTTACCTGCTGCAGACGTTACAGCCTGTTTACCTGCTGCAGACGTTACAGCCTGTTTACCTGCTGCAGACGTTACAGCCTGTTTACCTGCTGCAGACGTTACAGTCTGTTTACCTGCTGCAGACTTTACAGTCTGTTTACCTGCTGCAGACGTTACAGACTGTTTACCTGCTGCAGACGTTACAGACTGTTTACCTGCTGCAGATGTTCCGACTGTTTCTTATTCTTATTTTCTTTTTTTTATGAACAGTACCGGCAGAACAAACAAGGTCCACAAAAAACCTAAACAAAACAGGATATGAAATGAAATAACAGGTATAGTATTTCTTTACATGAATGATGACGTTCAGGATTAATTCTCCTGTTCAGGTGTAACCCTGCCGCTTGACCATTAGAAGCTGAGTTTGGTCCCGCCCCCTTCTCCCCTCATGGATCGGTGTCATAGATGATGGTGTATGGAAGATTTCAGTCACTACAGTCTACACACAGTCTGTATCACAGTGAACACAACACCTTTATTTAATGACCCTCTGCTGTTAACCTGCTGCAGACGTTACAGTCTGTTTACCTGCTGCAGACGTTACAGTCTGTTAACCTGCTGCAGACGTTACAGTCTGTTTACCTGCTGCAGACGTTACAGCCTGTTTACCTGCTGCAGACGTTACAGTCTGTTTACCTGCTGCAGACGTTACAGTCTGTTTACCTGCTGCAGACGTTACAGCCTGTTTACCTGTTGCAGACGTTACAGCCTGTTTACCTGCTGCAGACGTTACAGCCTGTTTACCTGCTGCAGACGTTACAGCCTGTTTACCTGCTGCAGACGTTACAGCCTGTTTACCTGCTGCAGACGTTACAGCCCGTTTACCTGCTGCAGACGTTACAGTCTGTTTACCTGCTGCAGACGTTACAGCCCGTTTACCTGCTGCAGACGTTACAGCCCGTTTACCTGCTGCAGACGTTACAGTCTGTTTACCTGCTGCAGACGTTACAGCCCGTTTACCTGCTGCAGACGTTACAGCCCGTTTACCTGCTGCAGACGTTACAGCCCGTTTACCTGCTGCAGACGTTACAGCCTGTTTACCTGCTGCAGACGTTACAGTCTGTTTACCTGCTGCAGACGTTACAGCCTGTTTACGTGCTGCAGACGTTACAGCCTGTTTACCTGCTGCAGACTTTACAGCCTGTTTACCTGCTGCAGACTTTACAGCCTGTTTACCTGCTGCAGACGTTACAGCCTGTTTACCTGCTGCAGACTTAACAGCCTGTTTACCTGCTGCAGACGTTACAGTCTGTTTACCTGCTGCAGACGTTACAGCCTGTTTACCTGCTGCAGACGTTACAGCTTGTTTACCTGCTGCAGACGTTACAGTCTGTTTACCTGCAGACGTTACAGTCTGTTTACCTGCAGACGTTACAGCCTGTTTACTGTTTTCCTGCTGCAGACGTTACAGTCTGTTTACCTGCTGCAGACTTTACAGTCTGTTTACCTGCTGCAGACGTTACAGACTGTTTACCTGCTGCAGACGTTACAGACTGTTTACCTGCTGCAGATGTTCCGACTGTTTCTTATTCTTATTTTCTTTTTTTTATGAACAGTACCGGCAGAACAAACAAGGTCCACAAAAAACCTAAACAAAACAGGATATGAAATGAAATAACAGGTATAGTATTTCTTTACATGAATGATGACGTTCAGGATTGATTCTCCTGTTCAGGTGTAACCCTGCCGCTTGACCATTAGAAGCTGAGTTTGGTCCCGCCCCCTTCTCCCCTCATGGATCGGTGTCATAGATGATGGTGTATGGAAGATTTCAGTCACTACAGTCTACACACAGTCTGTATCACAGTGAACACAACACCTTTATTTAATGACCCTCTGCTGTTAACCTGCTGCAGACGTTACAGTCTGTTTACCTGCTGCAGACGTTACAGTCTGTTAACCTGCTGCAGACGTTACAGGCTGTTTACCTGCTGCAGACGTTACAGTCTGTTTACCTGCTGCAGACGTTACAGCCTGTTTACCTGCTGCAGACGTTACAGCCTGTTTACCTGCTGCAGGCGTTACAGCCTGTCTACCTGCTGCAGACGTTACAGCCTGTTTACCTGCTGCAGACGTTACAGCCTGTTTACTGTTTACCTGCTGCAGGCGTTACAGTCTGTTTACCTGCTGCAGACGTTACAGCCTGTTTACCTGCTGCAGACGTTACAGTCTGTTTACCTGCTGCAGACGTTACAGCCTGTTTACCTGCTGCAGACGTTACAGCCTGTTTACCTGCTGCAGACGTTACAGTCTGTTTACCTGCTGCAGACGTTACAGCCTGTTTACCTGCTGCAGACGTTACAGTCTGTTTACCTGCTGCAGACGTTACAGTCTGTTTACCTGCTGCAGACGTTACAGCCTGTTTACCTGCTGCAGACGTTACAGCCTGTTTACCTGCTGCAGACGTTACAGCCTGTTTACCTGCTGCAGACGTTACAGCCTGTTTACCTGCTGCAGACGTTACAGCCTGTTTACTGTTTACCTTCTGCAGGCGTTACAGTCTGTTTACCTGCTGCAGACGTTACAGCCTGTTTACCTGCTGCAGACGTTACAGTCTGTTTACCTGCTGCAGACGTTACAGCCTGTTTACCTGCTGCAGACGTTACAGCCTGTTTACCTGCTGCAGACGTTACAGTCTGTTTACCTGCTGCAGACGTTACAGCCTGTTTACCTGCTGCAGACGTTACAGTCTGTTTACCTGCTGCAGACGTTACAGTCTGTTTACCTGCTGCAGACGTTACAGCCTGTTTACCTGCTGCAGACGTTACAGCCTGTTTACCTGCTGCAGACGTTACAGCCTGTTTACCTGCTGCAGACGTTACAGCCTGTTTACTGTTTACCTGCTGCAGACGTTACAGTCTGTTTACCTGCTGCAGACTTTACAGCCTGTTTACCTGCTGCAGACTTTACAGCCTGTTTACCTGCTGCAGACGTTACAGCCTGTTTACCTGCTGCAGACTTTACAGCCTGTTTACCTGCTGCAGACTTTACAGCCTGTTTACCTGCTGCAGACGTTACAGCCTGTTTAGCTGCAGACGTTACAGCCTGTTTACCTGCTGCAGACGTTACAGCCTGTTTACCTGCTGCAGACGTTACAGTCTGTTTACCTGCTGCAGACCTTACAGCCTGTTTACCTGCTGCAGACGTTACAGCCTGTTTACCTGCTGCAGACGTTACAGTCTGTTTACCTGCTGCAGACGTTACAGTCTGTTTACCTGCTGCAGACGTTACAGCCTGTTTACCTGCTGCAGACGCTACAGCCCGTTTACCTGCTGCAGACGTTACAGCCCGTTTACCTGCTGCAGACGTTACAGCCCGTTTACCTGCTGCAGACGTTACAGCCTGTTTACCTGCTGCAGACGTTACAGTCTGTTTACCTGCTGCAGACGTTACAGCCTGTTTACCTGCTGCAGACGTTACAGCCTGTTTAGCTGCAGACGTTACAGCCTGTTTACCTGCTGCAGACGTTACAGCCTGTTTACCTGCTGCAGACGTTACAGTCTGTTTACCTGCTGCAGACCTTACAGTCTGTTTACCTGCTGCAGACGTTACAGTCTGTTTACCTGCTGCAGACGTTACAGCCTGTTTACCTGCTGCAGACGTTACAGCCTGTTTACCTGCTGCAGACGTTACAGCCTGTTTACCTGCTGCAGACGTTACAGCCCGTTTACCTGCTGCAGACGTTACAGCCCGTTTACCTGCTGCAGACGTTACAGCCTGTTTACCTGCTGCAGACGTTACAGTCTGTTTACCTGCTGCAGACGTTACAGCCTGTTTACCTGCTGCAGACTTTACAGCCTGTTTACCTGCTGCAGACGTTACAGTCTGTTTACCTGCTGCAGACGTTACAGCCTGTTTACCTGCTGCAGACGTTACAGTCTGTTTACCTGCTGCAGACTTTACAGTCTGTTTACCTGCTGCAGACTTTACAGCCTGTTTACCTGCTGCAGACTTTACAGCCTGTTTACCTGCTGCAGACGTTACAGCCTGTTTACCTGCTGCAGACGTTACAGCCTGTTTACCTGCTGCAGACGTTACAGCCCGTTTACCTGCTGCAGACGTTACAGCCCGTTTACCTGCTGCAGACGTTACAGCCCGTTTACCTGCTGCAGACGTTACAGCCTGTTTACCTGCTGCAGACGTTACAGTCTGTTTACCTGCTGCAGACTTTACAGCCTGTTTACCTGCTGCAGACGTTACAGTCTGTTTACCTGCTGCAGACGTTACAGCCTGTTTACCTGCTGCAGACGTTACAGCCTGTTTACCTGCTGCAGACGTTACAGTCTGTTTACCTGCTGCAGACGTTACAGCCTGTTTACCTGCTGCAGACGTTACAGTCTGTTTACCTGCTGCAGACTTTACAGTCTGTTTACCTGCTGCAGACTTTACAGCCTGTTTACCTGCTGCAGACTTTACAGCCTGTTTACCTGCTGCAGACGTTACAGCCTGTTTACCTGCTGCAGACTTAACAGCCTGTTTACCTGCTGCAGACGTTACAGTCTGTTTACCTGCTGCAGACGTTACAGCCTGTTTACCTGCTGCAGACGTTACAGCTTGTTTACCTGCTGCAGACGTTACAGTCTGTTTACCTGCAGACGTTACAGTCTGTTTACCTGCAGACGTTACAGCCTGTTTACTGTTTTCCTGCTGCAGACGTTACAGTCTGTTTACCTGCTGCAGACTTTACAGTCTGTTTACCTGCTGCAGACGTTACAGACTGTTTACCTGCTGCAGACGTTACAGACTGTTTACCTGCTGCAGATGTTCCGACTGTTTCTTATTCTTATTTTCTTTTTTTTATGAACAGTACCGGCAGAACAAACAAGGTCCACAAAAAACCTAAACAAAACAGGATATGAAATGAAATAACAGGTATAGTATTTCTTTACATGAATGATGACGTTCAGGATTGATTCTCCTGTTCAGGTGTAACCCTGCCGCTTGACCATTAGAAGCTGAGTTTGGTCCCGCCCCCTTCTCCCCTCATGGATCGGTGTCATAGATGATGGTGTATGGAAGATTTCAGTCACTACAGTCTACACACAGTCTGTATCACAGTGAACACAACACCTTTATTTAATGACCCTCTGCTGTTAACCTGCTGCAGACGTTACAGTCTGTTTACCTGCTGCAGACGTTACAGTCTGTTAACCTGCTGCAGACGTTACAGTCTGTTTACCTGCTGCAGACGTTACAGCCTGTTTACCTGCTGCAGACGATACAGTCTGTTTACCTGCTGCAGACGTTACAGGCTGTTTACCTGCTGCAGACGTTACAGTCTGTTTACCTGCTGCAGACGTTACAGCCTGTTTACCTGCTGCAGACGTTACAGCCTGTTTACCTGCTGCAGACGTTACAGCCTGTTTACCTGCTGCAGGCGTTACAGCCTGTCTACCTGCTGCAGACGTTACAGCCTGTTTACCTGCTGCAGACGTTACAGCCTGTTTACTGCTTACCTGCTGCAGGCGTTACAGTCTGTTTACCTGCTGCAGACGTTACAGCCTGTTTACCTGCTGCAGACGTTACAGTCTGTTTACCTGCTGCAGACGTTACAGCCTGTTTACCTGCTGCAGACGTTACAGTCTGTTTACCTGCTGCAGACGTTACAGCCTGTTTACCTGCTGCAGACGTTACAGCCTGTTTACCTGCAGACGTTACAGCCTGTTTACCTGCTGCAGACGTTACAGCCTGTTTACCTGCTGCAGACGTTACAGCCTGTTTACCTGCTGCAGACGTTACAGTCTGTTTAGCTGCTGCAGACGTTACAGTCTGTTTACCTGCTGCAGACGTTACAGCCTGTTTACTGTTTACCTGCTGCAGACGTTACAGTCTGTTTACCTGCTGCAGACTTTACAGCCTGTTTACCTGCTGCAGACTTTACAGCCTGTTTACCTGCTGCAGACGTTACAGCCTGTTTACCTGCTGCAGACTTTACAGTCTGTTTACCTGCTGCAGACGTTACAGCCTGTTTAGCTGCAGACGTTACAGCCTGTTTACCTGCTGCAGACGTTACAGCCTGTTTACCTGCTGCAGACGTTACAGTCTGTTTACCTGCTGCAGACGTTACAGCCTGTTTACCTGCTGCAGACGTTACAGTCTGTTTACCTGCTGCAGACGTTACAGCCTGTTTACCTGCTGCAGACGTTACAGCCTGTTTACCTGCTGCAGACGTTACAGCCTGTTTACCTGCTGCAGACGTTACAGCCTGTTTACCTGCTGCAGACGTTACAGCCTGTTTACCTGCTGCAGACTTTACAGCCTGTTTACCTGCTGCAGACGTTACAGCCTGTTTAGCTGCAGACGTTACAGCCTGTTTACCTGCTGCAGACGTTACAGCCTGTTTACCTGCTGCAGACGTTACAGTCTGTTTACCTGCTGCAGACCTTACAGCCTGTTTACCTGCTGCAGACGTTACAGCCTGTTTACCTGCTGCAGACGTTACAGTCTGTTTACCTGCTGCAGACGTTACAGTCTGTTTACCTGCTGCAGACGTTACAGTCTGTTTACCTGCTGCAGACGTTACAGCCTGTCTACCTGCTGCAGACGTTACAGCCTGTTTACCTGCTGCAGACGTTACAGCCTGTTTACTGCTTACCTGCTGCAGGCGTTACAGTCTGTTTACCTGCTGCAGACGTTACAGCCTGTTTACCTGCTGCAGACGTTACAGTCTGTTTACCTGCTGCAGACGTTACAGCCTGTTTACCTGCTGCAGACGTTACAGTCTGTTTACCTGCTGCAGACGTTACAGCCTGTTTACCTGCTGCAGACGTTACAGCCTGTTTACCTGCAGACGTTACAGCCTGTTTACCTGCTGCAGACGTTACAGCCTGTTTACCTGCTGCAGACGTTACAGCCTGTTTACCTGCTGCAGACGTTACAGTCTGTTTAGCTGCTGCAGACGTTACAGTCTGTTTACCTGCTGCAGACGTTACAGCCTGTTTACTGTTTACCTGCTGCAGACGTTACAGTCTGTTTACCTGCTGCAGACTTTACAGCCTGTTTACCTGCTGCAGACTTTACAGCCTGTTTACCTGCTGCAGACGTTACAGCCTGTTTACCTGCTGCAGACTTTACAGTCTGTTTACCTGCTGCAGACGTTACAGCCTGTTTAGCTGCAGACGTTACAGCCTGTTTACCTGCTGCAGACGTTACAGCCTGTTTACCTGCTGCAGACGTTACAGTCTGTTTACCTGCTGCAGACGTTACAGCCTGTTTACCTGCTGCAGACGTTACAGTCTGTTTACCTGCTGCAGACGTTACAGCCTGTTTACCTGCTGCAGACGTTACAGCCTGTTTACCTGCTGCAGACGTTACAGCCTGTTTACCTGCTGCAGACGTTACAGCCTGTTTACCTGCTGCAGACGTTACAGCCTGTTTACCTGCTGCAGACTTTACAGCCTGTTTACCTGCTGCAGACGTTACAGCCTGTTTAGCTGCAGACGTTACAGCCTGTTTACCTGCTGCAGACGTTACAGCCTGTTTACCTGCTGCAGACGTTACAGTCTGTTTACCTGCTGCAGACGTTACAGCCTGTTTACCTGCTGCAGACGTTACAGCCTGTTTACCTGCTGCAGACGTTACAGTCTGTTTACCTGCTGCAGACGTTACAGCCTGTTTACCTGCTGCAGACGTTACAGCCTGTTTACCTGCTGCAGACGTTACAGCCTGTTTACCTGCTGCAGATGTTACAGCCTGTTTACCTGCTGCAGACGTTACAGCCTGTTTACTGTTTACCTGCTGCAGACGTTACAGTCTGTTTACCTGCTGCAGACTTCACAGCCTGTTTACCTGCTGCAGACGTTACAGCCTGTTTACCTGCTGCAGACGTTACAGCCTGTTTACCTGCTGCAGACGTTACAGCCTGTTTACTGTTTACCTGCTGCAGACGTTACAGTCTGTTTACCTGCTGCAGACTTTACAGCCTGTTTACCTGCTGCAGACTTTACAGCCTGTTTACCTGCTGCAGACGTTACAGCCTGTTTACCTGCTGCAGACGTTACAGCCTGTTTACCTACTGCAGACGTTACAGTCTGTTTACCTGCTGCAGACGTTACAGCCTGTTTACCTGCTGCAGACGTTACAGCCTGTTTACCTGCTGCAGACGTTACAGCCTGTTTACCTGCTGCAGACGTTACAGCCTGTTTACCTGCTGCAGACGTTACAGTCTGTTTACCTGCTGCAGACTTTACAGTCTGTTTACCTGCTGCAGACGTTACAGACTGTTTACCTGCTGCAGACGTTACAGACTGTTTACCTGCTGCAGATGTTCCGACTGTTTCTTATTCTTATTTTCTTTTTTTTATGAACAGTACCGGCAGAACAAACAAGGTCCACAAAAAACCTAAACAAAACAGGATATGAAATGAAATAACAGGTATAGTATTTCTTTACATGAATGATGACGTTCAGGATTGATTCTCCTGTTCAGGTGTAACCCTGCCGCTTGACCATTAGAAGCTGAGTTTGGTCCCGCCCCCTTCTCCCCTCATGGATCGGTGTCATAGATGATGGTGTATGGAAGATTTCAGTCACTACAGTCTACACACAGTCTGTATCACAGTGAACACAACACCTTTATTTAATGACCCTCTGCTGTTAACCTGCTGCAGACGTTACAGTCTGTTTACCTGCTGCAGACGTTACAGTCTGTTAACCTGCTGCAGACGTTACAGTCTGTTTACCTGCTGCAGACGTTACAGCCTGTTTACCTGCTGCAGACGTTACAGTCTGTTTACCTGCTGCAGACGTTACAGCCTGTTTACCTGCTGCAGACGTTACAGCCTGTTTACCTGCTGCAGACGTTACAGTCTGTTTACCTGCTGCAGACGTTACAGCCTGTTTACCTGCTGCAGACGTTACAGCCTGTTTACCTGCTGCAGACGTTACAGCCTGTTTACCTGCTGCAGACGTTACAGCCTGTTTACCTGCTGCAGACGTTACAGTCTGTTTACCTGCTGCAGACTTTACAGTCTGTTTACCTGCTGCAGACGTTACAGACTGTTTACCTGCTGCAGACGTTACAGACTGTTTACCTGCTGCAGATGTTCCGACTGTTTCTTATTCTTATTTTCTTTTTTTTATGAACAGTACCGGCAGAACAAACAAGGTCCACAAAAAACCTAAACAAAACAGGATATGAAATGAAATAACAGGTATAGTATTTCTTTACATGAATGATGACGTTCAGGATTGATTCTCCTGTTCAGGTGTAACCCTGCCGCTTGACCATTAGAAGCTGAGTTTGGTCCCGCCCCCTTCTCCCCTCATGGATCGGTGTCATAGATGATGGTGTATGGAAGATTTCAGTCACTACAGTCTACACACAGTCTGTATCACAGTGAACACAACACCTTTATTTAATGACCCTCTGCTGTTAACCTGCTGCAGACGTTACAGTCTGTTTACCTGCTGCAGACGTTACAGTCTGTTAACCTGCTGCAGACGTTACAGTCTGTTTACCTGCTGCAGACGTTACAGCCTGTTTACCTGCTGCAGACGTTACAGTCTGTTTACCTGCTGCAGACGTTACAGGCTGTTTACCTGCTGCAGACGTTACAGTCTGTTTACCTGCTGCAGACGTTACAGCCTGTTTACCTGCTGCAGACGTTACAGCCTGTTTACCTGCTGCAGACGTTACAGCCTGTTTACCTGCTGCAGGCGTTACAGCCTGTCTACCTGCTGCAGACGTTACAGCCTGTTTACCTGCTGCAGACGTTACAGCCTGTTTACTGCTTACCTGCTGCAGGCGTTACAGTCTGTTTACCTGCTGCAGACGTTACAGCCTGTTTACCTGCTGCAGACGTTACAGTCTGTTTACCTGCTGCAGACGTTACAGCCTGTTTACCTGCTGCAGACGTTACAGTCTGTTTACCTGCTGCAGACGTTACAGCCTGTTTACCTGCTGCAGACGTTACAGCCTGTTTACCTGCAGACGTTACAGCCTGTTTACCTGCTGCAGACGTTACAGCCTGTTTACCTGCTGCAGACGTTACAGCCTGTTTACCTGCTGCAGACGTTACAGTCTGTTTACCTGCTGCAGACGTTACAGTCTGTTTACCTGCTGCAGACGTTACAGCCTGTTTACCTGCTGCAGACGTTACAGCCTGTTTACTGTTTACCTGCTGCAGACGTTACAGTCTGTTTACCTGCTGCAGACTTTACAGCCTGTTTACCTGCTGCAGACTTTACAGCCTGTTTACCTGCTGCAGACGTTACAGCCTGTTTACCTGCTGCAGACTTTACAGCCTGTTTACCTGCTGCAGACGTTACAGCCTGTTTAGCTGCAGACGTTACAGCCTGTTTACCTGCTGCAGACGTTACAGCCTGTTTACCTGCTGCAGACGTTACAGTCTGTTTACCTGCTGCAGACGTTACAGCCTGTTTACCTGCTGCAGACGTTACAGTCTGTTTACCTGCTGCAGACGTTACAGCCTGTTTACCTGCTGCAGACGTTACAGCCTGTTTACCTGCTGCAGACTTTACAGCCTGTTTACCTGCTGCAGACGTTACAGCCTGTTTAGCTGCAGACGTTACAGCCTGTTTACCTGCTGCAGACGTTGCAGCCTGTTTACCTGCTGCAGACGTTACAGCCTGTTTAGCTGCAGACGTTACAGTCTGTTTACCTGCTGCAGACGTTACAGCCTGTTTACCTGCTGCAGACGTTACAGCCTGTTTACCTGCTGCAGACTTTACAGCCTGTTTACCTGCTGCAGACGTTACAGCCTGTTTAGCTGCAGACGTTACAGCCTGTTTACCTGCTGCAGACGTTGCAGCCTGTTTACCTGCTGCAGACGTTACAGCCTGTTTAGCTGCAGACGTTACAGTCTGTTTACCTGCTGCAGACGTTACAGCCTGTTTACCTGCTGCAGACGTTACAGCCTGTTTACCTGCTGCAGACTTTACAGCCTGTTTACCTGCTGCAGACGTTACAGCCTGTTTAGCTGCAGACGTTACAGCCTGTTTACCTGCTGCACACGTTGCAGCCTGTTTACCTGCTGCAGACGTTACAGTCTGTTTACCTGCTGCAGACGTTACAGCCTGTTTACCTGCTGCAGACGTTACAGCCTGTTTACCTGCTGCAGACGTTACAGTCTGTTTACCTGCTGCAGACGTTACAGCCTGTTTACCTGCTGCAGACGTTACAGCCTGTTTACCTGCTGCAGACGTTACAGCCTGTTTACCTGCTGCAGACGTTACAGCCTGTTTACCTGCTGCAGACGTTACAGTCTGTTTACCTGCTGCAGACTTTACAGTCTGTTTACCTGCTGCAGACGTTACAGACTGTTTACCTGCTGCAGACGTTACAGACTGTTTACCTGCTGCAGATGTTCCGACTGTTTCTTATTCTTATTTTCTTTTTTTTATGAACAGTACCGGCAGAACAAACAAGGTCCACAAAAAACCTAAACAAAACAGGATATGAAATGAAATAACAGGTATAGTATTTCTTTACATGAATGATGACGTTCAGGATTGATTCTCCTGTTCAGGTGTAACCCTGCCGCTTGACCATTAGAAGCTGAGTTTGGTCCCGCCCCCTTCTCCCCTCATGGATCGGTGTCATAGATGATGGTGTATGGAAGATTTCAGTCACTACAGTCTACACACAGTCTGTATCACAGTGAACACAACACCTTTATTTAATGACCCTCTGCTGTTAACCTGCTGCAGACGTTACAGTCTGTTTACCTGCTGCAGACGTTACAGTCTGTTAACCTGCTGCAGACGTTACAGTCTGTTTACCTGCTGCAGACGTTACAGCCTGTTTACCTGCTGCAGACGTTACAGTCTGTTTACCTGCTGCAGACGTTACAGGCTGTTTACCTGCTGCAGACATTACAGTCTGTTTACCTGCTGCAGACGTTACAGCCTGTTTACCTGCTGCAGACGTTACAGCCTGTTTACCTGCTGCAGACGTTACAGCCTGTTTACCTGCTGCAGGCGTTACAGCCTGTCTACCTGCTGCAGACGTTACAGCCTGTTTACCTGCTGCAGACGTTACAGCCTGTTTACTGCTTACCTGCTGCAGGCGTTACAGTCTGTTTACCTGCTGCAGACGTTACAGCCTGTTTACCTGCTGCAGACGTTACAGTCTGTTTACCTGCTGCAGACGTTACAGCCTGTTTACCTGCTGCAGACGTTACAGTCTGTTTACCTGCTGCAGACGTTACAGCCTGTTTACCTGCTGCAGACGTTACAGCCTGTTTACCTGCAGACGTTACAGCCTGTTTACCTGCTGCAGACGTTACAGCCTGTTTACCTGCTGCAGACGTTACAGCCTGTTTACCTGCTGCAGACGTTACAGTCTGTTTACCTGCTGCAGACGTTACAGTCTGTTTACCTGCTGCAGACGTTACAGCCTGTTTACCTGCTGCAGACGTTACAGCCTGTTTACTGTTTACCTGCTGCAGACGTTACAGTCTGTTTACCTGCTGCAGACTTTACAGCCTGTTTACCTGCTGCAGACTTTACAGCCTGTTTACCTGCTGCAGACGTTACAGCCTGTTTACCTGCTGCAGACTTTACAGCCTGTTTACCTGCTGCAGACGTTACAGCCTGTTTAGCTGCAGACGTTACAGCCTGTTTACCTGCTGCAGACGTTACAGCCTGTTTACCTGCTGCAGACGTTACAGTCTGTTTACCTGCTGCAGACGTTACAGCCTGTTTACCTGCTGCAGACGTTACAGTCTGTTTACCTGCTGCAGACGTTACAGCCTGTTTACCTGCTGCAGACGTTACAGCCTGTTTACCTGCTGCAGACGTTACAGCCTGTTTACCTGCTGCAGACGTTACAGCCTGTTTACCTGCTGCAGACTTTACAGCCTGTTTACCTGCTGCAGACGTTACAGCCTGTTTAGCTGCAGACGTTACAGCCTGTTTACCTGCTGCAGACGTTGCAGCCTGTTTACCTGCTGCAGACGTTACAGTCTGTTTACCTGCTGCAGACGTTACAGCCTGTTTACCTGCTGCAGACGTTACAGCCTGTTTACCTGCTGCAGACGTTACAGTCTGTTTACCTGCTGCAGACGTTACAGCCTGTTTACCTGCTGCAGACGTTACAGCCTGTTTACCTGCTGCAGACGTTACAGCCTGTTTACCTGCTGCAGACGTTACAGCCTGTTTACCTGCTGCAGACGTTACAGTCTGTTTACCTGCTGCAGACTTTACAGTCTGTTTACCTGCTGCAGACGTTACAGACTGTTTACCTGCTGCAGACGTTACAGACTGTTTACCTGCTGCAGATGTTCCGACTGTTTCTTATTCTTATTTTCTTTTTTTTATGAACAGTACCGGCAGAACAAACAAGGTCCACAAAAAACCTAAACAAAACAGGATATGAAATGAAATAACAGGTATAGTATTTCTTTACATGAATGATGACGTTCAGGATTGATTCTCCTGTTCAGGTGTAACCCTGCCGCTTGACCATTAGAAGCTGAGTTTGGTCCCGCCCCCTTCTCCCCTCATGGATCGGTGTCATAGATGATGGTGTATGGAAGATTTCAGTCACTACAGTCTACACACAGTCTGTATCACAGTGAACACAACACCTTTATTTAATGACCCTCTGCTGTTAACCTGCTGCAGACGTTACAGTCTGTTTACCTGCTGCAGACGTTACAGTCTGTTAACCTGCTGCAGACGTTACAGTCTGTTTACCTGCTGCAGACGTTACAGCCTGTTTACCTGCTGCAGACGTTACAGTCTGTTTACCTGCTGCAGACGTTACAGGCTGTTTACCTGCTGCAGACGTTACAGTCTGTTTACCTGCTGCAGACGTTACAGCCTGTTTACCTGCTGCAGACGTTACAGCCTGTTTACCTGCTGCAGACGTTACAGCCTGTTTACCTGCTGCAGGCGTTACAGCCTGTCTACCTGCTGCAGACGTTACAGCCTGTTTACCTGCTGCAGACGTTACAGCCTGTTTACTGCTTACCTGCTGCAGGCGTTACAGTCTGTTTACCTGCTGCAGACGTTACAGCCTGTTTACCTGCTGCAGACGTTACAGTCTGTTTACCTGCTGCAGACGTTACAGCCTGTTTACCTGCTGCAGACGTTACAGTCTGTTTACCTGCTGCAGACGTTACAGCCTGTTTACCTGCTGCAGACGTTACAGCCTGTTTACCTGCAGACGTTACAGCCTGTTTACCTGCTGCAGACGTTACAGCCTGTTTACCTGCTGCAGACGTTACAGCCTGTTTACCTGCTGCAGACGTTACAGTCTGTTTACCTGCTGCAGACGTTACAGTCTGTTTACCTGCTGCAGACGTTACAGCCTGTTTACCTGCTGCAGACGTTACAGCCTGTTTACTGTTTACCTGCTGCAGACGTTACAGTCTGTTTACCTGCTGCAGACTTTACAGCCTGTTTACCTGCTGCAGACTTTACAGCCTGTTTACCTGCTGCAGACGTTACAGCCTGTTTACCTGCTGCAGACTTTACAGCCTGTTTACCTGCTGCAGACGTTACAGCCTGTTTAGCTGCAGACGTTACAGCCTGTTTACCTGCTGCAGACGTTACAGCCTGTTTACCTGCTGCAGACGTTACAGTCTGTTTACCTGCTGCAGACGTTACAGCCAGTTTACCTGCTGCAGACGTTACAGTCTGTTTACCTGCTGCAGACGTTACAGCCTGTTTACCTGCTGCAGACGTTACAGCCTGTTTACCTGCTGCAGACGTTACAGCCTGTTTACCTGCTGCAGACGTTACAGCCTGTTTACCTGCTGCAGACTTTACAGCCTGTTTACCTGCTGCAGACGTTACAGCCTGTTTAGCTGCAGACGTTACAGCCTGTTTACCTGCTGCAGACGTTACAGCCTGTTTACCTGCTGTAGACGTTACAGTCTGTTTACCTGCTGCAGACGTTACAGCCTGTTTACCTGCTGCAGACGTTACAGCCTGTTTACCTGCTGCAGACGTTACAGTCTGTTTACCTGCTGCAGACGTTACAGCCTGTTTACCTGCTGCAGACGTTACAGCCTGTTTACCTGCTGCAGACGTTACAGCCTGTTTACCTGCTGCAGATGTTACAGCCTGTTTACCTGCTGCAGACGTTACAGCCTGTTTACTGTTTACCTGCTGCAGACGTTACAGTCTGTTTACCTGCTGCAGACTTCACAGCCTGTTTACCTGCTGCAGACGTTACAGCCTGTTTACCTGCTGCAGACGTTACAGCCTGTTTACCTGCTGCAGACGTTACAGCCTGTTTACTGTTTACCTGCTGCAGACGTTACAGTCTGTTTACCTGCTGCAGACTTTACAGCCTGTTTACCTGCTGCAGACTTTACAGCCTGTTTACCTGCTGCAGACGTTACAGCCTGTTTACCTGCTGCAGACGTTACAGCCTGTTTACCTGCTGCAGACGTTACAGTCTGTTTACCTGCTGCAGACGTTACAGCCTGTTTACCTGCTGCAGACGTTACAGACTGTTTACCTGCTGCAGACGTTACAGACTGTTTACCTGCTGCAGATGTTCCGACTGTTTCTTATTCTTATTTTCTTTTTTTTATGAACAGTACCGGCAGAACAAACAAGGTCCACAAAAAACCTAAACAAAACAGGATATGAAATGAAATAACAGGTATAGTATTTCTTTACATGAATGATGACGTTCAGGATTGATTCTCCTGTTCAGGTGTAACCCTGCCGCTTGACCATTAGAAGCTGAGTTTGGTCCCGCCCCCTTCTCCCCTCATGGATCGGTGTCATAGATGATGGTGTATGGAAGATTTCAGTCACTACAGTCTACACACAGTCTGTATCACAGTGAACACAACACCTTTATTTAATGACCCTCTGCTGTTAACCTGCTGCAGACGTTACAGTCTGTTTACCTGCTGCAGACGTTACAGTCTGTTAACCTGCTGCAGACGTTACAGTCTGTTTACCTGCTGCAGACGTTACAGCCTGTTTACCTGCTGCAGACGTTACAGTCTGTTTACCTGCTGCAGACGTTACAGGCTGTTTACCTGCTGCAGACGTTACAGTCTGTTTACCTGCTGCAGACGTTACAGCCTGTTTACCTGCTGCAGACGTTACAGCCTGTTTACCTGCTGCAGACGTTACAGCCTGTTTACCTGCTGCAGGCGTTACAGCCTGTCTACCTGCTGCAGACGTTACAGCCTGTTTACCTGCTGCAGACGTTACAGCCTGTTTACTGTTTACCTGCTGCAGGCGTTACAGTCTGTTTACCTGCTGCAGACGTTACAGCCTGTTTACCTGCTGCAGACGTTACAGTCTGTTTACCTGCTGCAGACGTTACAGCCTGTTTACCTGCTGCAGACGTTACAGCCTGTTTACCTGCTGCAGACGTTACAGCCTGTTTACCTGCTGCAGACGTTACAGCCTGTTTACTGTTTACCTGCTGCAGACGTTACAGTCTGTTTACCTGCTGCAGACTTTACAGCCTGTTTACCTGCTGCAGACTTTACAGCCTGTTTACCTGCTGCAGACGTTACAGCCTGTTTACCTGCTGCAGACGTTACAGCCTGTTTACCTGCTGCAGACGTTACAGTCTGTTTACCTGCTGCAGACGTTACAGCCTGTTTACCTGCTGCAGACGTTACAGCCTGTTTACCTGCTGCAGACGTTACAGCCTGTTTACCTGCTGCAGACGTTACAGCCTGTTTACCTGCTGCAGACGTTACAGTCTGTTTACCTGCTGCAGACTTTACAGTCTGTTTACCTGCTGCAGACGTTACAGACTGTTTACCTGCTGCAGACGTTACAGACTGTTTACCTGCTGCAGATGTTCCGACTGTTTCTTATTCTTATTTTCTTTTTTTTATGAACAGTACCGGCAGAACAAACAAGGTCCACAAAAAACCTAAACAAAACAGGATATGAAATGAAATAACAGGTATAGTATTTATTTACATGAATGATGACGTTCAGGATTAATTCTCCTGTTCAGGTGTAACCCTGCCGCTTGACCATTAGAAGCTGAGTTTGGTCCCGCCCCCTTCTCCCCTCATGGATCGGTGTCATAGATGATGGTGTATGGAAGATTTCAGTCACTACAGTCTACACACAGTCTGTATCACAGTGAACACAACACCTTTATTTAATGACCCTCTGCTGTTAACCTGCTGCAGACGTTACAGTCTGTTTACCTGCTGCAGACGTTACAGTCTGTTAACCTGCTGCAGACGTTACAGTCTGTTTACCTGCTGCAGACGTTACAGCCTGTTTACCTGCTGCAGACGTTACAGTCTGTTTACCTGCTGCAGACGTTACAGGCTGTTTACCTGCTGCAGACGTTACAGTCTGTTTACCTGCTGCAGACGTTACAGCCTGTTTACCTGCTGCAGACGTTACAGCCTGTTTACCTGCTGCAGACGTTACAGCCTGTTTACCTGCTGCAGGCGTTACAGCCTGTCTACCTGCTGCAGACGTTACAGCCTGTTTACCTGCTGCAGACGTTACAGCCTGTTTACTGTTTACCTGCTGCAGGCGTTACAGTCTGTTTACCTGCTGCAGACGTTACAGCCTGTTTACCTGCTGCAGACGTTACAGTCTGTTTACCTGCTGCAGACGTTACAGCCTGTTTACCTGCTGCAGACGTTACAGCCTGTTTACCTGCTGCAGACGTTACAGCCTGTTTACCTGCTGCAGACGTTACAGCCTGTTTACCTGCTGCAGACGTTACAGCCTGTTTACCTGCTGCAGACGTTACAGCCTGTTTACCTGCTGCAGACGTTACAGTCTGTTTACCTGCTGCAGACGTTACAGCCTGTTTACCTGCTGCAGACGTTACAGTCTGTTTACCTGCTGCAGACGTTACAGCCTGTTTACCTGCTGCAGACGTTACAGCCTGTTTACCTGCAGACGTTACAGCCTGTTTACCTGCTGCAGACGTTACAGCCTGTTTACCTGCTGCAGACGTTACAGCCTGTTTACCTGCTGCAGACGTTACAGTCTGTTTACCTGCTGCAGACGTTACAGTCTGTTTACCTGCTGCAGACGTTACAGCCTGTTTACCTGCTGCAGACGTTACAGCCTGTTTACTGTTTACCTGCTGCAGACGTTGCAGTCTGTTTACCTGCTGCAGACTTTACAGCCTGTTTACCTGCTGCAGACGTTACAGCCTGTTTACCTGCTGCAGACTTTACAGCCTGTTTACCTGCTGCAGACGTTACAGCCTGTTTAGCTGCAGACGTTACAGCCTGTTTACCTGCTGCAGACGTTACAGCCTGTTTACCTGCTGCAGACGTTACAGTCTGTTTACCTGCTGCAGACGTTACAGCCTGTTTACCTGCTGCAGACGTTACAGTCTGTTTACCTGCTGCAGACGTTACAGCCTGTTTACCTGCTGCAGACGTTACAGCCTGTTTACCTGCTGCAGACGTTACAGCCTGTTTACCTGCTGCAGACGTTACAGCCTGTTTACCTGCTGCAGATGTTACAGCCTGTTTACCTGCTGCAGACGTTACAGCCTGTTTACCTGCTGCAGACTTTACAGCCTGTTTACCTGCTGCAGACGTTACAGCCTGTTTACCTGCTGCAGACGTTACAGTCTGTTTACCTGCTGCAGACGTTACAGCCTGTTTACCTGCTGCAGACGTTACAGCCTGTTTACCTGCTGCAGACGTTACAGCCTGTTTACCTGCTGCAGACGTTACAGCCTGTTTACCTGCTGCAGATGTTACAGCCTGTTTACCTGCTGCAGACGTTACAGCCTGTTTACCTGCTGCAGACTTTACAGCCTGTTTACCTGCTGCAGACGTTACAGCCTGTTTAGCTGCAGACGTTACAGCCTGTTTACCTGCTGCAGACATTACAGCCTGTTTACCTGCTGCAGATGTTACAGTCTGTTTACCTGCAGCAGACGTTACAGCCTGTTTACCTGCTGCAGACGTTACAGCCTGTTTACCTGCTGCAGACGTTACAGCCTGTTTACCTGCTGCAGACGTTACAGCCTGTTTACCTGCTGCAGACGTTACAGTCTGTTTACCTGCTGCAGACGTTACAGTCTGTTTACCTGCTGCAGACGTTACAGCCTGTTTACCTGCTGCAGACGTTACAGCCTGTTTACTGTTTACCTGCTGCAGACGTTGCAGTCTGTTTACCTGCTGCAGACTTTACAGCCTGTTTACCTGCTGCAGACTTTACAGCCTGTTTACCTGCTGCAGACGTTACAGCCTGTTTACCTGCTGCAGACTTTACAGCCTGTTTACCTGCTGCAGACGTTACAGCCTGTTTAGCTGCAGACGTTACAGCCTGTTTACCTGCTGCAGACGTTACAGCCTGTTTACCTGCTGCAGACGTTACAGTCTGTTTACCTGCTGCAGACGTTACAGCCTGTTTACCTGCTGCAGACGTTACAGTCTGTTTACCTGCTGCAGACGTTACAGCCTGTTTACCTGCTGCAGACGTTACAGCCTGTTTACCTGCTGCAGACGTTACAGCCTGTTTACCTGCTGCAGACGTTACAGCCTGTTTACCTGCTGCAGATGTTACAGCCTGTTTACCTGCTGCAGACGTTACAGCCTGTTTACCTGCTGCAGACTTTACAGCCTGTTTACCTGCTGCAGACGTTACAGCCTGTTTACCTGCTGCAGACGTTACAGTCTGTTTACCTGCTGCAGACGTTACAGCCTGTTTACCTGCTGCAGACGTTACAGCCTGTTTACCTGCTGCAGACGTTACAGCCTGTTTACCTGCTGCAGATGTTACAGCCTGTTTACCTGCTGCAGACGTTACAGCCTGTTTACCTGCTGCAGACTTTACAGCCTGTTTACCTGCTGCAGACGTTACAGCCTGTTTAGCTGCAGACGTTACAGCCTGTTTACCTGCTGCAGACATTACAGCCTGTTTACCTGCTGCAGATGTTACAGTCTGTTTACCTGCAGCAGACGTTACAGCCTGTTTACCTGCTGCAGACGTTACAGCCTGTTTACCTGCTGCAGACGTTACAGTCTGTTTACCTGCTGCAGACGTTACAGCCTGTTTACCTGCTGCAGACGTTACAGCCTGTTTACCTGCTGCAGACGTTACAGCCTGTTTACTGTTTACCTGCTGCAGACGTTACAGTCTGTTTACCTGCTGCAGACTTTACAGCCTGTTTACCTGCTGCAGACGTTACAGCCTGTTTACCTGCTGCAGACGTTACAGCCTGTTTACCTGCTGCAGACGTTACAGCCTGTTTACTGTTTACCTGCTGCAGACGTTACAGTCTGTTTACCTGCTGCAGACTTTACAGCCTGTTTACCTGCTGCAGACTTTACAGCCTGTTTACCTGCTGCAGACGTTACAGCCTGTTTACCTGCTGCAGACGTTACAGCCTGTTTACAGCCTGTTTACCTGCTGCAGACGTTACAGCCTGTTTACCTGCTGCAGACGTTACAGTCTGTTTACCTGCTGCAGACTTTACAGTCTGTTTACCTGCTGCAGACTTTACAGTCTGTTTACCTGCTGCAGACGTTACAGACTGTTTACCTGCTGCAGACGTTACAGACTGTTTACCTGCTGCAGATGTTCCGACTGTTTCTTATTCTTATTTTCTTTTTTTTATGAACAGTACCGGCAGAACAAACAAGGTCCACAAAAAACCTAAACAAAACAGGATATGAAATAAAATAACAGGTATAGTATTTATTTACATGAATGATGACGTTCAGGATTGATTCTCCTGTTCAGGTGTAACCCTGCCGCTTGACCATTAGAAGCTGAGTTTGGTCCCGCCCCCTTCTCCCCTCATGGATTGGTGTCATAGATGATGGTGTATGGAAGATTTCAGTCACTACAGTCTACACACAGTCTGTATCACAGTGAACACAACACCTTTATTTAATGACCCTCTGCTTGTTCAGTGTTCAGGTCATCCAGGTACATCAGTCTGTCTTCACTGAGAAGGTGAAGTCTCCGCCCCCTTCAAAATATCATCCAATCAGCTGCAGCGATGCAGTAAGCTCTGTGTCTCTATATAGACAGACGAACTCCCCTTCCATTCTTCAGCCCATCCTCACAGGCAGCTCGTCCCCCAGCTCAGGGCCGAGGCTAGTGTAGGTGACCGAGGGCTCGGGGGCCCCAGGACTGAGAGGGGGCCGCTCTGGGGCCAGCTGACCTCCTGTGTTCCTGAACTGCTTGTAGACTCTGGGGTCCTGGGCCACAAAGGTGGAGGAGGAGGAGTAAAGGAGCAGACCCAGGATGATGATAAAGAACGATAGCAGGTAGAGGGCGGAGAACTGAAACATAAACACACACACACATAGTCCAAGTCTACAGTTGAAAGGTGGTCTGTCTACAACAGGCAGTGACCACAAACTGTTTCAATTCCCAGACCGTCCACCGTGGTAAAGGTGCATCAGACCTCATTAGATCCCATATTAATAATCATGTTTACAGCCTGATCATGTCTTTAACACTGTACAGGAGGTATGTTTTAATAACGTGTCTGTTTTGATTAAGGCTAAAGGTGTTTGCAACTCAGTCAATTTTTTCATTTAAATCGAGACACGTTAATAAGGAAATTAGATCCTATGTTGTGTCAATCATTTTTGCAAAACTAGCTCTATCTGGTAGCGCTCCCTCTCTCTAACTGGTAGCGCTCCCTCTCTCTAACTGGTAGCGCTCCCTCTCTCTAGCTAGTAGCGCTCCCTCTCTCTAACTGGTAGCGCTCCCTCTCTCTATCTGGTAGCGCTCCCTCTCTCTAACTGGTAGCGCTCCCTCTCTCTAACTGTTAGCGCTCCCTCTCTCTAACTGGTAGCTCTCCCTCTCTCTAGCTAGTAGCGCTCCCTCTCTCTAACTGGTACCACTCCCTCTCTCCAGCTAGTAGCGCTCCCTCTCTCTAGCTAGTAGCGCTCCCTCTCTCTAACTGGTAGCACTCCCTCTCTCTAGCTAGTAGCGCTCCCTCTCTCTAACTGGTAGCGCTCCCTCTCTCTAACTGGTAGTGCTCCCTCTCTCCAGCTGGTAGCGCTCCCTCTCTCCAGCTAGTTGCGCTATCCCTTTCTAGCTGGTAGCGCTCCCTCTCTAGCAGGTAATGCCACCAAATGCTGAACTTTGAAAACCTGTTTTGGTACTACCTTTAAACTCATTTAGTGGCGTACCCTTGTATTTCAAAGAGTTTTAGTGGAGCTACCTTGTAGTGAAAGAGGAAGAGTCCACAGAAGAGGCTGTACAGGTCCGCAGTGAGCAGAGACAGGTTCACTGAGGCAGCGCTGGTCCTTTTTATCACCACGGGCATGAAGCTGTACAGACTGAACATGAAGGCACTGAAGCCCACGTACAACAGACCTACACACACACACACACACACACACACACACACACACACACACACGTACAGGCAGCATTGTGTTTATATGACTAATGGTTAAGAGGTTATTTTACCTGCGTGCTCACCTATCTGCCAATCCCAAGACACCTTCAGCAGCTCCTTGTGCTCCATGCTAGCCCTGAAACATTGACACTCTTAAACTGTACGAAATTACAGAAAATAATATGAACGTTCTTTCATCACTGTAACTAAGACAATCAGACTCACAGCTGGATGCCGCTGAAGAAGGATCCAAACAGTCCCATCATGCCCAAGAACTCGACACGGCTCAGGTTCTTCACGATGAACTCCTCACACACGTTGGAGATCCCATACAGCGTCGCTCCTCCCAGAACCAACAGATCCCCAAACAGCTTCTGTTCTCCTGCAGACCAGGACCGACAGGGAGGATGAAGAGGACAGGAGCACGACACAGACCCAAACACACACACACCAAAACTCACCAAGACCCTGCTGTTGACCCAGCAAGACGTCAGCGCCAACCATGCAGCCGACCCCCAGCAGACACAGCCCCGCCCCCAGGAAGTGAACTGCCTTATACCTGACCAACAGGAAGAACCAGGACAGCAGCAGCACCACGGGGATCACGAAGCAGTCCAACAGCTGAGAGGAGAGACGAGAGACGGGTAAAGAGAAAGGACAGACAGGTACAGAGAGGAGAGACAGACACACACACACACACACACACACACACACACTGACCTGCACACTGGACAGGGTTGTGTACTGGTAAGCTTTAAGGACAAGATAGTTAGCCTCAATGTCGATCAGACCCAGAATCATGTACTTCCACCAGCGCTGTTTCAGAATGGCCAGCAGGTTTCCCTCACCTAGGTACACACAGACACACACATAAACACACACACACACTCTGTTCAACCATTTGAATTGGTCTTCACAGTGCGATTGGTTCTCTTCTGCCTCCTGGTTTCATCTCTTCTACATCGCAGACTAAACCATCCGAGCAAGGCATCAGAAGTAGCCAACGACAGGCCACCAGGGGGCAGTGTCTCAAAACACACAACTATACAAGAGCACCAACATCTGACTCATGCTCTTTGTCTGCAGGTAAACAGACTGTAACGTCTGCAGCAGGTAAACAGTAAACAGGCTGTAACGTCTGCAGCAGGTAAACAGACTGTAACGTCTGCAGCAGGTAAACAGGCTGTAACGTCTGCAGCAGGTAAACAGTAAACAGACTGTAACGTCTGCAGCAGGTAAACAGACTGTAACGTCTGCAGCAGGTAAACAGGCTGTAACGTCTGCAGCAGGTAAACAGGCTGTAACGTCTGCAGCAGGTAAACAGGCTGTAACGTCTGCAGCAGGTAAACAGTAAACAGGCTGTAACGTCTGCAGCAGGTAAACAGACTGTAACGTCTGCAGCAGGTAAACAGGCTGTAACGTCTGCAGCAGGTAAACAGACTGTAACGTCTGCAGCAGGTAAACAGTAAACAGGCTGTAACGTCTGCAGCAGGTAAACAGACTGTAACGTCTGCAGCAGGTAAACAGGCTGTAACGTCTGCAGCAGGTAAACAGACTGTAACGTCTGCAGCAGGTAAACAGACTGTAACGTCTGCAGCAGGTAAACAGGCTGTAACGTCTGCAGCAGGTAAACAGGCTGTAACGTCTGCAGCAGGTAAACAGTAAACAGGCTGTAACGTCTGCAGCAGGTAAACAGACTGTAACGTCTGCAGCAGGTAAACAGGCTGTAACGTCTGCAGCAGGTAAACAGGCTGTAACGTCTGCAGCAGGTAAACAGTAAACAGGCTGTAACGTCTGCAGCAGGTAAACAGTAAACAGACTGTAACGTCTGCAGCAGGTAAACAGGCTGTAACGTCCACAGCAGGTAAACATGCTCATTTGTTTTTTTTTGAAGGGGAGCATTCGATCAAGACGTCTAACTTTCACAAGAAATACAATCATCAGGTTACCTTGGCGGACAGCCAGTGTGGTGGTGTAAACCAGGAACAGCAGGATGTAGTTGAGGAAGCTCTGGAACACAGGTGTGTTAGCGTGAAAGTCATCAGCCAGGTATTTACTGGTCAGCCCAATGGCACAGATGAGCAGGGACAGAACCTGACCCAGAGCCAGCGTCACCAGCAGCTCCCTGAACACCAACACCACATAAACATACCACACACATCAATGTCAGAAACATAGTCCAAATAACAAACAGGATCACTGCAGGAGCAGGATGCAGCAAGGAAAGGGATGAGGGACACTGACCCAGCTATGTTATCAATCTGAGGCATCGGAACTGTCACACTTTATGAAACTTTATTAAACCTGCTTCCTATGTCTACACATTAAAAACGTTTTTTTCATCACCAAACATGTCAACTTTAAATGGCCGATGTTTCTGTGCATCTTAAGCAATTGTTTACTCACTGCTTTTCTGTGTTTTAGTCACTGACTGAAGATCCTTTTTTTCTTCAAACTTTTGTACCAGGGTTTCTTTAAAGTATGGTTGTATCAAATGTATATGGATTTAAATAAGGCGGGATCGTCTGATTAGTTATTGTCATTAGATGAGATAAACTGTATGGCTTAGTTTTCATTTTATGAACAATGCGTGTTGTCCATAATTAGAGGTGTAGCTCACCTGATTGACAGGTGGGCACGATGTCACTGTTTTTGAAGAGGCTTAAAACCTGTTGTTAGGTTGACTAAAAGTTAAAGTGAGACAGTATTTCCAGCATGGTGGCGCTGCTGTAACAGATGGGTGATGTCACTCAGGCTTCAGTTTAATGGTATCACAACAGACATCCCCTTTCTACGTTATTTGAATCTAAACATGAACTTAATCACCATATTTATTTTCACAATCAGAAGTGACTCTATATGGACAAGAGGGCGGAGCTAAAGTGGAGCGCCTTCTTCCAAATATGGTCACTTCCTCAGACGAATCTTTCTTTTAGAAAACATGAACCCAGACAGAGTTACATTTGGTACAACCAAACTAATGCGACATTTTCAGGTAACCATGGCGACAACCTGTCAGTCACAGATAGCCCCGCCTCTAACACGTCTCCGTTACTCTTGTCTTTAAGAACATGTTTACTGAGAGAATAAATCATCTGACGGGTAGACGTTTAAACAATCAGACACGGTCTTTGAGACTACATCATCTTCTTTAACTCAGACAGTCAGAGGTTCATGGCTGCAGTAATATCATATTCTACGATGAGCCACAGAGTGCAGCTCAATAGGTCCATATTTTACAAATACCATCAAGAGGCGAAAAAAAACCCCATTACAACAGATAACTGTGGTAAATGTGGACATCATGAAGTCTGATATTCTGTCTGCAAGATTTATTAAAGGTTCTATTTACAAATACATCAGTGTGTGTGTGTGTGAGATCCTCCATCATCTCATACAGGTATGAGCTGATGGAGGATCGCACAGACAGCAGCCATTGTTCAGTCTGTAAACCTGCACACAGGAATGCTGCTCAACACACACGCAGGCACGCACACACACACTTACACACACACACACACACACACACACACACACACACACACACACACACACACACACACACATCTGTTGCACGTCATGCCTCGCGCAGCGCTGTGAACATGTTACAGGTTGTGAGGAACAAAGCAGCTGCAGAGCGGAGCCGCTGCTGCCGCGTGTGCTGAATGTAATCCATCATCATCATCATCATCATCATCATCATCATCATCATTATGATCACCTTCCTCCTACCTGCTGAGGAGCCTGCGGAGCCGCTGCAGGAGGCTCGGCGCGGGTCTTCCCGCTCCTCTGGGAGCGCTCTCAACTGTGGAGACCACCGAGATCATCCTCCGAGCGGTCAGAGCATCCCGGAGACAACCGAGAGGAGAAGAGATCGTGCTGGTCTGTGTGGAACAGCTCACACGCACACAAACACACTCCTCCTCTGATTAGACCCCGGGATCCATAGTCTGCTGCTCCTGCTTTAACATGTAGAGACTCATGTGACCACCAGGGGGCTTACGTTCATCCAGACGCTTCATATTATGAAGACGTAATGGATCATATGATCACGATCACATGATATTAATATTATGCCATTTTGATTAGTGTCTAATAAGTTTGTTTTTTTATTTCCATCAGAGTGAAGAATAAACATCCAGCAGCTCAGCAGGAAGACTCTTCATTACTTTAGAGTCGGCTTTCTAAATCCTGCTGCAGACCCAGGACACTGTCTGCATCCTGCTGCAGACACAGGACACTGTCTGCATCCTGCTGCAGACACAGGACGCTGTCTGCATCCTGCTGCAGACACAGGACACTGTCTGCATCCTGCTGCAGACACATGGAGCCTGTCTGCATCCTGCTGCAGACACATGGAGCCTGTCTGCATCCTGCTGCAGACACAGGACACTGTCTGCATCCTGCTGCAGACACAGGACACTGTCTGCATCCTGCTGCAGACACATGGAGCCTGTCTGCATCCTGCTGCAGACACAGGACGCTGTCTGCATCCTGCTGCAGACACAGGACACTGTCTGCATCCTGCTGCAGACACATGGAGCCTGTCTGCATCCTGCTGCAGACACAGGACGCTGTCTGCATCCTGCTGCAGACACAGGACGCTGTCTGCATCCTGCTGCAGACACAGGACGCTGTCTGCATCCTGCTGCAGACACATGGAGCCTGTCTGCATCCTGCTGCAGACACAGGACGCTGTCTGCATCCTGCTGCAGACACATGGAGCCTGTCTGCATCCTGCTGCAGACACAGGACGCTGTCTGCATCCTGCTGCAGACACAGGACGCTGTCTGCATCCTGCTGCAGACACATGGAGCCTGTCTGCATCCTGCTGCAGACACATGGAGCCTGTCTGCAGCAAGAAAATAAGGACTGTGAACATAGATTCATAAACTCTGGGTCATATATACATTCCCTGTTATATGATTTTAAAAGCTGTCTGCTGTTTTTCTCTGTTGCTCGTCTTTATTTAAAGCTGGCAGTAAGAAGTACACCTTCCATCCCATGTTTAATCCCAGTGAAATTTTGGTAGATTGTATTTCAACATGAGCCTGGATTAGCCAAGATATCTGCCTCTGAAAAGGCTGTTTTCTCTTGCCACTGTGTCTTTTGATGATGCTGACGTACCACGTTCATGATGAAGTTGGGTCTTTGTAATATTACAATGAGTAAGGTCTTTCACCTGTTTTTAGAAAAGTATATTAAGAAAACACTTGTTCTGAGTGGGCGCTAAACAAATACAGATTGACATGTAGGGGACAGTGTTCAGTGACTGAAGAATGTCGTATAGAATTAAGAGGATGCACTCGTTGGTACTTCCACACTGTGCTAAAACTCAAGTGTCTGTTTTGAGTCTGTTCATCATGAGTCTGGTTCTGGTCCAGGTTTCTGCCTGTTCAACATGAGTCTGGTTCTGGTCCAGGTTTCTGTCTGTTGTATATGAGTCTGGTTCTGGTCCAGGTTTCTGTGTGTTGTATATGAGTCTGGTTCTGGTCCAGGTTAATGTAAGACACTTCCCTGGTTCATCAGGAGTCACTCATTACTGTTGGTAAAGCTATTGGACCTGAACAAGTATGAGAGTGGTATCAGAATCATGACATGAACTGGTATCAGATCTGAATCCTGGTTTTCATGAGGTCCATGAATGAAAAGCTCCAAGCTGCCTCTGATACAGAGATCAGACATGACAGCTATCAGAAACATCCGGACGTGGTCACTTCAGCCAAACAGGGAAAACAATCTGTCAGGAAGCTTGAAATGTGGAATAATGGTTGATTTTGAATGTAACACCTTCATAGTTCACTGGTTAAATCACTTCACCTCTGAACATCAGACATCAACATGTCCAAACTTTCAGAGAAACACTGAAGACATGAGATGTCCTTACTGAGTCGCAGGGAAGAGAATCCACACTGACATGTTTGTGTCTGTTGAGCTCTTTGTTTCCTGACTAACATTTTATCTACTCCACATGGATGTCATGTACGCACCTGGTCACTGCACACACAAAGGTGAGGAAATACTTCCTGCGCTGATGGCTGTGTTAAATCCACATGACTTCACACCTGCAGTTTAACAAGTCCATCACCTGGACATGAGACTGGAGGTTTAAGTTTGTCCCCTGTAAGACACCGTTATGTGACGGCGTCTGTCTGGTTTACGTGCTTACCTCGTCTGTCCTGAGTCCAACGGTTAGAACATCGGTACCTGTCCTCTTCACTCCTCAGTAGAACTTTTACATGAATAAATAATGTGCTTTCAACTTTCACTGACTTCAAAGAAACTCCAGGTAGAGACAAGCTGAACAGAAACCGTGTGGTCATGTGTGTCCATCAGTTCAAACCCCCTGATGTGTCTCCAGACGGGACATTTGAAGATCTTTTTTTATGTCACTGTTCTGTAAATCACACACACTGAGGTTTTAGTACCAAAGAGTAGAATATAGACCGTGTGCACCATTGTTACTGTCAGCTTCCTTTTATTCTCTAATATTCTGAGAGTACGACTTCTGTTGTTGCCATGGTATCTGAAAAACAGCTCACACACACACACACACACACACACACACACACACACACACACACACACACACACACACACACACACACACACACACACACACACACACACACACACACACACACACACACACACACACACACACACACACACACACACACACACACACACACACACACACACACACACACACACACACACACACACACACACACACACACACACACACACACACACACGTTTATTTCAGAGCTCGTTCAGTCTCACAGGACGTCTAAAGCACCACCACATATGAACACATGAACACATGTAAGACATGTAAGACATGTAAGACATGTACACATGTACACATGAGCACATGGCTGTAAGCTGGAGGCCACAGAAACGTCTCCTCGTCATATTTACATCATGGTTCAGTCTCTGTCCCAGCTCAGAGCAGCTGTCGTTCTGCACACGCTGTGTGTGTCTTTTGTTGTGTGTCCGGCACACAGCTGTGTGTGTTCTTTGTTGTGAAGTGTTTGTCCTCAGCAGGAAGCAGCAGCTGGAGTCTGGGGGACAAACAGGACGCTGTGAGGGACAAACAGAGCTCCGTGTGTCTCCGTCTGCTCCTGGAATGTGAGCTCATTATGAGAGCTGCAGACAGGAAGTCATCTATTTCCTGCGTGTCTGTCTGTGTGCGTCAGAGATCCAGACGCAGGTCCACACCTGTCCACACCTGAGACAGCCTGCAGGTCACTGTCCGAGCCGCTGCTGACAGGAGCTGTACCTCTGCAGCACTCCCAACAGGTCCTCATAGGAGACGCCTCTGTGAGATGGCAGAGATCTGAGGACACAGAGAGAGACGTCACACACACACATCTATCCACTGAACACACACAGAGAGCCAAACTCTGCTCCCTGCTGGACACACTGAGGACACTCTGTTTCACACACACTTACATGAACTCAGTGAGTCTGATGTGCCAGGGCAGGAAGCCCAGCGTGCTGTCCACAGGACCGAACTTCACCACCAGCTCAGGGTCAGGGATGTTCTTCGACTCTGAAACACACGGGACAAACTTTTAGAGATCAAGAAACGACCTGAGCTAAATGATCCGACGTGCTCACACTGCTCCATGGATGACATGAGACAGGCGTGTGATCCAGTGTGAGTGTGTGGGACTGTTGGCTGTGAGCTACCTCTGAGCAGAGAGTCCAGCATGGTGACACTGATGTCTTTAGAGCTCCTCTCTCTGTTCTCCACCGAGCGACACAGCTGCTGAGCCGCCGACACGATGCTCCGCTTCCCGTCATCAGGACACAGCAGCTTCACCACTGCAGAGACACACACACATCAACACGTATGTTACACACATGTTCAACGTCATCAGGACACAGCAGCTTCACCACTGCAGAGACACACACACATCAACACGTATGTTACACACATGTTCAACGTCATCAGGACACAGCAGCTTGGTAGAGGCTGCTGCAGAGTAAAGAGTCCATCAGTATGAACTCATCCATTCATACACATTCACACACTGATGGTAGAGGCTGCTGCAGAGTAAAGAGTCCATCAGTATTAACTCATCCATTCATACACATTCACACACTGATGGTAGAGGCTAAAAAAGATGCCTTTAATTTATAATGAAAACACCTGTGTACCTCGTAATCTCTTTGGCTCTTAAACTAGTTTGAGTGGGCGGGGCTACAAACCTGCTTGTGGTCTTTGCAGTTACCATGGTAACGCCTGCTTGTTACAACCAACCACCTGTGCTCTACAGCTGCTGACACTCACCATATTACTGACAGGGTCCCAAACTGACCTTTGGATTCACTGGTCAAGGTGGCAGGTAGATGAAACATACAGACCAAACATGTTTTAATGGCTGAAATAACAAATAGTGTTTTTGTGTTACAGTACATTTAACTGAGAAAGCATTATGTTCTGTTGAATCAATCACAGAATCAATCATTCTGTCAGAGCAGGAAATGAGAAATGTAAAATATATATTTGCTGTCCTTTATTTATTAAATGAGCCCCCTGCATATGTGTGTATGTGTGTGTGTGTGTGTGTGTGTGTGTGTGTAAACAGTTAGCCGCTCTGTAGCAGACACAACATGTAGCTGCATGTGGTGCTGGCTGCTCTTACCGTCATTCAGTTCTAAACTCTGGATGTGAACTGTGACACCTTTAAATCCATCATGATTCATCTTTACATCCCTACAGTCCACATGAGGCTCAGTAGTGTGTGTGGCCTCCACCTGCCTGTATGACCTCCCTACAACACCTGGGCTGCTCCTGATGACGATCTCCTCCCAGACCTGAACTAAAGCAGTCTGTGGTGCATCGTGGCCTTGGTGGATGGAGACACACACCATGTCCCAGATGTGCTCCATTGGATTCAGGTCTGGGGAATACGTCCTGCACGGTGTCGGGCTGTAAGCACAACCCCACCCCCTGTGGACGTCCTCAAACCAGCCTCATGGAGTCTGTTAGTGACCATCTGAGCAGACACACGTGTGGCCTGCTGGAGGTCATGTTGCAGGGCTCTGGCAGTGCTCCTCCTGTTCCTCATTGCTCAAAGGCAGAGGTAGCGGTCCTGCTGCTGGGTTGTTGCCCTCCTCCACGTCTCCTGATGTCCTGGCCTGTCTCCTGGTGCCTCCATGCTCTGGACACTATGACAGACACAGCTTCCTGCCACAGCTCACACTGATGTACATCCTGGATGAGCTACCTGAGCCACTCGTGTCGTTGTAGACTCCGTCTCATGCTACCACCAGAGTGAAAGCACCGCTAGCATTCAACAGTGACCAAAACATCAGAACTGAGACGAGGGGGGTCTTGATAATTGCCTATAATTTCCACCTGTTGTCTGTTTCACTTACACACTTCAGTCAGTGCTGCTTCCTAAGTGGACACTTTGAGTTCACAGAAGTGAGACTGACTTGGACTTACACTGTGTTGTTTCAGTGTTCACTTTATTTCTTTGAGCAGTTTAAAGCAGCTTGGACAGGTTTGTTCAGCTGTCGTCTGATCCAACTCTACAGACTGAGACAGCCGCTCAGCTTGTGATTGTGAAGCCGTCTTGTTCTGTGCTAACAGGTGGAACAGCCCTGAGGACCGGGACTTCCTGATCATTCATAGAAACATGCTGAACCTGCAGGCACACCTGTAATCAGAGAAGAGCTCAATCCTGCAGTTCACTGAGTGTCCACTGGTCAGACACAGCACGTTACAGCCTGGTGCAACAATCTGAACATCGCTCTGATTACTTCACTGACACTGAGTGTTGATCAGAGTGATTCACAGTAAGGCGTGTAGCTGAGCTGACTGACAGGTGGGCGCCGTGTCACCGTTTGTCAGTAGGCTTAAAACCCACCTCAGCTCTCAGCCTGTCGTTAGAGAGGATGAGACAGGACTAGATCGACTCGTCCCTCACAGATCAGATGGACTCGTCAATCACAGATCAGATGGACTCGTCCCTCACTGATCAGATGAACTCGTCCCTCACAGATCGACTCGTCCCTCACAGATCAGATGGACTCGTCCCTCACTGATCAGATGGACTCGTCCCTCACTGATCAGATCGACTCGTCCCTCACAGATCAGATGGACTCATCCCTCACAGATCGACTCGTCCCTCACAGATCAGATGGACTCATCCCTCACAGATCGACTCGTCCCTCACAGATCAGATGGACTCGTCCCTCACAGATCGACTCGTCCATCACAGATCAGATGGACTCGTCACTCACTGATCAGATGGACTAGTCCCTCACAGGTCAGATGGACTCATCCCTCACAGATCGACTCGTCCATCACAGATCAGATGGACTCGTCCCTCACAGATCGACTCGTCCCTCACAGATCAGATGGACTCGTCCCTCACAGATCGACTCGTCCATCACAGATCAGATGGACTCGTCCCTCACTGATCAGATGGACTAGTCCCTCACAGGTCAGATGGACTCGTCCCTCACAGGTCAGATGGACTCGTCCCTCACAGGTCAGATGGACTCGTCCCTCACAGATCAGATGGACTTGTCACTCACAGATCAGATGGACTCGTCACTCACAGATCAGATGGACTCGTCCCTCACAGATCAGATGGACTCGTCCCTCACAGATCAGATCGACTAGTCAATCACAAACTGACTCGTCCCTCACAGATCGACTCGTCCATCACAGATCAGATGGACTCATCCCTCACAGATCGACTCGTCCATCACAGATCAGATGGACTCGTCACTCACTGATCAGATGGACTAGTCCCTCACAGGTCAGATGGACTCGTCCCTCACAGGTCAGATGGACTCGTCCCTCACAGGTCAGATGGACTCGTCCCTCACAGATCAGATGGACTCGTCCCTCACAGATCAGATGGACTCGTCCCTCACAGATCAGATGGGCTCGTCACTCACAGATCAGATGGACTCGTCCCTCACAGATCAGATGGACTCGTCCCTCACAGATCAGATCGACTAGTCAATCACAAACTGACTCGTCCCTCACAGATGGACTCGTCACTCACAGATCAGATCGACTCGTCCCTCACAGGTCAGATGGACTCGTCACTCACAGATCAGATCGACTCGTCACTCACAGATCGACTCGTCCCTCACAGGTCGACTCGTCCCTCACAGGTCGACTCGTCCCTCACAGGTCGACTCGTCCCTCACAGGTCGACTAGAGAGGTCTCAGACTGAGGGGGCTGCACACAGCGAGCCGTTTTGGGGTTTGGTGCCTTGCTCAAGGACACCTCGACAGAGCTCAGGAAGTGGACTGGCACCTCTCCAGCTTGAGCCAACGACGCTCCCAGCTCAAGTCCCTACAGACTGAGGAACTAATCTGAACGAGTTGATCTACTCCGTGGTGACTCTGTGACCTGGTCTAGACTTCACTAAGCTCCTGTCAAAGACTTGGCTCGACCGAGGTTCCTCCTCCTAGTTGTTGTCAGGGGTCCCTCAGGGGACCCACATCTCACCTGGCCTGGGAACACCTGTGGGTCCAGCAGGAGGACCCGGGCCCTGACACACAGACCTCCTGTCTCTGTGAGAACACAGCTGAGCCTCACCGTTGGGTTTGCTGCTGTTCAGGACCTCCACGCTGTGTTTGGAGCCATCCACGCCCAACAGGTCCTGCTGCTGCCTCCCGATCTCCTCCAGCACGCGGGAGTTATTCTTCTGGAAGATACCTGAAACACACATGGCATGAACAGACACGTCATTTCCCTGAAAGCCTGGAGGAGGCGCTTTAAATAGACTATCAGTGGATTCTTCTTCCTTTAAACATGACCACAGTAAGAGGGACTACGAGGACCATCAGGGGACACACCCGGACCTCCATGTGACGTTAGCTGCTGCCCTCAGACAGACGTTCATGTGAGCTGAGCTTAAACACACTGACAAATAAAATGACCAAATAATGAGGACTGTTGTGTTTTTAATGATGTTAATTTAAAGCAGTGAATAACCCAGCGCTGTGTGACTAAGACTTCTCAACGTTTACCGTCCTGATATCATGATACTGTGTGTCGGTTTAGAGCCGGAGGGAGAAGCTGCAGTAGATCACTTCTTTAAGTGATTAATAAATCAAAGATCAGCTGATAAATAACCTCTCTGTTATAGTAACATGCCTGGAGGACTGGTGTATGTTCATCCTCAGAGACAGGACTGTCAAACTCCAGACACTGAAAGTGGAACAAACTAATATAACCTCTGCTCTCACATGACTGTACTGAAATAACCCGGGGAGGGGGGGGGGGGCATTTCTTCCCTTTAATGGAAGTTGATCGTATATAAATGAAGATCAGGTCTGTGAGCGTGTCAGCAGAAGAATAACAACATGTAGACTACTTAAAGACAAAGGGTCTCCAACCTTTATGTTAACACCTGTGGTAACCCTTAACCCGGGTCAAGTTTAACCCGACTTAAAAACGGTTAGCTGTCCACGCTGATCAGCAGCAGATCTCAGTGACTGAATCAAACATAACACCGGTGTATCAGTGTGAAATGTTACCGTGCTGGTCGTAGACGCTAACATAGGAGATTCCCACAGCCATGCACCACACCACCAGGCTGGCTGTGTCCGTGTAGCTCAGCTCTTCCTCGGCCACCAGCAGGCCAATGTGCACCGGCAGCTTCTGTAAAGCTCTGCCGTCAGACAGCCACCTCGCCCGGCGACCCGCAGCCCGGCTCCCAGTCATCGGGTTCCCGTTAGCATCAGGGTTAGCATGGTTTAACTTTTTCTGCTGGTCCGGAAACCCGGCTAAGGCTAACGGCAGAAGCACAGCGGCCATCGCCCTCTCCCACAACCGGCCCTTCACACTCCGGAGCCGGACACGAAGCCAGGAGACCAGCGCTCTGTTGACGTGGACCAGAAGGAGCAGGAGCCGCCATAATAGCCCGTACAGCAGCGCCATGACAGTCCTTGTTACCCCTGTGCTTCCCCCAGAGGATAGTCTCACAGATAAACGTCAGGGTGTCCGGTACAGCCGGTGAAATCCTCCGTTATATCCGTCAAATAAATCTGTCTCAGCGGTTCTTACAGCGCAATCCGCCCGCCGCCATCTTCAGCTCCTCTAAGCAACCCTTGACCTGTGGGCCCGCGGCGCGGAGGTCGCTGATAGGCCGCTGTCATCGTGACGTAAAACTTGATCCGCCTTAACTGTCAAATGCCGCACACTTGTTTTAAAATTTCAAAATAAAGTTTAACATAGAAAATTGTAATCTGAAGATTATAAACTCAAGAACACAGATTAGATTAACATGCTATATTTAGACCACAGCCGTAAAGAGAAGCTTACTCACAGATGTTTTCATAATAAACATTTATTTTATTTATTCATTTTTGTTTATTTCAGGAGGGCAGTCTGTTTATTTGATTTATTTACTTTTATTTATTTTAGGAGGACTGTTTGTTTATTTTGTTTATTTATCTTTTATTTATTTTAGGCGATGTCTGTTCATTTTGCGATGTACTGTTTATTTATATGTTAATTATTTTTTTATTTTTGGCGGCATCTGTTTATTTTATTTCTTTACTTTAATTTATTTTATCAGGATGGCCATTTTATTTCATTTATCTTATTTTATTTTAGGAGGACGCTCTGTTTATTTGACTTATTTATCTTTTATTTATTTTAGGCGGTGTCTGTTTATTTTATTTACTGATCTTTTATTCATTTTAGGCGGTGTCTGTTTTTCTATTTATTCATGTTTTATTTATTTTAGGCGGTGTCTATCTATTTTATTTGTATTTTATTTATTTTTGGCGGTGTCTGTGATCTCAACAGGGCGCTGTGACGCTGCAGTTTGTTTCCCAACATTCATTGCGCGAACATGGCGGACAGCAGGGAGAAAGCGCTGCAGGACTACAGAAAGAAACTGTTGGAACATAAAGAAGTGGATGGGCGGTTAAAAGAGCGTAAGAGATCGTTTAATGTTCATGTTTGTCACGTGGAGAACATTAGAAACGAGTAATTGTCATTTTTAATTCCACATCGTTATTCTTTGACTGTTAGCTTCAGCTAGCTTCACGGCTATCTGTACTGCTTTGTCATGCAGTTAGCATCGCTAGCACCTCCATAGAAATGAATGGAAATTAGCGCTGCGTTAGCTACATTAGCCTGAGTAAGACCTGAAACACTTTAAATAGAGAATGTAGTTTTCAGAGCACACACTAAAAGAGACACAACGGGATCTATATGTTAATACATGTTGTCTACTGACGCATGATATACTAACAAAACGTTTGTTTGTGTGTGTTGTTTTGTGTTTGTTTGTGTGTGTTGTTTGTGTGTTTGTGTATATTGTTTGTATGTCTGTGTGTTATTTTGTGTGTGTGTGTATATTGTTTGTTTGTGTGTTTTCAGTGAGAGAACAGCTGAGAGAACAAACGAAGCAGTACGAGAAGTCAGAGAACGACCTGAAGGCTCTGCAGAGTGTTGGACAGGTAACTTTGTTTCCTCCTCATCTGACAGTGTGTGTGTGACATAGTGATTATAGTGAGTATGAATAAGGTATCTACCTACCTGGGACATGCTGCTAACACACACAGACCCTAAACACACACACACACACACACACACACACACACACACACATACACAGGCGGTGCTCCACTGCTGGTGGGGTCAAGGACCCAGTTCAGTACGGTTGAGTTCCCAACATGGAATAGTGTCTCATTTAGTTTGGCTCCATCTGCATTATTATTGTTATTATTATTAACTTCCATATTGTTATTTTTCTGAACACTTTAAAGAGAGCACTGACAGTCTGTATGGAAATAATGACATTTAAAGAGATGAACACACACTGATAATGTTCTGTGTGTGTGTGTGTGTCCGTCCCTGCAGATAGTTGGAGAGGTACTCAAACAGCTGACGGAGGAGAAATGTAAGTTCATTAAAGAGGAACTCTGCAGGGCTTTGTCCAGTCTGTTTTGGGGTTCCTGTATTTACTCATTGATCACTTATATCATTAGACCTCGACATACAGCTGTCTCACACTGTGTGATGTTTCTTCTCCTCCTTGATTACAGTCATAGTGAAGGCCACAAACGGACCTCGGTATGTGGTGGGATGTCGCAGACAGGTGAGTTCACACTGTGTGTTATTTTCTATGACACTCAGCTCAACACAGATGAACTACGTCTAGAGTGAGCGCGCCATGAGCGCCAGCGTAGAAACTCCTCTTGTAACATTTCCACTGGAGGCTGTGACATCACTCTAACCAGAAGTCAGTGATGTCACAGTTATGAACGGTGCGTGTTAACAGTGAGGTGTGCAGCTGATTGACAGGCGGAGGGGCGCAGAGTACGCTCCGTCTCTCAGCCTGTTGATATGTTAATGAAAGTTAGAGTGAGACAGCATGATGAGCGCCGGCCGTCGATGGGACTGAAGAGATGTCTGAGTGTGACCTGTGTGTGTGTGTGTGTGTGTGTGTGTGTGTGTGTGTGTGTGTGTGTGTTTCAGTTGGATAAGTCTCAGCTGAAGCCGGGCACCAGAGTGGCTCTGGACATGACCACACTCACCATCATGAGGTACGTCAACACTGAACCAGGGACGCCATCAAGCCACAGTTTTAATCTGAGATACTTCTCTCACACAGAAAGTGGACATCTCTATCTGTTGGTTACCGTGACAACAGAAACACCAAACTCTTACATACTGTTTAAATGTACAAAGATGTGGGCAGAGTTTTGGCGCTGATGGATAACCTAACAGTATAGACATGGTTTCAGAAAGGTGTGTGTGTGTGTGTCTCAGGTACCTGCCCAGAGAGGTGGATCCTCTGGTCTACAACATGTCTCACGAGGATCCTGGCAGCGTGTCTTACTCCGAGATCGGAGGATTGTCTGAGCAGATCAGAGAGCTCCGAGAGGTACTCGCCATCACACACCATTGTACACACGATCACAAACATCATCACACACCATCGTACTCACCATCATGCAGAACATGACACATCACACACAACATGAGGGATGTGACATCACACATCCCTCATGTTGTGTGTGAATGCATGAGTTAATACTGATGGACTCTTTACTCTGCAGCAGCCTCTACCATCAGTGTGTGAATGTGTATGAATGGATGAGTTAATACTGATGGACTCTTTACTCTGCAGCAGCCTCTACCATCAGTGTGTGAGTGTGTGTGTGACCTGCAGTGTTTGAGGAGTCAGAAGTCCACTTACCATTTGGCACTGTTGGAGGTATACAGAGTATGTTGACTATCTGACCACAGGTGTGATACTCCAGTTTGAGTCGCTCTGACACTTAATCCTCGAATTTCATGTAAACACAGGGAGTTACTGACATGACCTCAGTGATTGCTGAATGAGGCACACACACACACACACACAGAGTGTAGATCCGGTCCAGCTGCGGACAGGATTTGAACTCTGAGATCTAACACTTGTTCACTTGTTCTGTTTTCAGGTGATTGAGCTTCCTCTCACTAACCCTGAGCTCTTCCAGAGAGTTGGTATCATCCCCCCTAAAGGCTGTCTGCTGTACGGACCCCCAGGTCAGACCTCAGCATGAAGCCTCTGACAGGTGTTGATAGGTTACAGTTCAGTCTGGATTCACATGTCTCGTCTCCTTCTTCAGGTACGGGCAAGACACTGCTGGCCCGAGCTGTGGCGAGCCAGCTCGACTGTAACTTCCTTAAGGTCAGTCTCTGTGTGTGTGTTTGTCACTCTGTGACTGCGTGTGTGTCATTGGCCTTACCGTGTGTGTGTGTGTTGTAGGTGGTGTCGAGCTCCATTGTGGATAAATACATTGGAGAGAGTGCTCGTTTGATCAGAGAGATGTTTAACTACGCCAGAGACCACCAACCCTGCATCATCTTCATGGATGAGATTGACGCAATCGGTAAGAAACTATCTGACCACGATACGACCGAGTTCACTGACTCAAACACGCACGTATTAAACTGTGTGTGTGTGTGTGCAGGGGGTCGTCGTTTCTCTGAGGGGACGTCAGCTGACAGAGAGATCCAGAGGACTCTGATGGAGGTGAGTGTGTGTGTGTGTAACAGTGTGTGTTTCCACAGCCGGCGTGTAAGCTGGATGCAGATAGCCGTGTCAGCTACGTAGTAGTATGACATCATAGCAGCGCGACACATTGTACACCGCAAATAAATTCAACACAGAAGAAAAACACAACACAGTAAACAAAGACAACATCCAGCAGTTCATCTGTCTTTGCAGCTTTTCCTCTTTATGCATTTTAAAAAAGCACCGCTGTTGACTTTTTTTAAAGAGAGGAGAAAGTAAACAAAATGACAGAACTCCAGCTCATCTCTTTACTAACAGACATGTTATTATCTGTGAGTGTGTAACTGTGTGTTACTAACAGACATGTTATTATCTGTGAGTGTGTAACTGTGTGTTACTAACAGACATGTTATTATCTGTGAGTGTGTAACTGTGTGTTACTAACAGACATGTTATTATCTGTGAGTGTGTAACTGTGTGTTACTAACAGACATGTTATTATCTGTTACTCTGTAACTGTGTGTTACTAACAGACATGTTATTATCTGTTACTCTGTAACTGTGTGTTACTAACAGACATGTTATTATCTGTTACTCTGTAACTGTGTGTTACTAACAGACATGTTATTATCTGTGAGTGTGTGTAACTGTGTGTTACTAACAGACATGTTATTATCTGTTACTCTGTAACTGTGTGTTACTAACAGACATGTTATTATCTGTGAGTGTGTGTAACTGTGTGTTACTAACAGACATGTTATTATCTGTTACTCTGTAACTGTGTGTTACTAACAGACATGTTATTATCTGTGAGTGTGTGTAACTGTGTGTTACTAACAGACATGTTATTATCTGTTACTCTGTAACTGTGTGTTACTAACAGACATGTTATTATCTGTGAGTGTGTGTAACTGTGTGTTACTAACAGACATGTTATTATCTGTTACTCTGTAACTGTGTGTTACTAACAGACATGTTATTATCTGTTACTCTGTAACTGTGTGTTACTAACAGACATGTTATTATCTGTGAGTGTGTGTAACTGTGTGTTACTAACAGACATGTTATTATCTGTTACTCTGTAACTGTGTGTTACTAACAGACATGTTATTATCTGTTACTCTGTAACTGTGTGTTACTGTGTCTTACAGTGTGCAACTTGTACTAAGTGTGTAATTGTTACTAAGTGTTACTGTCTGCATTACAGTGTGTTACTTTGCAGCTATATGCGTTACTGTGTGTGTAACAGTGTTACCGTGTGTAAGTGTGTATACCTGTGTTAATGTAACTGTGTATAACAGCGTGTTACTGTGTAACAGAGTGTGTATCTGTGTGTTACTGTGTGTAATAGAGTGTGTATCTGTGTGTTACTGTGTAACAGAGTGTGTATCTGTGTGTTACTGTGTAACAGAGTGTGTATCTGTGTGTTACTGTGTAGCTGCTGAACCAGATGGACGGCTTCGACACTCTGCACAGAGTGAAGATGATCATGGCCACTAACAGACCTGACACTCTGGACCCCGCCCTGCTCAGACCAGGGAGGCTGGACCGCAAGATCCGTAAGCCCCGCCTCCCCCTGTCTGTAACCAGACACTGAGACCACACAGCCAATCAGATCTAATGTCATGTGTTTTAACCTGCAGACATCGAGCTGCCCAATGAACAGGCTCGTATGGACATCCTGAAGATCCACTCCAGCCCCATCACCAAACACGGAGAGCTGGGTCAGTCTGACACACACACACACACACACACACACACACACACACACACACACACACACACACACACACACACACACACACACACACACACACACACACTGCTTTAACAGCGGTGTGTGATGGTACGTGTCACTACATAGAAACCATCAGAGTGTGAATGTGTAAAAGTGTTAAAAGCTGCGTGCGTGCGTTTCAGACTTTGAAGCCATCGTGAAGCTGTCGGACGGATTTAACGGAGCTGATCTGAGGAACGTCTGCACAGAAGCAGGTCAGACTCCCACTGAAGGACACTCAAGTGTTCATAGGTTGAGCTGTGTGTTCATGCTGTGTGTGTGTGTGTGTGCAGGTCTGTTTGCGATCCGCTCTGACCGGGAGTACGTCACTCAGGAGGACTTCATGAAGGCCGTGAGGAAGGTGGCTGACTCCAAGAAGCTGGAGTCCAAGCTGGACTATAAGCCTGTATAAATGTTTTCATACCGTTGTTTGTGCTAACGCTCCTGTTTCTTCTGACTGATGTGTCGGCTCTTCACTGACACACAAATGTACAAACCTTCTTCCTGTGCTGAAATAAACATTATATCCTCCGTCTGTTTGTGTTGATTAATGTCAGCTCATCAAAGCTTACCTGTCTTCTGTTTGGACGTCTGATTGAAGATGTCTGCAGTGAGTTCATGACATCACAAACACTAATCAGCTGCTCGTGTTCCACATGAACCTGTAGGTGGCAGCAGAGAGCTCATCTTTACAGGGAACCTTTTCACTCTGATAGTCAAAAGTTCCCACAAAGCGCTCAGACACTTGTTTTCCTGCTGAGTCCATTTAAAGTTCATGAAGGAGTGAGCGTCCATGTTGGATCCTTTAAGGCAGTGGTGTCCAAACTTTTTTTCTTGCGGGCCAAAATTGTCGCGTTAGAATCGCTCACGGGCCACAGGGTTTTTTTGTTTGTTTTTTTTTAAATATTGGAAGGAACTTTTTGTATTTTGACCTCTTCAAAAAATAATGTAAATACAGTAATAACTAATTGCAGTGGGAAACTGTTGTGTTCTAATTTTTTGGAAAGAATAGTCAGGCTTTTATAGGTCTCCCTCGCTAACATGAAAAAGAAAAAAAGAATGAAATATGCCATCTGATGAGGCCTGGGGCCAAAATCTTCTGATTCTTCGATTTGAAGTCAAGGGCCACAAATGGCCCCCGGGCCGCACTTTGGACACCCCTGCTTTAAGGAGTTTGTCACTTGGATTCAATCGACTTACTTCTTTAAACCGGTGGTTATGTTTTTATGAATTCTGTAAGATGTTTTAAAATAAAGAGAATAAACCTGAATGGTGTTTAAACCTTCAAACTGTGACCTCTGTTTCTTCAGTCTTTAGTAAACAGGAAACATCACATGTAAGCACAGGAGCTTTATTTTTTAGAACAGATCCTGGACAAGAAATAAATACTGCACTGTTCCTTTAAGACAACATAAAAGCAATCAGCTCAGCGTTTGAATCAAAACTAACTTCAAGTTACATCATAGGCGCCCCCCCCCCCCGTGTACGGACTGGTGTCTGGTCTAGGTGGACTCTGTAGAGGATCATAGTCCGCCCCCCCGTGTACGGACTGGTGTCTGGTCTAGGTGGACTCTGTAGAGGATCATAGTCCGCCCCCCCGTGTACAGACTGGTGTCTGGTCTAGGTGGACTCTGTAGAGGATCATAGTCCGCCCCCCTGTGTACGGACTGGTGTCTGGTCTAGGTGGACTCTGTAGAGGATCATAGTCCGCCCCCCCGTGTACGGACTGGTGTCTGGTCTAGGTGGACTCTGTAGAGGATCATAGTCCGCCCCCCTGTGTACAGACTGGTGTCTGGTCTAGGTGGACTCTGTAGAGGATCATAGTCCGCCCCCCTGTGTACAGACTGGTGTCTGGTCTAGGTGGACTCTGTAGAGGATCATAGTCCGCCCCCCCCGTGTACGGACTGGTGTCTGGTCTAGGTGGACTCTGTAGAGGATCATAGTCCGCCCCCCCGTGTACGGACTGGTGTCTGGTCTAGGTGGACTCTGTAGAGGATCATAGTCCGCCCCCCTGTGTACAGACTGGTGTCTGGTCCAGGTGGATTCTGTAGAGGATCATAGTCCGCCCCCCTGTGTACAGACTGGTGTCTGGTCCAGGTGGATTCTGTAGAGGATCATAGTCCGCCCCCCTGTGTACAGACTGGTGTCTGGTCCAGGTGGATTCTGTAGAGGATCATAGGCCGCCCCCCTGTGTACAGACTGGTGTCTGGTCCAGGTGGAGGCTGAAGGACTCCAGGATGAAGGCTCTGCAGATGGGGCAGTGTTGGAAACGTGACACACAGCCGTCACACACACAGGCGTGTCTGCAGGGCAGCAGCACGCGGTTCACTGCTGCGTTCTGACACACCACACAGTCTCTGCTTTCCCCGGCTGACCAGAGCTCCTCGTCCTCCTGATCCTCGTCCTGCTGCTCCTCCAGGACTGGACTCTGCTCAGGTCTGCCGGCCTCTCTGGACTCATGTGTTGAACTCTGCTCTGAGATGCTGGACGTCTCCCCACTGTCAGCTGACATGAAGAGAGGCTGCAGGAGGCGGGGTTTAGAAAACCATTACTGATGAGACACGTTTTGATGATGACATCATATATTATACTGCCTACAGTCTCTAAATGTACTACAGGAGGTAGAGCCTGCAGTTATCAGACCTGCTGGTACCTACAGTCTCTAAATGTACTACAGGAGGTAGAGTCTGCAGTTATCAGACCTGCTGGTACCTACAGTCTCTAAATGTACTACAGGAGGTAGAGGAGGGTTCTTCCATGCAGACCTTCCTGGCAGAAACATGTACAGATGGTGAATGAAGTAAATACCTTTAACTCGTACATGTTCCCCGTGAGCAGGTACTGAAACAGAACCCGGGCAGAGAGGCTGTATCTATCATCAGGAACATGGAGAACGCTCACACTGACCACCTGAGACAACACACACACACACACACTGATTACATTCATGTTCCTGGGCCCGTTTTATTGAAGCTTTATCACACTAATAACATTTTGTGTGTGTGTGTGTGTGTGTGTGTGTGTGTGTGTGTGTGTAAGAGGGGCTCACGATGTCGTGCGTCTCTCTGGCGTCCTGCTCCGTTGGCATCAGCACAGCCACCAGAGGGTAGCGTTCCCGGGGCATGGGGCCGAGGTCAGTGACCCCTCTGTCAGCAGGTATTTGTGTGTGATGCTCCTCCCCTTGCTCACAGCTGATCCTGATGGGGGCGGAGTCAAAGAGGATAAACCATGAGTGTGAGTCATTGATGGCTGCACTGCGTTTGCTCAAGGATACGTGAAGTGGTCACAGTGCAGGTAGCGGCGCTGCAGGGCCTCCTCCATGTGTTGGGGGGTGCTGATCCTCTTGCTGTGGCGGTGTGCGTGCAGCGCCCCCTGCAGGGCTTTGATCTCACAGCCCCAGAAACAGGTGAGCACACAGGGCTGCAGACAGCGCGGCGTCAGGTTCAGGCCGCCTGCGAGGGAGCGGGACACAGGTGAAGTTTGTGTTAATGACTGTGTACAGAGACAGACACTGTGCAGGAGTTCAGCTGTAATACTGGAACTGTCACATCAGGCGTGTAGGACTCTGAATGTTGTTGCCACGGTAACCGACAGGTGTGTGTATTAAAGCTCTGTTCACGTTTACTGGGTTTGTTGGATGGAGAGGTCAGGTAGCGCCCCCCCCTTGATGCCACGATGAGCTCGTACCTGAGACGGAGGCCGGCCCGCGGCCCACCTGCAGGCCGAAGGGGTTCGTCACCTGGACCATGTGCTTCTCAGGGGTGGGCAGGACGGACTCAGACTCATCAGAGCTGCGGAGAATGACTGGGACGTCGACCCCGAACCTGCAGGACAAACAAAGGGTGCGTTCACATCGTCCCTCCTGTCCACTCTCCTTTCTTCGTTAACGCTGGAAGCAATTAGGTGGCGGCCATGATGAGAGCCGTTTGAATTCTCTAACAGTTAAGGAAAGGTGGCTCGATGCTTCCTTCATAACCTCCTTTAGGAAACACTGGAGCATCCTTTACCAAAGGAGATAAGAAAGTGCCGACCCACAATTCATTGCGGCCTATTGATTTGACTTAACTTAGTTACAGCCTTTGTATATATTTATTTTCTTTTTATTGTGTGAAGAAGGTGAAGCTTGCTTTCTTGTATCATGTTTATGGATATGATTTGCTGTTATTTGATGAAATTGTAACAGGCCTATAAAACCTTGTTTATAAAAAAGAAAAAAATCATAGAGGTTAGCACTGTAATAATTTACCTTAACTTTAAACTATCTTAAACCCAGAGTTAAACTCTGAACCTGTTGAACCTGTTATAAAACCATCACAGTGAAGTTTCCTGTTGTCTAATAAAACCGACCTTTTATTTCTATTCACACCTCGTGTTTTTAGGATTATTTCACTGGTAAGAAGGCTCACACATTTTTAGATGTGTGAGCCTGTAGTTCCACCACGGCAGACTCGCGTCACTAACCTCCGCCGCCGTCACATTATTATGACGTCACCGAGTGAAAGTCAAAACAAGGCGATCGTCTTTTCCTGAGTCCTTTATGAAGTCTCCTAACACCTTTCACTAAGTTCTTTATAAAGTCTCCTAACACCTTTCACTAAGTCCTTTATGAAGTCTCCTAACACCTTTCACTAAGTCCTTTATAAAGTCTCCTAACACCATTCCTCAGTCCTTTATGAAGTCTCCTAACACCTTTCACTAAGTCCTTTATGAAGTCTCCTAACACCTTTCACTAAGTCCTTTATGAAGTCTCCTAACACCTTTCACTAAGTCCTTTATGAAGTCTCCTAACACCTTTCCTAAGTCCTTTATGAGTTCTCCTAACACCTTTCACTAAGTCCTTTATGAAGTCTCCTAACACCTTTCCTCAGTCCTTTATGAAGTCTCCTAACACCTTTCCTAAGTCCTTAATGAAGTCTCCTAACACCTTTCACTAAGTCCTTTATGAAGTCTCCTAACACCTTTCACTAAGTCCTTTATGAAGTCTCCTAACACCTTTCACTAAGTTCTTTATAAAGTCTCCTAACACCTTTCACTAAGTCCTTTATGAAGTCTCCTAACACCTTTCCTAAGTCCTTTATAAAGTCTCCTAACACCTTTCACTAAGTCCTTTATGAAGTCTCCTAACACCTTTCCTCAGTCCTTTATAAAGTCTCCTAACACCTTTCACTAAGTTCTTCATGAAGTCTCCTAACACCTTTCCTTAGTACTTTATGAAGTCTCCTAACACCTTTCCTCAGTCCTTTATAAAGTCTCCTAACACCTTTCACTAAGTTCTTCATGAAGTCTCCTAACACCTTTCCTTAGTACTTTATGAAGTCTCCTAACACCTTTCCTCAGTCCTTTATAAAGTCTCCTAACACCTTTCACTAAGTTCTTCATGAAGTCTCCTAACACCTTTCCTTAGTACTTTATAAAGTCTCCTAACACCTTTCCTAAGTCCTTTATAAAGTCTAACACCTTTCACTAAGTCCTTCATGAAGTCTCCTAACACCTTTCACTAAGTTCTTTATGAAGTCTCCTAACACCTTTCACTAAGTCCTTCATGAAGTCTCCTAACACCTTTCACTAAGTCCTTTATAAAGTCTCCTAACACCTTTCACTAAGTCCTTTATAAAGTCTCTTAACACCTTTCACTAAGTCCTTTATAAAGTCTCCTAACACCTTTCACTAAGTTCTTCATGAAGTCTCCTAACACCTTTCACTAAGTTCTTCATGAAGTCTCCTAACACCTTTCACTAAGTCCTTTATGAAGTCTCCTAACACCTTTCCTCAGTCCTTTATGAAGTCTCCTAACACCTTTCCTAAGTCCTTTATGAAGTCTCCTAACACCTTTCCTAAGTCCTTTATGAAGTCTCCTAACACCTTTCCTAAGTCCTTAATGAAGTCTCCTAACACCTTTCCTAAGTCCTTTATGAAGTCTCCTAACACCTTTCACTAAGTCCTTTATGAAGTCTCCTAACACCTTTCCTCAGTCCTTTATAAAGTCTCCTAACACCTTTCACTAAGTTCTTCATGAAGTCTCCTAACACCTTTCCTTAGTACTTTATGAAGTCTCCTAACACCTTTCCTCAGTCCTTTATAAAGTCTAACACCTTTCACTAAGTCCTTCATGAAGTCTCCTAACACCTTTCACTAAGTCCTTTATGAAGTCTCCTAACACCTTTCCTAAGTCCTTTATAAAGTCTCCTAACACCTTTCCTGAGTCCTTTATGAAGTCTAACATGATATTCTATGTCTGAGCTCTAACATGATAAGAATAAGAATCAGGGAGGTAACGGTGTAAATAGTGACTGTGCTAACTGGTGACTCTCAGATAATGCTTCTGTTTACGTATTAATGTATTGACTTATTCATATAATAAGAAATATGGACTTTTATTTGGAGAAGTCGTCAGAACATTCTCTTTAAAGTCATGTAACTATGACAACCACAGATGTATTCAGCTGAGAGCCACCAGTTAGCACGGCCACTATTTACAACAGTACACCTGTGGCTAAGCTAACTAGCCCGTCTCTTACCAGCCGAGCACCATGGCGGCGGTTACCAGGAAACATAAAGACACCACAGAGATGTAGAAGAGCGGAGAGTACTCAAACAGGGTGACCAGGAACACTGCCGCCATTACGGCTCAAATAAAATCACTCGATAAGTCCACATCTACCGAAGAAGAACCTTCTGGAAAAGAATAACATCCCTACTCGGGGGCCATGACAGCCACTACGGCGGCTTGCATGGTCCAAAAAGTAAATTCCTCCTCTTCTATTGTTTTTATCCGACAGGCTGTACACTGTAGAGTGTAATGCTGCCCTCTACAGCCTATGAATGTGTACTTTATTCATATCTTCTGATACAGACCAGGGGTGCGTTCGGATTGTCCCTCCTATCCACTTTAACAAGCATTGTTTCCTTAACCCTGGAAGCAGTTAAGTGGCGGCCATGATGAGAGCCGTTCGAATTCTCTAAAAGTTAAGGAAAGGTGGCTCAATGCTTCCTTTATAACCTCCTTTAGCATAGGAACCACTGGAGCATCCTTTATCAAAGGAGATAGATGAGCTTTGTGTAGTCCATTTTCTGAAAACTGTAGTTCCACAACAGCAGACTGAATATGATTATAAAGTCACAGAGTGAATGTGCGGTCGGATTGTCAAAGCAAGGCAATGTCCTGACCTCAGCCTAGTTCAAACCACATCATACTAGATTTCAGCCTCTTCTTTTTTATTGATGGTAGCAGAGAGAAACAATGGCTGTCCTTTTACTGTGACACTGACATTCACACGTTTCTTTACAAACACTAGAACATTCACCTTTCCCCAAAGGAACATTCATCTCTATACTGTGACCACCCCTGACTGTGTCACTGCTCTTCCTGCTGTTTTGTATCTCTCTTCTCTCAGGTAGTCTTCAAGCAGAAAGATCTGATGTGATGTGATGCACCTGAGCAGGCTGGACCTGAGGATTAAAGTTGGCTCTGTCACATTCAACATTGCAACCACCACTGATTTACTGACTGTGCATTCTTTGATTCTTCGCATAGTGTTAAATAACTATTGGAAAGATTTGAATAACTTAAAAACTGTGGTCTCCCATACTTTGTTGTGACCTCCTGAGCCGGGTCGTGAATACACTGTTTTAACAGACACTCCATTAGTTGTCACAGATTTGATTCCCCTCAGCCCCTGAATGACCTGGTACCCAGAAAAACTTCACCTGACACCCCTCATTAGGATCTCCTGAACCAGTCAGGACCAGATGTTTCAAAGGCAGCCGTCGAGTCAGAGCAGATTGAACCTCCCCAACTCACCATACGGCCCAGACAATGACCAAACGTTCAGAAGTAAACACAGTCAAATGATCCCATCTGAACATGAACCACATACATACTGAACCCAGCTTTCCCCGAGACCGGATCCTTGGACCTGTCTGGGAAAATCTGCACATATCCAGCCTACATCTGATTTACATACACGCCTAAGCTCCCAGAAACACTTTGACTGTGCCTCTGTTCAAGCAGGGACAGATCCAGCTCAGGTTCTCTGAGAAACCAGAACAGGAGACCAGAGAGACCCAGACACTTTGTCTTATGACATTTGTCCCAATGTCTGAAATCAAACGTTGTTTGAAAGAAGTTAGATTTCTTCTGCTTTCTTATAAATTCACAACAATCTTCATGAAGATACTTATCAGCTGAGCTGTATTTATGTCCACTTCATTTCCTCCAAACATGGATCCACAGCTACAGGCTATTACAGATAACATGCCCCCCCTCTGATAACATGCTCCCCCCTCTGATAACATGCCCCCCCTCTGATAACATGCCCCCCCCTCTGATAACATGCCCCCCCTCTGATAACATGCTCCTCCCCCTCTGATAACATGCCCCCCCCCTCTGATAACATGCTCCCCCCTCTGATAACATGCTCCCCCCTCTGATAACATGGTCCTCCCCCCTCTGATAACATGCTCCCCCCTCTGATAACATGGTCCTCCCCCCTCTGATAACATGCCCCCCCTCTGATAACATGCTCCTCCCCCTCTGATAACATGCTCCTCCCCCTCTGATAACATGCCCCCCCCTCTGATAACATGGTCCTCCCCCCTCTGATAACATGCCCCCCCCCTCTGATAACATGCCCCCCCTCTGATAACATGCTCCTCCCCCTCTGATAACATGCCCCCCCCTCTGATAACATGCCCCCCCTCTGATAACATGCTCTCCCCCCTCTGATAACATGCCCCCCCTCTGATAACATGCCCCCCCTCTGATAACATGCTCCCCCCCTCTGATAACATGCTCCCCCCCCTCTGATAACATGCTCCCCCCTCTGATAACATGGTCCTCCCCCTCTGATAACATGCTCCCCCCCCTCTGATAACATGCCCCCCCCCCTCTGACAACATGCCCCCCCTCTGATAACATGCTCCCCCCCCTCTGATAACATGGTCCTCCCCCCTCTGATAACATGGTCCGCCCCCTCTGATAACATGGTCCCCCCTCTGATAACATGCCCCCCCCCCTCTGATAACATGGTCCTCCCCCCTCTGATAACATGGTCCCCCCTCTGATAACATGGTCCTCCCCCCTCTGATAACATGGTCCTCCCCCCTCTGATAACATGGTCCCCCCTCTGATAACATGGTCCTCCCCCCTCTGATAACATGGTCCCCCCTCTGATAACATGGTCCTCCCCCCTCTGATAACATGGTCCCCCCTCTGATAACATGGTCCTCCCCCCTCTGATAACATGGTCCTCCCCCTCTGATAACATGCTCCCCCCCCCTCTGATAACATGGTCCTCCCCCCTCTGATAACATGGTCCTCCCCCTCTGATAACATGGTCCCCCCTCTGATAACATGGTCCTCCCCCCTCTGATAACATGGTCCTCCCCCCTCTGATAACATGGTCCTCCCCCTCTGATAACATGGTCCTCCCCCCTCTGATAACGTGGTCCTCCCCCCTCTGATAACATGGTCCTCCCCTTCTGATAACATGGTCCTCCCCCTCTGATAACATGGTCCTCCCCCTCTGATAACATGGTCCTCCCCCCTCTGATAACATGGTCCCCCCTCTGATAACATGGTCCCCCCTCTGATAACATGGTCCTCCCCCTCTGATAACATGGTCCTCCCCCCTCTGATAACATGGCCCCCCCTCTGATAACATCTTTAGTCACGTGTTTGTGTTTCTATCGTTGCCTGAGTGATCACTCATGATGCTGATGATGTTTGGGTTCTGTTCTTGTGGGGGGGGGGGGGGGGGGGGGGGGTTGTTGTTGGTTTCTTATTCTTCTGCTTTCTGCTCCTTCTTGTGTCAAACACTTATGAAACACTTTGTTTTAATAAAAGAACTATACAAATCATTCATGTGATTCTTCTAGACAGACAGGGTGTGTCAGGACTGAGCTGAACAGGACTCATGTAGCCCCCCCCCCCCCCCCCCCCCCCCTCTTTCTGCTCTTCCATGGTTCTACCTTTTAAAGTTCAGTGACCATGACTGGACAAAGGGTGGAGCTGGAGATGAGCATGGTTTCCACTTCCTCCAACAAAATGCTCAAAACACGTCTATGACGTCGGTCATAGACATCAGACGCCCCCTGCTGGAGGTTACCGAGAATACAGTGTACACATCTGGCTCCTGTTTTTGGACCTGGGCCCGTTTGAGTCAGCAGGTTGAACAAAGTCTCAGTATCTCCCCTCAGGAGGAGAACCGCTCTCGGCCCCGGAAGAAAACCAAAATAAAAAGGTGAAAAGAGTTTCATATTTAATATGTGAGTCCCTAAAGCGGATGTTGACTTTATTTTGAAAGTGTGAACAGGAAGTTGTGAGTGACGTCGTAGGTATGACGTCATGGGCTGCTGAGATTGCATCCGTAGCTTTGTGCCGTTTGTTTGCTGATCACATCATTGATGAGGACTGTGTTAACACATTTTGGAGACTCCGCCTGGTTCGGTTCGGCTTGGCCCGGTTCGGTGTCCAGATGTTCCAGCTGAGGATGTAGAGTGTGTTTTGAGTGTGTGATGTGATTTAATCTCTCGTTGGTTGTTTTTATTGGGATTTATCAGTTTCATCTGGTGCTATGGAGCCTGTGTAAGGATGAGCGTGCAGGACTCGGGGGCTCTCCGGCAGCACAGCTCGGATAATAACTCGGTCAGCAGCAGTGACTGGGACATGGCCAACGACGTGTTCGTCTCCGGGTACGACGACACACCTCCGGGAGACGGGCTCGGTGCTGCCGGGGACCCGGACCGACACCTGCTGAGGGGGGACGGCATGATGCTGGGCCTGCCGGATGACGAGTACCCGGACTCCTCGTACCTGTCCATCGAGCGGGACTACACTGAGAGCGACGGGACCGTGAGCACCAAGAAGCGCATCCGGTCCAACAGCTCCCGGCACCGCGGGGACATCGTGACGGAACTGGGACCGGAGGAGATCCGCTGGTTCTACAAGGAGGACCGGCGGACCTGGAAGCCTTTCGTCGGACACGACTCATTGAAAATTGAGCTCGTGTTCCGAAGGTTCTGTGAGCAGAACCCGGACCGGATCAAGCAGCCGGACGAACCCCCGGACGAGGCAGCCCAGACCGGGGAGGTCCAAGCCGACAGCGTGCAGGACGCTGCAGGAGTCCGGGCGGAGCCGGCAGTGCAGCGGGGCAGAGGACCGCGGGGCTCCGGGTCAGACGAGGTGAAGGAGGCGGAGGATGTGAGCGTGGAGGCGGTGTGTGTCCGAGGAGGACTCTACGAGGTGGACATCCGGGACAAAGAGTGCTACCCGGTCTACTGGAACCGTGAGTCTCTGTTTAATGATAAATCATTATGTTAGAATATATATCATTATATTATATTATATAATGATTTATCATTATACATCATATTTACAGTCTAAAGTCTCATTATAATAACATCATATTATACAGTCATGATGTTATTATACACAATATTAATAATATACTTATTATTACTAGGCCTACTAACATATTATATGCTACACACACACACACACACACACACACTATGCCTATGACTGCTATACTGTAATTCCTATCAGAGTGTGACGTGTGTGTGTGTGTGTGTGTGTGTGTGTATGTGTGTATACATGTGACTGTAACAAACATGAGGTGGTGTCAGTGTGTGTGTGTGTGTGTGTGTGTATACGTGTGACTGTAACACTCATGAGGTGGTGTCAGTGTGTGTGTGTGTGTGTGTGTGTGTGTGTGTGTGTGTGTGTGTATACGTGTGACTGTAACATCATGACGTGGTGTCTCTCAGAACAAGACCGGATCCCAGTGATGAGAGGTCAGTGGTTCATCGACGGGACGTGGCTCCCCCTGGAGGAGGATGAGAGCGATCTTATCGAGGTCGAGCACCTGGCCCGTTTCCGGGGGCAACAGATGAGGGACACCTATGAGATGGAGGTTGTGACGACCACGGTGGACAGCAAGGACTGTGAGGACATGAGACAGATTGTGTGTGTGTGTGTGTGTGTGTGTACATGTGTGTTAATCAGTTAATGTGTGTGTCAGCCATCCACAGTCTGAAGCTGAGCAGGAGTCACGTGGACTGGCACAGCGTGGACGAGGTTTATCTTTACAGCGACGCCACCACCTCCAAGATCGCACGCACTGTCACACAGAAACTCGGCTTCTCTAAAGGTACTCTCACACATACACACACACACACACACACACACACACACACACACACACACACACAGTTTTAAACTTATTCAAACTCTTCCGTTTGTTCCTTCAGCCTCCAGCAGCGGGACACGTCTCCATCGAGGATATGTAGAGGAGGCGGCGCCTGAGGACACGCCCCCTGAAACTACGCACATTGTGTTCGTTGTCCACGGCATCGGACAGAAGATGGACCAGGGACGCATCATCAGGAACACCAGCATGTGAGACTAATGAATTATTAAAGACATTACATAAATACATGGGATGCACAAGATTTATATCAAGCAGAAGTCACTGCAGTTCCTCCAGTGTCCACTAGAGTCTGTCTCCTGCAGTGAGTCAGTCTCCATAGAGCTCTATGTTAAAATGTCCAACTTTACAGCTGCAGTTCCTCCAGTGTCCACTAGAGTCTGTCTCCTGCAGTGAGTCAGTCTCCATAGAGCTCTATGTTAAAATGTCCAACTTTACAGCTGCAGTTCCTCCAGTGTCCACTAGAGTCTGTCTCCTGCAGTGAGCCAGTCTCCATAGAGCTCTATGTTAAAATGTCCAACTTTACAGCTGCAGTTCCTCCAGTGTCCACTAGAGTCTGTCTCCTGCAGTGAGCCAGTCTCCATAGAGCTCTATGTTAAAATGTCCAACTTTACAGCTGCAGTTCCTCCAGTGTCCACTAGAGTCTGTCTCCTGCAGTGAGCCAGTCTCCATAGAGCTCTATGTTAAAATGTCCAACTTTACAGCTGCAGTTCCTCCAGTGTCCACTAGAGTCTGTCTCCTGCAGTGAGCCAGTCTCCATAGAGCTCTATGTTAAAATGTCCAACTTTACAGCTGCAGTTCCTCCAGTGTCCACTAGAGTCTGTCTCCTGCAGTAAGCCAGTCTCCATAGAGCTCTATGTTAAAATGTTTAACTACCAGAAGAGGCCAGAAGATGAGAAACATTTACAGCCTGGTCACAACTCGTTGTTTGAATGTCTGAACACTCCAGACTCATTGAGTTAGCTTCATGTCCTGAATGGTGAAGGGCCTTGAAGATTTCCATTCATCCTTTTTACACCATATCCAGGTGCCTGCTGTGACCAGTTATTCATCTTCATATAGATACAGTTGTCACGGCGTTGGGGCACATCAGAGTCAGGGGCGGGGCGTCCCATGTGAGAGAGGAATCCTTGATACATCAATGATACAAACACACAGATCTTAAACTCTGATGATCACAAGCTGCCACATTGATTTATTACTGAGAGCTGTATTAATAAAGTGAACAGGAAGTTAGTCATGCACATGACTCTTACATGACACTTAACATAGTATCACTTACCAACGAAACACAACAGCATGTTTGAGTTCCATGAAACATATTATTATCATTATTATCATTATAATTATTAGTATTGTTATTATCATTATTATTGTTATTATCGTCATTATTACTGTTGATGTTATATTATAATTATTATTATAATTATTATAATTATTAAAATTATTATTATTATTACTATTATTATTATCATTATTATTATTTAAATTATCATCATTATTGTTATTATTATTATTATCCATATTATTATTAAATTATTATTATTATTATCATTATTATTATTAAATTATTATTATTATTACTCTGACTGAATTGTATAGTCGTGAGTATAATCCTGCTGCAGTCCAGACCCTGCTGAAAGTCTGGATCTTACATCCCACTGGGGATCAAACTCATGTTCCGGCCGCTCCTACTCGCCTCTGTGATGATGTCTTGGTGAAATAACATTGATTCATTTGTGGTGATGAAGAGCTCACAGCGACCTGTCACGTGGTTTGTTTTCCTTCAAAATGGATGGGAGGTTTTTTGAGGCATTGCCTTGATGCCGTCTGTGTGTCCCGTAGAAGGTGACTTCAATATAACAGCAGCATCAGGAGTGTGTTCTGTTTCCAGTGGGCTGTGCTTTTAATGTGCAGACAGAGAAACCATGAATGAGTCACTTTTATAAAGGAGGAGTGTTGTTCTGCAGGATGAGAGACGCGGCAAGGAAGATGGAGGAGAAACACTTCTCTGACCGCAGCACGGAGCACGTGGAGTTCCTCCCGGTGGAGTGGCGCTCCAAGCTGGCTCTGGATGGAGGTAGGACTCTCTCTGTGTCAGTGGAGCGAGGGGGGCGGGCCCTCTGCTCTGTGTGTCAGAGTATCAGAGCTGCTTGTTGATGTCTAATGTTAGCTCCTCCGTCACACACTGACTTTGACTGAATGAGGCCTGATGCTGCTGTTTTTAGTTTCACTTTATCCTCACAGCTGAGGCAGAGGCTGAAAGCTACGCTAACACTTCCAACCCGACAGCACAGAGTTAACTGTTCCACAGACACCAGATTCATGAACCAGTGAACACAGCTGTGTGTGTGTGCATGTGTGTCTATGCGTGTGTGTGTGTGTGTGTGTGTGTGTGTGCATGTGTGTGTGTGTGTGTGCAGACACGGTGGACTCCATCACTCCGGATAAGGTGCGAGGGCTCAGAGACATGTTGAACAGCAGCGCCATGGACATCATGTACTACACCAGCCCGCTCTACAGAGATGAGGTGATTCTATTGGCTCTCACACACAGAGCTGCAGTGCATTGTGGGATATCTCCTCCCTGTCCCCCTCGTCTAGCCATGCAGGAGTCAGGGTGACAACAGACTGGTGTAGTTTTGAGTCCTAAAAGCAGGAAGTGAGTTAGCATGTTAGCTCCATGGGTTCTAACCTCTAAAAGTCAATGTGGATTTTGAATGTGTTTGTGTTTAGACTGAAATAAGGTCTGTGGTTAACACAAGCTGAAGAGATGTTGACGTTTTGTTAGAAAAGATAAACTACGTGCGCTAAGACCCCACTTGTGAGTTTTAAAGTTTTTACGCAAACTTAAAATGGCGGTTGCTAACGAGTAGCTAACTGAAACTACAGTGGTTGTCATGGAGACATTAAACTTCATCACGCCGGGAACTCTCTCTCTCTAATCCTCCTTACAGCCTCTAGTCATGTGTTTCAGTGTTCTTGTAAATATTAGGTAAATAAACAACTTATTAAGCTAACGTTTAGCTAGCTTGTCAAATCCGATGATTAGATGGATGAAGCATAACGGTCGTGACGTCATTACAAACCGACCGCGGTGTAGTTAGCTTGTAGCATAACATTAGCTTTTTACTTCTCTGGGCTGCATTAACTCTTCAAACTTCATATAAATGATGTTCATCTGTAAAGATTATCCCGCTGAACAAAACAGCTACACATCAGAAACGTGTGTTTGACACAGAGATTATTTTCTGCAATGATCCAAAATCCAATAAAAAAATCCCATAGACGAATTGTCGTAGGAACCACCGGCGCCATTTTTTTGTGTTGGCCTACAAAAATACGTCATTACTATAACAGTCTACACAGGCTGAATGTTAGTGACAATCTGATCCTCAATCACAGGGAGGAACAGAAAGGAGAGGAGGAGGAACAGAGAGGAGAGGAGGAGGAGAGGAGGAACAGAAAGGAGAGGAGGAGGAGAGGAGGAACAGAGAGGAGAGGAGAGGAGGAGGAACAGAAAGGAGAGGAGGAGGAGAGGAGGAACAGAGAGGAGAGGAGGAGGAACAGAGAGGAGAGGAGGAGGAGAGGAGGAACAGAGAGGAGAGGAGGAGGAGAGGAGGAACAGAGAGGAGAGGAGAGGAGGAGGAACAGAAAGGAGAGGAGGAGGAGAGGAGGAACAGAGAGGAGAGGAGGAGGAACAGAAAGGAGAGGAGGAGGAGAGGAGGAACAGAGAGGAGAGGAGAGGAGGAGGAACAGAGAGGAGAGGAGGAGGAGAGGAGGAACAGAGAGGAGAGGAGAGGAGGAGGAACAGAAAGGAGAGGAGGAGGAGAGGAGGAACAGAAAGGAGAGGAGGAGGAACAGAAAGGAGAGGAGGAGGAGAGGAGGAACGGAGAGGAGAGGAGGAGGAACAGAGAGGAGAGGAGGAACAGAGAGGAGAGGAGGAGGAACAGAGAGGAGAGGAGGAGAGGAGGAACAGAAAGGAGAGGAGAGGAGGAGGAACAGAGAGGAGAGGAGGAACAGAGAGGAGAGGAGGAGGAACAGAGAGGAGAGGAGGAGGAACAGAAAGGAGAGGAGAGGAGGAGGAACAGAAAGGAGAGGAGAGGAGGAGGAACAGAGAGGAGAGGAGAGGAGGAGGAACAGAGAGGAGAGGAGGAGAGGAGGAACAGAAAGGAGAGGAGAGGAGGAGGAACAGAGAGGAGAGGAGAGGAGGAGGAACAGAGAGGAGAGGAGGAGAGGAGGAGGAACAGAGAGGAGAGGAGGAGGAACAGAGAGGAGAGGAGGAGAGGAGGAGGAACAGAAAGGAGAGGAGGGGAGGAGGAACAGAAAGGAGAGGAGAGGAGGAGGAACAGAGAGGAGAGGAGAGGAGGAGGAACAGAGAGGAGAGGAGGAACAGAAAGGAGAGGAGGAGGAGAGGAGGAACAGAAAGGAGAGGAGAGGAGGAGGAACAGAGAGGAGAGGAGGAGGAGAGGAGAAGAGAGGAGAGGAGGAGGAACAGAGAGGAGAGGAGGAACAGAGAGGAGAGGAGGAGGAACAGAGAGGAGAGGAGGAGGAGAGGAGGAACAGAGAGGAGAGGAGGAGGAACAGAAAGGAGAGGAGGAGGAGAGGAGGAACAGAGAGGAGAGGAGGAGGAACAGAAAGGAGAGGAGGAGGAGAGGAGGAACAGAGAGGAGAGGAGAGGAGGAGGAACAGAGGGGAGAGGAGGAACAGAGAGGAGAGGAGGAGGAACAGAAAGGAGAGGAGGAGAGGAGGAACAGAGAGGAGAGGAGGAGGAACAGAAAGGAGAGGAGAGGAGGAGGAACAGAGAGGAGAGGAGAGGAGGAGGAACAGAGAGGAGAGGAGGAGGAACAGAAAGGAGAGGAGAGGAGGAGGAACAGAGAGGAGAGGAGAGGAGGAGGAACAGAGAGGAGAGGAGAGGAGGTGGAACAGAGAGGAGAGGAGGAGAGGAGGAACAGAAAGGAGAGGAGAGGAGGAGGAACAGAGAGGAGAGGAGGAGGAACAGAGGAGAGGAGGAGAGGAGGAGGAACAGAAAGGAGAGGAGAGGAGGAGGAACAGAGAGGAGAGGAGGAACAGAAAGGAGAGGAGAGGAGGAGGAACAGAGAGGAGAGGAGGAGGAGAGGAGGAACAGAAAGGAGAGGAGGAGAGGAGGAACAGAAAGGAGAGGAGAGGAGGAACAGAAAGGAGAGGAGAGGAGGAGGAACAGAGAGGAGAGGAGAGGAGGAGGAACAGAGAGGAGAGGAGAGGAGGAACAGAAAGGAGAGGAGAGGAGGAGGAACAGAGAGGAGAGGAGAGGAGGAACAGAAAGGAGAGGAGAGGAGGAGGAACAGAGAGGAGAGGAGGAGAGGAGGAACAGAAAGGAGAGGAGAGGAGGAGAGGAGGAACAGAAAGGAGAGGAGAGGAGGAGGAACAGAGAGGAGAGGAGGAACAGAGGGAGAGGAGATGGGGTCAATGTTTGACTTCAGAGCTGCAGTGAGAAACATCACAAGATCACCTGACTCTGTGTGTGTGTATGTGTGTGTGTGTGTGTGTGTTTCTCTCTCTCTCTCTCCGTGTGGTGTAGATCACCCGTGGTCTGACCCTGGAGTTGAACCGTCTCTACTCGCTCTTCTGTTCGAGGAATCCGGACTTCGAGAAGAACGGGAAGGTGTCCATCGTGTCGCACTCGCTCGGCTGTGTCATCACCTTCGACATCATGACGGGCTGGGACCCCGTCCGCTTCCATCATCAGGCGGCGCCCGACCCAGAGGAGAGCGAGGCCCGCTGGTCGAGCGAGCAGGAGCGCCTCCTGCAGGAGGAGCTGAGGCTCACACACCTGAGGTGATGGATGTGTCACACACGCAGAGTTTAATCCTGACTGTGTGTGGATCATTGTAGTGCACTCTCATGTTGTCAGGATAACAAAACAACTCATAATTAATACAATTCTTCTGTTTGACCTCGGGGTCAACGCTCGGCATGGCCTCAGAATGTTGGGTCCAGTTTGGTTCTGATGGAGGTGTAAGCTCTACATTAGTACCACTGTGACATGTGTCCATCATAAATATGAACATCATTTAAATACATGGAAAAATAAGGTTCACTCTGTTTATCCGTTCATAAGGTGTTCATAAAATGTGTTTCCTTTTTTGAGTAACTCTACTTCAGACTGTCTTCTCTGTGCAGGCTGAGGGACCTGGAGGATCAGTTTGAGGGTCTGCAGACGTCCTCCTGTGTCTCTGTTCCAGCTCTGAAGTTTAAGGTAAACTGACTTTCTCTGTGTGTCCAAACACAGGATTGATGTGATGTTTGTAAGTACACCAGTTCAGACTGGAACACAGCGGAGCCAGCAGCCGATAACCACGAGCAAACTGAAGAAGTAAACTTTACATTCTGTGCTTTTCATAAATGCTCACAAGGGGGCCTGTTGTCATTCAACATTGAAGCTGCGTAGCACTGTAACATGATGACCGACCAATGAGCAGCTCTGTAACAGTGTAACATGACAACCGACCAATGAGCAGCTCCGTAACAGTGTGACATGATAATGGACCAATGAGCAGCTCTGTAACAGAGTGACATGATAACCGACCAATGAGCCGCTCTGTAACAGTGTGACATGATAACGGACCAATGAGCAGCTCTGTAACAGTGTGACATGATAACGGACCAATGAGCAGCTCTGTAACAGTGTGACATGATAACGGACCAATGAGGAGCTCTGTAACAGTGTGAAATGATAACGGACCAATGAGCAGCTCTGTAACAGTGTGACATGATAACGGACCAATGAGCAGCTCTGTAACAGTGTGACATGATAACCGACCAATGAGCCGCTCTGTAACAGAGTGACATGATAACCGACCAATGAGCCGCTCTGTAACAGAGTGACATGATAACCGACCAATGAGCCGCTCTGTAACAGTTCTTCCCTGTGCTGCAGGTGGAGAACTTCTTCTGCATGGGTTCTCCTCTGGCTGTGTTTCTCGCTCTGAGAGGGATCAGACCGGGAAACCACAGCGTGCAGGACCACATCCTCCCTACAACCATCTGTAGACGCCTCTTCAACATCTTCCACCCCACAGACCCTGTGGTGAGACCCCCACACACACACACACACACACACACACACACGACTAGTTACAAAAAACGTGTGTATAGCTATCGTTTCGAGGACAACTGTGTACTCTAACCTGAAATGCGTCACCATGGAGACGAACAACCGAAACACAACAAACGATATTTTGATTGGATTATTGATTGTTGTGTAAACAGGACCTTAGTATACACCTTGTTTCCTGTGTGTGTGTGTGTGTGTGTGTGGTTCAGGCGTACAGACTGGAGCCTCTGATCTTAAAGCACTACAGTAACGTGGCTCCTGTTCAGATACACTGGTAAGAACACATGATTAATCATCATTTCTGACGTGTTGATATCCATCATGTGTGATCATGTGATCATAATTTCACAGACTGACATCAGAGACAGAGGATTACTGTATTCCTATAATTCTTTTTGTTGCCGTGGTAACAGGTATCGATTGGTCTTTAGTAGAATCCTATCAAAGTGTAAAAAGTTGTTGTCATGACAACCCTTGTGTTGGTCCTCACAGTGTGGTGAGGTCATAAGCAGCTGTGTTTAATGAGACAGCGAGGGAGTGAGTCAGTGACCTGAGGCCGTGTCGTCTGCAGGTACAACACCACGAGTCCCACGCCGTACAGTCAGATCAGACCCACGCTGCTCAACCCGCCCAAGGAGACCACCTCCGTGTCCGACTCTGAGAGCATCCCCAGCCCCTGCACCTCCCCCCCTCAGGCCAGACGCCACTATGGAGAATCCATCACCAGTCTGGGCAAAGCCAGCATAATGGGTGAGGGGGGGGGGGTGTGTGTGTGTGGGGGGGGGGTTAGTACCTGTGATTATAAAGTTGTACCAGAAATAAGACAATAGAAGAAGAGCTGTGACGGACCTGAAAACTGTATTTTCTGGGATAAAGACAACATATCAAAGAGAGCAAAAAACACAGGACAGAGAGGAATCCATTAATTGGTCAACTCTAAACCTGGTATCTGATTGGTCGAGGGGTTTTGACAAAGGCATCAGCAGAAACGTGAAAAGGAAATGTTTTAATGAGGACAGGACTGAAGGAGGACAGACAGAGATCTGAGTGGAAGCAGACAGTTCTGAACGTGTGCCCACCGTTTGGACGGTCAGCATTCAATCAATCAGCCTCAAATAAAGAGAGAGCACAGTGAAATAAACAGAGGACTAAAGACTCTGAGAAAATCCAATCGTTCAGTGACAACAAGCACTCACTCAGATCAGACCGGAGAGAGTTAGGAGCTGCTGCCTCTGCTCATATTGTAGCAAGGCAAGCATCGTTACTGAGCACGCTCCAAACAAGTCGATAATGCTGCGAGCTGCCGCCCGCAGGACTGGCACTGATGTTACTCACTGCAGACTGCAGTACCAGCAGCATGTCTCCACTGTTTCACTTTTCAATGACACTCCAAATACCTTTTAGAAAAAATCCTGCTACATGGTGTTGGGAATTTTCAGGAGCGAATACCTGACCAACGGTTATGTTGGGTTTTATGACGTAAAATTTGATTGTCAAAATAAATTAATAACTAAGTTTATTTAATTATTAATCTAAATCAATAATTGTTATTAAACTGCGTTTAATAAACCTCGGGGCACCACCCTGTAAACAGGGAACAATCAAAATATTACCAATATCAGTCTCAAATTATTTAATTAAATACCAATATCATTAATAATTAATAATCTGTATTTAATTGAAGGTGTGAAATCCGAACACAAAGCCCTTTCACCCAGCCTAAGTCACAAAGCAAATTCACAGTGATCACAAACAACGACTTTTTAAGATATAATAGAATTTATTTAACAAAGCAACATCAAGTAAATCAATGAAACCCAATCAAACAAATAACCATCATAAGCCAAACTACAATTAACAAACAAAACAAACAAGCGTGGCACATGTGTGTGTGTGTGTGTGTGTGTGTGTGTGTGTGTGTGTGTGTGTGTGTGTGAGAGAGAGAGTGAGAGAGAGAGAGAGAGAGAAAGGGGGGGGGGGGACAGACAGACAGAGACAGACAAAATGGTAGCGATCAAAAATGGCGGCGACCACGCGTGGTCACGTGATGGCGGACACAGAACGTGATCTACGTTTCAGCAGCGTCTGGAAAGCCACAGGTCTCTATGTGTGTGCGTTTACCGAAAGGTGTGTGTGTAAAGGCGAGAGAGCGAGAGAAAACAACGCACCTCGACAGCTCAGTCTCGGACTGGAGCTCACCACAACTCAGAGCACAGTTTACGTCGCGTACCAGAAGCTAGTGGCCGGATTTGTATCAGACGGCGTTCACACTAGTCTTTCTGATAGTGAGTCTATTACCCGGTTATGACGCGGGAGCTCACAGATGAACACATGGGACACAGCGGCACAAATAAGGAGAACAAAAGAGATTTTACTCTGGTAAAATCTAAGACACAGTGGTCAAACAAAGAGAACAAAGGAGATTTTACTCTGGTAAAATCTAAGACACAGTGGTCAAACACCAAGCAAATATTATCACCGTTTCACCACAATAACTCAGTTATTAAACACACTCTCTATATCTAACTGCCCAGACCTAGCTAAGCCTCACTTGTAACCGTTTGTCCACGGTTGATGAAAGGAAGAAAAGAGGTTCTGGAGCGGCCTTTCTGCAGTTGTAAGGTGATGGCGGTGCGTGTCCAGTGGGGTTGAGCAGGGCCGTCGTGTCCTCCGTCGAGCGAGGTGATCTCCGTGGGTGTCCTTTCTTTAAAGGACGGAACGAGACGTAATCCTTACAGTCTCTCTCAATACCGTTTTGATACGGGAGAAATAGAACGCTATACTTCTGAGATGCGTTCAAGTGGATGATCTAGGCTCGGAAATTAGGACGTCGGTGTGCTTCAAGGCCTTGGATCAGCTGCGCGCCAAAACTTTTAAACAAAGAGCAGCGTGCTGGAAACAGGAACAGAGTTGGGTATCCTCGGACGTCGCCAGACGACGTTTGAAAGAGAGTGAACAATGGGGCATGGCCGGCTTTATACCTCCCAGACTTCACACCTATGTGTTAGGTGTGGCAAGGCATTCTGGGAGTACCTGCAAGGCATGCTGGGATAAAGAGTCTTTTGTCGTAGTTCTCCAAACATACACAGCCTGAACTTTGCCATCCTGGCTGGACCCAACATCCCCCCTGGCCTGAAGAGCGGGATGCAGGTCATGGTCTTCAGGGCACTATGGGCCACCAGTCCACGTGCTTTGGAGATACTTGTACAAAAGTTAATTTGGCAAACAGTCCATAAATTCAAGAGGAATTTGTTCTGGGCAGGCATTGAGGCAAAGTCTGGGCAGACTGTCTAACTATGTCTAACGCTAAACATCAAAACATAATCAGACATTAGCGAAGCTTTGCTGCTCAAGGTGCATTCTTGGACAAAACACATGAAACAAACAAACAAGAGGAAGAGAGAAAGAGAACAGTTTCATGTGTAGATGTGTGGGCTAACTCCTTGACTGGGCAGGAGAAAGCCTGTGTGTGTTTGTGGCATGTCAGTGTGTAATGTACATGTACATGTAGGGTCTCACTATGGGTGTGAGGCCACAAAACAAAACAAAAACAACAACAACAAAAGCGTGAGTAGAGTTACTGGATTTTGAAATGGGAGCTACTCCCGCCTCCCCAATGTGGAGTCAGAACCTGGTTCTTTGTAAGGGCTGGAGGCCTGACACTGTCTTACCCCATCTATCACCCCCCTCGGAATTGTGCTAGTCATTTCACTGCCGAGACCTGCTTCCTTGTGAAGCTCTTGGGAACTCTGGTTATACCTACCCTTCTGACTTAGGCTTCGGCCATCCCGAGAGTTCCTCTTGGGAACTCTGGTTATACCTACCCTTCTGTCTTAGGCTTCGGTCATCCCGAGAGTTCTGTTCAGGTCTGTCAGTGATTGACTCCTCAGGCTGGAACCTACCCTACGGCTGGCTCAACCCTTCACCCCCCTGGCTCTGTCGTCTTCTCTGCCGGTGACGTGGTCTCTTGGACTGCTTCATAGCACGAGGCAATTCGTTGCCTTCAAGTGCTACGTCACCTTTGTGACGCTCAGGGTGTATGTGTGGGAACCTGCAGGTAGTAGGAGAGGGCCTGCTGTAATCTCTGCCTGAGGGGGCTGAGATGTCACCCCCCTTCCCATGGGGTGATTCAAACCTGTGAAGGTGTGAAAAGGTGTGACAGCTGTCAATATACTGGAGCGTTTTGTCAAAGGGAGGGGCTCTACAGTCAAAATCTTTCTGTTCAGGGTTGACAGGGGGAACAAGACTTTGTTTAGTCATTAGACTAACCTGGCTGCTCGGTTTTCTACTGAGCTTTTTCAGCAGGGGCGTTTGATTTTTTAAGGGGCTTGGTGCACGATCAGAGTCGTATCCTGACGACGTGGCTCCCTGAATTAATTCAAACGTGTCTAACACCTTCTGCTTGGCAGTTTGTCGGTGCTGACAAAGAGATTTGTTCTCTTTCGGCAGGGATTGGACCTCTGGCTGGAGTGTCTCCACTGAGGCGCTGACACTCTGTCTGGTCCGTAAACCATGAGGAACAGCCTGGCGGGAGTTGCCCGAGTCGTCTGAAGACTCATAAGTCCTCTGGTCGTCCAACATGTCTGTCTCCTTCCTCCAGGGATCTGGTTCAGTATCCCATCCCTTGTGTAGGGCTTCCTCAGCTGGCGTGGGGGCTGCGGTGCGTACCTGCTCCTCCTGAATTCCGGGTACCATGACACTTTCTTTCATTCGTCTGGCTAACCTGCAACTTTCTTGCAGTATATTATTCTCCTCCTGCAGGGCCTTGCATTCGACTTGCAAGGTCTTAAGTTTATCCTGCCTCCTTTTGAAGCCGTCCTTTAGGATCTGGTTATCTTCTTGCACCTGGGCGAGCTGTGCCTGGTGTCTATTTTGCTGCAAATATGATTTGCGCTGGAAAAGGAGGAGAAATTGGCCGAGAACAGTCGAAGTTGTGTACTGTGGTTTCCCCGTTAGATGAGTCATATACTCAACCAATTCATTTAATTTGTCTTCGCCTGTGCTGAGGATGGAGGAGTTCAGACTGTTGACCTTTAAAGGGACATGGTTTAAACCTGCAACTCCAACCTGAGGGGGTGGATTGTGTGATCCACAGGGGGCCTTGGTCCCTGGCTGCTGAAGGTGTTTCGCAGACATTCTGTCTTTGTTGGGGGTGATCTTGGCTCGGGGGTTGGCCTGGTCACCTACCTTTCTCAAGGTGTTCTTACAAATGCTAATTAAATAGCTGTTCAGGTTTGAAATCTCCTCTAAGGAGCGGTGTGTCAGACCAGCAACAGTTTCTTGTGGTGATGTGTGGTGGTCTGATCCAAAAGGAGTCTTAGCTCCTGGCTCACAAGAAGTCTAGGTGCCCATGTTAATGTGGTAAAAAAACAGAATACCTTAGTGTATTACTGTTTGTGAAGCTGCAAGATAAAAAGTCAGCAGGAGGCAATTCTGACCAATGGTTCTAAACCGGGTCAGTGCAGTCTGTCCTGGCAGCTAGGTGCGAGCATTCACACCTCAAGTCCTTTTGAGGATTGGGGGAAGACACACCTCTCAGGCAGCTGGCTCTGTAACAATTTTAAAGTTACACTCCTGACTGAACAAATGGCTAACTTGTTGTCTCCAACAACAATAAGCACAAAAAAAATTATTAAACTACTCACTCATCAACATGCAACAGCACAACTAACACACAACTTGATGTTTGCTTTGCTTTAAAAACAACAAAAAGTAATCTCCCAAAGAAAAGAGAATTTCCCTTAGAAGAATCACTTCAGGATTAAAAAGTTTGGATCACTGTGAACAAACAATGTAACAAAGCTGGTTTATTAAGGGCCTCACACGGGATGCATCATTATGTTGGGAATTTTCAGGAGCGAATACCTGACCAACGGTTATGTTGGGTTTTATGACGTAAAATTTGATTGTCAAAATAAATTAATAACTAAGTTTATTTAATTATTAATCTAAATCAATAATTGTTATTAAACTGCGTTTAATAAACCTCGGGGCACCACCCTGTAAACAGGGAACAATCAAAATATTACCAATATCAGTCTCAAATTATTTAATTAAATACCAATATCATTAATAATTAATAATCTGTATTTAATTGAAGGTGTGAAATCCGAACACAAAGCCCTTTCACCCAGCCTAAGTCACAAAGCAAATTCACAGTGATCACAAACAACGACTTTTTAAGATATAATAGAATTTATTTAACAAAGCAACATCAAGTAAATCAATGAAACCCAATCAAACAAATAACCATCATAAGCCAAACTACAATTAACAAACAAAACAAACAAGCGTGGCACATGTGTGTGTGTGTGTGTGTGTGTGAGAGAGAGTGAGAGAGAGAGAGAGAGAGAAAGGGGGGGGGGGACAGACAGACAGAGACAGACAAAATGGTAGCGATCAAAAATGGCGGCGACCACGCGTGGTCACGTGATGGCGGACACAGAACGTGATCTACGTTTCAGCAGCGCCTGGAAAGCCACAGGTCTCTATGTGTGTGCGTTTACCGAAAGGTGTGTGTGTAAAGGCGAGAGAGCGAGAGAAAACAACGCACCTCGACAGCTCAATCTCGGACTGGAGCTCACCACAACTCAGAGCACAGTTTACGTCGCGTACCAGAAGCTAGTGGCCGGATTTGTATCAGACGGCGTTCACACTAGTCTTTCTGATAGTGAGTCTATTACCCGGTTATGACGTGGGAGCTCACAGATAAACACCCGGGACACAGCGGCACAAATAAGGAGAACAAAAGAGATTTTACTCTGATAAAATCTAAGACACAGTGGTCAAACAAAGAGAACAAAGGAGATTTTACTCTGGTAAAATCTAAGACACAGTGGTCAAACAAAGAGAACAAAGGAGATTTTACTCTGGTAAAATCTAAGACACAGTGGTCAAACACCAAGCAAATATTATCACCGTTTCACCACAATAACTCAGTTATTAAACACACTCTCTATATCTAACTGCCCAGACCTAGCTAAGCCTCACTTGTAACCGTTTGTCCACGGTTGATGAAAGGAAGAAAAGAGGTTCTGGAGTGGCCTTTCTGCAGTTGTAAGGTGATGGCGGTGCGTGTCCAGTGGGGTTGAGCAGGGCCGTCGTGTCCTCCGTCGAGCGAGGTGATCTCCGTGGGTGTCCTTTCTTTAAAGGACGGAACGAGACGTAATCCTTACAGTCTCTCTCAATACCGTTTTGATACGGGAGAAATAGAACGCTATACTTCTGAGATGCGTTCAAGTGGATGATCTAGGCTCGGAAATTAGGACGTCGGTGTGCTTCAAGGCCTTGGATCAGCTGCGCGCCAAAACTTTTAAACAAAGAGCAGCGTGCTGGAAACAGGAACAGAGTTGGGTATCCTCGGACGTCGCCAGACGACGTTTGAAAGAGAGTGAACAATGGGGCATGGCCGGCTTTATACCTCCCAGACTTCACACCTATGTGTTAGGTGTGGCAAGGCATTCTGGGAGTACCTGCAAGGCATGCTGGGATAAAGAGTCTTTTGTTGTAGTTCTCCAAACATACACAGCCTGAACTTTGCCATCCTGGCTGGACCCAACAATGGCAATCGAGCAACAAGACATTTTCAGGTTGCCATGGTAGCAACAGGTGGCCCCACCTTAACTCCTCCCCATCTTTTGGTCTCTGTGACTCTAAATGGACCATCATTTACTAAATGAACTTTATGCTGTGAGGAGAAGATTTGAAATAAAGATTGACACCATAAACTCTTTAAGAAAAAGTTTGAGAGAATAAATCAACATTTCATCTTAGTCTTTCAGACAACCAGAAGCTGCTGGCCTCACTTTTAAAAAGTGCCCACTTCTCCCCCCCTTAGGTGCTGCCAGTATTGGAAAGGGAATCGGAGGAATCCTGTTTTCACGCTTCTCTCGCTCCAGCGGCCAGGTGGAGGAGGAGCCTTCTGATTGTGAGGGCGGAGCCTCAGAGGTGGAGAACATAGCATCAGGAGAGGAAGGTGCTGTGATGGCAGAGAGCGAAGTGAAAGACAAACAGATGGAGGAGGAGGAGGAGAGGAGGGAGGTGGAGCCTGCAATGTCCCAGTCCACCTCAGTCGTCATGGACAGCTCCTCACGTGAGTTCCTTTTCCTTTAAGATCTGTCCCGGGGGGGGGGGGGGGGGGGGGGGGGGGGGGTCTCTTGTTACGGTGCACTCATGTGTGAACAATTTTGGACCCAGACGCACAACTCAGAGACAGGTAAAGATGTAACAAGCTGTTTTAATAAACAACTAAATCATGTACAATGTGATCTTAAAAGTAAGTGTGTGTGTGTCAACAATCCAGCTCTGTGTCCAGAATATGGAGAGAAGTTAAGCAGGCTCTCCAGATATCTATCATCAGCAGGGAGGAAGTTTTTGTCCTGTCCACACCGAGACATCAAGGGACACAGAGAGGAACTCTGAGGACACAGTGAAGGGAAAAACAGGGAAACCAGCAGGCACGCTCTCTGCCATGACAGAATACCTGACTTTCTGTCAAGTTCCACCAAAGGGGAAAGTGGTTGAACAGGAGCAGGACAACCTGGCTGGACAGAAACAGTCCAGGGTTGATGGACTGGACAGTGCAGGTTCAGAACAATCGAGAAGCAGTAGGTCAGGACAGGAGGGGACAAAGGGTGAATTAATGGTGACTGCAGAGTCTAATTTTAGCAGAGAGAGAGAGAGAGGGGAGTGAAGTCAAACTCCCTCTGGACTTGTTGTTCTCTAAAGTAAGACTTCAGATGACGGACTCCAGAGACCAAATCATCAGCAACACTGCTCCACCCCTGTTGACTGGACATAATGGACACCATCTGAGGCAGTGTATCAGCCCTCAGGCACAGTGATATTGTAGGGCATGTCCAGTTGAGAAGAGGAGGCTTTGGCCTTACAGCAAGAACATCAGAGAGGAGGAAAGTGGTGGTCGAGGAGATGCGCCGTCAGGAGGAGGTGAAAAGAAGAGCAAAGGCGGTCTTTCTTGTCAAACAGGGGCAATGGAAAGGCCTGGAAAGGAGAACTCTCAGCTGGAGGGAACTCTGGGAAACGGAGGCAAGCAACATAAGTGAGGGAGGGGTCAGGGTGGAGGGGTCAGTGAAAGAGGGGTTGGGGAGAAGGGAACATGAGGGAGGGGTTGGGGAGGAGGGAACAGTGAGGGAGGGGTTGGGGAGAAGGGAACGTGAGGGAGGGGTTGGGGAGAAGGGAACGTGAGGGAGGGGTTGGGGAGGAGGGAACGTGAGGGAGGGGTTGGGGAGGAGGGAACAGTGAGGGAGGGGTTGGGGAGAAGGGAACGTGAGGGAGGGGTTGGGGAGAAGGGAACGTGAGGGAGGGGTTGGGGAGGAGGGAACGTGAGGGAGGGGTTGGGGAGGAGGGAACAGTGAGGGAGGGGTTGGGGAGAAGGGAACGTGAGGGAGGGGTTGGGGAGGAGGGAACAGTGAGGGAGGGGTAGGGGAGGAGGGAACAGAGAGAGGGGTTGGGGAGAAGGGAACGTGAGGGAGGGGTTGGGGAGGAGGGAACGTGAGGGAGGGGTTGGGGAGGAGGGAACAGTGAGGGAGGGGTTGGGGAGAAGGGAACGTGAAGGAGGGGTTGGGGAGGAGGGAACGTGAGGGAGGGGTTGGGGAGAAGGGAACGTGAGGGAGGGGTTGGGGAGGAGGGAACAGTGAGGGAGGGGTTGGGGAGAAGGGAACGTGAGGGAGGGGTTGGGGAGGAGGGAACAGTGAGGGAGGGGTAGGGGAGGAGGGAACAGAGAGAGGGGTTGGGGAGAAGGGAACGTGAGGGAGGGGTTGGGGAGGAGGGAACAGTGAGAGAGGGGTTGGGGAGGAGGGAACAGTGAGGGAGGGGTTGGGGAGAAGGGAACGTGAAGGAGGGGTTGGGGAGGAGGGAACGTGAGGGAGGGGTTGGGGAGGAGGGAACGTGAGGGAGGGGTTGGGGAGGAGGGAACAGTGAGGGAGGGGTTGGGGAGAAGGGAACGTGAGGGAGGGGTTGGGGAGGAGGGAACAGTGAGGGAGGGGTAGGGGAGGAGGGAACAGTGAGAGAGGGGTTGGGGAGAAGGGAACAGTGAGGGAGGGGTTGGGGAGGAGGGAACAGTGAGAGAGGGGTTGGGGAGAAGGGAACAGTGAGAGAGGGGTTGGGGAGAAGGGAACATTGAGGGAGGGGTTGGGGAGAAGGGAACAGTGAGGGAGGGGTAGGGGAGGAGGGAACAGTGAGAGAGGGGTTGGGGAGAAGGGAACAGTGAGGGAGGGGTTGGGGAGGAGGGAACAGTGAGAGAGGGGTTGGGGAGAAGGGAACAGTGAGGGAGGGGTTGGGGAGGAGGGAACAGTGAGAGGGGTTGGGGAGAAGGGAACAGTGAGAGAGGGGTTGGGGAGAAGGGAACAGTGAGGGAGGGGTTGGGGAGGAGGGAACAGTGAGAGAGGGGTTGGGGAGAAGGGAACAGTGAGAGAGGGGTTGGGGAGGAGCTCAGGTACTTAGTTGTGGTCTGAGAGACTAGTGCTGACAGCGACACCTTACTGGATGTAAAGACACGTATTCCACCTTAAAGAGAAACAGTTCTTTTAATGTCTGCTCTATTTATTGTTGACACTGATCTGTGATTTCTCTGTTCCAGTGGAGCTGGAGAGACGCATCGACTTTGAGCTGAGGGAGGGTTTGGTGGAGAGCCGCTATTGGTCAGCAGTGACTTCACACACAGCCTATTGGTGCTCCTATGATGTGGCTCTGTTCCTGCTCACCTTCATGTACAGACCACAGGAACATCCTGAACCTGCAGAAGAAAGCCCGGACACCTCGTAACAATGAGAGACTCGTCAGAACTAAAAGAGACAAGTCTCGACAAAAACAAACTCCTCGGACTTGTGAGAGCAAGAAGAGACACGTCACAACAACAATAAGATACTAACAACAAGAAGATACACGTCAGAGACACGCCATAAAAACAAGAAGATACACGTCAGTGACTCGCCACAACAACAAGATACACGTCAGAGACACGCCACAATGAAAACAAGAAGATACACGTCAGAGACACGCCACAATAAAAACAAGAAGATACACGTCAGAGACACGCCATAAAAACAAGAAGATACACGTCAGAGACACGCCATGAAAACAAGAAGATACACGTCAGAGACACGCCATAAAAACAAGAAGATACACGTCAGAGACATGCCACAATAAAAACAAGATACACGACAGAGACACGCCACATAAAAACAAGGTACACGTCAGAGACACGCCACAACAACAAGATACACATCAGACACACGCCACAATAAAAACAACATACACATCAGAGACACGCCACAACAACAAGATACATGTCAGAGACACGCCACAACAACAACAAGATACATGTCAGAGACACAACAACACAACAACAAGATACACGTCAGAGACACGCCACAACAACAAGATACATGTCAGAGACACGCCACAACAACAACAAGATACATGCCAGAGACACGCCACAACAACAACAAGATACTCGTCAGAGACACGCCAACACAACAACAAGATACATGTCAGAGACACGCCACAACAACAACAAGATACACGTCAGAGACCAGCCATGACAAAAATGAGGTGCATGTCAGAGACACGCCACAACAACAACAAGATACATGTCAGAGACACGCCACAACAACAACAAGATACATGTCAGAGACACGCCATAACACGCTATAACAACAACAACAACATACACGTCAGAGACACGCCAACACAACAACATACACGTCAGAGACACGCTAACACAACAACAAGATACATGTCAGAGACACGCCACAATAACAAGATACATGTCAGAGACACTTCACGACACGCTATAACAACAACAACAACATACACGTCAGAGACACGCCACAACAACAAGATACATGTCAGAGACACGCCACAACAACAACAAGATACATGCCAGAGACACGCCACAACAACAACAAGATACTCGTCAGAGACACGCCAACACAACAACAAGATACATGTCAGAGACACGCCACAACAACAACAAGATACACGTCAGAGACCAGCCATGACAAAAATGAGGTGCATGTCAGAGACACGCCACAACAACAACAAGATACATGTCAGAGACACGCCACAACAACAACAAGATACATGTCAGAGACACGCCATAACACGCTATAACAACAACAACAACATACACGTCAGAGACACGCCAACACAACAACATACACGTCAGAGACACGCTAACACAACAACAAGATACATGTCAGAGACACGCCACAATAACAAGATACATGTCAGAGACACTTCACGACACGCTATAACAACAACAACAACATACACGTCAGAGACACGCCATAACAACAACATACACGTCAGCGACACGCCACAACAACAAGATACACGTCAGAGACACGCTATAACAACAACAAGATACACGTCAGAGACACGCCACAACAACAACAACAGATGTGTTATAGCTCACGACTGCTATTGAGGAGTTATGTTCTCTAAGTTAAACTTTGAAATGAGAGCGATGAGATGTGAATAACAGGAGGATTTCATGTTCTGAAAGCTGAAAACACTTGGAGAGGACATACACTCAACAAAAATATAAACGCAACACTTTTGTTTTTGCTCCCATTTGTCATGAGATGGACTCAAAGATCTAAAATTCATTCCAGATACACAATATTACCATTTCTCTCAAACATTGTTCATAAATCTGTCTAAATGTGTGATAGTGAGCACTTTTGCTTTGCTGAGACAATCCATCCCACCTCACAGGTGTGCCACATCAAGATGCTCATCAGACACCATGATTAGTGCATAGGTGTACCTTAGACTGTCCACAATAAAAGGCCACCCTGAAATGTGCAGTTTTTGCTTTATTGAGGGTCTGGGGACTCAGAACCAGTCAGTATCTGGTGTGACCACCATTTGCCTCATGCAGTGCAACACATCTTCTTCGCATAGAGTTTATCAGATTGTCAATTGTGGCCTGTGGAATGTTGGTCCACTCCTCTTCAATGGCTGTGCGAAGTTGCTGGATATTAGTGGGAACTGGTACGCGCTGTCGTATACGCCGGTCAAGCACATCCCAAACATGCTCAATGGGTGACATGTCCGGTGAGTATGCTGGCCATGCAAGAACTGGGACATTTTCAGCTTCCAAGAATTGTGTACAGATCCTTGCAACATGGGGCCGTGCATTATCTTGCTGAAACATGAGGTGATGTTCATGGATGTATGGCACAACAATGGGCCTCAGGATCTCATCACGGTATCTCTGTGCATTCAAAATGCCATCAATAAAATGCACCTGTGTTCTTCGTCCATAACAGATGCCTGCCCATACCATAACCCCACCACCACCATGGGCCACTCGATCCACAACATTGACATCAGCAAAGCGCTCACCCACACGACGCCACACACGCTGTCTGCCATCTGCCCTGAACAATGTAAACCGAGATTCATCCGTGAAGAGAACACCTCTCCAACGTGCCAGACGCCATCGAATGTGAGCATTTGCCCACTCAAGTCTGTTACGGCGACGATCTGGAGTCAGGTTAAGACCCCGATGAGGACGACGAGCATGCAGTTGAGCTTCCCTGAGACGGTTTCTGACAGTTTGTGCAGAAATTCTTTGGTTATGCAAACCAATTGTTTCAGCAGCTGTCTGAGTAGCTGGTCTCAGACGATCTTGGAGGTGAACCTGCTGGATGTGGAGGTCCTGGGCTGGTGTGGTTACACGTGGTCTGCGGTTGTGAGGCCGGTTGGATGTACTGCCATATTCTCTGAAACGCCTTTGGAGACGGCTTATGGTGGAGAAATGAACATTCAATGCCCGAGCAACAGATCTGGTTGACATTCCTGCTGTCAGCATGCCAATTGCACGCTCCCTCAATGCTTGCGCCATCTGTGGCATTTTGCTGTGAGACAAAACTGCACATTTCAGAGTGGCCTTTTATTGTGGGCAGTATAAGGTACACCTGTGCACTAATCATGGTGTCTGATGAGCATCTTGATGTGGCACACCTGTGAGGTGGGATGGATTGTCTCAGCAAAGCAAAAGTGCTCACTATCACACATTTAGACAGATTTATGAACAATGTTTGAGAGAAATGGTAATATTGTGTATCTGGAATGAATTTTAGATCTTTGAGTCCATCTCATGACAAATGGGAGCAAAAACAAAAGTGTTGCGTTTATATTTTTGTTGAGTGTATTTTCCCCTTATTCACCTTATTAAACAGTCCTCTGTGGTCTAAATGAAACATCTGTGTTTCTGTGCTCTGGTCCAAATGTAACATGAATCAAGCAGTGGAGGAGGTTTGTGACCCTGCACAAACCAGCTCTCTAAGCACGCCCCGTTTTAGTGTGTGTGTCTCTTTAAATGCAATGATCCCCTTGAATTTTCCCAGTGGACATCACTCCTCTGAAGAGACAATACAAATGGTGGACATGTGCAATAGTTTGGTTGTAGGCTGGAGGTGGAAACGTTTTTTTTTTTTTTACCAGAATGCAACTTGTGACGTCACAAGTTGCATTCTCTGTGTTGTAAGACTCATGCACTCCACAATCAACGGACTGGATGGATTTATTTCAAGCCTTGTGTGTCGATAGACACTCAGAACACCCAAATAAATGTTCAAAAACACTGTGGAAGTGAATTTTCATAAGTCCATTTTAACATGCAGAAAAACTCTGAACATGCTGATGTGCATTGGTTTGTAAAGTAATATGTGCTGCCAGTGTAGCAAATGGTGTAAATGGTCCTCAGCCTGAAGTTACTACTGTGAAGAAAACATTGTTAGCTTTAAGACGCCTGCAGCTCTGCTTCTTTAATAAAACCACTCCATCTAGGACAGGAGGAACTATCACAGAGAGAGATCACTCCATGTAGGACAGGAGGAACGATCACAGAGAGAGAGATCACTCCATGTAGGACAGGAGGAACGATCACAGAGAGAGATCACTCCATGTAGGACAGGAGGAACGATCACAGAGAGAGAGATCACTCCATGTAGGACAAGAGGAACGATCACAGAGAGAGATCACTCCATGTAGGACAGGAGGAACGATCACAGAGAGAGAGATCACTCCATGTAGGACAAGAGGAACGATCACAGAGAGAGATCACTCCATGTAGGACAGGAGGAACGATCACAGAGAGAGAGATCACTCCATGTAGGACAGGAGGAACGATCACAGAGAGAGAGATATTAAAAATAATTTCTTTTTATTTATTTAAAGGCAGCTTTCAAAACTCTCAAGGTCACCTTACAAAGCAAGGATTGGACTGTTGTTGTTCTGTTGTGTTGCCCTCTCTGTCTGTACACACACACACACACACACACACACACACAGAGTGATGTAAAAAAACAGTTTGTAAGAAATTATTTCTTTTTCTTAAGTTTTGTCCAAATTAAATGATTGGACTGATAATCTGTTGTGTTTTTTATTCCTTTACTGATAAAATATGTTCTGTACAGTATTGAATGGTTCTGAATAATCTTTGGTATTGTGTACAGTGGAATCATGTAACACAGACTGAGGAGTCTGAGCTCCATTATTCAGGTCTGATTTGAACTGTTTCCATCCGCCTGCTGAGACCTGCACACCTGCTCCCCATCCACACATCAGTAAAGATACCCCGACTCTTCATCCACACATCAGTGAAGATACCCTGACTCTTCATCCACACATCAGTGAAGATACCCCGACTCTTCATCCACACAACAGCAAAGATACCCCGACTCTTCATCCACTCATCAGTGAAGATACCCCTACTCTTCATGCACTCATCAGTGAAGATACCCCTACTCTTCATCCACACATCAGTGAAGATACCCCGACTCTTCATCCACTCATCAGTGAAGATACCCCGACTCTTCATCCACACATCAGTAAAGATACCCCGACTCTTCATCCACACATCTGTAAAGATACCCCGACTCTTCATCCACACATCAGTGAAGATACCCCGACTCTTCATCCACTCATCAGCGAAGATACCCTGACTCTTCATCCACTCATCAGTGAAGATACCCCGACTCTTCATCCACACATCAGTGAAGATACCCCGGCTCTTCATCCACACATCAGTAAAGATACCCCGACTCTTCATCCACACATCAGTGAAGATACCCCGACTCTTCATCCACTGCTTGCTGGGCTCTTACCTGCTCCTCTGCTGTGCTGTGGCGTGCTGGATTAAGTCGGTGCAGGCTTTGCTTGGCTTTGACTCGGTCTGACGATGACTCAGCGTCGCCCTCTCTGGTTCACCCTGCTGTCTACATTCAGGCTGCTCTTAGTTTGTTCCTGTCAGGATGGTGTTAGTTGCAGCAAACATGATGGCCGTCGTGCATCAGTTTTCTGGGTTTGTGTTCAGGTTAACTTAACTAAAAGTAAGAATAAAGATACTTCCCAAACCACTGACGTACCCAACGCCACATGTATACAAATGTAAACCCCAGATATAAGAAAAGGAAACAATGAACAACTGGCCAGTCCAAAACACTGTTAAGATTTTAGAGTAATTACTCCAGAAAACTAAACAAGCTAACCACAGTAATATAAACGTAAAGAAGACAACGTCACATCACTGCTAATAAAAACAGAAATCAAGACAAGAAGAGGTGAAATAAAAGATGGCTGGTCATGAATAAAAGCAGAAGAGAGAATGGATAAAAGGATAAATCAATACATTAAGGGATAGATTCATCAGTCTATAAAAGTGAGTTTGAAGAAGTGATTTCAGAGATGTCAGTGACTCTGCTCGATCCAAAGTGGAGACTCGGTCAACTGTGGAGGAACAGTCGAGGTGAGCTTTAAAAGCTGTCAGAAGACTCTTGCCTGTCAGCAGGGGGCAGAGTGGTTTTGATTTTTGAAATGGGCGGCAGTAGCTCAGTCCGGGAACCAGAGAGGGTTGCCGGTTCAAGTCCTGGTGCGGAGCTGGAGAGGTTTGTGCATGTGTACTGTATATTTCAGCTCATGTGCATGTAGTCTGATTATCGGAGTGTGAACACAGAACTTCCCCTTGCAGGAACAATGAAGTAATAATCTGATCTTAATCTTAAATAGATCTGAGGCGAATGAAACACAGCTGGACACATTTTTTACACGAAACCTTCCTTCAGTGGTGAACTTCTTTTCCACGTTACTCACCACGCACAACAACCAAGTGAACCAACGCTCTCTCCCCCTCTCTCTCTCCCCCCTCTGTCTGTCCCACCCTCTCTCTCTCTCTGTCCCACCCTCTCTCTCTCCCCCCTCTGTCTGTCCCACCCTCTCTCTCTCTCTCTCTCTCTGTCCCACCCTCTCTCTCTCCCCCTCTCTCCCTCCCTCTCTCTCTCTCTCTCCCTCTCTCTCTCTCTCCCTCTCTCTCTCTCCCTCCCTCTCTCTCCCCCTCTCTCTGTCCCACCCTCTCTCTCTCTCCCCCCCCCCCCTCTCTCTCCCCCTCTCTCTGTCCCACCCTCTCTCTGCCCCCCCCCCCCTCTCTGTCTCTGTCATCCTGTTAAAGAGATGCTCTGTGGTTTTTTTGTGCCTTCGCAGTGAGGCTCACCGCCCGGTGTGCCCCGCTCTAACTTGTAGCTGGAACAACAGGCTCCTTCCACTTTGGACTGACACAGCTGAACACACCTGAGCAGGTAGGAGCAGACCTCTGAGTCTATCAACATGTATTTAATCGTGTTGAGCAGATACAAATATCTCTGTCAATCCATGAAACTCTGCAAAGATTAAATATCAAACTGGAACGACAGACTGGGAGATTTCTAAGAGAATGAAAAGGAATCAGTGAATACGAGAGTCAGAGTGAAGTGAATCCAAGGACTTCATTACAAACACGTAAAATACACTTACACTGGAAGGTTAACAAAGATGTTTATAAAATGCCCAAAGGTTCCCTTTGTGTCTTCTGACTCGAGGAACATTTAGCAGTCACTGCTCTGAGGAGCGTGACGGAGAACACACAGATGCTTGAGTTCTGTTCAGTACGAAGGTCCACTTCAAGCCCAGCTCAGTTTAACAGATGGCTGTTCCATCATGATCCGGGTCTGCTGAAGATTTCTGCCTGTTAAAAGGAAGTTTGTTCTTCTATGACGGATTAAGCTGGGCTCTTGTAATAGATCAGTAAGTAAGGTCTAAACACTTGTTATGAATCCACACAGATAAAGATTGATTACAGATCGTTTTCCTCTGAGACGTTTATAAAGATGCTGAAGTGAATCCCAACCAACCAACCTGTGATAAGTCTTAACACAGAGTGATCAACAGAGTCAAAACGTTTAAGGAACGTGGCCCGTGTCTTATAACATCCTTATATAGTCTTATATGTAGTCCAAGACTGACATAAACACCTACACAACATTGGGAACATACATGTATCTCTGTAGGAATTAGCTTCCTATAAGATGATTAATGTGAATGTTTAATGACAGGTTTTCTGATCCAGACTCTTTCACTCATGAGCCCATTCCTCGAGACTATCTTCATATCTCTGGAGGAAAGCATCAGTTTGGTGTTGTCTGTCTCGGGTCCTTTAGGAACATTAAAGAGCTGCTGCAGATCCTTGGCTGATGTACAGAGTACAGGGAACTGTGTCCTCAGCATACGCATGTTGTTTATGTAAATAGTTAATAAAACTGGGTGTAAAATTGAGCCTTGTGGGACACCGTCTGTTCAAAGACTTGAACAGTATCTTCCTAGTTAAATCATTCTGAAGACAACGACCCGGATAAAAAGATCAGTAAACTATTATTCTGATCAAGATGTTAAACAGGGATAATGAGGGACTCATGTTCTCTTCTTTATGACAACAACACATATATCCTGCCAGGCTGGTAGAGGCTGCAGAGTAAAGAGTCCATCAGTATTAACTCATCCATTCATACAATTCACACACTGATGGTAGAGGCTGCTGCAGAGTAAAGAGTCCATCAGTATTAACTCATCCATTCATACACATTCACACACTGATGGTAGAGGCTGCTGCAGAGTAAAGAGTCCATCAGTATTAACTCATCCATTCATACACATTCACACACTGATGGTAGAGGCTGCTGCAGAGTAAAGAGTCCATCAGTATTAACTCATCCATTCATACACATTCACACACTGATGGTAGAGGCTGCTGCAGAGTAAAGAGTCCATCAGTATTATCTCATCCATTCATACACATTCACACACTGATGGTAGAGGCTGCAGAGTAAAGAGTCCATCAGTATTAACTCATCCATTCATACACGTTCACACACTGATGGTAGAGGCTGCTGCAGAGTCCATGAGTATTAACTCATCCATTCATACACATTCACACACTGATGGTAGAGGCTGCTGCAGAGTCCATGAGTATTAACTCATCCATTCATACACATTCACACACTGATGGTAGAGGCTGCTGCAGAGTAAAGAGTCCATCAGTATTAACTCATCCATTCATACACATTCACACACTGATGGTAGAGGCTGCTGCAGAGTAAAGAGTCCATCAGTATTAACTCATCCATTCATACACATTCACACACTGATGGTAGAGGCTGCTGCAGAGTAAAGAGTCCATCAGTATTAACTCATCCATTCATACACATTCACACACTGATGGTAGAGGCTGCTGCAGAGTAAAGAGTCCATCAGTATTAACTCATCCATTCATACACATTCACACACTGATGGTAGAGGCTGCTGCAGAGTAAAGAGTCCATCAGTATTAACTGATCCATTCATACACATTCACACACTGATGGTAGAGGCTGCAGAGTAAAGAGTCCATGAGTATTAACTCATCCATTCATACACGTTCACACACTGATGGTAGAGGCTGCTGCAGAGTCCATGAGTATTAACTCATCCATTCAGACACATTCACACACTGATGGTAGAGGCTGCTGCAGAGTAAAGAGTCCATCAGTATTAACTCATCCATTCATACACATTCACACACTGATGGTAGAGGCTGCTGCAGAGTCATTAATGCCACCCATACGCTGCCAACAAAGCAGCAGGGTTAAATGTGTTGCCCAGGAACATATCAGACATGCAGGCTCTGGGGATCGACCCCTGACCTGACGGTTCTATCTGTGAGCTGGTGTGAGGAGGCAGCAGGATCAGGATCCAGAGGGGCCGTGGTGATGTTTCCTCCCTTTGCATGTCTGTTGGGTATAATACTCTCTATGAAAAATCTCTTTGACTCATTTGATCTCCTTTTATGCGAGCTATGCTATGCAAGCCTGTCTTAAATCAGCCTTGGTTAAAAACGGCTGCATTGTGTTCATATAATGAGTTGAAGCTTCTTGAAAAATGCCTGAGCTTCATTCAGCTCTGTTGATGGAAAACCTCCCAGAGCTCGTTAACTTGTCCAACAAAGTGTAGACAGTGCTGCAATAATAAGATCCGTCAAAGACTCATCCACACTTCTGTTTCTCCACCTTCAAAATAAAAGCACCAGATGTCATACTGTAACAGGGAGAATGTGATATTTACAGAGCAGGGAAGTAAATCTTCATCAGAGGAGGTGTGGGCATGGAGGATTGTTGAACAATATCTAACTCGCTGAAACGATGAACATCATCACCTCCTCTCGCTGAATCTTTCCTGCTGTGTCGTCATATAAACGCTCCCTGACTTTGTGCAGATGTTTAAACCCAGGACTGCAGGAGAACATTTGTACAGGAAACAAACAGAACAAACACACCTGGACTCTATAGTGATTTGAGTTCATCAGACATGTTTTATTGATCTTATTGAACTTACTACAGTTTATTTATTTCAGAAATGAAACAAGATTGATTAACATTGTTTTAAAATCCCACAGTACCAACTGCAGTATGCTGAAGGACCACTAGGGGCAGCAGAACCCCGTTCAGAGAAGGTTTATTAAGGTTTATTTTGGGGGCTTTATGTGTCTTTTCTTGCAAAGGATGATAGAGTGAGAAATCAGAGAGAGAGAGGGAGAGAGATGAGCCGCAGGTCGGATTCGAACCCTGACCGCCCACTCTCATTGACTTTATCCTCTGTAGATGGGTCACATGGCTCGCCACCAGGCCACCGGCGCCCCAGAATGTTAGTTTTAAACAGTAAAGAGTGGAGAGTGGGCTCAGGATATTTTAACCCTTTCTGCTGATCTTCCTGTGTGTGTGTGTGTGTGTGGGTGTGTGTGTGTGTATTGTCTTGACCCGTCCATCCGTCACCTGCAGGTCTGAGGACGACAATGAGCGTACAGTCAGCGATCAACAAAGACGTGTTCATCCCTCGGGATGAGCGGCTGCTGGTGGCAGTGGAGGTGCGGAGGAGGAGGAGGAAGAGGATGTCCTTCCTTCCTGCTGCAGCTCAGGCAGAATACAACACATTCATCTGTGTGTCAGGTCCGCTCTCTCTTTATTCATGATGATGCACTCTCACAAACTGTAGAAGGGTCCAAACCAGATAGTAACAGGCGCTCTGATTGGACCGTTCGGTACGTTCACACTGAGCGCTCTGTGGCATCTACACAAACAACACTTAGTTCATTAAGTGGTCATCCTTTCTGTCTGATCAAAACAAAACAAAGATGTCTGACTGCTGTAAAAGCTCAAATCTATCAGGGATATTTTCAGCCAGTCTGAACCATCATTCAAACTGATGATCTGTCAATACACTGTTTACCCAGGACTCATGTACAGTGTGTGAACACCACAGTTTAACAGGTTGGGATATGTATGTTTAGAGACTGATCTGTTTTTGTATTTGTTGTGTTAGTGACCAACAGCCGGCCACATCAGCTCCTCATCACCAAGGTGAAGCAGTTTGAAGGCTCGCCCTCCTTCACCAGGAGGTCGCAGTGGACGGTGGAGCAGCTCCGTCAGGTCAACGGCATCAACCCCAACAAGGTCAGCAAATTCCACACACTCTCTTCTCACCCATAGAGCTCTATGGACAGACCTCTGATGTATTAAGCCCCATTTCCACACAGCGGTCCGTTATGGATCTACACAGTTTGGTTCGGTGAAGCCTGACTCCGTTTGTGTTTCTGCGGTCAACCCTGCCATATTGCTATGTTTGGTAGGCGGCGTGTAAGCAGCATGCCGATAGCCACGTCAGCTACGTATAAGCTTCACATGGCTAATCGCTAACAGCTAACCTAATGAATTGGACAAAGGAGAAAAATGCTACACAAACAAAACCAATGAAGAAGACATCCAGCAGTTCATCTCCTCTGTCACTGTCATGTGACTCTTTATTACTAAACTCATCCAGCTGTGTTTCACTGAAGGCTGTGTGCAGCGAGGACAAATACAGACCAATAAACAACCGACTGTTTAAACACGGCGGGGTTGTGTTTGCCGCTGTCACACAGGAAGTGATGATTCTTTTGACCAATCAACAGGCTGCAGTGTTTAGCTCCACCTTTTATGGTCAGATCAATATTCTTGGCACCTTAACGGAAGGGTCCCAAAAAGTGGGACGGTATGGATCGGTTATTTGGAGATCCTTCTTTAGTCGATGGAAACGCTGCAAAGTCCACGCCAAACCGAGGTGAACCGAACGGGATTTTAGTGTCTGTTTGTGTGGCATCTTATTCATAAAATGTTTAGCACAACCTTTCCTTCAAACACTCTCTCATGATGCTCTGATGCTCTGTCACAGCCACTTCAGGGTCTACCTTCAGCATAGAGTCTGTTTCCAGGTTCAAAGACCCTTTAGAGTCTCATATGGACTCCAAACTTCAGACGACTGACCCTGCAAACGAGAGTCACCTCGACCTCCTGCTGAAGGAGGACGAGCCTTCAAGCAGAAGGTCAGCCGTTTGAACCGCAGCTCCATCGAGTCCATTTATCATTCAAAACCTGTCTCACGTGTGATTGTGACCCACCACCCGGCTCTCAGTGGAGCTTCTCCCTCTTCGCACCTCTTCACCTGACTCACCACCTGCTGCAGGCTTAGAGGGTCTGAGATCTTTGAACAGCCCAGATCAGTAAACAGTCACGAGTTGAATGTATGAATCCTTATTTCTCTGTCCCCTGCTGCTCCAGGACAGTCCCGAGTTTGACCTGGTCTTTGATAACACCCAGGACCAGTGGGTGGCCCGCTCCTCAGCAGAGAAGTGCATCTTTGTTCAGATCCTGTATCATGCCTGTCAGACGTACTGGGAGGGGAGAGCAGGGAGTCTGGGAAAGGTGGGCCGCCAGATGAAACCGCTTCAAAAACCTCAGCAGGAGGCTGGATCCAGGGACGCCCCGCCTGGACCTGCATCCAGAACCATGCAGGCCCGACGCAAGAGCTACGTCCCCCCTAAACAGACAGAGTTCATCAACTGCCAGTCCAAACTGACCGGAGGTAGAGTCGGACTGTCAGAACACTGTCTGCTGGGAGGATCCAAGTTCTAACGTCTGCTCTCTGCTCCTTCAGACGCCTGCACCATGAACCTGCTCATCTACCGCTGCAGAGCCTTCCTCAACCGCATCAAGACCAGGATGGTAGCAAACCGGGGTCGCTCAGCAGCTGGAGGTAAGGACGGGATGAGTACTGAGATGTACTGGGATGAGTGCTCTGTTCAACACGGCAGAAGAAACACCACAAAGGTCATATCATCCACAGTGTGTCTCTGTGTTTTTAGTCTGTTTGTTCAGGTCATATCATCCACAGTGTGTCTCTGTGTTTTTAGTCTGTTTGTTCAGGTCATATCATCCACAGTGTGTCTCTGTGTTTTTAGTCTGTTTGTTCAGGTCATATCATCCACAGTGTGTCTCTGTGTTTTTAGTCTGTTTGTTCAGGTCATATCATCCACAGTGTGTCTCTGTGTTTTTAGTCTGTTTGTTCAGGTCATATCATCCACAGCGTGTCTCTCTGGGTGTTTCTCTCTTAACTCGGTCTCTCTGTTTGTCCTTTGTGTCTCTGAGCGGCAGTACAAAGATGTCTCTGTGTGCGGTCAGATCAGACGGCACTTTGTGTGTTTTTAGTACAATAGTAAGTGTTTCGGGGGAGCAGGGAGTGATGGGATGCAGCTCCCATTGAACCCTCTGACGTCTGGACTGATGGAGACAGTACTGATCATCATTCAGAGCGAAGCTGCAGCAGGTCACCAAATCAACACGAGTCACAGGTCCACGGTGACCTCAGATGACCTGTGAGTTCAGGGGGTCAGACTTGAAGCAGTACTTTAGCTGTTGAAGGATTCAGGACTGTTCAGTCACTGATGAACTGAGTGTCATAGTTTGATGTTTTTTTCCCTCTTTAATAAAATAGATCTGTCGACTGCTGGTTTTAATTTGCAGCCTCACCACTAGATATCACTATAGCCCACACTCACACTTCTGTACATGGCTGAGTGTGTCTGGATTATAGCTCAGTGTTTTTCTTGCATGTGAAATGAAAAAATGACGTCTAATAGGGTGCACTCACACTCTCCATCAGCCCCATGACAACTGGCATCAGAGGAGGGGTCACACGTCCTGTCCATGCTGAAGCTCACCTCTTCCGTCACACAAACGGGACATTTGGGGTCAGACATGCTTGGGCGGTATGGATTGTGTCTCAGCCCACTACAGGCCCTCCTATTGGTCGATTACCCCGTCTGTCATGTTTAGATGCTCTTAGTGCAGTCTTCTTCCTTGGTTGTTTCTGACGATGGTTGTGTTTAAACAGGTGCAGTGAGGCCACATGTGTCAGGCGGCACTATGGGTAATGTAGTTCAGAGGATGAACGTGGCTCTGGGGGAGAGAGGAGACAGGCTGAGTCGAGCTGAAGATAAAACTGTGGACCTGATGCACCGAGCTCAGCAGTTTGCAGACACGGCGCATAAGGTGACTCGTGAATTATTATTATTATTTTATTCATCCTCTTTGATCGAGGTCATAAAAACATGTCTGACATGGTCTGATCTGCTCTGCAGCTCGCTCTCAAGTATTCAAAGTAAAGACGAGACCTTCAGGACCCAGTAACGTGGACTCTGTCAGGTCTAAACTAGTCGGGAGCTGCAGTCTGACCTGTCATGACGCCTGAAGAGGACCGTGACACTAAACTTTCTAACCCTCATTTATCCTGCTGGAGATAGCTGATCAACCGCAACTCTGTCTGAATAAAATCTGTGTTTTATAATCTTGTATTTACACACGAGAGGTCGTCGACCCTCAGCATGATGTCATCACATCAAGACAAGGAAAGCTGGACGTCTTTCTGTAAACACTTTTAACAAAGCTTGGAGTGATCTGTTTCTATGTCTCTAGCTAGAGGTCAGTTTGTTTCTGTGTGTGTGTGTGTGTGTGTGTGTGTGTTCTTACAGTGTTGTCTCCTGGATGCTGGTGTGTGTGTGTTCTTATAGTGTTATCTCCTGTATGTGTGTGTGTGTCCTGTCCATCATGTTGTGTGTCCATTCGTCTTTGTCTCTGTCTCATTTGAGGACCTGCTCTGTTTTCCTCTGAGATCGTTCCTCCGGTGACTCTTCTGTGCGTGTGTGTGTGTGTGTGTGTGCTCGCTCATGTGCAGGTATGTGACGTTCACACTTGAAGTGAGTTTTTCTTCTTGTGAACTTAACCATGTCTCATCGTTTCGACACATTATTAAATTAAAGTTAAACTTTACTTGTGTGTTCATTGTATTTGTGAAGCTGACGCTCTTTACACCACCTGTACAGATCACCATGGTAACTGTCTTTGAGAGGCTCATCATCTGTACAGATCACCATGGTAACTGTCTTTCAAATCATCGCCTATACAGATCACCATGGTAGCAGTCTTTAAAAGGCTCATCACCTGTACAGATCACCGTGGTAACTGTCTTTAAAATCATCATCTGTTCAGATCCCCATGGCAACTGTCTTTAAAATCATCACCTGTACAGATCACCATGGTAACTGTCTTTAAAATTATCATCTGTACAGATCACCATGGTAACTGTCTTTAAAATTATCATCTGTACAGATCACCATGGTAACTGTCTTTAAAATTATCATCTGTACAGATCACCATGGTCACTGTCTTTAAAATCGTCACCTGTATAGATCAACATGGTAACAGTCTTTAAGAGGCTCATCACCTGTACAGATCACCATGGTAACAGTCTTTAAAATCGTCACCTGTATAGATCACCATGGTAACAGTCTTTAAGAGGCTCATCGCCTGTACAGATCACCATGGTAACTGTCTTTAAAATTATCATCTGTACAGATCACCATGGTAACTGTCTTTAAAATTATCATCTGTACAGATCACCATGGTCACTGTCTTTAAAATCGTCACCTGTATAGATCACCATGGTAACAGTCTTTAAGAGGCTCATCGCCTGTACAGATCACCATGGTAACTGTCTTTAAGAGGCTCATCACCTGTACAGATCACCATGGTAACTGTCTTTAAAATCATCATCTGTATAGATCACCATGGTAACAGTCTTTAAGAGGCTCATCGCCTGTACAGATCACCATGCTAACTGTCTTTAAGAGGCTCATCACCTGTACAGATCACCATGCTAACTGTCTTTAAGAGGCTCATCACCTGTACAGATCACCATGGTCACTGTCTTTAAAATCATCACCTGTATAGATCACCATGGTAACTGTCTTTCAAATCATCGCCTATAAAGATCACCATGGTAGCAGTCTTTAAAAGGCTCATCACCTGTACAGATCACCATGGTAACTGTCTTTAAAATCATCATCTGTACAGATCACCATGGTAACAGTCTTTAAAATCATCACCTGTACAGATCACCATGGTAACAGTCTTTAAAGGGATCATCACCTGTACAGATCACCATGGTAACTGGGGGGTGGGGCTGTGGCTTAGTTGTAGGTATACTCAACTGGAAGGCTGTGGATTTGATTACCAGCTCATGCAGCAACATTTTCAATGTGTCCTTATAAGACACTTCTGAATGTGTATGATTGGATTATTTACTTGTGAGGAATCAAATCAAATCAAATCAAATCAAACTTTATTTATAAAGCGCTTTTCATACTTTTTAAAAGTAGCACAAAGTGCTTTACATGTTAACATCACATTAAAATCACATTAAAATCATTCCCACCCTCCCCCCACCCCCCACGCATACAATCAGTATCACACTCATACTCACAGTCACCCCACGCTCCACACACACGCGCAGACCCACACACATACACACACATGCACAAACACCAGCATCAATGATATGGACAGAAGGCTGAGTACGGATGAACCAGGTAAGTAAACGCCAAAGAGGAGCCGTCTGCATCGAGAGCGGCAGATCGGCCGCGGCCATCAGGGGCACCATCACAGGGTGCCCAGGGGAGACCCCTGACCTCCACCCAGACACCGCAGGACGGCGCCCAGGCAGCCACAGCCCTCCACCACTCCCGACACAGAGGGCTCCCTCGGAGGAAACACTGGCAAGAGACGTAAAATACATAAAACTTTTAAAATGAGGCCAAACAATAAACTGAATAAAGCTAAAACCAATAGAATGATGGTAAGATATAAGTAAACATAAAATGCTAAAATCATAACAGATAAAATGAATAAATATTATTTAAAAGCTAGACTAAAAAGGTGGGTCTTGAGCCTGCTCTTAAAAATATGAGCGTTCTCTGCGGCCCTGAGGTCCTCCGGCAGGCTGTTCCAGAGGCGAGGGCCGTAAAAACTGAAGGACGCCTCGCCGTGGGTGTGTGTCCTGACTTTTGGAATGACTAAAAGACCTCTGCCGGAGGAGCGCAGGGACCGCGAAGGCTCATATGGTAAAAGCAATTCTGACAGATAAGAAGGCCCAAGACCATTAATACACTTAAAAACCATTAAAAGAACCTTAAAATCGATCCTGAAAGACACGGGGAGCCAATGCAGTGATTCTAAAACCGGAGTAATGTGAGCCCGCCCTCTGGTGTTCGTCAGGACACGAGCTGCTGAATTTTGTAGGAGTTGTAGGCATGAAATATTCTTTTTAGGAAGACCAGAGAGCAGGGCGTTACAGTAGTCGATACGACTGGTGATAAAAGCATGCATTAGCGTCTCCGTGTTGGCCCGAGAGAGAATGGGGCGGACTCTGGCTATGTTCTTTAAATGATAAAAACCTATTTTGGTGGTGTTCTTAATGTGTGAAATAAAAGTCAGCTCAGAGTCTAAAATCACGCCCAGGTTTTTCACCTGTGTGGATGGAATAAAAGATAGTGCCTGTAATTTGGGTAAAAGTTTCTCTCTTTGAACCTCAGGACCGAGGACTAAAACTTCAGTTTTGTCCTGGTTAAGCTGGAGGAAGTTATCTGCCATCCAGGATTTGATGTCTAAAATGCAATTAAAAAGTGCATCCATTGGCCTTGTGTCATCAGGAGACATGGAGATGTACAACTGTGTATCATCTGCGTAGCTGTGAAAGCTGACTCCATGTCTCCTGATGACACTGCCTAGAGGGAGCATATACAAGTTAAAAAGCACTGGGCCTAAAATCGAACCCTGGGGCACACCACATGTGACTTTATGGACCTTAGAGGAGCAAGTATCTAGACTTACCATGAATGTCCTGTCTGTGAGATAGGAGGTAAACCATTTGTGAACAGCACCGGACAGGCCGATGTGCTGCAAGCAGGTTAAAAGGACAGTGTGATCTACTGTGTCGAAGGCGGCGCTCAGATCCAGTAGGATCAACACTGTCGGCTTCTGTGCATCATAATTTAATCTAAAATCATTTAAAATCTTTAAAAGGGCCGTCTCGGTGCTGTGGTTTACCCTAAAACCAGACTGAAATTTCTCCAGGACATTATGTGAGTTAATAAAATCATTCAACTGAATAAGAACAAGTTTTTCTAAAATTTTGCTTAAAAATGGTAAGTTAGATACTGGTCTAAAATTATTAAAATCATTAAAGTCTAAATTGCTCTTCTTCAGCAGGGGCCTCACCACTGCCCTTTTAAAGGCAGCAGGAAAGACCCCCGTCTGAAGAGAGCAATTCATCATGTTTAAAAGCTCTTCTCTGAAGGATCCATAAAATAATTTAAAAAATGAGGTTGGGATTGGATCTAAAAGACGTGGTGGGCCTCACTGAGGAGAAAACTTTATCAAGAGTCTCAGCATTAACCAGGACAAAACTGTTCAGTGTTTCCTCCGGTGAAGACAGACACCCAGATGTGCTTAAAACCATATTACTTTGGGAGGATAAAATGTTACATCTGATAGTGTCTATCTTCCCCATGAAGTGGTCTGCAAACTCCTCACAAAGGGAGTCAGTGGCGTTAAAATGAGGTTTGTTAAAATCTGGATTGAGTAGATTGTCTATTGTTGAGAAGAGAATTTTGGTGTTATTTTTATGGTTATTGATAAGGTTTGAGAAATAATTATTGCGTGAGTTTCTTATTGCTTTATTGTATATTTTTTGCTGTTCGGCATACATTTGATGGTTTATTGTAATTTTGTTTTTTCTCCATCTTCTCTCTGCGACCCTACAATTACGTTTCAGTTTCTTAAGTACTTCATTTATCCAGGGAGGTATTGGTTTATTACTGATGATTTTTGTTTGAAGTGGGGCAACTGTGTTGATGGCTGACCGTAGTCTGCTGTTAAAATCATCAATAATAAGATCGCAGGGGGCAGGTAAAACAGTAGGTGGACATTTTTCTAAAACCTCTTTAAAATTTGCAGCCACTTCAGGGGTTAGATGACGTTTCGTTACAGTTCTCACAGAGGTCTCCCGCTGAATAAAACCAGTGATGTTAAAAAACACGCAGTAGTGGTCCGACACAGCCAGGTCAACAACAAAGGACAGGACAGGCCATATGTGATGACCAGGTCCAGGGTGTGCCCTCTGTTGTGAGTCGGCTGTGTGACGTGTTGGGTAAAATCCATGACATTAAGAATATTTAAAAACTCATTAGACAGAGGGTCTAATAGGTTGTCTACATGAAGGTTAAAATCACCGGTTAAAATAATCATGTTAAAAGAACTGTGTAAAATTGCTAAGAATTCTGAAAATTCCTGAATAAAAAGACTACACCTTTTAGGTGGACGATAAAAGGTGACACATAAAATCGGAGGGTTGCTAAAAACAATTGCGTGATATTCAATATTCATAGATGGAGCCGTCCCAGTGCGCCGTGTCGTGGAGAGCCGCTGTCATTGACGAGATCCGGCGGGATTGCTCGTGCGCGATGTTCAAACATTCTACAAGCATGGCGGATTTAGCCTCCAGCTCAGCCTTAAGCCGGCGAACATCCTCCTCAAGGTCAGTTATGTCTTTATTTGTTATGTTTGGTGTTATGAAGTCTGGGAGAGCAGGGGAGTAGCCATAGTTGTGGCGCGCTTAGCTAGCTTTAAGTTTAAGTTTAAGCCCCTTGTGTAGCTGTGGTGGGCTGGTAGCTCCTGCTACTGGCTGCTGTGGTGGTGATGGCCTGGTAACTCTGTGATCCTGATCCGGTAGGCCGGGCAGGTGGCCGGAGGCCGGATACTGGCAGGCCGGGCAGGTGGTCGGGGGCTGGATACTGGCAGGCCGGGCAGGTGGCCGGAGGCCGGATACTGGCAGGCCGGGCAGGTGGTCAGAGGCTGGATACTGGCAGGCCGGGCAGGTGGCCGGAGGCCGGATACTGGTAGGCCAGGCAGGCGGCTGGAGGCCGAATACTGGCAGGCCGGGCAGGCGGCTGGAGGCTGGAGACTGGCAGGCCGGGCAGGCGGCTGGAGACTGGCAGACCGGGCAGGAGGCCGGAGGCCGGATACTGGCAGGCCGGGCAGTCGGCTGGAGGCCGAATACTGGGAGGCCAGGCAGGCGGCTGGATACTAGCAGGAGTCACTTGCTGTGCTCTGCTGCTGATGTGAACATCTTCCCTGCCTACTCCCTCTCTGTGAACTTTCCGGAATTATTCCGGCTTCGTTCAAACATTGATTCCACTTAGAAGCCTCGACCATCAGTGTGTGAATGTGACGTGTGACCTGCTGTGTAAAAGACCTTTGAGTAGTCAGAAAACTAGAAAAACGCCAGAATCATCGCCTGGACAGATCACCATGGTAACTGGATGGTCACCTCCAGGAGGTGTGCAACCAGGCCCAGATCACCATGGTAACTGTCTCCAAGAGGTGTACAACCAGGCTCAGATCACCATGGTAACTGTCTCCAAGAGGTGTACAACCAGGCAAAGATCACCATGGTAACTGTCTCCAAGAGTTGTGCAACCAGGCACAGATCACCATGGTAACTGTCTCCAAGAGGTGTACAACCAGGCAAAGATCACCATGGTAACTGTCTCCAAGAGGTGTACAACCAGGCACATATCTCCATGGTAACTGTCTCCATGAGGTGTACAACCAGGCACAGATCTCCATGGTAACTGTCTCCAAGAGGTGTACAACCAGGGACAGATCACCATGGTGACTAAGTCTAAACTCATCACCTGTATAGATCACCTGGTAAGTATGAACTCCTCACCTGTACAATAAGGGGTTTATGTTTACTTTGTTGGTTCATCAAGGATTACTTGAAATGTCTCTGTGGTTTTGGATCTTCAGCTGAAGGAACGTGCGCCTTCGACCTGAACGGCCAGGAAGTGTGGACAACAGAAGAAATCCTTCCTGCATATGATCCCATCCCCCTCTCTACCATCTGTCTTAGCAGTGAGTAAAATCTTTTATAAAGGGCATGTCCCTCTGGGAGGAGGCCTCGGGGTCGACCCAGGACACGCTGGATGTCTCTCAGCTGGCCTGGGAACACCTCAGGGTCCCACCGGAAGAGCTGGAGGAAGTGTCTCTGCTTAGACTGCTGCCCCGCGACCTGGCCGAAAGCAGCAGAAAATGGATGGACTTATTGCAATTCACAAGCCAAACTGCAAAATATCTCATATATCTTGCAAAATGAAGCGCTGCAACCAAAACTACAGATAAATCAAACAATGGTATCAAACGGCACAGACTTCACTCACGTTACCAGACTGTTGTCCAACCAACGACACACTGTGAGGCAGAGTGAAGAGGACTCTGGTCTTTAGTAGGCTGTGCCATAATACTGAAACAGGTGAAATGATCGCTCACATGCACAGACATGTAGAAACATTTATTTTTTATTTTTACTGAACCAGTCAGTGCAGGAGACTTGAGAAGAGGTTTGGCTCTCTGTGTGTCACTTTAAAGAATCGAGCATGTCCTTTTAGTGTGTTAGCTACTGGAACAAACTTTAACCCATCTGTTGTTTGAAACAAATAAGAAGAACAGAACCGCTCGCCCACATGACCTCTCAGATCTCCACAACAAACCTCTGACACCCAGACAGAGAGTAAACTCTGATTTCATCCTCCTGTCATTCATCTTCTTCACCTGCAATGTGTGTGTGTGTGTGCATGTGTGCGCGTGTGTGTGTGATAATCTGTTTAAGTGTATCTTTACCTGTCCACATATAGAACAGATTAGACTGCGGACTCAACACACACACCCACACACACACACACGGCTGAAGCTCAGCTCTTTGTTTAAACCTGTGTTCTCTGTAACCTTAAGCTAAGGGCGAATGATTCCATAGAGGTCTATGATAAAACATGACTTCCTGTCAGCTGATGGGTTCCCTCAGTAAACGTTTTCTTAAAGAGTTTATGGTCTCAAGCTCGAGACTCAAGTCTTCTTCAACACTGCATGATATTCATTTAATAAATGGTGGAGCAGGAATGTGGGAGGAGTTAGTGTGGGCTCCCTGTGATTGACAGGTTGCTACCATGGTGATGTTTGAAAATGAAACAGGTTCACTGCTGATGGTTGATGGATGGAGGCTGTGTCAGTGGATGAATGAGTGTCGATGAATGAATGGATGACGTGTGGCTGTGTGTCTCCTCCCCCTCTGTGTGTGTGTGTGTGTGTGTGTGTGTGTGTGTGTGTGACGCAAAGAAGTCTACTTAAAGAGGGATTATGACTGAGCTGCACACACACACACACACACACTGTACAGTGAGTGGAGGCAGTCGGAGCGCTCAGGATCAGTATAGCAGGATTTTTTCCGGAGATATTTCTTTTTTTCTGGATACTTTCAGGATTCTTTCTCTAGTTTTTCTCCGTCTGAGGTGAGTCAGCTCTGGATGATCAGTCATGGGGGAGTGGACCATCCTGGAGCGTCTCCTGGAGGCAGCGGTCCAGCAGCACTCCACCATGATCGGCAGGTAGGATGAAGAGAGAAAAGAGAGACTGAAACACGTCTTGTAATGATTTGAATGTAGGTGTTTATGTTTTTATCAATCAATCAAACAGCAGATATGCTCATTGTTATGTTTACAAAAAGCAGGTAAAGGACCTTACTTATGACTATATTACAAGAGCCCAGCTTAATCCGTCATAGAAGAACAAACTTCCCTTTAACAGGCAGAAATCTTCAGCAGACCCGGATCATGATGAACAGCCATCTGCTAAACTGTGCTGGGCTTGAAGTGGGATGGAGGGTGGAGCAGGTTCAGACTGAAAGTGGAGGTTCATGACTGGACATCTCCATGAACCTGGAGCTGTTCTTAGACTCTGCTGGAATAGGAAGCAAACCTTCAGAAGCTAATTCATCACACAGGGAAAATGCTGCAAAGCATCACAAGATACAACAACAATAATAAAACTCTCTATAGTATACACTCATGTCTTTGAAATGAAGGGTTCAGGATCAGTCAGTCTGAGTCTGGTGAAAACTCAGTCTTCATATATGTGCAGCTGGTAAATAGCTCCAACATTTCTCTTACAGTTTTATGACAGAAAAGGGTTAAGTCATCTTCTGGAGTCGTGACAAAACTTCATTAAAATGATCCAGAACAATTTGGAACTTTTCAATTTAGCCCTGTAAAAAACAATACTTCATGTTGATATCCTGTTCATGAGGTCATTTTGAAGGAGGAGATTATCTCCCAGTTTATTTATAAAAGCCATTCATGGAGAGATGCTTAGCTTGAAAAGCATGTATATGCTAACCTCTCTGATGTCCCCACAGGATCCTGCTGACGGTGGTGGTGATCTTCAGGATCCTGGTCGTGGCGATTGTTGGAGAAACAGTCTACAACGATGAACAGTCCATGTTCGTTTGTAACACCTTACAGCCTGGCTGTAACCAGGCCTGCTATGACCAGGCCTTCCCCATCTCACACATTAGGTACTGGGTGTTCCAGATCATCATGGTGTGCTGCCCCAGTCTCTGCTTCATCACCTACTCTGTGCACCAGTCTGCCAAGCAGAAGGAGCGCGGCTCCTCCACCATATTCCTGTCTCTGGACAGAGACAACGACCCCAAGAGGGACAACAGCAAAAAGATCAAGAACACCATCGTGAACGGAGTCCTGCAGAATACAGAGAACTCCAACAAGGAGACTGAGCCTGACTGCATGGAGGTCAAAGACATACCTAACCCTCCACTGAGGAACACTAAGTCTAAGATGAGACGGCAGGAGGGCATCTCCAGATTCTACATTATCCAGGTGGTGTTCAGGAACGGCCTGGAGATTGGCTTTCTGGTGGGTCAGTATTTCCTGTATGGATTCAACGTCCCAGCGGTGTACGAGTGTGATCGATACCCCTGCATTAAAGACGTAGAGTGTTACGTGTCCAGGCCCACAGAGAAGACAGTGTTCCTGGTCTTCATGTTCGCAGTCAGTGGGATCTGTGTGGTCCTAAACCTGGCCGAGCTGAACCACCTGGGCTGGAGGAAGATAAAGACTGCTGTGAGAGGCGTGCAGGCCCGCAGGAAGTCCATCTATGAGATCCGGAATAAAGACCCGCCCCGGAGGAGTATGCCCAGCTTTGCACGCACTCAGTCTGTTGACTCTGCTTACGTGTGACAAGACAAGACTGCTAGGTGGACACAATGGTTGCAGGACAGACACAAAGAGGACATGACAGGGTTGCAGGACAGACATGACGAGGCTGCAGGACGGACATGACGAGGCTGCAGGACGGACGTGACGAGGCTGCAGGACAAACATGACGAGGCTGCAGGACAAACATGACGTGGCTGCAGGGCAGATGTGACGTGGCTGCAGGACAGACGTGACGAGGCTGCAGGACAGACGTGACGAGGCTGCAGGACGGACATGACGAGGCTGCAGGACGGACATGACGAGGCTGCAGGACAGACATGACGGGGCTACAGGACGGACATGACGAGGCTGCAGGACAGACATGACGAGGCTGCAGGACAAACATGACGAGGCTGCAGGACAAACATGACGTGGCTGCAGGACAGATGTGACGTGGCTGCAGGACAGACGTGACGAGGCTGCAGGACAGACATGACGAGGTTGCAGGACAGACATGACGAGGTTGCAGGACAGACATGACAAGGCTGCAGGACAGACATGACGAGGCTGCAGGACAGACGTGACGAGGCTGCAGGACATGACGAGGCTGCAGGACAGACATGACAAGGCTGCAGGACAGACATGACGAGGCTGCAGGACAGACGTGACGAGGCTGCAGGACGGACATGACGAGGCTGCAGGACGGACATGACGAGGCTGCAGGACGGACATGACGAGGCTGCAGGACAAACATGACGAGGCTGCAGGACAGACATGACGAGGCTGGTTTCTGGTTTCACCTGGTTTCTGTTTGTATTTTTAACTGAGCCTACATGTGGCCTACGCTGCTCCTTGTTTTCACACCTGTGTGACACCAGGTGTGTTTCCAGAGCTGTGCACTTACTAACACTGGTCAAACCAGTGTGGACCTTTAACCTGATGATGAAGATGATCTCTGCTCTTCCTCCTGAAAGTGCCTAACATGTTCATACTGTATATTACATGTTGATAGATAAATGATGTCCTCCAGGTTCAATGATGAGAGTTTTTATCTGTTATATCAAGCTGGTCTCCAGCAGCTGTTCCTTATCATGATTTTTATTCTGATAATAAATGATTGTTTTTGATAAAAACGACCCCATGCTGTGATTTAATGTCTGACAGGTGATGAAAAGTGAAAGACTTAAACACTTTCCATCCACAGAGTTTATGCTGCAAGCCAGATGAGACACATGCAACATAAATACAGCAGAAATCCAGTCTATCCTCTGACAGTAACTGTGTGAGTTATGACTGTCTACAATGAGTGAGACCTGGTCGTCTGTCTGTGATGCTGTCTGAAGATAGATAGATAGATAGATAGATAGATAGATAGATAGATAGATAGATAGATAGATAGATAGATAGATAGATAGATAGATAGATACTTTATTGATCCCGAGGGAAATTCAGGAACTGTAGAACTGTATCTACACCGTGGTTACACAGACCGGATGGCTCTTCCATTTGTGTATAAACGCTGTTTAGTTGAGGGACTATAGACTGGTGTAGTTTTGAGTCCTAAAACCAGGAAGTGAGTTAGCATGTTAGCTCCATGGGTTCTAACCTCTAAAAGTCAATGTGGATTTTGAATGTGTTTGTGTTTAGATGCCTGAAATAAGGTCTGTGGTTAACACGAGCTGAAGAGATGTTTTGTTAGAAAAGATAAACTACGTTAGCTAAGACCCCACTTGAGAATTTTAAAGTTTTTACACAAACTTTAAACTGCGGTTGCTAACGAGTAGCTAACTGAAACTACAGTGGTTGTCACAGACATTAAACGTCATCACACTGGGAACTCTCTCCCTAATCCTCCTTACAGCCTCTAGTCATGTTTTTCAGTGTTCTTGTAAATATTAGGTTAATAAACAACTTATTAAGCTAACGTTTAGCTATCTTGTCAAATCCGATGATTAGATCGATGAAGCATAACGGTCGTGACGTCATTACAAACTGACCGCGGTGTAGTTTGGTAGCGCATAACGTTAGCTTTTTACTTCTCTTGGCTGCATTAACTCTTCAGACTTCATATAAATGATGTTCATCTGTAAAGATTATCCTGCTGAACTAAACAACAACGCGTCAGAAATGTGTGTTTGACGCAGAGCTTATTTTCTGCAATGATCCAAAATCCAATGTAAAAATCCCATAGACGAATCTTCGTAGGAACCACAGGCGCCATTTTTTTGTGTTGGCCTTCAAAAATACGTCATTACTATACGAGTCTATAGAAGAATACTGTACTCACTCCTTTTTTAAATGTAACGATAGCGTTTTAGATCATGCTCATTTTATGTAAATGTATGAATGTGAAGCTACAAGCTAACGAAAGAGCACTTCCATTAGCCTGCTAGCACAACAAAACAACTCAAGTTCTTTTTGTTTCGGGTACAATCACTTCTATCTGAAGCAGTTCCACTGCCCGCTTCCATCGCTGCAACACCTGTTGACCTGATAACTGCTCTCATATCTGGCAAACCCAGGGGCGTCCAAAACGGCCTTCAAAGCCCCGCCTACCTTCTCTGGTCCAATCAGATCCAGAGCATTCAGGAGCAGAATCTAAAGTTAGAAGGAGGACATACTGGCTGCTGCATTGTTGTCAGAGAAGCTTCAACACAGCAGGTTTCCTTCATCATCACAGAGGAAGAGAGCAGCTCTCTGATTGGACACAGACTGACATGATAGCAGAAGAGTCAGTTTCCTTTGTGACGCCCCCTGAATACCAGCCACAGAGTTAAGTGACCAAAGAGGAGACACACAGACATGGGTGGATATCAGTGAGTGGATAAAGGTCAGAGGAGGCTTTATTTTATCATCCCTGCCTCCAAATGGAACAGGCATCATTTTACATCTTCACCATCCAAGACCTCAGCATGATAAACATGTAAGAGCAGCTAGAATGATGTATTGTCATGTTTCTGGATCACAGCAGGCTGCACTGTGTACTTTTATACATGTAGTTCATCATGTCCTACCTGCTGTCAGCTGTCACTGTCTGACTCCAACATCAGGCACATCTGGCCGTCCCTCCATGAACCATCTGGGAATATTAGTGAATTTATTTACAGCACAACTGGGTCTGTCCCATTTAATCACTCCGCCGCACAGAAGCGTGTGTGGATTATCAGATTAACGTCTGTCTGTCTGTCTGTCTGTCTGTCTGTGTGTCTGTCTGTCTGTCTGTCTGTCTGTCTGTCTGTCTGTCTGTCGGTCTGATGAAGGTAAACCCTCTGATGGTGATTGGTTAAAGCCTTACTTCTTCTTCATCCAAAGTCCTTCGAGGTGCAACATGTTTTTCGGGGCAGGCGTCTTTAAATTAGAACGTTTTATGAAGATTTATGTTTCATACAAGTGAAAATGTTTTTTTGAAAGGTCAGAGAAAACGTGAAGGATTGTGATCTGATTCTGTTTTTATTTGTTTGTGTGTATGACAGAGAATGAGCTGTTTGACTGTAATCATGCAGAGCCTCATCCAGTGTCCCAGCAGGCTGGATTTATGGACCAGGTTTTCATAGCAGTCTAGTTTTCCCTGCTCATGTTGATGGTGTTGTTGTTCTATAAAAAACAAGATGTTATATCTGCTGCAAAGGTAAACTGCAGTAGGAGTGAACGCCTCCTCGTTCTTCCTCAAAGCCTGGTCTGTGACAGAGATGGCTTCAGATACCAAGGCTTCTTCATAGTGGAGGAAAATGTGGTCAAAAAGAAGTGCGAAAACGTTTTGACACTGAAGGGCCAGAAGCTAGGAGCAAGGAGAGAGAGAGGGAGGGTTCAACCTGACCCCCGCGGACACTGGACCTCAACCTCAGAGCTCAGGGGTCCCCTCCTGGACCCAAAGTACCAGGATGTGTGAGAAACATAAACAAGAGGAACGTGTGTGATCGAGCCCACAGACTCAAACCCCTGAGTGCACTAAATGTTTTCCTTCAGGTCACAGTTTCCCTCAGTGCTTCCTCTCTCTCTGCAGAAACACGCTGCCCCCTTGTGGTCAAACTGCAGCAGCACATTAGAGAGAGCAGCGCTGGGTTTCAGCTGAAGTTTCATGTTGTTGAAGTGGTCAAATATTAAAGTGCAAAATGTTAAAGCTCATGATTATGATTGTGACCCCGCGTTGATGTTATTAATTCCGTATTGATCACTGTTCTTTGGATTCATTTTTAATCAAACCCTCCTTTCTGTCATTCATGCAATGAGTCACTGTGACCACTAGATGGTGACATATCTCTGCAGTTTAAGGGGAATGGTCATTAAAAAGACTTTATTTTCATACCTGTAATAACAGTATATCTACACTGTAATAAATACACATGTAATTATCATATCAATAATCATCATCTTCTGTGTGTGTGTGTGTGTGTGTGTGTGTGTGTGTGTGTGCGTGTGTGTGTGTGTGTGTGTGTGTGTGTGTGTGCGTGGCTGAGCTGTCTACCAAACACGGTAAACATACAGCCTTATTGATGAAGATGATGAAGAGTGTGGTGTCTGAGGATGGAGCCGAGCCACTCGTCCTTTCCTCTGAAGGAGCCAGTTGATGAAGACGAGGATGAAGATGATGGAGAGTGAGGCCTGTGAGGTTGGCAGCCTCGGGTCGGGTAATCGAGGGTTAAAGGTCTAATTATCAGGATACCACACTTCTTAGACCTTCGAGAAGAGCTTGGAGGGAGCCAGTTAATGATGAAGAGGATGAAGAGGAAGATGATGCTGTGTAGTCTCTGCACACTCAGTCTGAGCTGTGTGCTCTCTGCACACTCAGTCTGAGCTGTGTGCTCTCTGTCTGCACACTCAGTCTGAGCTGTGTGCTCTCTGTCTGCACACTCAGTCTGAGCTGTGTGCTCTCTGTCTGCACACTCAGTCTGAGCTGTGTGCTCTCTGCCTGCACACTCAGTCTGAGCTGTGTGCTCTCTGCCTGCACACTAAGTCTGGGCTGTGTGCTCTCTGCCTGCACACTCAGTCTGAGCTGTGTGCTCTCTGCCTGCACACTCAGTCTGAGCTGTGTGCTCTCTGCCTGCACACTCAGTCTGGGCTGTGTGCTCTCTGCCTGCACACTCAGTCTGAGCTGTGTGCTCTCTGCCTGCACACTCAGTCTGAGCTGTGTGCTCTCTGCCTGCACACTCAGTCTGAGCTGTGTGCTCTCTGCCTGCACACTCAGTCTGGGCTGTGTGCTCTCTGCCTGCACACTCAGTCTGGGCTGTGTGCTCTCTGCCTGCACACTCAGTCTGAGCTGTGTGCTCTCTGCACACTCAGTCTGAGCTGTGTGCTCTCTGCCTGCACACTCAGTCTGAGCTGTGTGCTCTCTGCCTGCACACTAAGTCTGGGCTGTGTGCTCTCTGCCTGCACACTCAGTCTGAGCTGTGTGCTCTCTGCCTGCACACTCAGTCTGAGCTGTGTGCTCTCTGCCTGCACACTCAGTCTGGGCTGTGTGCTCTCTGCCTGCACACTCAGTCTGAGCTGTGTGCTCTCTGCACACTCAGTCTGAGCTGTGTGCTCTCTGCACACTCAGTCTGGGCTGTGTGCTCTCTGCCTGCACACTAAGTCTGGGCTGTGTGCTCTCTGCCTGCACACTAAGTCTGGGCTGTGTGCTCTCTGCCTGCACACTCAGTCTGAGCTGTGTGCTCTCTGCCTGCACACTCAGTCTGAGCTGTGTGCTCTCTGCCTGCACACTCAGTCTGAGCTGTGTGCTCTCTGCACACTCAGTCTGGGCTGTGTGCTCTCTGCCTGCACACTCAGTCTGGGCTGTGTGCTCACTGCACACTCAGTCTGAGCTGTGTGCTCTCTGCACACTCAGTCTGAGCTGTGTGCTCTCTGTCTGCACACTCAGTCTGAGCTGTGTGCTCTCTGTCTGCACACTCAGTCTGGGCTGTGTGCTCTCTGCACACTCAGTCTGAGCTGTGTGCTCTCTGCCTGCACACTCAGTCTGGGCTGTTGTTTGATGACGTGTCTTCACTGACACGTGAGAAGTGAAGCTGAAAAAAGGAGCTGCTTGGCGGGGCCTTCATCATCGTCATCATTGTGCTGTGTGGTAGCGGCTCTGCTGAGGGTAGAATAACAACCTGTGTGGCCTGCTGCGTGCTCAGTGGGCACGAGGGCTCGTTGACGTCACGTCATTTCAGAATGAAGTTGATCTTAAATGTTTGTGAGAATATTCCTGCATCATCTGAAATAAGGATTTAAGGACTTCACTCCAAGTCTTCTTCACGTCTTGTCTTGAAGTCACTTCCTGTGGCCGGCCTCTTTCCTCCCCCACCCCACCCCGTCGTCCAGTGTCATGGCTGCAGCTGGAGGTCCGGGCGCCATGATGGATGTGACATTAACAGGAAATGAAGGCGAGGAGCTGCGACCCCCTCGTCCCGCCGCTGCATTTGTCACTGAGACCGCTGCTGACTAAGATTAATGATGACCAGAGTCTGTGTGTGTGTGTGTGTGAGTGTGTGTGAGTGTCTGTGTGTGTGTCTGTGTGTGTGTGTGTGTGTGTGTGTGTCTGTGTGTGAGAGAGTGTGTGTGTGTGTGTGTGTGTGTGTGTGTGTGTCTGTGTGTGTGTGTGTGTGTGTCTGTGTGTGTGAGAGTGTGTGTGTGTGTGTCTATGTCTGTGTGTGAGAGAGAGTGTGTGTGTGAGTGTCTGTGTGTGAGAGAGAGTGTGTGTGTGAGTGTCTGTGTGTGTGTCTGTGTGTGTGTGTATTTGTGAGGGTGTGTGTGTGTGTGTGAGTGTCTGTGTTTCTGTGTGTGTGTGAGAGAGTGTGTGTGTGTGTGTGAGTGTCTGTGTTTCTGTGTGTGTGTGAGAGAGTGTGTGTTTGATTGTGTTTGTGTGAGAGAGTGAGTGTGTGTTTCTTTGTTCGTGTGTGTGTGTGTGTGTGTGTGTGTGTGAGAGAGTGAGTATATGTGAGTGTGAGTGTATGTGTGAGTGCGTGTCCTTGGGTGTGTGTGTGTGTTTCTTTGTATGTGTACACAAAGAGTGTGTTATAAAATATTCTGATTAATATTTTAATTATTCTGTGAAATCAGATTGAATCTGTTTCATAATTAAAGGGGAAGCTGTGTGTGTGTGTGTGGGGGGGGGGGGGGGTGCAGTGGTGCATGCTGGGAGGACCTTGTTCTGTTCTATGGAGGGGGGTGGTCAGTGAGGAAGAGTAGGAGGATGAAGAAAACGCTCTGCTGCACAGGAACTGTTTATCTGACAGAGCGAGGGGGGGGAGAGAGAGACTCCCCCATCATCCATCATCCTGACAAACACACACACACACACACACACACACACACACACACACACACACACACACAGACAGACCCACACAGACACACACAGACACAAACACACACACACACACACACACACACACACACACACACACACACACACACACACACACACACACACACAGACAGACCCACACAGACACACACAGACACAAACACACACACACACACACACACACACACACACACACACACACAGACAGACACACACACACACACACACACACACACACACACACAGACAGACACACACACACACACACAGACAGACAGAGACACAGATGTTCGGGTGGAGGTATTAACTGGTGCTGGGACTTTAACATGTTAATTACACATTACGTTTTACATGTCATCAGTTGGTTTCACAAACGGCCTGGAGCTGGTTGTTGTCGTGGTTACACTGATGCACACGTGTAGCTAAAGGCTGACGGACACTTGAGCCTTGATAACAGCAAACAGAGAAAGACTTTACATACCACTGAAGCAATTCAACCAGTACCATCGCATGTCACAGCGAGCACACACATGATATATGGAGACGCCTCATCCAAGATGGCACCCGCACTGATACGCTCCAACAGACCACGTCAGTCTATGAGGGTCTATGTACATTATGTCTATGAGGGTCTATGTACATTATGTCTATGAGGGTCTATGAGGGTCTATGTAGATTATGTCTATGATGGTCTATGAGGGTCTATGTACATTATGTCTATGAGGGTCTATGAGGGTCTATGTACATTATGTCTATGATGGTCTATGAGGGTCCATGTACATTTTGTCTGTCAGGGTCTATGTATATTATGTCTATGAGGGTCTATGAGATTCTATGTATATTATGTCTATGAGATTCTATGTATATTATGTCTATGATGGTCTATGTATATTATGTCTATGATGGTCTATGTATATGATGTCTGTCAGGGTCTATGTATATTATGTCTATGAGGTCTATGTACATTATGTCTATGAGGGTCTATGTACATTATGTCTATGATGGTCTATCTAAATTATGTCTATGAGGGTCTATGAGGGTCTATGTATATTATGTCTATGATGGTCTATGTATATTATGTCTATGAGGGTCTATGAGGGTCTATGTATATTATGTCTATGATGGTCTATGTACATCATGTCTATGATGGTCTATGTACATCATGTCTATGATGGTCTATGTACATTATGTCTATGATGGTCTATGTATATTATGTCTATGAGGGTCTATGTATATTATGTCTATGAGGGTCTATGTACATCATGTCTATGATGGTCTATGTACATTATGTCTATGATGGTCTATGTATATTATGTCTATGAGGGTCTATGTATATTATGTCTATGAGGGTCTATGTATATTATGTCTATGATGGTCTATGTACATTATGTCTATGATGGTCTCTGTACATCATGTCTATGATGGTCTATGTACATTATGTCTATGAGGGTCTATGTACATTATGTCTATGATGGTCTCTGTACATCATGTCTATGATGGTCTATGTACATCATGTCTATGATGGTCTATGTACATTATGTCTATGAGGGTCTATGTACATCATGTCTATGATGGTCTATGTACATTATGTCTATGAGGGTCTATGTACATTATGTCTATATGATGGTCTATATACATTATGTCTGTCAGGGTCTATGTATATTATGTCTATGAGGGTCTATGAGATTCTATGTATATTATGTCTATGAGATTCTATGTATATTATTTCTATGAGGGTCTATGTATATGATGTCTATGAGGGTCTATGTATATTATGTCTATGATGGTCTATGTATATTATGTCTATGATGGTCTATGTATATGATGTCTGTCAGGGTCTATGTATATTATGTCTATGAGGTCTATGTACATTATGTCTATGAGGGTCTATGTACATTATGTCTATGATGGTCTATGTATATTATGTCTATGAGGGTCTATGAGGGTGTATGTATATTATGTCTATGATGGTCTATGTACATCATGTCTATGATGGTCTATGTACATCATGTCTATGATGGTCTATGTATATTATGTCTATGATGGTCTATGTACATTATGTCTATGATGGTCTGTGTACATTATGTCTATGAGGGTCTATGTATATTATGTCTATGATGGTCTATGTACATCATGTCTATGATGGTCTATGTACATTATGTCTATGAGGGTCTATGTACATCATGTCTATGATGGTCTATGTACATCATGTCTATGATGGTCTATGTACATTATGTCTATGAGGGTCTATGTACATTATGTCTATGATGGTCTATGTATATTATGTCTATGATGGTCTATGTACATCATGTCTATGATGGTCTATGTACATTATGTCTATGATGGTCTATGTATATTATGTCTATGATGGTCTATGTATATTATGTCTATGATGATCTATGTACATTATGTCTATGATGGTCTATGTACATTATGTCTATGAGGGTCTATGTACATCATGTCTATGATGGTCTATGTACATCATGTCTATGATGGTCTATGTACATCATGTCTATGATGGTCTATGTACATTATGTCTATGAGGGTCTATGAGGGTCTATGTACATTATGTCTATATGATGGTCTATGTACATTATGTCTATATGATGGTCTATGTACATTATGTCTATATGATGGTCTATGTACATTATGTCTATGAGGGTCTATGTACATTATGTCTATGATGGTCTATGTACATTATGTCTATGAGGGTCTATGTACATTATGTCTGTCAGGGTCTATGTACATTATATCTATGAGGGTGCTAGCATTAGCAGCTCCGGTACGAGTACAGACAAGAAGCGTTTGCAGCCCAAACTCGACCAAGCCTGAAATTCACCGGCTGAACTGATGTGATTAATTTGTATTAATGAATTAGAACGCTGTGAGTAAATTCCTTTTTGAAATCAAGTCCCGCCCCTCGTGTTAATAAAACATGAAGACACCTTCTTGACTCTCAGCTGAAAGTGTTGGCATGATCCTAAAGCGTTCCTGCTCCTCAGTTTGTAGGAGGAATTGATGTTCTGTGGAAAATGTTGATTTGATCTAAATAAGTTTAATTGTATTTATTTTTCAGAGTTGTCTGTTTGTTCATACTCACTCTTTGAAAATGTTTTGAGGAAACAGAAGACGCTCTCTGTCTGCATGCTTCTCTCTGTGTGTGTGTGTGTCTCCCCGCCCTCTTTGTGTCGGCGGACAGGTGTGTAACTGGATGATGAATGGCCCTGTTCCTCCGTATAATTGGCTGTTGGATCCTGCTCTCAGACCGGCTGTGTGTCTGCTGGGCGGCGTTCTCATCTGTCAATCACCGACCTGCTGCTGGCCGGCCGTCCCCTGATAGCGATGCTAATGCTGCTTCCTCGCGCCTCATTGGCTGAGCCTGAGCTGGTCTGAGCTGATCCATTACAGCGCTGACAGTTACGATCAGGGCCAAACACGGGGATCCCGGGCTAAACGTTATTTGACCGCGGCTGTCAGGGTGGAGCGTGCGGGCGGAGCGGCAGTGATGGATGAGGACGCCTCAGTGACTGTGTGTTTGTGAACCGATCCATCACTCACAGATCGTCTGATTGTTGGTCAGACCGCTCGTTCCTCCTCTCACTCAGATGGGGAGGAAACATTCAAACGATGGTCAGAATGTTCTCCACGGTCTGAGCTTTACAGATGAACTCCTACTGACCAACGCTGCGCTCACACCTGGAGGAAAACGCTGCGCTCACACCTGGAGGAAAACGCTGCGCTCACACCTGGAGGAAAACGCTGCGCTCACACCTGGAGGAAAACGCTGCGTTTACACCTGGAGGAAAACGCTGCGCTCACACCTGGAGGAAAACGCTGCGTTCACACCTGGAGGAAAACGCTGCGTTCACACCAGTCACCTGAACTTGACATGTAAAACATCCATGCACTCAAGTTCTGACCATATTATCTCAAACACAAGGACAGATCCACGTCCACCTCGTCCCTCTGACCAAACACACCTTCACCTTCCTGCTCAAAGGTCAAAGGTTGCTCAGATGGGTCAGTCCACAGCAGGAAAGGTTCTCATGTCACTGCCGGTGTCCCTCAGGGTTCTGTCCTTCTGTCCATATGTGGCCATATCTTCTATATATATAACATCCAGTTCCATTGCTTCACAGAAGACACCCAGCTCTACATGTCCACCAAACCCTCCTCCTCCATCCCACCTCCTTTCCTTTCTGTTTGCCTTCAATAAATCAAATCCTTAAACTTGACCAAACCGAGGTTCTCCTCATCGGCACCAATCTGCTGTTTCAACATGTGAATGTTTTTCTCTCACTACTGATCACTCCTCAGTTTCTTCCTCCCCTCAGGTTGAGAATCCAAGCTGACATCAGTAATGTCACTCTGTCTGCTTATTTCCATCTGTGTAACAGTAATCCTCTCTGCCCCCCCTCACACACACACCCAGCATGCTAACACACTCGTTTCAGTGACTACTGCAGCTCCCTTCTCTTTTAACGGGTCCAGAACTCTGCCCACAGATCCGCCCCCATTAATCCCGTTCCAGTTTACGTAGCTGGTCTTCTGGCTTCATTGATACGTATAGCTGAGTATTGTCTACATAACAATGAACATGTATGGAGTGTGTCCTCATCATCTCACCCAGAGGAAGCATATAAAATGTAAAGACTCTCACAGCTGATGAAGCACTGACAGGACGGGTCCTCTTTCTGGAGGAGCCACTGATGGAAGGTGGAAGTCATTGTTGACCATTCAGTCCCGGTCCGACCTATCAGAGTCTGAGATACCTACTTCAGCTCCACACAGTGTTTCGGGTTCATTAGGACATCACAAACTGAGGATAACATCGACAAAAAGAGAGGAGGGGGGGGGGGGGGGGGAGTCAGCAGGGTCAGGGGCTGCAAAGATCTGCCAACTTCAGAGAGAGGAACTGTCCTACACACTTGACAACAGAGGAGCCAAAACTGTCAGGTGAAGAACCTGTGATGACAGGTGTCACTTTGAATCTGGAGTCGAGGTCGGCACTGAGAGGTTAGAGTCCGAACGTCCGTATGAATCCTCCTCTGACCCCCCCCCCCCCCGCCCAAATCATCCTCTGCCCCCGTCATGGAGAGAACTGTGGATCCAGAGCAGGATTGACAGAGCTGCAGGCGCTGACAGAACAGCAGCTTCAGTTGAAAGTAAACTGGAGGGACACTGAGTCTGATCACCTTATTATCTTCATCATCTCCATCTTCATCATCTTCATTCGAACTTTTGTTCATCTGTTTTCTCAGTGTTGTCTTAATAAACTGTTTTATGAATGTTTCTTCTTGCAGAACCTCCATCAGCTTGTGTTTTCGTTCTGGGGAAGGGTCATGAGTAAAGCTCCGTTTGTGCATCGTGTGATGATGCAGGTTTCTGCAGAGCTCTGACCCACATTTCACACTGACACACACACATGTTTCCGGCAGCTCTCAAAACGCATTTATCTTCATTTATGGTGTGCAGCGCTTAAAGCAGAGTCTGCATCCTGCTTTAGTTCAGCCTGCAGCAGGATACAGGAAGGTGCAACATGGTGCAGAGAGGTGCAGCAAGAAGCTTTAGTGTGCATCAGGATTAAATGACACTGAAATAACACAAATGACAAAATATGACAGGCAGAATCAAACCAATAATTAAACTGTGGAAGAATATTGTCAATGGTTTCGTACAAAATCAGACGATAATTCTGTCATGTTTTCAGACGTTTGTGTGTTTGACAAACACACATTTAAAAATGTAAATTCAGCTTTTCCAGCTCTGCAGGTCGACGGCTCATTAGCAGAGAGAAAGAAAACAAACAAACAAATAAAACAGTTTGTCTGTTTGTTTTGTTTCGTCTGAACTGCACATGGGTTTTATTTCAAACTAACACACACAGGTCTTTAAAGGCACCAGTATGTGACAACCCGGGGTGAGAATGTGATGGTAAGGCAGGAAGCAGACCCTTTCACAATAAAACACATTGCTGTGGCTCTTCATCAGAGAGTGTTTATTTGGTGTGAGTGCGCACTCGATGATAAAAAAACACAGTTTTTAACATTTTTGTAAAAAGTGATGAACACAAACTTGAACTGTTTCTTTTGTTTACAAATCTGTTTTAGAAAACGTTTGTGTCAAGGGTCAAAGGTCACTCTAACATCTACAGACACACACAAACATTTATTTACAAATACAAAACGTCAAAACGTCACTTGCTCCTATGGTGATACAGTACACCCGTACCAACAAAATAAATAAATAAATAAATAATTTAAAGGGAATGTAGAGGAGTGAGACCTCCCATAGTCAAATCTCTGCTAAGTATTTCTTCGTTGGGGGGGGGGGTGTTCCATGGTGATCCTCTGCGGCATGCCCCCTGTGTGTAAGTGTGTTGGTGGAGGGGTGATCCAGTCCGATGGGGTATGTGGTCCTCTGCTCACAGCGTGATAGAAGAAGAGCCCTGAGTCACCATGGAGACCTGCCGATGGGAGGGGGAGTTCAGATGAGTACGGATGTAAATCCAAATACTTTCAGATATTTCAAGATGTATAAGACTACACTCCCCCTTGCTGGGGCCCCGCTATGAACCAATGTGAAGCCTGGTTTTATTTCTGAACTTTAAGAGAGTGAAACTGCTTCCATGGTAACGATGATAGTGTTTGCTCTTGTCTTTGAGCCATCCTTTCTCGCTCCATTTAGTGAGCAAGCTCATGCAACGCGCAGACCACAGCATGAGAGTACAACTCTGTTAACATGAGAGTATAACTCTGTTAACATGAGAGTATAGCTCTGTTAACATGAGCGTATAAATCTGTTAACATGAGAGTATAGCTCTGTTAACATGAGCGTATAAATCTGTTAACATGAGAGTATAGCTCTGTTAACATGACAGTATAGCTCTGTTAACATGAGAGTATAAATCTGTTAACATGACAGTATAGCTCTGTTAACATGAGAGTATAAATCTGTTAACATGAGAGTATAGCTCTGTTAACATGAGCGTATAAATCTGTTAACATGAGAGTATAGCTCTGTTAACATGAGCGTATAAATCTGTTAACATGAGAGTATAGCTCTGTTAACATGACAGTATAGCTCTGTTAACATGAGAGTATAAATCTGTTAACATGACAGTATAGCTCTGTTAACATGAGAGTATAACTCTGCTAACATGAGAGTAAAATTCTGTTAGCATGAGAGTATAACTCTGTTAGCATGAGAGTATAGCTCTGTTAACATGAGAGTATAGCTCTGTTAACATGAGAGTATAGCTCTGTTAACATGAGAGTATAACTCTGTTAACATGAGAGTATAGCTCTGTTAACATGAGAGTATAGCTCTGTTAACATGAGAGTATAACTCTGCTAACATGAGAGTAAAACTCTGTTAACATGAGAGTATAACTCTGTTAGCATGAGAGTATAACTCTGTTAACATGAGAGTACAGCTCTGTTAGCATGAGAGTATAACTCTGTTAATATGAGAGTATAACTCTGTTAGCATGAGAGTAAAACTCTGTTAGCATGAGAGTATAGCTCTGTTATCATGAGAGTATAACTCTGCTAACATGAGAGTATAACTCTGCTAACATAAGAGTAAAACTCTGTTAACATGAGAGTATAACTCTGTTAGCATGAGAGTATAGCTCTGTTATCATGAGAGTATAACTCTGCTAACATGAGAGTATAACTCTGCTAACATAAGAGTAAAACTCTGTTAACATGAGAGTATAAGTCTGTTAACATGAGAGTATAGCTCTGCTAGCATGAGAGTATAACTCTGTTAGCATGAGAGTATAAATCTGTTAGCATGAGAGTATAACTCTGTTAACATGAGAGTATAGCTCTGTTAGCATGAGAGTATAAGTCTGTTAACATGAGAGTATAGCTCTGCTAGCATGAGAGTATAACTCTGTTAGCATGAGAGTATAACTCTGTTAGCATGAGAGTATAACTCTGGTAGCATGAGAGTATAACTCTGTTAGCATGAGAGTATCACTCTGTTAGCATGAGAGTATAGCTCTGTTAGCATGAGAGTATAGCTCTGTTAACATGAGTATAACTCTGTTAGCATGAGAGTATAACTCTGTTAGCATGAGAGTATAGCTCTGTTAGCATGAGAGTATAACTATGGTAGCATGAGAGTATAGCTCTGTTAACATGAGTATAACTCTGTTAGCATGAGAGTATAGCTCTGTTAGCATGAGAGTATAGCTCTGTTAACATGAGTATAACTCTGTTAGCATGAGAGTATAGCTCTGTTAGCATGAGAGTATAACTCTGTTAGCATGAGAGTATAAATCTGTTAGCATGAGAGTATCACTCTGTTAGCATGAGAGTATAACTCTGTTAGCATGAGACTATCACTCTGTTAGCATGAGAGTATAGCTCTGTTAGCATGAGAGTATCACTCTGTTAGCATGAGAGTATAGCTCTGTTAGCAAGAGAGTATCACTCTGTTAGCATGAGAGTATCACTCTGTTAGCATGAGAGTATGACTCCATGCTGAATAAAGCTGCAGATAGCTTCTCTCCTTATTCACACTTTAAACAAGAGCTAACTGTGAATATCAGCAGAACTCTTCTTTGAGAATTAGAGCGCACTAAAAGTATGCAAAGTTGTCCCCCCTGACATCATCATCCTACGTGATCAGGTAGCATACTTTGTTTACAAGACAGGCAGACTCAAAGGTAAAAATGATAGAAAATGAAGGGACGCACTGTGGAGTCCGTGTGTGCACATGGAGAACAACACAAAGAACAGGACGGCTGCTTTACTGACTTTGAGGCTTATTCATGTTTGTCAGATACAGCCGGGATTTCTTGATCAGGAGGCTGTCCACGCTGAGTATACAGTGTGCCAGGGTAAAGGAAGTGATTAAGCACAGAGCAGAGCGCTCACTCGAAGTGTGCTTAGGCAGGGTACGGATTACCTGGTGTGATTGCACTAAACTCAGAGATGGAGCAGATTTCTGAATGATTTATGGAGATATTGGAAACTGATTATTCTGTGAATCAGAGCCTCAGTGTTTACATACTCATGTACATGTGTCATTATTTAACATATAAATAATGAAATGGTTGAAATGGTTCACTCGTATGGTTATGGTTCAACTTTTATCGTGTATGAATTTTCGTATGACTACAAACATGGCTGCTGTCATCATAGTGACAGTGTCACGCTTTAATGAAAATACCGTTTGTTTAATGATCCAAAAGAGAAATGATTACATGCAGGTTGCTTAGTACACAATGATGTTTCTTTTCTGTCAGAGAGAGGGAGGGTATCAGAGAGAGAGGGGTATCAGGCAGGGAGGGAGGGTATCAGACAGGGAGGGGTGTAACAGACAGTGTGGGGGGTATCAGGCAGGGAGGGGTGTAACAGACAGAGAGGGGGTATCAGACAGGGAGGGGTGTAACAGACAGAGAGGGGGGTAACAGACAGAGAGGGGGGGTATCAGGCTTTGGGGAGAAAAATGTGTCTTATTTCCATATAAAGAGCTCTATTAATCACTCTGAGTGTCATTACAGCGAGGCTCATTGAGCTCAGCAGCTCTTAAATAAAACTCAGAGCTCCATTCCTTCAGCCTGCCATACATCTTCATTTATAACTGTCAGTGGTGGTGGGGGGGGATCATCGAGTGTGTGTCGGCTGAATATTTTTAATACTTTATAATTGATCTCAGAATCTCCCCTACCCGACTCTAAAAAGGGATATGTTTAAATATTCTCTCGTTGATTGCAGATTTAAAAAACGTTGCAGAATAAATCTACAGGGACACAAAACATTTCTGAAATAGAAAACTGAAAATATTTGCAGTGTTATGACATACAAGTGACATACGTTACTTACATAACCCTGTGAGAGATTCAGGCCTCGGTGGGCAGCTCTACATGTAGTGCCACTGTCCATCCATCCCCATGTTCATCCCCATGCCACCCATTGGACCTGACAGGAAGAAATAGAGGACAGAAGAGGACACCAAGAGGACACAATGAGGACAGACAGAAAAAAGATGTTGACAGAAGATCTCCAGGAAATACAAACATGTGAACCATCACACTGTCTAGAAGATCTGTGATATTTAAACGTCCTGATGTTGTCTTACCTCCTCTGAGGCCCATGTGCTGCTGTCCGTCAAGTACGAAGCCACCCATTGGCTGGCCGTCTGGACTGTAGGCGGTACTCTGACTCACTGAGACGACAGGGCACAGTGTAAGAGAGACGAACACACACACACTCACACACCCACACAATCTGAAGTATAGCCGTTATTCTGAAAATATCTAGATAATGTCAGAATATTGTCCTGTGGAGAAGACCATACTGCAACAGAAAACATTATGCAGCTGCTTCAGTCCGTACATGGAGATAGTAGGCGCATACATAGACTCTATGCACCGTTCAGCAGTCAGACAATAAACGTCCCTCTTCCTGCATCTTTCAGACTTGCAGCAGAAAAAATACTTGCGTTCTGGCAGGAGAAACTGTCGGTTGACTGTTTGCATTAAAACATGAAACTCCCTTCAGCGAACATCAGGAGTGTTAAAACCTAATGTTAGTACTTTGATTTCAGACTTACCTGCTCTGTTGGACTGATCGATCATTGGCTGAACTATTCTCCTCCTCGCATTGATGAACCTGAAACAAAAAACAGTTATGCAAATGTGTAGATACATCCTGTCACATGACTTTCACCACAGGTGTGATCAATAAAAAAGGGAGCTTTTCACAACCACACTGTTTCATTTGAACAGTGTGGTAAGAAAGTAAACATGTTTATTTCTGCTGAGTCTGTGTGTGAGTGTGTGAGTGTGTGAGTGTGTGTGTGTGTGTGTGTGTGTGTGTGTGTGTGTGTGTGTGTGTGTGTGTGTGTGTGTCTGTGTGTGTGTCTCACCAGTTGTTGACCTGCAGGATGGTGAGGCCTGTGTCCTGAGCAAGCTGCTTCTTCTGCTCCTCTGATGGGTACGGGTGCTGGGAGGGACAAAAAGAGTCAGAACAATTATACAAACCCACAACAACCCTGTGTACCCCCCAAACAAACCCATAACAACCCTGTGTACCCCCCCAACAAACCCATAACAACCCTGTGTACCCCCCCAACAAACCAATAACAACCCTGTGTACCCCCCAAACAAACCCATAACAACCCTGTGTACCCCCCCAACAAACCCATAACAACTCTGTGTACCCCCCAAACAAACCCATAACAACCCTGTGTACCCCCCCAACAAACCCATAACAACCCTGTGTACCCCCCAAACAAACCCATAACAACCCTGTGTACCCCCCCAACAAACCCATAACAACCCTGTGTACCCCCCAAATAAACCCATAACAACCCTGTGTACCCCCCAACAAACCCATAACAACCCTGTGTACCCCCCCAACAAACCCATAACAACTCTGTGTACCCCCCAAACAAACCCATAACAACCCTGTGTACCCCCCCAACAAACCCATAACAACCCTGTGTACCCCCCAAACAAACCCATAACAACCCTGTGTACCCCCCCAACAAACCCATAACAACCCTGTGTACCCCCCAAACAAACCCATAACAACCCTGTGTACCCCCCCAACAAACCCATAACAACCCTGTGTACCCCCCCCAACAAACCCATAACAACCCTGTGTACCCCCCCAACAAACCCATAACAACCCTGTGTACCCCCCCAACAAACCCATAACAACCCTGTGTATCCCCCAAACAAACCAATAACAACCCTGTGTACCCCCCAAACAAACCCATAACAACCCTGTGTACCCCCCAAACAAACCAATAACAACCCTGTGTACCCCCCAAACAAACCCATAACAACCCTGTGTACCCCCCAAACAAACCCATAACAACCCTGTGTACCCCCCAAACAAACCCATAACAACCCTGTGTACCCCCCCAACAAACCCATAACAACCCTGTGTACCCCTTTAAACAAACCAATAACAACCCTGTGTACCCCCCCAAACAAACCCTTAACAACCCTGTGTACCCCCCCAACAAACCCATAACAACCCTGTGTACCCCTTTAAACAAACCAATAACAACCCTGTGTACCCCCCAAACAAACCCATAACAACCCTGTGTACCCCCCAAACAAACCCTTAACAACCCTGTGTACCCCTTTAAACAAACCCATAACAACCCTGTGTACCCCTTTAAACAAACCCTTAAAAACCCTGTGTACCCCCCAAACAAACCCTTAAAAACCCTGTGTACCCCCCAAACAAACCCTTAAAAACCCTGTGTACCCCCCAAACAAACCCTTAAAAACCCTGTGTACCCCCCAAACAAACCCTTAACAACCCTGTGTACCCCTTTAAACAAACCCATAACAACCCTGTGTACCCCTTTAAACAAACCCATAACAACCCTGTGTACCCCCTTAAACAAACCCTTAACAACCCTGTGTACCCCTTTAAACAAACCCATAACAACCCTGTGTACCCCCCAAACAAACCCTTAACAACCCTGTGTACCCCTTTAAACAAACCCATAACAACCCTGTGTACCCCCCAAACAAACCCTTAACAACCCTGTGTACCCCTTTAAACAAACCCATAACAACCCTGTGTACCCCTTTAAACAAACCCATAACAACCCTGTGTACCCCTTTAAATAAACCCATAACAACCCTGTGTACCCCTTTAAACAAACCCATAACAACCCTGTGTACCCCTTTAAACAAACCCATAACAACCCTGTGTACCCCCTTAAACAAACCCGTAACAACCCTGTGTACCCCTTTAAACAAACCCATAACAACCCTGTGTACCCCTTTAAACAAACCCATAACAACCCTGTGTACCCCCTTAAACAAACCCATAACAACTCTGTGTACCCCTTTAAATAAACCCATAACAACCCTGTGTACCCCCCCAACAAATCCATAACAACCCTGTGTACCCCCTTAAACAAACCCTTAACAACTCTGTGTACCCCTTTAAACAAACCCATAACAACTCTGTGTACCCCCAAATTTAAAAAGATCATGATCTAGATCCTGAACAGGATCTGTTTTTTTTCTTACCGTGAGATGCTGAAACAGCCACGCTCTCATTATGTTTGTGGCCACTTTAGGGAAAATTCCTCGTTTTTTCTGCCTCTTCTTGTCCAGGTCGTCCTCGTCTCCAGTCCCTGGTGACGCCAGGTTGTGGTCGAGTCCGTCTCCTGCAAACAAAGAGTTGAAGATTTGAATTATGATGAAGATTTAAACCTCGCTCTCACCTCCGCCTGGATCTTGCACAAGCACCACGAGCTTGTAGTGAGGCACAGCTATTAGCTCAATGTGAGCTGAGCGTTTGACATGAAGTAATGAGAGCAGGACGAGCTGACAGGAAGTAATGAGAGCGTGAGGAGATGACAGGAAGTAATGAGAGCGTGAGGAGATGACAGGAAGTAATGAGCGTCAGACTGCAGGGTCGTGTCTGTGTGACCTCAAACTCTACACTTCCTCTGAAGAAGAACAGAGAACAAATAATAACACAAAGGGAGAAAAGCACAGCCAACACAGTGATGTTTGTTCATTTAGGGAGCTGACATTTACCCCCAAAGCACACACACACACACGCACGCACACGCACACATGCACACACACACACACACACACACACACACACACACACGCACACACACACACACACACACGCACACACACACACACACACACGCACACACACACACAAACACACACGTGCACGCACGCACACAAGCACGCACGCACACACACATGCACACACACGCACACACACACGCACGCACACTGCAGAGTTAGTCATGTTATTCTGAAACTGAGGATGGAGCTCCTCCTCTTATTCTGCTCATCCCTCTGAGCAGGAAGAAGAGAGGAAGGAGAGGTAGGAAAGGAAGAGACATGAAGAGGAAGGAGAGGTAGGAAAGGAAGAGGAAGGAGAGGAAGGAGAGGTAGGAAAGGAAGAGGAAGGAGAGGTAGGAAAGGAAGAGGAAGCAGAGGAAGGAGAGGTAGGAAAGGAAGAGACATGAAGAGGAAGGAGAGGTAGGAAAGGAAGAGGAAGGAGAGGAAGGAGAGGTAGGAAAGGAAGAGACATGAAGAGGAAGGAGAGGTAGGAAAGGAAGAGGAAGGAGAGGAAGGAGAGGTAGGAAAGGAAGAGGAAGCAGAGGAAGGAGAGGTAGGAAAGGAAGAGACATGAAGAGGAAGGAGAGGTAGGAAAGGAAGAGGAAGGAGAGGAAGGAGAGGTAGGAAAGGAAGAGACATGAAGAGGAAGGAGAGGTAGGAAAGGAAGAGGAAGGAGAGGAAGGAGAGGTAGGAAAGGAAGAGACATGAAGAGGAAGGAGAGGTAGGAAAGGAAGAGACATGAAGAGGAAGGAGAGGTAGGAAAGGAAGAGGAAGGAGAGGAAGGAGAGGTAGGAAAGGAAGAGACATGAAGAGGAAGGAGAGGTAGGAAAGGAAGAGACATGAAGAGGAAGGAGAGGTAGGAAAGGAAGAGACATGAAGAGGAAGGAGAGGTAGGAAAGGAAGAGACATGAAGAGGAAGGAGAGGTAGGAAAGGAAGAGGAAGCAGAGGAAGGAGAGGTAGGAAAGGAAGAGGAAGCAGAGGAAGGAGAGGTAGGAAAGGAAGAGACATGAAGAGGAAAGAGGAAGGAGAGGTAGGAAAGGAAGAGGAAGCAGAGGAAGGAAATGAAGAGGAAGGAGAGGATGAAGAGGAAGAGGAAGCAGAGGAAGGAGAGGTAGGACAGGAAGAGGATGAAGAGGAAGAGGAAGCAGAGGAAGGAGAGGTAGGAAAGGAAGAGACATGAAGAGGAAAGAGGAAGGAGAGGTAGGAAAGGAAGAGGAAGCAGAGGAAGGAAATGAAGAGGAAGGAGAGGATGAAGAGGTACGAAAAGGAAGAGGAAGCAGAGGAAGGAGAGGTAGGACAGGAAGAGGATGAAGAGGAAGGAGAGGAAGGAGAGGCAGGAAAGGAAGAGGATGAAGAGGATGAAGAGGAAGGAGAGGCAGGAAAGGAAGAGGATGAAGAGGAAGGAGAGGTAGGAAAGGAAGAGGATGAAGAGAAAGCAGAGGAAGGAGAGGCAGGAAAGGAAGAGGAAGGAGAGGTAGGAAAGGAAGAGGAAGAAGAGGTTGAAGAAGGTGAAGAGGAAGCAGAGGAAGCAGAGGAGGAGAAGCTCTTCCTTGCTGGCATTAATTGTGCATCAGCAGAGATGATTTACCGTGCTGGTGATTTGGGTGCCCTCAGGGCAGAGCAGCCTTGAAAGCCTGCCTGCAGGGCGTGTGAATAATGCATCTGAGAGACTCCTCCCCCGAGGCGGGACACAGACTCGACTTTTCTTAAGACTCGCCAGCGCGTGTCTTTTTGTTTTGGGAGAAGCATCAATCAAACGCGCCTATATGAGCCATATTCATGCATAAATATTTCAGCTGATGAATATTGACATTAAAGAGGAAGTGCTGTGGGGTCGGGGGCTCAGGGGGCGGTGGGAGTTTTGACGGATGGTGTCCAGGATTCAGTCATGGTCCGGGTACAGGGTTCACTCAGAGTCTGTCCTCTAACATGGACTTTGTTTGTCCTCCAGTCACACAGAAGGATCATTCTTTAAAGCGAGTCAGTGTGAGAGGAACTAAAACACAGGATTACATGACAGAGCACCAAACATGCTGACATGATGAAAACAAAGCGCTGATGGCCTCGCGGTGAGTAAGGACGCTGCATGTCCAGAGTTGGCAGCCGACTCTGTACAGACATGTCGTTCCTCTCTCTCCACAGTCCAATCAGTGACTCTGAAACATCCAGCGTGAGCTCGGTGTGCTGATCAGTGTTTAGTTCAGTGTACGCACTTTTTAAAACCATATTCATCTACTGTTTGGCTACATCCTTGAGGGACACCAACATACCCGTTTCAATTCTGAGACATCTTCATCCGCTGCACGCTACCTGACATTGAGAATTCCTCTCATTTTTTGTGAGTGCTGCACAAAGCATGCTGGGATACATATCCACACAGATCTTTGTCCTGTCTTCATCTTGAGGTCAAACGGGGGTCTACGGTCGTGTTCTGCTGTGATTTAAAGACCACGAGGGAGCAGAGAGCCTCACAGGCTGTGATATGTTCTTCAGTGTAGGTCAAGAGCTCGACGAGCGGACAGGTAGCCGGCGGGATGACAAACATGGTGAAAACAGAAAAAGACTAAAAGAGCGGCACAGCTGCAAACTGACTGACCAATGAGCAACACGATGAAGATCGTCACACAGGAAGACAAACCTTTTCCCTCTGAGGGACCTCAAACACTGACGGAGATTTATATTCTCGATTACACGGTAAATGAAAAGTGATCCTAAAATCAATCTAATGGATTATTGTTTAAGGCATGCTGGGTGAAAGGGAAGAGTTGGAGTCTGTCTCTTTAAATGAAAGAGAAAACGCGAGCAGAGTTCTCAATGAAAAACCGAAATAAGAAGTGTTTACTCTTTAGATCTCACAGTTCATGTCCAGAAAACGATGAGACGCATAAAGAAAGAACAAACAGAGGGTCTTGGCCTAATTATATCTGAGGAGGACATGCAGCCCCCCCTCATGTAGGGGAGGGGGGCTTTAGAGCCGCAGGGCAGATCTTCAGAAACACTAATCTGTTCTGACTGTTCTCCGCAGCTCCACCGTCTAACAGAGAGACGCTCAGAGTCACCGTGGAGAGCTCACATAACCTCCCCCCTCACTATGTACGCCCCCCCCCCCCCTCGTGCACCCTGCCTGCCGAGCCTGCACGCGTCCTCCTGCGGGGGGGATTATTACCCAGGGGGAGGGCTGGAGTACTGCCCCGGGGCAAGGAAGAAAAAAACATCACCCCGAGGTACCAAGACACTCTCACTCTACAGAATCTATTTTACACTGGGACACATTTCAACTTGTAAAAACTGTCATTTTAAACCTTTCAAAATGTTTTTACTCTTCTCTGACTTTATCTCTAAAAACTGTTTTACACTGTGACGTAAGGGGTGAAACCCTGAAACACCTCTGTGGAACAGAAGTGCCAGTTTATGGATACCCACTGTACCACTGTCCACGTCTCAATGCTGACAAGAGACGGCGGACACATACACCTTCAGGGTGAGGGGAGACTGTCCCTCGTACAATAAGTCCTGCAGGGATGTCAATATAGCAGAAACCGGACATTATACTCAGTCCTGATCCAGCCGTCGAAAAGCATTCACAATAAAGAGCCGCGGGGACAGGGTGACACTGTCGCTGCACCTGGACAAGGCTCCTGTTGTCCAACCAAAGGGACCCCAAGCGGTAAGGCCAGGAGCTGCCTGTGGCCCTAATGAAGGGCCCTCAGGAGTGTTGGAAATATGAGGGACAACCGGGGAACAACGTGGAGGAGGTGGAGTCGTGAGCCAGGGCGTTGACTACCAGGTAGAAGCACAGATGGCAGTGGATCAACTCCCTGGAGGTGAAGAGACCCTTCTGAAGTTGTCCCAGACTTGCAGCCTCCATTCCCCAGGTAGAGGTTTCAGAAGGGATTAGAAATGTGCAGGTTCTGTGTCCCTGGTATTCAGACAGCTCTTAAGCTAGCTAAACGGAGGGGCTGCCAGGGTCAGAAGTGACTGCGTTATGTGCAACAGTCTCACAGTCCCTCCTAAATGCTTCACATGAAACACTGCAGAGGTGATGTCTCCTGAAGAGCCACGTATACTGGGACTCGCTCCAGAACATGTATGTGCTCTTTGCAGAGTCACGTCGACCACCTTGCCTCAGCCATCTCAGGGTGGTTTTAGCTCTGACAGAGTATTTCTTGTTTTTCAGACAACGATTTTATTTTGTCCCCTTGTTCTGTGTCCATGTGTCTCAGAGTGTCATCAAAGTCAGATCTGAGCCAGGAGATATCATGTGAAGAAGACGGATAGCGTAGCGGCTAGCTGAACTGATTGCAGCTCTCTCAGCTGCATCAGTGATGTAAAACCAACTTGGCCCGTCTAATGAGCTCAGCGGGGCCCTAATCCATCACAGTGACACCTCGGGGCCCCTTACCCAGCATGCACAGCTCTAACTGGATGTCTCTCTACTGTGTGAGGAGGTGCAGATTAGGATATATTTCTTAAACTAACTCTGTCTCAAACTGACTTTGTCTCTAATAATATCTCTAACTGACTGACTACACAGTCACTGTCTCGTCTCTGCCTCGTGCTGTTTCTGTTTCTCTCTGACTTTATTTCTCTGTTTCTGTTTGTCTCAGCCTCAGAAGATTAGATCAGTCAGTACTGATCTGTTTATGGTTATTATCAATAATACCATGGTCTGGGTGAATACTCGATTCTGATTGGCTGAAGGTTACTATACGACCATAGAAATAAGGATTGATGCTGTGGTTGTTAATAATCTTTTGAAACATGGACACCTATGGAAGTAGTTCCAGTCAAACAGTTCACTGGTATCTAAGATGAGTAACCATAGCAACACAACCCTAACCCTTTATCTTGTCTGGAACTATTCGACTTTGCTGGCTTTGACATCAGCTGGCTGCAAACTAAAAACCCCTGAATATCTCATCCTCCTTCATCGCTTCATCCTCTGAAATAAAACGGTCAAACTGATTGATGACACTTCAGGACGATTGTACTGTTCATGAGAATTGTTCTCATTGGTTTGGGAACATTGACATGGCTGGCTGACCAGCTACACTTGTTGTTAAACATACCCGTCGATCAAACCCTGTTTGTCCACTGTACACAATGTGAACCAAATTCACTGTGAATCCTGCTCACAACACCAGCGTTCAGGCTCACAGCTGAACAGAAGGGCTCAATCAGCTGAGAGCTTTCAACAGGTAGAACCTTCTGGGATTATAATGATTGTTTCACCCTCAGGTGTTTTCACTGTAAAAAGTTGTTGATTGTTAAAAACATTTTTAACATTTTTTTTTTGACGGCAAAAGTCATGAAAATGGATAAAGGATTTTCTTGTGTGTTATCAGAAAATAATGGACGACATGGAGGCCGGAACCAATTATGTCTTCCACTTCACATGTACACTCCATCGGGCATTATCACTGACTTGATCAATAATCAATCAGTCGATCGACCATTCACACAACCAAATGTTAAGTAGATTTTTGTAGTTGTTCCTACATCAGTCTCTTCTTTCATATGAAGGAGTTTTTTCTCACCCATGTCACTGCAGTTGTCCCCGCTCTGAGAGACATGTCCCCCACTGGACGGCCCTGGGGTCCCGATGGATGGTGTGGAGTGGACGTCGTCCAGGTCTCTCCAGGACGCAGGATTCTGAGGGTAAAGACAGGAGAGGAAAAGTATTGAGGAAGGCGAGCTAAAGAAGGTTTCCCCTCTTCCAACACTAGCCTAGCATTAGCTCCGTTACCGTTGTGTCCATCACAGATCACAGAGCTCAGAGGGTTCAGAGAGATGTGGACCAACAGAATCCAACTCAAAGACTGAGTAGGATCAGACTGAGTCCTGTTTTTATATGTAGGCCTGCCCCCCCCCCCCCCCCCCCCAATCCTGTGCACCCCCACTCAAGTGGCCCCCCACTCAGAGGACAAAATCTAAGAGCAAACAGCCTCTTCAGCCTCTCTGTGCGTCAGCTGTTTGCCGGATGGTTCTCTGCTGAAGAGTCCACAGATGACGAGGAGACGCTCGGAAAGAAAGACGCAGCGTGAACGGCACTCTCTCAAAGAACTCACTCTTTATTCTGTGTGTGTGTGTGTGTGTGTGTGTGTGTGTGTGTGTGTTCATCAAACGAGCACACAGCCTGACTGTTAAACAGCTAACAGCTGTGTGTGTTTATGTATTTGTGTGTGTGTGTGAGAGAGAGAGAGTGTGTGTGTGTGTGTGTGTGTGTGTGTGTGTGTGTAAGTGTCTGACCATTCAGGGCTCATTTTAGCTCCATGTCACGTTCACACATACGCAGATGAACGATCTGCAGTTTAGAATCAGAGGACGTGCAAACGGTTAAACATAGTAGCACACACACATTATAGTGTGTGTGTGTGTGTGTGTGTGTGTGTGTGTGTGTGTGTGTGTGTGTGTGTGTGTGTGTGAGTGTGTGTATGTGTATGTGTATGTCAAACATGTGGGTGCACTCACCACCTCACATACACCCCCTTAGTAATCCTGTTTACTGAAGCCGTGAAGAATCAAGCAGCAAATACATCTGTACTATCTTCATCATCATCATCATCATTGTCCTCACTGTAGGCATCTTATTGTCGCCTCATGACAAGCAATAAAGTATCAGATTGAAACATTTAATATAAATATAAAACTTTGTCATCCTCATGGAGGGTTAAAATTTAACATATATATAGTGATTCATTGTTTCAATGTGCAATGAAGCAGAACAACACCTGCAGATCTGACTGTAGTATAAACATGAACACACCTGCAGATCTGACTGTAGTATAAACACACCTGCAGATCTGACTGCAGTATAAACACACCTGCAGGTCTGACTGTAGTATAAACACACCTGAAGATCTGACTGTAGTATAAACACACCTGCAGATCTGACTGTAGTATAAACACACCTGCAGATCTGACTGTAGTATAAACACACCTGCAGGTCTGACTGTAGTATAAACACACCTGAAGATCTGACTGTAGTATAAACACACCTGCAGATCTGACTGCAGTATAAACACACCTGCAGATCTGACTGTAGTATAAACACACCTGCAGATCTGACTGTAGTATAAACACACCTGCAGATCTGACTGCAGTATAAACACACCTGCAGATCTGACTGTAGTATAAACACACCTGCAGATCTGACTGTAGTATAAACACACCTGCAGATCTGACTGCAGTATAAACACACCTGCAGGTCTGACTGTAGTATAAACACACCTGCAGGTCTGACTGTAGTATAAACACACCTGTAGATCTGACTGTAGTATAAACACACCTGCAGGTCTGACTGTAGTATAAACACACCTGCAGGTCTGACTGTAGTATAAACACACCTGCATTTAGATGATCATATAATATTGAAATAGTATTATAATAATATAAATACTCATTTAGTAAATCATTCTATTGGACATAGCCTCTTTCCCAATGATTGGAAACGTGCAATTATGACAATCATTTTTAAATCCGGAGACCGTCATGAAGTCAGCAATTATAGACCCGTAAGCATACTGCCAGTCCTCTCTAAGGTTGTAGAGAAAGTGATCATAAAAGAACTGACAGACCACATTAACAGCTGCGACCCAGGTCTACATCCTGTCCAGGCTTTAAAAAGAAACAGCCATCTTACACCTAACACAGCAAATAAGATCACGTCTTGACAAAGGTGGAGTTGTCGGAGCTGTTTGAGATGGTTAATCATGATGTTCTCATGTCTAAACTCTCCTCCTTCAACTTGTCGTCTAACACACACTTACATGTTTATCATCATACTTATCGATTAGAATGCAGCGTGTGAAAATCAAAGATGTGTGCTGCAGCTACCTGAAGTGCACAACGGGTGTGCTGAAAGGATCTGTGTTAAGCCCACTACTCTTTAGTCTCTACATCAATGACCTTCCACAGTACTGTCATGAAGTAGAGCTGACACTGTTTTATACACTCATGCAACATCAGTTCAGCTAGTAGCTGCAAAACCAGCCAGCACTCTGACAGGAGTCGTTGAGTGGCTAGATCAGTCCTGTCTGTAAGCAAGACAAAAGGCATCTTCTTTTCTAAAACCAGGCTGCACGCTCCAGAAGTAAACATCAACACTAAGGACCAACACATTGAGACTGTCTCTGAGTTTAAATATCTTGGTGTCTTACTAGATTCAAATCTCGATTTCTCAAAGATAAGATATGACAGAATCTATTAAATATAACTTGGCAAATTTTAGACAGATTAGCTGCTGTCTCTCCACAGGGGCTGCTAAGACACTTCTGCACGCCCTCATCTTCTCACAGATCTCATACTGCATCACCTGTTGGGAGCAGGCCTGCCCAACAACAACCAGGCCTCTAGAATCATTTTCCAAACAGACTCTGAAAATCTTTGACAAAAAGCCATTAAGGCATCACAAGAAAACAAACAGAAGCTGTTAACCAATTTTTAAATCTACAGTTTACAGCATTTGAAAAGGCTTCGCTCCAACCTGTGTGTGCGAGTTTGTCGAGCTGCGAGCTCTGTCATGTCCACCAGAACACATAACTGCACTGTACCCTTTAACTATTCAGCCTTTGTGCAGGCACCTTTCTCTCTGAAAGCCATCACACCATGGAATACTATTCCAGACAACATAAAAACCTGTGAGTCGTTTCTTGACTTTAAATCTAATCTAAAAAAATCACCAAAAAAACTCTGAATGCTCGTCACTCATTTTATCTTTATCATTTTTCATCTCACTCATTTTTCTTTTCTCTCCTCACAAGGTGTGTGTGTGTGTGTGTGTGTGTGTGTGTGTGTGTGTGTGTGTGTGTGTGCAAGGGACATTTTATATATATATATTGCTGTTTGTTACTTGCTCAGTGATGTCTGTTTTTTTAAATGTTGTTTTGTTACCTGCCAAAGGGACTGTAGATGTTAATTAGCTTGAGGCTAACTCTGGAGCATCAAATGGTTACATTTATGTTTTTTTATTGCACACTGTCACTCACAAAAAGACTGACACATATATCTGAAGACAATGTTATTAAATCTCTACTGTGAGGTTTAAAGATTATAAAAGAAGTGACAACAAGTCCAATCCCTTCAGATGTTCTATCTGTCTGCATCAAGAGCAGGAAACAGGTTGGATCTTTTTTTTTTTTTTAATTTAAAGGTTGGATCTTCATGCATTGCTTTTGGAGCTGCCATCTGACTCTCAGAGGAAATTATCTTCATTTTGGTGAGTAAATACAATTAAGTCCTGGTTTGTTTCTGGTCAACCTTACAGATGAGAGGATGCCTTTTATGTCAGTGGATTAAGTCCAGACCTCCAACTACCCATCAGGGTTACAGAGACATGTTTGTAGTCCATCCAACGGAGGGCTAACGCTCAGTGTTAAAGGGGAATGAAAGGGTTTTTCATACGCTACGTATGGGAACCCTTCCTAAACCGCCTCCCACAGGACACAGGAGTGTTGACTGACATCCCTCCTGTACCTCTCCTTAATGCTGTGTGTGTGTGTGTGTGTGTGTGTGTGTGTGTGTGTGTGGTATATTCCCTAATCCATGCTAAAGATCTAAAATATCCATGTCCAAATTATGTTTTTGTTGTTGTTGTTGTTGTTGTTTTGATTGTCTTTAAATTCCATGTGTTTTGTAATTGAAAGAGTCTTTTTAAATAAAATGTTATGAAAAATATTATATTTATTACAGACATATATTTTCTAAATCCTTCACAGAGAAAACACCGTCACAGCAGCAACTGCAACCACAAGACACAATGTATAAACTGAACAAATAACATGTAGGCACATAAAAACAAGACATCAAAGGTACTGAGATCACATTTTAAAAACTAGACTCAAATGATAAATAAAAGCTATCCTAGACATGTAATTAATCTTCAGTGTGCATAATCTGATGAAGTGTATGAAGAAATACATGTTTGCATTATCCTCCATTTAACAGTCTGCTGACAGTTAGGAGAAAGTTGTGCACGTGGGGTTGATCAGCCTGTGACTGCGCATGTCCAGGTGTGGAAACGCTCTTGTCTCTGTGACCTGCTTAAGGCTTTACGTTTCAGTCTCAATGATGGAGCTGACCTTCTTCATTAGCTCGTTGTTTCTGTTGTGTGTCTGCGCTGAGAGCAATAATATAATATAATATAATATAATATAATATAATATAATATATAAATATGAGAAGAAAAGGTGCAGGCCTAATTATTATGTTCTTCTGTCTTTTTTTTTCTCTCCTCAGTGTGACGTCACTGCAGCTGTCGGCCAAACGTTAACATAAATAGAGATCACGGTGAGAGCACGAGACGAGTGTGATGAAATAAAACGTGTTTCAACCATGGGATCGATCACGTGACTCACGTGGTCGGCCAGGTGTGTGGAGGACTCGGACAGGTCGTCGAAGTCCGACTTGCAGACGTCACGATCGTCGATGACCAGATCGATGGGCATCTTCCCCTTCAGACAGCTGATGTACCTGTGACAGAAGTTATCACAGAGCTCGTGCACCTGCACGCGGATACAGAGTGACGCGCCTCGTTAAACACGGAGAGATGAATTGACTGATTTATGTTTGAATATTCATAAGAAACAAAGAGTCACCTTCTCCAGCTCCAGCAGGTGGAAGCGGAGCACCTGGATGGACTGAATCATCTAAAACCACAAACACGGAGTCATCATCAGGTCACGAGACCCAGTTTTTATTCAAAATATATTAGTCATTATTTTCTTTTATCAGCATTTGACACGTCATAGGCCTACAAATACACCAACAACATTTTAAAATAACACACATAATCATAAATAAATAGAGTAAATATTATAATGTATTATAACCTATGACGGTAATGAATTAATCTAACATTGATGATGTCCTATAAATAATAATACATTTGTAATAAAATGTAAATATTAAAAGTGTCACCAGGTTGTCGAGGTCCGGGTCCGAGGAGGAGATCAGAGGTTTCTCCGCGCGGATCTGAAAAACAATATTCAAAGAAACACAGTTCGTTTTAACGTCTCGCGCACTTAGGAGAACTGACTGAACTACAATCAACAATAAATAAAGAGTTCACGTGCTGAAGACTGAAGGAGAAGTGAGAATAAAAAGCGTCATCACAGATCTGATCGTTTAGTTGTCATCAGTTATTGTTTCATACTTTTAATGTGAAAGGATGTTTTTCATCACTCTGACGACATCATTCATTTAGATTTGTGATTGTGATAGTGGAGTTTTAATGGTGATGATGAGCACACGCGCACCTGTTTGGCGAACACGGCGATGTCCTCGTTGAAGGAGTCCGAGGAGCAGACGTCACCTCCAGCCACACCTGGCTCTCTGGGCGTGCAGGTCGCGAGCTCACACTTCTCAAAGACAAGCGCGAGGAGCGGAAACAGGGGGTGCCTGAAACATTGCAGAAACCGAGTTAGACCCGAACAGACTGGGTCCTGGTCCAAGACAGACCAGGACAGACGGAGTCCGCGGCCTGCACTCCCTTAAAAAAACGGAAATTCTGATTTTCTGGTGTTTTTTTACATTATTATTCTGTCTGTCAAATATCCTACGTCAGATATTATTCACACAACAAAGGTTAGATATGATAAAATATATATAAAAACATAAACATTATATTACACATTAAAATATAAAACGTTGTTTAGGTTGCTAAATGTCAAATAAAAACCTGATCATAAGTCTCAGGCTGAACATTATTTATTAAACATTAACAATACAAAAATGAATGAAATCACTTTTTTGTTTGTGTTTTTTTAGAAGATAAATAATGATCGAATTTTGTTGTTTCCGTCAAATCTTTCAACATTTATTTTCTATGATTTAATAAAAACAAATTAATGGTTATGGACGTACTTCTAATAATAACAGACATGATAAAACCCACCCGTACACCTGGTCCTTGTCCCTCCTCAGGGCCTCGTTCATCGACCCCCCCACGCTACCTGACAGGATGTTGTGCGGCGCATGCGCTCCGTAGTGCTGCGGGGGGTGGGGGGGCGGCCCATGGTTTAGGTGGTGGACCTGCGGAAGCGGCCGGGGCGCGTGCGGGTCTCCGTAGACCCCGACCCCAACCCCGTCCATGGCCCCCCCAAAACGAGACAGGTCATCGTACTGGATGAGGAGGAGGGGTTGTGTTCACATTTATTCAGACATTCTTCTTTATTCTCTTCTGTTCATATTTGTTTATATTCATGAATAAGGGAGAGGCGTAAAGATTATTCCAGATTGAAAGAAAGTTTTTTGGCCTGGTGCTAAAATTTAAGAATAAACAAAGACAACAACATTTGTTTTTATGAATGTGACTAAATTTATTGTTCAAATATTTTAATTTATAAAAACATTACTTTCAGATTATTCAGAATGAAACTCTCTCTGTTCATCATGTCTTCACAGTGTCTCCTGTTTACACTTATTTATTATATCATAATAAAATAATTACTTCCTTAAATGGTTATAAAAGGGCGTGTCTCCTGTTTGCAGTTATTTATTATAGCATAATAATTATTATTTCCTTATATGGACAGGGGCGTGACTCTCAGTAATTTGTTTTCTTGATTAAAATCAATCTGATGTTTCTGAGGCCCTCTCTTTAAATTTAATTACTTGTTGTTTTTACTCACATTCAAATTAATTATTACTTTTATCTTAATATTTTAATCGACATAAAACACATCAGAGATAACGTCATCATGATAAGTCATAATTTAACTTTGATTAAAACATCAGATTTTTTTCTGACGTCTACATCAGCTGCTACTGCTCAGATTCTATCAAACTAAATCTGTCTCAAAGTAAATTATCATAAAAATAAAATACATTAAAATACATTAAATCAATGTTTTAATGAGGTGCTGCTCAGAGTTTATCAACCTAAATATGTCTTAAATTATTATATTAAAATACTGTAATATATAATACATGTTTTAATGAGGTGCTGCTCACCGAGAATTTAAGATATAAAGTATTATAGGCATATAATATACAGTAATAATATATATGCATATAATAGTATTTTGTTTAATACAGAAGTTAATTTTAGAGGTTTACATTAAAACAGATTGATTTGATTTCCGTGATTTAAAATGGTATTTGACTTCATCCCGTTAATCAAAAATCCTTCTAATAATCGATCACAGAGCATCCTACAGATTCAATGACATCACAAAAAAATAAATATAATGTTTGTATATTCTGTTCGTTATAATAGTAAGCTCTTCATTTTAATTTTTTATGAGTAAGAAAGATTTATTTATAATTCAATACGTATATAATAATAACAGAATAAAATCAAATGTTTTTATGTGACGGTAATAAAACCTCTCATTTTATTAACAATCGATTATCAATCAGTCCTACCCTCTGCGTCATGTCCGCGCGCTGCTCCTCACGTGCACAGAAAGTTAGATCAAGAGTTTAATCCAAAAGATAATTATTAATAATGAAAAATATTCATCAATACTAAGCAGCTGATCAAAGCCAGCGTGTGTCCGCGGCTCTAAAGAAAAAGAAGATCTCAATCTCAGCGCGAGCGCATCTGTGTCTGCACGAGCCAACACGCTGACTGACCGCAGGTCTGTCTCGAGACCGCTTATAGAGCAGCACCCATACACACACACACACACACACACACAGACACACACACACACACACACACACACACACACACACACACACAGAAAGAGAGAGAGAGAGAGAGAGAGAGAGAGAGAGAGAAACTGACACAGAGACGTGACAAAGGGGGCGGAATATGTTATGATGTGATGATTACGTGTGACTAAGGGGCGGGGTCTGTGATGATTACGTGTGACTAAGGGGCGGGGTCTGTGATGATTACGTGTGACTAAGGGGCGGGGTCTGTAACTCCGTGTGATGAATGAAAACATGAAGATAACTTTATTAAACCTGAAACTCGTTCAGCTGCTCCTTCGAAAGATGCAGTTAATAAAAGATTTCATGTTGTTTAGGAAGCAGGATTCCTCTTGTGTCTTTACTAACAGAACATATAGTTATGATGTGTCTGTAATGAAACATATGGCTGCAACATGTAACCATGAAATATACTGTAGAAAAAACATAAAACCAGCACAGATGATTTAGCCAAAGGGCGGAGCTCCACTTGCCCCTGTTAGCCACACCACAATTGTTTTTTAAACAGGGAAGAACATGGATCAATATTGTCCCTAAAACACCACAAGTGGAACCAGAGACATAGTCAAAACCTGGGAGGTGCGCCTCAGGCTGACCATCTAGTGACCTGGTGCAACGAGCTTAACACTCTGAAGACAGTAGAGATGGTTTTAGGAAGCCTCCCCAGCCTCACCACCATCAGAGACTACACGGTGTCTTTCTTCTTCCTGGGGACCAACATCGCCCTCATCAAGATAGGACCCACCCGTACTTCCTGAAGAAGTTAAACCGGCCAAAGACCGTGATGGTGCACTTCTACACTGCCATCATGCAGTCCATCCTCTCCTCCTCCATCACCGGTCTGGTACGCTGTGGCCACAGCAAAAGGACTAGTGCAGGCTGCAGGGTCTAATCCGCTCTGCAGAGAAGGTGATCGGCTGTAATCTACTGTACCATCTCTGCACGAGCTGCACACCTCCAGGACCCTGAGACCATGACCTGTACACCTCCAGGACCCTGAGGCAACGACCTGTACCCCTCCAGGACCCTGAGACCATGACCTGTACACCTCCAGGACCCTGAGGCCACCACCTGTACACCTCCAGGACCCCGAGGCCACCACCTGTACACCTCCAGGACCCCGAGGCCACCACCTGTACACCTCCAAGACCCTGAGACCATGACCTGTACACCTCCAGGACCCTGAGACCATGACCTGAACAACTCCAGGACCCTGAGGCCACCACCTGTACACCTCCAAGACCCTGAGGCCATGACCTGTACCCCTCCAGGACCCTGAGGCAACGACCTGTACCCCTCCAGGACCCTGAGACCATGACCTGTACCCCTCCAGGACCCTGAGGCCACCACCTGTACACCTCCAGGACCCGGAGGCCACCACCTGTACACCTCCAGGACCCTGAGGCCACCACCTGTACACCTCCAGGACCCAGAGGCCACCACCTGTACACCTCCAGGACCCTGAGGCCACCACCTGTACACCTCCAAGACCCTGAGGGGGCCACCACCTGGACACCTCCAGGACCCTGAGGCCACCACCTGTACACCTCCAAGACCCTGAGGGGGCCACCACCTGGACACCTCCAGGACCCTGAGGCCACCACCTGTACACCTCCAGGACCCTGAGGCCTAAACCTGTACACCTCCAGGACCCTGAGGCCTCGACCTGTACACCTCCAGGACCCTGAGGCCTCGACCTGTACACCTCCAGGACCCTGAGGCCACAAACCTGTACCCCTCCAGGACCCTGAGACCATGACCTGTACACCTCCAGGACCCTGAGGCCATGACCTGTACCCCTCCAGGACCCTGAGGCCACAAACCTGTACACCTGTAGGACCCTGAGACCATGACTTAACCACCTACAGGACCCTGAGGCCACGAACTGCACACCTATAGGACCCTGAGGCCACCACCTGTACACCTCCAAGACCCTGAAACCATGACCTGCACATGTATATGACCCTGAGGCCACAAACCTGTACCCCTCCAGGACCCTGAGACCATGACCTGTACACCTCCAGGACCCTGAGGCCTCGACCTGTACACCTCCAGGACCCTGAGGCCTCGACCTGTACACCTCCAGGACCCTGAGGCCTCAACCTGTACACCTATGGGAACCTGAGGCCACCACCTGTACACCTCCAGGACCCTGAGGCCACAAACCTGTACCCCTCCAGGACCCTGAGACCATGACCTGTACACCTCCAGGACCCTGAGGCCATGACCTGTACCCCTCCAGGACCCTGAGGCCTCGACCTGTACACCTCCAGGACCCTGAGGCCTCGACCTGTACACCTCCAGGACCCTGAGGCCTCAACCTGTACACCTATGGGAACCTGAGGCCACCACCTGTACACCTCCAGGACCCTGAGGCCACAAACCTGTACCCCTCCAGGACCCTGAGACCATGACCTGTACACCTCCAGGACCCTGAGGCCATGACCTGTACCCCTCCAGGACCCTGAGGCCACCACCTGTACACCTCCAGGACCCTGAGGCCACCACCTGTACACCTCCAGGACCCAGAGGCCACCACCTGTACACCTCCAGGACCCTGAGGCCACCACCTGTACACCTCCAAGACCCTGAGGGGGCCACCACCTGGACACCTCCAGGACCCTGAGGCCACCACCTGTACACCTCCAAGACCCTGAGGGGGCCACCACCTGGACACCTCCAGGACCCTGAGGCCACCACCTGTACACCTCCAAGACCCTGAAACCATGACCTGTACACCTCCAGGACCCTGAGGCCACAAACCTGTACCCCTCCAGGACCCTGAGACCATGACCTGTACACCTCCAGGACCCTGAGGCCATGACCTGTACCCCTCCAGGACCCTGAGGCCACAAACCTGTACACCTGTAGGACCCTGAGACCATGACTTAACCACCTACAGGACCCTGAGGCCACGAACTGCACACCTATAGGACCCTGAGGCCACCACCTGTACACCTCCAAGACCCTGAAACCATGACCTACACATGTATATGACCCTGAGGCCACAAACCTGTACCCCTCCAGGACCCTGAGACCATGACCTGTACACCTCCAGGACCCTGAGGCCTCGACCTGTACACCTCCAGGACCCTGAGGCCTCGACCTGTACACCTCCAGGACCCTGAGGCCTCAACCTGTACACCTATGGGAACCTGAGGCCACCACCTGTACACCTCCAGGACCCTGAGGCCACAAACCTGTACCCCTCCAGGACCCTGAGACCATGACCTGTACACCTCCAGGACCCTGAGGCCATGACCTGTACCCCTCCAGGACCCTGAGGCCACCACCTGTACACCTCCAGGACCCTGAGGCCACCACCTGTACACCTCCAGGACCCAGAGGCCACCACCTGTACACCTCCAGGACCCTGAGGCCACCACCTGTACACCTCCAAGACCCTGAGGGGGCCACCACCTGGACACCTCCAGGACCCTGAGGCCACCACCTGTACACCTCCAAGACCCTGAGGGGGCCACCACCTGGACACCTCCAGGACCCTGAGGCCACCACCTGTACACCTCCAAGACCCTGAAACCATGACCTGTACCCCTCCAGGACCCTGAGGCCAAGATCTGTACCCCTCCAGGACCCTGAGGCCACCACCTGTACACCTCCAGGACCCTGAGGCCTAAACCTGTACACCTCCAGGACCCTGAGGCCTCGACCTGTACACCTCCAGGACCCTGAGGCCTCGACCTGTACACCTCCAGGACCCTGAGGCCACAAACCTGTACCCCTCCAGGACCCTGAGACCATGACCTGTACACCTCCAGGACCCTGAGGCCATGACCTGTACCCCTCCAGGACCCTGAGGCCACAAACCTGTACACCTGTAGGACCCTGAGACCATGACTTAACCACCTACAGGACCCTGAGGCCACGAACTGCACACCTATAGGACCCTGAGGCCACCACCTGTACACCTCCAAGACCCTGAAACCATGACCTGCACATGTATATGACCCTGAGGCCACAAACCTGTACCCCTCCAGGACCCTGAGACCATGACCTGTACACCTCCAGGACCCTGAGGCCTCGACCTGTACACCTCCAGGACCCTGAGGCCTCGACCTGTACACCTCCAGGACCCTGAGGCCTCAACCTGTACACCTATGGGAACCTGAGGCCACCACCTGTACACCTCCAGGACCCTGAGGCCACAAACCTGTACCCCTCCAGGACCCTGAGACCATGACCTGTACACCTCCAGGACCCTGAGGCCATGACCTGTACCCCTCCAGGACCCTGAGGCCACAAACCTGTACACCTGTAGGACCCTGAGACCATGACCTGCACACCTCCAGGACCCTGAGGCCACGAACTGCACACCTATAGGACCCTGAGGCCACCACCTGTACACCTCCAAGACCCTGAAACCATGACCTGCACATGTATATGACCCTGCGGCCAAGACCTGCACACCTGTAGGACTCTGAGACCTCGACCTGTACCCTTCCAGGACCCTGAGGCCAAGATCTGTACCCCTCCAGGACCCTGAGGCCATGACCTGTACCCCTCCAGGACCCTGAGGCCACCACCTGTACACCTCCAGGACCCTGAGGCCACAAACCTGTACCCCTCCAGGACCCTGAGACCATGACCTGTACACCTCCAGGACCCTGAGGCCATGACCTGTACCCCTCCAGGACCCTGAGGCCACAAACCTGTACACCTGTAGGACCCTGAGACCATGACCTGCACACCTCCAGGACCCTGAGGCCACGAACTGCACACCTATAGGACCCTGAGGCCACCACCTGTACACCTCCAAGACCCTGAAACCATGACCTGCACATGTATATGACCCTGCGGCCAAGACCTGCACACCTGTAGTACTCTGAGACCTCGACCTGTACCCTTCCAGGACCCTGAGGCCATGACCTGTACCCCTCCAGGACCCTGAGGCCACCACCTGTACACCTCCAGGACCCTGAGGCCTAAACCTGTACACCTCCAGGACCTTGAGGCCACAAACCTGTACCCCTCCAGGACCCTGAGACCATGACCTGTACACCTCCAGGACCCTGAGGCCACGACCTGTACCCCTCCAGGACCCTGAGGCCACAAACCTGTACACCTGTAGGACCCTGAGGCCTCGACCTGTACCCCTCCAGGACCCTGAGGCCAAGACCTGTACACGTCCAGGACCCTGAGGCCACAAACCTGTACACCTCCAGGACCCTGAGGCCTTGACCTGTACCCCTCCAGGACCCTGAGGCCATGACCTGTACACCTCCAGGACCCTGAGGCCTCAACCTGTACACCTCCAGGACCCTGAGGCCATGACCTGTACACCTCCAGGACCCTGAGGCCATGACCTGTACCCCTCCAGGACCCTGAGGCCACGATCTGTCTGTCATTGAGGAAACAGGTAAATATTTTCCACATCATCATTATTGCTTATTATTATCACATGCTTTAAGTGTTTCATTTATTTTCATTGTCATTGTTTAATGAAGAGAGTGAACTTTATGATCTATCAAATTCGGTCGATCAAGAAGAAATGTTTGAAATCTTTTCTAATCTAACAATTGAGATGTGTCAGATGCTTTTTTTTATTTTAAACTTCAGTCTTTCTTTCCTTCATTTATTTCTAATGTTTGATTTTGTATCTATGGTTTCTCCTCCCCTACAGTTACAATGATCGATACATTATATTGTAACAGTTCATGTTTGTTCAGAAGTGTTCCTTATTCCTACTGTGTAAAGAGTCAGTGAATGCATCAGGAGGATGAGTTGAGGTGAGTTACAGGAAGTCGTCCTGTTCGCTGGCTTGTTAGTGACCACTTTATTACACCTGATAAACGACGTTACAATATATTCATCCTGTGGGCTGAATACACCCCCTGCTGGCTCAGCTGTGGATGAGCAGTTCTTCTTTAAATGACAGGTAAACAGCACCATCTGCTGGATGATCACAGGACTGACAGGTGTATCATTATGAACTCATCAGTTACACACACACACACACACACACACACAGACAGACACACACACACACAGACACACACACTCACTCACACACACACTCAGACACACACACACACACTCACTCACACACACACACACTCAGACACACACACACACACACTCAGACACACACACACACACACACACTCACTCACACACACACTCAGACACACACACACAGACACACACAGACACACACACTCACACAGACACACACAGACAGACAGACACACACACGCACAGACACACACACACAGAGACACACACACACACACTCAGACACACACACACACACACACACACTCACTCACACACACACTCAGACACACACACAGACACACAGACACACACACACTCACACAGACACACACACAGAGACACGCACACACAGACACACAAAAACACACACGCACACACACACCGACACACACACACACACAGACACAGTGACAGACACACACACACAGACACACACACACACACTCACAGACACACACACACACACAGACACAGACACACACACACCGACACACACACACACACACAGACACAGACACTCATAGAGTGGTGTGGACAGAGAAGGATGTCAGAGGAGACAGGACCGTGTGTTCGCTGCTCCTCGTCTTTCTCTCTCACTCTGGTGCTCAGAAGAGTTGTTCTGCATCAGTAGTGCGGTTTGTGAATGAGCATGAATAATATTTAGGGCTCGACGGACACAATGGAAAGCTCGGCGCGCCTTGATGAACCCACTCTGATCAGGGTCAATGAGAAAAGCCAGGTGCCTCTCCCGGGTTTTAATAGCACACAAATGAGAGCACTACGCAAGGATGGAGGAAGTTCACCTATTTTAAAAGCATTCCATCAGCACATCGAAAATGTATCTTTAAAAATGTTTTACAGGGGGGTGCCGATAGCTCAGCGGCAGCGGCAGCGACAGCGCGCGTACCATGTTGCGAGGCTTTGCTCCTCGCGCGGGCGGCCCGGGTTCGCGTCCGGCCTGTGGCCACCTTCCCGCATGTCTCTCCCCACTCTCTCCCCCTTTCCGACTCTATCCACTGTTCTATCAATAAAGGCAAAAAGGCCAAAAATAAATCTTTAAAAAAAAAAAAAAAAATGTTTTACATATCTAATGGAAGTCCATCAGGACCAGGAGCCTTTCCCCCTCTCATTCTATCAATTGCATCTCAAATGTCTCTTGTTGTGACTGGGGAGTCTAGCTCAGCTTTAGCTTCTTCACTAAGTGATCATTATGTGGGTTTCCGAAGAGTGTAAGTGTGAGTCATATGACTCAAACAGATCGTTGAGTTTATCTCCATTTATATTTATGATCTCAGTGTTGTTTTTATGTGCCATGATAGAAGTTTCCCCGCCTTCTCTCCCTGATCATAATAAATCTGCTTCAGTCTGATAAGTCCTGCAGAGGCTTTATTAGTGGATAGCGTATTGTATTTATTTCCAATTGAAGCTCCTTTATGTCTTTTTCAAGCTCAATCATCTGTAAAAAACGTTTATTTGAATTATTTTTAATGCATCCCATCATTTGACCTCGAATATGAGCTTTAAAGGCCTCCCATCATACTGCTGTGGATGTTTCAGTCTTGTTAAGACGAAAATAGTCATCAATATTTGAGCTGACAAATTCTAAAAACGTAGAGTTTTGTAACCAAAGTGGTTTTAGACGCCCAATAGACTGACCTCTAAGGTCAGCGGAAGCAGAAAACTTAAGATTAAGGCATGGTCCGATATTAGGATGCTCGTAAACAAACATTCCTTAACTTTAGAAACAATAGTACTGGAGATGAGATAATAGTCGATGTGGCTGTAGCTATTATGGCTCACAGAGTGGCATGACAATTCTTTGTTTGTAGGGTTTATAACTCTCCAAATATTCCTTAGGTTAAGTTTGAACATAAATGGATGTATAGTCCTCCTGCTTCTTGGGTGAGAAATATCTGAGCCTGAAGAACGGTCGAGATCCGGATCTAGGCTGCAGTTTAAGTCACCACCTATTATGTCTCTGTGCAATGAAGAAATTGATAAGAACAGATTCTTATAAAAGTTAGGATCATCTTTATTGGGAACATATAGATTCACAAGGATTAAATCTTGTTGCAGTAAACCCTGTATGATGAGGAATCTGCCATTAGGATCAGACACAGTTTTTTCTTTGTGAAGTGGTATGGATTTATGCACAAGCAGCGTGTGATGAGAAGGGGCTGTTCCTCAATCCAGCTGTCTCACCTGGGAGTAAGTGGGTCTGTTGTAAAAAGATGATTTTAGAGTGGTACTGCTTTAGTCTGGTCATTACTTGTTTTAGTTTAACAAAGGCCTCTGACATTCCAAGAGACAAGCTCCAGGTCAGAACTCATTTACATCGTAACACTATTTCTAGCGTAGAGCCCTGTTTATAGCAATGAGCCTTAACTACACAAAAAGCACCTTAACACATGAAAAACTGAACACTGTTAGAAACACATAACAGCAAACAGATTCTCCCCAACTAACCACTGTGTAAAGTCTACACAGTTGTCCCCCCGCCCCGGAAAAAAGACTTGGTTATAGTCCCTGATCCTTTAGAAGGAGCAGAGAAATCAACCTGCTCGAACACAGATCCATGCTCCGACCCTGAGAGCAGTGGTCACCCTATAACCCAGCTAAGTGAAATATGCCTATATGACAGTCATTTTATCTCAAATATATAGATTTATGCATATAAAAGGAAAACAAATAAAAATGCCAATACTGAATTGTCAGTCTTGAGGATACACACGTTAGTCAGGTAACTCAGTGTGCTCAGTGTAACCGGTTACAGACCCTCATGGTTAACCAGCACTTTGTTGTTGGACCGGCCGGCTGAAATCCTCCACCTCCGCTGCAGAGTTGAAAAGGCTTCGGCTGCCCTGATGGAAAATCCTCATCCTCGCCGGTAAAATGAGTCCAAAGCTGATGTCTAATTCCCGGAGCTGTTGTTTCACCCCGTCAAATTGCCTCAGTTGTTTTTGTACCTCCATGGACAGGTCCGGGAAAAACACAACATGTCGATCTTGGTACATCCCTTTACCTCTTTGAACTACCTTCACCTTGTCTTGATATTTCGGAACCTGTCGACCAGGTAATCTGTGGGCCTGTTCTAAGACGGTTGGATTCGGCAGTGCATTTTTTTGACGGGACGACTCCTTGCTAGTTAGCGAACAGATGTTGTCTTTAGCTTTACTGATACGGGTCTCGGCCGAGGTCAGCCTCTCGGAGAAAACAGCTATTGCCTCTCCTATTTCTTGGTTGGAAGTTAGGACTTCTCGTATTTGAGTAGAGACGTCCGCTCTCAAATGTATGGCCGCTAAAATGTTAATCTCGTTGTCTACCTGGCCGCTAGTGCTAGCATTAGCATCTTCCTCATCCTCTCCATCCAGCGAGGTGCGGTCTGTGCTAGCTTCGTTAACGTCATCGACTTCACCCACTTCGTTCGGTGTGTTAGGCATAATGGTAGAGAAAGTTGGAATATACTCGGTACTGGGGCAAGCGTGGGCAACTAAGTGACTCTATGTTAATATGCGAATGACTGTCGTAGCATATTATGTCATATTAGGAGGCCTGTAGTTACAATCATTTAAAGTCTTCTTGAGGGGGAGGAGCCTCACCATGGGCCTGTGGTTGGTGACTTCACATCCTGGTGTGATGAGTCCTTTCTCCAGCTAAACGCTTTGAAAACTAAAGACATGATTCTTGATTTTAGGAAGACTCAGTCTAGTCTTAAAGGGTGCTGGTATTGAGATAGTTGACAGCCACAAACATCAAAGCACAAACTGACCTTTGAGCAACATGCTGCTGCTACAACATCAAAAGGTTTTTCTTAAAATAACATGTTTTTTTTATTTTTCCTCTGAGATGTGGACGCTCTTTTATTGAATATGCTTTAATGTTTTTGCTCAAGGGTTCATGGGAGTTCGCCCAACCAGTCCATGTGCTTTGTAGATCAGGAGAAGGCGTTTGACCTTGTACCCGATGGCGTCCTGTGGGGGGTGTTCCGAGAGTATGGGGTCCGAGGCCCTTTGCTAAGAGCTACCCGATCCCTGTATGAGCAGGAGCCTGGTTCGCATTGCCGGCAGTAATCGGACCTGTTTCTGGTGGTCCTCTGGCAGGACTGCCCTTTGTCACTGGTTCTGTTCATTACTTTTATGGACAGAATTTCTAGGTGCAACCAGGGGTCGGAGGGGGTCCGGTTTGGGGACCACAGGATCCCCTCTGCTTTTTGCAGACGATGTGGTCCTGTTAGCGCCATCTTACATGGACCTCCAGCGCGCACTAGGGCGGTTCGCTACCGAGTGTGAGGCAGCTGGGATGAGGATCAGCACCTCTAAATCTGAGGCCATGGTTCTCGACCGGGAAAAAGTGGCTTGCCCTCTCCAGGTCAGTGGGGAGTCCTTGCCCCAGGCTGAGGAATATAAATATCTCAGGGTCTTGGGTTCATGAGTGGGGGGAAGATGGAGCGTGAAATTGACAGAGAGATCGGTGTATCAGTCCATCCTGGTGAAGAAGGAGCTAAGCCAAAAGGCGAGTATCTCAATTTACTGGTTGATCTTCGTTCCTACCCTCACCTATGGTCATGAGCTTTGGGTCCCAGATACAAGCGGCCAAAATGGGCTTCCTCCGTAGGGTGGCTGGAGTAAGTGTCTGGGGCGAGGGAAGTCTGGGTGTCTCTGCTTAGACTTCTTCCGCCGTGACCCGGGCCCGGATAAGTGGCAGAAAATGGATGGATGGATGTTATTGCCCGGTATAGTAATCTGCCTCTAGCCAATAAAGACTGACGTGGTAGCCTGGTTAAAGTGGCGAGGATGATTGCTGGGAAAATGAGGTCCAGCTGAGCGACGTCTACAGCAGGCAGGTGGTCAGAGAGGAGTCCAGATCAGCCTCTGTATGCAGAGTCCAGATCAGCCTCTGTATGCAGAGTCCAGATCAGCCTCTGTATGCAGAGTCCAGATCAGCCTCTCTATGCAGAGTCCAGATCAGCCTCTCTATGCAGAGTCCAGATCAGCCTCTCTATGCAGAGTCCAGATCAGCCTCTGTATGCAGAGTCCAGATCAGCCTCTGTATGCAGAGTCCAGATCAGCCTCTCTATGCAGAGTCCAGATCAGCCTCTCTATGCAGAGTCCAGATCAGCCTCTCTATGCAGAGTCCAGATCAGCCCCTCTATGCAGAGTCCAGATCAGCCCAGATCAACCTTTCTATGCAGAGTCCAGATCAGCCTCTATATGCAGAGTCCAGATCAGTCCAGATCAGCCTCTCTATGCAGAGTCCAGATCAGCCTCTATATGCAGAGTCCAGATCAGTCCAGATCAGCCTCTCTATGCAGAGTCCAGATCAGCCTCTATATGCAGAGTCCAGATCAGTCCAGATCAGCCTCTCTATGCAGAATCCAGATCAGCCTCTATATGCAGAGTCCAGATCAGCCCAGATCAGCCTCTGTATGCAGAGTCCAGATCAGCCTCTATATGCAGAGTCCAGATCAGCCCAGATCAGCCTCTCTTTGCAGAGTGAAGCCTCCTCCCGTCAGGCACATGGTCCTGACTAAAAGGCTTCAGGTCTCAAGTCTGGTTGTCTCCTCTGGTCTCTTTTATCTGGATGCTGGAGCATCTCTGCTGGCCTTTCATGGTTTATGTATTGATGCTCTTAATGTTCACTGGATCATTTATTAGTGTTGTTGTTGTGTTTGTTTGTTTCCAGCTGCAAACAAATAAAGCTACATGTGACCTTTGACCTTCAGTCACATCCTGTGGAAGCAGTGGGATTATAAATGTCACAGCTGTGGGCAGAAAACAGGGGAGGAGGACCCAATTGCAGCAATCAAAAGATTTATTTAAACAACAGGCAAACTCAAAATCAAAAGGCAAAAACACAAAACAAAATACTTACTCAAACTAAATCGAGATCGTCTCGAAAACCGAGTGTGAAAAAACAAAGTATATCGATGGAGCAGACGACAGGCAAAGACAGACACTCATGACAGACTGACTACAATAGACCGATCTGACAAGAGACAAACACAGAGACTAAATAGAAGTAATCAGACAGGTGAGGACAATCAGGGTCATCACACAGGCAGTAGAGGACAAGTACAAAGAGGACCAGTACAAAGTTAAACCCAACACTGACACCACCAAAACCAGATATACAAAATAAAACAGGAAACACTAAAGACTAGACTTAAAACACAAAACAGGAAATAAACTAACAGGCAACATAGGAGGACACACTACAGATGACAGTAAACACATATGAAACATGAACACACACAAGAGAAACAAACATGAAAACTAAAACAAGACGAAACTCAGAAACCAAACCATGACAATAAAGACTCTACGAAGGAGTGGATTATACTACATTTTATTAGTTATAATCATTCAAACATTGATCAGTTATAATAATTCAATCATTGATCAGTTATAATCATTCAATCATTGATCAGTTATAATCATTCAAACATTGATCAGTTATAATAATTCAATCATTGATCAGTTATCATAATTAAAACATTGATCAGTTATTGGTTATAATCATTCAAACATTGATCAGATATTGGGTATAATCATTCAAACATTGATCAGTTATAGACCCGGCATGTGGCTATTTGAGGAGCCGTTGTTTTTTAATATCTTTCTGCCGAGTCAGGAGTATACGTGCCAGCCTCAGACAAGCTGGCTGCACCAAACTGGGCCATCTCATGAACATGACAGTTACATCTGTGGACAATCAGAGAGCGAGGAGCAACATCACCTCTGTCAGGCTCATCAACAGGGTGGTGAAGGAAGTCTGTGCCGCCCTGCCACAAAGCCTGAGACTGTTTGCAGCGGACCGAACGCTGTGGGACCAATGGACAGAAAAGGGGGAGTACAGCTTCCTGTGTCTGCTCATCACCCCAGCAGTGGGGGAGTGGCAGGAAGGAGGGGCCAGCTGCTGTCTTTCACAACCCCTCAGCTGGACACTTTTAAGGAGCTGGGGAAGAAACCACTCTACCACGTCTGCGTGAAGGTTTTGGACCTGAACTCTTTGGCCTGAAAGAGTCGAAGTGGGCCGAGTTTTTTGGCAGAGGTGTTTCCCCGAAAGGCAGCTGGAGGTCCCTGTACAAGATGCCCGTTGAAAAGCGGACAGCAAACCTCCAGTGGAGGGTCGTACATGGGGCAATAGCTACGAACAGATACAGAGCGCACCTGGATCCAGGGGTGGGAGACCAGTGTCTTTTTTGTGGTCAGACTGAGACTTTGTTTCACTTGTTTGTACAATGCCCCCGACTATCAGCACTGTTTGGACTTTTAAAAAGGTGGGTTCAAGGGTTCGGGGAGGTGTTCTCCTTCAGTCTGTTCATCTTTGGTCCCAAGAACTGTGCACGGAGGAAGAGTGAGCACACGCTGATGAACTTCTTGTCTGGTTCTGCTAAGTTGGCCATTTGGTTGACGCGTAAGAATTGGTCTCAGGGCGTGGGCAGTGTTCTATGTTCTGTGGGGCAGGATGATGAGTTCACTATATATGTATGATTGAAGTTATTTTCTCTGTTGTTGTTTTCTTTCTGATTTGACGGTTGTTGTTATTGTTGTACCATATGTGACAGGGCGGGCGTGGGGATTTTATGGATTTTCTCTTAAACTACAAAATAAACTACAGACAACGCCACCTGGGGACTTGCACCCCAGGAGATACACAAATAAGGAAACCAAAACAGGAAAATTAAGGACACATAAGTTCGAAAGAACTGAAGAGGCAGTCGTGTTATCAAAACATAAAAAAGGTATTTATTATAGTAAATCAAAAGGAAACAAAAAGGTTGAACCAAAGCTGTAGGGAGGGAAAACTAAACACAAGGACCAAATACTAATAAGTGGATTAAAATAATTGTTTATTTTAATACAAATTATAATAGTCAAAATCAAATTTACTAAATATATTAAAACACTAATCAAACAAAGGAATAAACAAAACTGAAGCAAAATAAGGCAAAACTGAAGCAAAATAAGGCAAAACAGGGCAAAACTGAAGCAAAATAAGGTAAAACAGGGCAAAACTAGTAACAAAACTGAAGCAAAATAAGGCAAAACAACAGCAGTTAAAACACCTAAAAAAAGAAGAAACCATTAATAAAAACACTGATAACGTGTAAAGTAAAACCAAAGCCACCCTACTCACCAGGAACCCTTCAAACAAATGCCAGGCTGATCTCAGGCACTCAGGTGCATTAAATATGCCGACCTGATTGATGAGCAAAGGGGGGAGGGGCAGGTGAGAGGCTGTGTTCAAGAGCAGCATGGTTGGACTCTACTACAATCTACCCCTGGGCTTTGAATCGTCGGCCCGACGATTGTATCACTACTGCCATGGTCTAAACATAGCACAGACAATTGGCACAGGCACTTGAGAGTTCGTAGCCCCTATTGCTCTACTCCTTGCTGCCTGAGGGAGGTGATTAACATTCGGGTGCTGCCCAGCGTTTGTGCGGTTGGTCCTTCTCAGTGCCTCACTGTTGCCAAGGGCAACATGGGGCAACTCTGGTAGTGGGTTCCTCCGACTTCGATCCATAGGAGGTTGTGCTATAGTCTCCAGCTGGACGGGTTGAGCAGCATAAGTCGGCTGACTTGATGGACCGGTTTCTGGTGTCAGAGTGGGTTTGGAGACCAAAACAAACCATTCACCCTCCGGTGCAGGTTCATCGTCAGGCAGTGGTTCAATCACTTCAGGCCGCTCTGGAAGGTGGCCGTCAATCTCACGATCCAGCTTGCTTTTCAGCAGTGATCGATGGACATGTTTTACCTGGTTGAGGTCATTCACAGGGGCAATGGTGTACACAGACCCTCCTACTACTGGAGCCCTCAGGACCTTGTAGAGTTCTGAGCTCCAGATGTCTTGGATCTTGTGTCGGCCTCTGAGTCCAGTGTCTTTGAGGTACACAATCTGACCTTCTTTCAACGGGACACCCGTCACACGCTGATCATGCCGTTTCTTTCGTTTTTCCGCCGCTTCCTCCAGATGCTTGGTTGCTGCTTCAAAGGCGTGGTGGAGCCTGGTCTGATGTTCTATGATCCATGCATGGGTGCTGCCAGCAACAGGTTCCTGCACTCTGCCCAAAAGGAAATCAACAGGTAACTGAGGATCTTGGCCAAACATTAGAAAATATGGGGACTCACCAGTGGATTGGTGTGCTGTGGTGTTATAGGAAAAGGTCACTTGTGGCAGATAACAAGCCCAATCCCTCTTCTTGGTAACAGGTAGAGTGCGTAGAAGGTTGTGCAGTGTACGATTAAAGCGCTCACATTGGCCATTGCCAGCTGGATGGTACGGGGTAGTGCGACTTTTCTGTATTCCGTACATACTGCACAGCTGTTGAATTAGGTTGCTCTCAAAATTTCTACCTTGGTCCGAGTGGATACGATTTGGCACCCCAAACCTGCAGAACCAGTCATTAACCAACACCTTTGCAACTGTAGAGGCTTGCTGGTCCCGGGTTGGGACTGCCTGGGTGTATTTGGAAAAAACATCTGTCATCACTAGGACATTCTCAAACCCGTTCTGTGATGGTTCCAGTATCGTGAAGTCAACAGCAAGGATTTGGTTGGGACGGGAGGCAAGCAAATGACCCATGTATGCACAGGCAGTTGGTTGCGTGTTCTTAGCTACCTGACAACGTTCACACTCCTGGCACCATGTCCTAATGTCATTGTGCATTCCTGGCCAATAGCACCGCTGATGAACCAGATCCGTTGTTCGGTCGACCCCTTGATGTCCATGTTCATGGTGTAGCTGATGCAAAACCTGGTCCTTTAACGACATTGGCAATATCAATTGTAATACTTCCTCACCCTTGGGTCGACAGACTCTCCGATATAGCACTCCATTTCTCTCCACAATCCTGTCCCACTGTCTGACCAGAACCAGAAGATCCTTGGAGGTTTGACGCCGTTCAGTTGCATCGGGGCCCCTCTTCCTGGTCCAAAACTTCCGGAATTCTTGGATGGTGGGATCTGCTTCCTGCAACACCTGCAGGTCAGAGCTAGTATGACAGGGGAAAGATGAGATGGTGGCTTGAATAGCCTGGGTTGCTGTGTTATTTGCAAGGACTTGCTGTAGTGGCGCTGGGAGTCTGACACCAGAGACTTCACAATGTGAAGCATCTGACATGGCTGGTAGCCGTCGTGACAGGGCATCTGCATTTTGGTTGTTCCGACCAGGCTTGTACTTCATGGTGAAATCAAAAGCAGCCAGTTGTGCAGCCCAGCGCTGTTCTGTAGCACCCAGCTTTGCTGTAGATAGATGGCTTAAAGGGTTATTGTCAGTGAACACAATGCATTTCTGACCCAGCAGATAGTCTCTGAATTTTTCGGTCATGGCCCATTTAAGGGCCAGAAACTCAAGTTTCATAGAGCTGTAATTGCTCATGTTACGCTCTGTAGGCTTGAGGCCACGACTAGCATAAGCTATGGGTCTTACTTTTCCATCCTGCTCTTGTGAAAGAACAGCACCCAGTCCACTGTAGCTGGCGTCAACCTCAAGTACAAAAGGTAAGGAGAAATTAGCATAGCCTAAAATTGGAGCAGACACAAACCTGCTTTTTAGTCCCTCAAAGCTTTGTTCGCACTCTTCTGTCCATGCAGCAGACAGACTCCTTCCTGTCGGTTTCTTTGACTTTGAGCTAGTTAGTTCAGCCACTACACGATGCAAAGGGGCAGCCAGTTTAGCGAACCCTTCAATGAAGCGACGATAGTAGCTAGCAAATCCTAGGAAGGACCGTAACTCAGACACCTGGTTAGGCCGTGGCCACTTTGACACAACTTCTATTTTTGCAGGGTCGGTGGACACACCTTTACTGGAAATGACATGTCCCAGGTAGCCTACCTCTGACTTGAAGAAAGAGCACTTCTCCAGTTTGGCTTTGAGACCTTCTTTCTGGAGGCGGCCAAGTACAGCGTCCAAGCGTTCCACATGTTCAGCTACGGTAGAAGAGAAGACAACAACATCATCCAGATATAACAACCATGACTGGCAGTGCTGATCTCCGAAGATCCTCTCCATTAACCTCTGGAAAGTGCTTGGTGCATTGCACAACCCAAATGGCATTCGGTTCCATTCAAACAGACCAAAGGGAGTGCAGAATGCAGTTTTCATTTTGTCTTTTTCGGCAACGGGTACTTGATTGTACCCAGCCGCAAGGTCGAGGGTCGAGAACCAGCGGGCCCCTGAGAGGGCGTCGAGGGACTCCTCAATGCGGGGCAGAGGAAAGGCATCTTTACGGGTCTTATTGTTCAAGAGTCGGTAATCCACACACAAACGGAGGCTGCCATCTTTCTTCTTGACCAACACGATGGGAGAGGCAAAGGGGCTACTACTTTCTCTGATTACCTGTGCCTCAAGGAGCTGGTGGATGTGTGCCTTTGCTGCCTCATACTCCGACGGAGGGATCCGCCTGTATCGCTGACGAACAGGGGCCTCATCAACTAGAGGAATTTCATGAAAAATGAGGTTAGTACAACCTAAATCACCTTCATGTGAAGAAAAGACACCACTGTACTTCTGCAACAGAGCCCTGACCTGCACCTGCTCTTCCTGCCTGAGGGCTGTTAAATCAATCGCGGCAATTTTATCCTGCACTGAACTAGTCACAGACTGGGAGGACACTGTGGCAGCCATCTTCCCCTCTTCGAGACCTGATGGAGAGCTTACAAGATCGGCATGACTCAGGGTACCAAGAACAGTGCGAGGGTACAGTACAACATCCTGAGTCCCTACATTGACAATCGGGATATACGCAGTACCTCTTACCACTCGTACAAGTGCTGGGGATGCTAACAGACCTGCAGGCAAGCCATTGCTCAAGGGCTCAAACAACACGGCATCCACCAGGTGTTGAGAGCAGGTGGCTGCCACGATTTTCATGGTACCCCCAGGAACTCTGCAAACTCTCCCCCCCTTCACCTTTGCACGACTTAAGCGATCGGGAGGGGCTTTGGCCTGGGCCTGGTGACACTTTTGGAGAGCCTGCTGAATTTGAGTGGGAGCCTGCAACACAGACGGTAAGTCAAAAAGTGCTGCACCATGCTGTACAAACAACTCCCAGTAACATTCCTTGATAATGTTCATACCAAGCACACCTGGAACTGAAGGTACAATGCCTGGGGGATCTTTGACCACCAGCACCCCTCGTCTGGCCACATTCTTACCACAAAGTTGAACGTTCAGCTCGAGGTAGCCGACATATGGGATAGCCAAACCATTAGCAGCACTCAGATTTAACCAGTTACAAGATTGGAGTTTGTCAGGACCCCATGGTTCGAAATGCTGTGCAAAGAAACTTGCCGTTATAGTGGACACCATTGACCCGGTGTCGACCAGACATGGGACTGTAACACCACCCATAAGCACCGCTAAGGTGGGGCAATCTGCCACCAAACTTTCGGGGTTATCCATTGCAGACTCTGAGCCTAAGGGGCCCCCACCTGAACTTTGGCTCAGTAGTTCAGGGGGCGAAAGTTTCCCTGGTTCTGAGGGCGCTGCCTGCCATTGGAACTGGGGCGCATTGGAGCGGGAACTGGCAGTGGAGCAACATACTCTCCCTCGCACTCCCTGGCAAAGTGGCCTGGCTTTTGACACCTTCTACAGATTACTGTTTTCTTACGATTTGGTTGGGTTCCATGGGGGTTGCTTAGGGTGGCCAGACTTTGCGTCAGGTGATTCAGTTGCTCTTGTTGATTTTTAAGAATGTCTTTTAGTTCACCTAACTCAGCACTAAAAGAGTTACCTGCCTGGCCATAGCTGGGATGGCTTTGCTGAATGGTGTGTTGCAGACCAAATACAGAAGGGACAGAGTGGCTTCTACTCCTCCCACCCCCGGGCACCCCCTCTTGTTCCCACCTAATTGCTTCAGTGCGGACAATGATCAAGGTGGAAGTAGGGTGGCTTCGAACATATTGCTTCAGCTCCCTGCGAAGAGCACAATCAGAAACATGCTCAACAAATTGATCTCTGAGTAACACATCTTTGTTTGGCAGGTCATTCGGAGTCTTCAGAACAACTTTTTCCATGAGACACATTAAAGCATGAGAAAATTCTTGCAATGTTTCACCTTCTTGTTGCTTTCTTGAAAAGAACTCTTCTTGCAAAGACACATATGACCTAGTACACCCATACAATTCCTGTAATATAGCCAAGAGCTGTCCTGGATCTTCCTTCTCCTCTCTGGAGCGGTACTTAATCTCTTCCCAAGCCTCTCCCTCTAAATGGTCGAAAATGAAAAGTGCCTGCTCGGCTGGCGACAGGTGTCTGGCACGAATGCTAGCCTGGACCTCCTCGACCCACTCAACAATGTTTAAACCAGTCCTGCCCCGAAACATTGGACATTTCCTCTCTCTCGGTAAATAAACCAGTCTCTCAGTTACCAGACCATTGACTGAAGGGTTTCCGGAGGCAGAGGAGCTTGTTGAGGCGGAGCTGGTCCCAGGAAGACTGTCGTCCCATCGTTGACGCATCTGTCGATTTTCAGCCTGCAGCTGTGCAACCAAGTCCTTTAATTGGGCTATTTCCTCCTCCATGGAAAAGCAGAGCAGAAAGGGTTAACAGAGTACCAGGAGGCAGCGCGGAGATCCTTCCAGGACCTACTGCTGTTTTGCCCCAAATGCCAAAATTAAACAAACCAAAAAAAATTTGCCTTAACCAACTGAAATGCCAAAATGAAAAGAAACTACACGTCTCTGCCTTAACAGTATCCTGCCGACAACGCCAAGAATGTGACAGGGCGGGCGTGGGGATTTTATGGATTTTCTCTTAAACTACAAAATAAACTACAGACAACGCCACCTGGGGACTTGCACCCCAGGAGATACACAAATAAGGAAACCAAAACAGGAAAATTAAGGACACATAAGTTCGAAAGAACTGAAGAGGCAGTCGTGTTATCAAAACATAAAAAAGGTATTTATTATAGTAAATCAAAAGGAAACAAAAAGGTTGAACCAAAGCTGTAGGGAGGGAAAACTAAACACAAGGACCAAATACTAATAAGTGGATTAAAATAATTGTTTATTTTAATACAAATTATAATAGTCAAAATCAAATTTACTAAATATATTAAAACACTAATCAAACAAAGGAATAAACAAAACTGAAGCAAAATAAGGCAAAACTGAAGCAAAATAAGGCAAAACTAGTAACAAAACTGAAGCAAAATAAGGCAAAACAGGGCAAAACTAGTAACAAAACTGAAGCAAAATAAGGCAAAACAGGGCAAAACAGGGCAAAACAACAGCAGTTAAAACACCTAAAAAAAGAAGAAAGAAACCATTAATAAAAACACTGATAACGTGTAAAGTAAAACCAAAGCCACCCTACTCACCAGGAACCCTTCAAACAAATGCCAGGCTGATCTCAGGCACTCAGGTGCATTAAATATGCCGACCTGATTGATGAGCAAAGGGGGGAGGGGCAGGTGAGAGGCTGTGTTCAAGAGCAGCATGGTTGGACTCTACTACACATAGTTTTTGCAATGGTTCATTAAAGGGATTTTGAAAACCAAACCTCATTTCCTCCTCCTCTCTTCTTCTCCTCTGTCGCTCCGCTTCAAATTTTTCTCTCCTATTCTCTTCTCCTCTCCTCCTCACATCTTCTCTCCTCCTCTCTCACCCTGTCCTCCTCTAGCTTATTAAAACAAGATGCACACTGATACATATTATCACAGCCGACTCTCCTGTAGTATTCCCCTCCATTGAATACATAAACGTCCAATCCATAAACAGTACTTGTGTACATATTGTCAAAGCTTGTGCATGGAGACAGGAGACGGGAACACTGGTAACATCTCAGGTTGTTGCCCATGTTACATTCTGATGGTACGTTCCCCATTTTTCCTGATGATTCAGCAGTTAAATATGTTGAACCTGAAACAGTAAAAATCTCTTTTATACATATGTAATGTAACAGCTTAGAAAAGGCTTGCTGATCTAACACTTGAAGCCTCATTGTGTGAACAAACACAGATGGAACATATAGACATTAATCGTATGTTGTAGCGTTGAGGAATCAAAGGAGGTATGAGTAATTCTAAGAGACTGTTTTCACTACTTAATGTTTGTTTTTCTCTCTAATAAAGATGAGTGGATGTTTTTAGTATAGGATCGTAAGACCCGTTCTCTTATTTTCAATGAATATGTGTCAAAGACAAACTTACGAGTATGTTTCTCTCTTCAACAGTCAGCACTCAGAATGATGTTGAGACGTCTGGAGTCTGTACGAATGAAAAGAGTCAAACATTTTCACTTTTTACTGTCATAGACATCTTTACCATTCATGTGAACTTGAGCTGGTTTAGTTCTCTTCTAGTCTTCAGACTATTCAAAGCAACTTTACACAGATCACACCTACACAGACATATGATGATGGTAGAGGCTGCAGAGTAAAGAGTCCATCAGTATGAACTCATCCATTCATACACATTCACACACTGATGGTAGAGGCTGCTGCAGAGTAAAGAGTCCATCAGTATTAACTCATCCATTCATACACATTCACACACTGATGGTAGAGGCTGCTGCAGAGTAAAGAGTCCATGAGTATTAACTCATCCATTCATACACATTCACACACTGATGGTAGAGGCTGCAGAGTAAAGAGTCCATCAGTATTAACTCATCCATTCATACACATTCACACACTGATGGTAGAGGCTGCTGCAGAGTAAAGAGTCCATCAGTATTAACTCATCCATTCATACACATTCACACACTGATGGTAGAGGCTGCTGCAGAGTAAAGAGTCCATCTGTATTAACTCATCCATTCAGACACATTCACACACTGATGGTAGAGGCTGCAGAGTAAAGAGTCCATCAGTATTAACTCATCCATTCAGACACATTCACACACTGATGGTAGAGGCTGCTGCAGAGTAAAGAGTCCATCAGTATTAACTCATCCATTCATACACATTCACACACTGATGGTAGAGGCTGCAGAGTAAAGAGTCCATCAGTATTAACTCATCCATTCAGACACATTCATAGGCCGACAAAAAAGATTTAACAAAGTAACAATGGTTAAATGTCTCCATAACAATCTTTAGATTCAATATCGTACAAGTACATGACATGCAGGTATGTAAAAATATGAGTATATCTTCAAATCAATGATATAAACACTCTAAAAATTAATAACATGCACATCTAGAGTGTGTTTTATGTGTGTGAAATGATGTGTGAACAAACATACTGAAGGAAAATACATGAGAATAAATAAAAATAATTGAGACAGGATCACTTTGTCAAAATGGATACTTTGACACAATTATTGACATTATATTAAAATATATCTTTTTACATGACTCTGAGGAAACTCCCTGCCCTTCCACGTACTTATGTGGAAAGCATCAGGTAGGAACTGCACACATCCCTGACCTTCCTGTGCATATAAGGAGAGCTATAAGGCAGGGAGATAAACAGCAACCGCCCCAGAGCAAGCATCAATGACAAGCATGATGTTGATGAAGTCAGAATAGCATCAGAGGAGGAGCAGGGGAGGAGGACTGGTGCATATGCAGCATGCAGAGAGAGCAGAGAAGCAGAAGTGGGCTAGAGCACTTTAAATAAGGTGTCAGAAGAAATGTTTGGCCAATAGGATTCTTTCAGCAGGTCAGCTGGCCATCAGCTGATGAGGCTTGTGTGAGATCAGCCGATGCAAACTCTCGCACAATATTAGAGTGGGACCAGATCTAGGTCCTGGACTCTGACAGAACTGAACTCTGATGGACTTCATATAAACCATTATCAGTCACCTTACTTTTACCTCCTCCTTTAACTCATTCCCCGCCATTGAAGAGATTTTCTGTCAATTGGTGCTTTCAGTGAAATACGATAGGGGGCGCTCTGACGGATGTTGTGAAAAAGTTACAGGACTGTGGGGTCAAAAACCAACAAACAAGACCACCCGCGGGAAAGTAGAGAAAAAAAACAAACATCTTCTTCGTCCTTATTTTCTAGCGGGCGGAGTTCGATCAGTCTGTATGTGAGTTTGACGCGTGTCAAAAAGTCAACATTAGCCGTATAGATGTGAGATAAAAGCTCTTGGACAGTACAAACATGCCGGCGCCAGCAAGGAGATATTCAGCTGTGGAAGCTACAGAGTTAATTATACTGTAGATACAGACTCTGATAATTAATTTGTTGACGTATGTGAAACTGATCTGGATGAAGACAGATAGTCGTTATGTCAATAGCATCATATGATAGCAGCTAACCGCTAACCGCTAACTAATAAATTGAACAAAGGAGATGAACTGCTGGATGTCTCCAGCAGTTCATCTCCTTTGTCACTGTCATGTGACTCTTTATTACTAAACTCATCCAGCTTTGTTTCAGAGAAGGCTGTGTGCGGCGAGGACAAATACACACGTAAACAACCAGCTGTGTTACAGTCAATGGTTTAAACACGGCAGAGTTTTGTTTACCGACGTAACACGGAAAGTGAACATTCTTTCACCCAATCAGCGGACTGCAGGGTTTAGCTCCACTTTTTGGGTCGGCTCCACATTAGAACATGCTGACAGACTTATCATGGCCTAGGGATCTATTATTACTGGATGATACATGTAATATTTGAAGTTAGTTATTCAAGTTACTTCAGTTTTCTTCAAAACCACGCACACACACCCACACACACGCACACACATAAGCACACACACGCACACACATAAGCACACACACGCACACACACAAACACACGCACACACACATGCACACACACGCACACACACACACGCACACACACACACATGCGCGCACACACACACGCACACAAACACACGCACACACACATGCACACACACGCACACACACACACGCACACATGCACGCACACACACACGCACACAAACACACGCACACACACATGCACACACACGCACACACACACACGCACACATACAAGCACACACACACACACACACACACACATGCGCGCACACACACACGCACACAAACACACGCACACACACATGCACACACACGCACACACACACGCACACATGCACACACACATGCACACACACGCACACACACACACACACACACACATACAAGCACACACACACACACACACACACACACAGAGTAAAAAAAGGAAGAAACAAGCAAAAGACTAAATATCGGCGTGGAGATTTTTAGCCAATCAAAAACCATGACAGCTTTCTCATCATGTTTGAATGATATGTTAAATGTTATTCTATGATCAAATGTGTAAATAAAAATCTTTCATTACCTGCAGAAGAAAGCCAGCTGTCCGGGGGTAAGGTTAGACCTGGACCTAGACCGAGGTCCTAGACTCAGCTGAGCTGAACTCTCATGGACTTTATATAGACCGTCCTGAGTGCACTTGTGTCACGTTTCTTCACCTTGATGGGTCGTGATCAGTGCACTGAAGTCACGTTTCTTCACCTTCACTTCCTCCATCAACCATGGAGTTCCCTAAATATGACTAAGTTACGTGATTAAACACACACACGTAAAAACACACTCACACACACACACGTACACACGTACACACACACACACACACAGTGTTGTGTATTGTGTGTACTGTACTGACACTAAAGTAAATCTATACTTTAAAAGAAGATTCTAATCTGAGTATAAAATCAGCCCCCCCCCTTGTCTCGTCCCCCCTGCTCTCATCCCTGTGGTCTCGTCCCCCCTGCTCTCATCCCTGTGGTCTCATCCCCCCTGGTCTCATCCCCCCTGGTCTGGTCCCCCCTGGTCTGGTCCCCCCTGGTCTGGTCCCCCCTGGTCTCGTCCCCCCTGGTCTCATCCCCCCTGGTCTTGTCCCACTGGTCTCGCCCCCCTGGTCTCATCCTACCCCTGGTCTCGTTCCACTGGTCTCATCCCCCCTGGTCTCATCCCCCCTGGTCTTGTCCCACTGGTCTCGCCCCCCCTGGTCTCATCCTACCCCTGGTCTCGTCCCACTGGTCTCATCCCCCCTGGTCTCATCCTACCCCTGGTCTTGTCCCACTGGTCTAGTCCCCCCTGGTCTCATCCTACCCCTGCTCTCGTCCCACTGGTCTCATCCCCCCTGGTCTCATCCCCCCTGGTCTGGTCCTACCTGGTCTCATCCTATCCCTGGTCTGGTCCCACTGGTCTCATCCCCCCTGGTCTGGTCCCACCTGGTCTCATCCCCCCTGGTCTCGTCCCCCTGGTCTCGTCCCCCCTGGTCTCATCCTCCCTGGTCTCATCCCCCTGGTCTGGTCCCACCTGGTCTCATCCCCCCTGGTCTGGTCCCGCTGGTCTTGTCTCCCCTGACCCTGCAGACATGAGGTGATGTGAGAGTGAAGTGAGCATGATTAGATCCTGCTGACTCTGAGATCAGTGAGTCCACCATGTTCATCATGACCTTTTTTAACCTCTGCTGTGGTTTGTGTACTGTGGATGTGTGTGCGTTACGTCTGTTAACTGAACCTTTAAACTTTCTACGAAGGGAAATAGTTTCACACACACAGACACACACACAGACACACACACACACACACACACACACACAGACACACACACAGACACACACACACACACACACACACACACACACACCACGTGTCCTGTTCGGTGTGGTTGCTGACTTCATACTTTCACTTTTGTTTTTGCTTCTTTCTCATAATTTTCTTTCTTACTTCTGTAAATCAGTTCTTGTTTTTGTTTCAGAGTGACTGAGCTTCTGTCTAATATGCACATACACACACACACACACACACACACACACACACACACACACACACACACACACACACACACACACACACACACACACACACACACACATGTTCCACTACACCTTCCAGGACGGTTGAGGGTTTGATCTCCAGCTCCTGCAGCAACATGTCTGACGTGTCCTTGAGCCAGACACTTAAGCCTGAATTGCTCCCATTGCTTCTGTTAGCAGCCTCTATACCATCAGTGTGTGAATGTGTCGGTGTGTCCTGTGGTGTAAAAGACAAAAACTACAGACTATATTAACAATATAAATAAGTTCAAGACAAACAGGCTCCAAAGACTAAAGTGACACAGCTGCAGGAGCAAATGCAGGAAGGACAACAAGGGCAAAGAAAGGAAAATCTGGGATTTTTTTCAGTCTGTGTTGATGTCTATCAGTTGGAACAGTTGTGATTATGGAATATGCTGTGTGTATACCAATGTGTATACTGTGTCGCTTAGTGGCGATGTCATTAAGCAGTGCCTGTGCTTCCTGCTCCTCGTGAAACGATGCGCACACTACGCAGGTCGGACGTATTTTGTTTCGCTCCTGATTTCTTTACTTCATAGAATAACAGTGATGGTCAAATATGGCACTATTTTGTTCATGTTTGAAACGATAGTAGCCGTACAACCGGGCTTGATAAGGTTGGAGTGTTTATTTAATAAACAACGAGCATTGAAATCCCTGCATCCGAGTTTTTGCCCGCCGTTTTCCTCCACTCTCCACGGCCTTAACATAGCAACGGACCCAAGACCATCACACAGTGAAACATAATCATTAACTTAACAGACTATAATGTGAAATCATGTCCTCCCCCTCTCTCCATCAACTCCAGGAGCTCCACGATCTAAAGATCTGATTGGTCAGTAGGCGGAGCTTTTCACAGGATGATCTCTTATCTCCAAACATAGGTGTGCAGTGTCAGTTACCATGGTGATATATCCAGGTAACAAGTGAATGACCCTCGCAGGACTGAAAACCCAAAGTTAACCCTGAAGTGACCTCGCTGACCTCAAATCCTGCTACATCGTTAACTGAAGACTCTACCTCCTGTAGTACATTTAGAGACTGTAGGTACCAGCAGGTCTGATAACTGCAGACTCTACCTCCTGTAGTACATTTAGAGACTGTAGGTACCAGCAGGTCTGATAACTGAAGACTCTACCTCCTGTAGTACATTTAGAGACTGAAGGTACCAGCAGGTCTGATAACTGAAGACTCTACCTCCTGTAGTACATTTAGAGACTGTAGGTACCAGCAGGTCTGATAACTGAAGACTCTACCTCCTGTAGTACATTTAGAGACTGTAGGTACCAGCAGGTCTGATAACTGAAGACTCTACCTCCTGTAGTAAATTTAGAGACTGAAGGTACCAGCAGGTCTGATAACTGAAGACTCTACCTCCTGTAGTACATTTAGAGACTGTAGGTACCAGCAGGTCTGATAACTGAAGACTCTACCTCCTGTAGTACATTTAGAGACTGTAGGTACCAGCAGGTCTGATAACTGAAGACTCTACCTCCTGTAGTACATTTAGAGACTGTAGGTACCAGCAGGTCTGATAACTGAGGACTCTACCTCCTGTTGTACATCTAGAGACTATAGGCACCATGAGCAGGCCTGCATTCTGGGAACGTAATGTTCTTGTCGGATAGTACGGTACAATTAACTCTTTAAGATAAGATGGTGCCTGACAGTTTAGAGCTTTGTAGGTGAGCAGAAGGATTTTAAATTCTATTCTAGATTTTATAGGGAGCCAATGGAGAGAAGCCAATACAGGAGTAATGTGGTCCCTTTTCCTCGTTCTAGTAAGAACACGAGCTGCAGCGTTTTGGACGAGTTGGAGGGTCTTTTGAGATTTACCATAGCACCCTGCAAAAATAGAATTACAGTAATCCAACCTGGAGGTAACAAATGCATGAACTAATTTTTCAGCATCATTTTGTGACAGGATCTGTCTGATCTTAGAGATATTACCAAGGTGAAAGTAAGCTGTCCTTGAAATGTGTTTAATGTATGAATCAAAGGACATATCCTGATCAAACAGAACTCCTAGGTTCCTAACAGTGGTACTAGAGGCTATGCTAATACTACTAAGGGCCGTCATATCGGCAGAGAAAGTCTCTCTAAGGTTCTTTGGTCCAATCACTAGAACTTCAGACTTGTCTGAGTTGAGCAGTAAGAAGTTTCTGGTCATCCAGGTCCTGATGTCCTTGAGGCAGGCTTCTAGTTTACGAAGCTGGTTGGTGTCTTCTGGCTTCATTGCTATGTAGAGCTGAGTATCGTCTGCATAGCAATGAAAGTTCATGGAGTGTTTTCTCATAATACTAACTAGAGGAAGCATCTATAATGTAAAGAGAATCGGACCAAGCACTGATCCTTGAGGCACTCCATGGCTAACTTTGGTGTACATAGAGGACTCATCATGAACACACTGAGACCTGTCTGATAAATAGGATCTCAACCAACTTAAAGCAGTCCCTGTAACTCCAAGTCATTGTTCTAGTCCCTGTAACTCCAAGTCATTGTTCTAGTCCCTGTAACTCCAAGTCATTGTTCTAGTCTGTGTAACTCCAAGTCATTGTTCTAGTCCCTGTAACTCCAAGTCATTGTTCTAGTCTCTGTAACTCCAAGTCATTGTTCTAGTCCCTGTAACTCCAAGTCATTGTTCTAGTCCCTGTAACTCCAAGTCATTGTTCTAGTCCCTGTAACTCCAAGTCATTGTTCTAGTCCCTGTAACTCCAAGTCATTGTTCTAGTCTCTGTAACTCCAAGTCATTGTTCTAGTCCCTGTAACTCCAAGTCATTGTTCTAGTCCCTGTAACTCCAAGTCATTGTTCTAGTCTCTGTAACTCCAAGCAATCGTTCTAGTCTCTGTAACAGAATCTGATGGTCAATTGTGTCAAAAGCAGCACTAAGATCTAACAGGACAAGCACAGATCGAAGTCCCCTGTCTGAGGTTAACAGAAGATCATTTGTTACTCTAACTAGTGCAGTCTCAGTGCTATGGTAAGCTCTAAATCCCGACTGGAACTCCTCAAACAAGCTGTTGTCATGGAGACAGTTACACAACTGATTAGCTCCCACTTTCTCTAAGATCTTGGAGATAAAAGGAAGGTTAGATATAGGTCTATAGTTAGCTAGAGTTCCTGAATCAAGAGTAGGCTTTTTAAGGAGCGGTTTAATTACAGCTACTTTAAATGACTGGGGAACATAACCTGCCGCTAAAGATATATTGATCACATCTAGTATGGAGCTGCTAACTAGGGGAAAGACTTCCTTAAACAACTTGGTTGGGATTGGATCTAAAAGACAGGTTGACGGTTTAGACGCAGAAATAATCGAATTTAGTTCTGCGAGGTTAATTGGAAAAAAAACAGTCGAGGTTAGTATCAGAATTTGGAACCGTTTCTGCTGTATCCAAAATATAGGAGGAATCTGCACTAAGTAAAGGTAGTAGGTTGCTAATTTTGTCTCTAATGTTTAGAATTTTATCATTGAAAAAGCTGATGAAATCATTACTGCTAAGGGCTAAAGGAATCGATGGCTCAAATGAACTATGACTCTCTGTCAGCCTGGCTACAGTGCTGAAGAGGTATCTAGGGTTGTTTTTATTTTCTTCAATAAGAGACGAGTAATAGGCAGTGCGGGCCTGCCGTAGAGCTTTCATATATCTATTATGACTATCTTTGTCATGTTTTGGTTTCTGTGTGTCTTCCCACTTGTGTTTGTTTTGTTTTTCCCTGTCTGTCCACTCCCTCTGTGTTCTCCCTTCACCCCCTAATTACTCATTGCTTTCAGGTTAGTTCAAAGGTGTGGTCACTTCAATCATCTCATTATTTCAGCCGGCTCCTTCCACAGCGCCAGATTATTGTTCTTCCCTCAGTGGTTCGTACTCTACGAACCACCTTAGATTTCTTGTACACATACTTAGAGTCACATTATATTGCTTGTACACATTTTTGTCACATTAGATTTATGCTACGCATTAGTGTCACTCATATTCCTTGTAGTACATTTATTCACCGTGTCACTCGTTGTTTAACAAATAGTTTTTTGTTTTATTCTGTCTCTGAGTTGTGTGTTTGGTTCCACTTATTCTGAGTCACAACAATCTTGCCAAATTAAATGAGATTCTATCGTTTTGGTGGAGCGCCACATTCTTTCAAATTTACGTGACGTTAGTTTTAGAGTACGGGTTTCTAAATTGTACCATGGAGCTGATCTCTGTCGTTTGATTGCCTTCTGTTTTAGGGGGGCGATTGAATCCAGAGTAACTCTAAGTGAATCCACTGCACTATCTACAAACTGATCTAGCTGAGAGGGACTAAAGTGATAAGGGTTTTCAACTGGCCTTCCTTAAATTTAGCTACAGCACTATCAGATCAACTTCTAGAGAGCACTTTTTTATTTAGAGGAGTTAATGCTGGTAAGAAGAAGTCAAGGACCCTGAGGCCACCACCTGTACCCCTCCAGGACCCTGAGGCCACGATCTGTACACCTCCAGGACCCTGAGGACATGACCTGTACACCTCCAGGACCCTGAGGCCATGACCTGTACACCTCCAGGACCCTGTGGCTATGACCTGTACACCTCCAGGACCCTGAGGCCACCACCTGCACACCTCCAGGACCCTGAGGCCATGACCTGTACACCTCCAGGACCCTGAAGCCACGACCTGTACACCTCCAGGACCCTGAGGCCACCACCTGTACCCCTCCAGGACCCTGAGGCCACGGCCTGTACACTTCCAGGACCCTGATGCCACCACCTGTACACCTCCAGGACCCTGAGGCCACCACCTCTACACCTCCAGGACCCTGAGGCCACCACCTCTACACCTCCAGGACCCTGAGGCCATGACCTGAACACATCAAGGACCCTGAGGCCACCACCTCTACACCTCCAGGACCCTGAGGCCACGACCTGTACACCTCCAGGACCCTGAGGACATGACCTGTACACCTCCAGGACCCTGAGGCCACCACCTCTACACCTCCAGGACCCTGAGGCCATGACCTGTACACCTCCAGGACCCTGAGGCCACGGTCTGTCTGTCATTGAGGAAACAGGTAAATATTTTCCACATCATCATTATTGCTTATTATTATCAAATGCTTTAAGTACACTCAACAAAAATATAAACGCAACACTTTTGTTTTTGCTCCCATTTGTCATGAGATGGACTCAAAGATCTAAAATTCATTCCAGATACACAATATTACCATTTCTCTCAAACATTGTTCATAAATCTGTCTAAATGTGTGATAGTGAGCACTTTTGCTTTGCTGAGACAATCCATCCCACCTCACAGGTGTGCCACATCAAGATGCTCATCAGACACCATGATTAGTGCACAGGTGTACCTTAGACTGTCCACAATAAAAGGCCACTCTGAAATGTGCAGTTTTGTCTCACAGCAAAATGCCACAGATGGCGCAAGCATTGAGGGAGCGTGCAATTGGCATGCTGACAGCAGGAATGTCAACCAGATCTGTTGCTCGGGCATTGAATGTTCATTTCTCCACCATAAGCCGTCTCCAAAGGCGTTTCAGAGAATATGGCAGTACATCCAACCGGCCTCACAACCGCAGACCACGTGTAACCACACCAGCCCAGGACCTCCACATCCAGCAGGTTCACCTCCAAGATCGTCTGAGACCAGCTACTCAGACAGCTGCTGAAACAATTGGTTTGCATAACCAAAGAATTTCTGCACAAACTGTCAGAAACCGTCTCAGGGAAGCTCAACTGCATGCTCGTCGTCCTCATCGGGGTCTTAACCTGACTCCAGATCGTCGCCGTAACAGACTTGAGTGGGCAAATGCTCACATTCGATGGCGTCTGGCACGTTGGAGAGGTGTTCTCTTCACGGATGAATCTCGGTTTACATTGTTCAGGGCAGATGGCAGACAGCGTGTGTGGCGTCGTGTGGGTGAGCGCTTTGCTGATGTCAATGTTGTGGATCGAGTGGCCCATGGTGGTGGTGGGGTTATGGTATGGGCAGGCATCTGTTATGGACGAAGAACACAGGTGCATTTTATTGATGGCATTTTGAATGCACAGAGATACCGTGATGAGATCCTGAGGCCCATTGTTGTGCCATACATCCATGAACATCACCTCATGTTTCAGCAAGATAATGCACGGCCCCATGTTGCAAGGATCTGTACACAATTCTTGGAAGCTGAAAATGTCCCAGTTCTTGCATGGCCAGCATACTCACCGGACATGTCACCCATTGAGCATGTTTGGGATGTGCTTGACCGGCGTATACGACAGCGCGTACCAGTTCCCACTAATATCCAGCAACTTCGCACAGCCATTGAAGAGGAGTGGACCAACATTCCACAGGCCACAATTGACAATCTGATAAACTCTATGCGAAGAAGATGTGTTGCACTGCATGAGGCAAATGGTGGTCACACCAGATACTGACTGGTTCTGAGTCCCCAGACCCTCAATAAAGCAAAAACTGCACATTTCAGGGTGGCCTTTTATTGTGGACAGTCTAAGGTACACCTATGCACTAATCATGGTGTCTGATGAGCATCTTGATGTGGCACACCTGTGAGGTGGGATGGATTGTCTCAGCAAAGCAAAAGTGCTCACTATCACACATTTAGACAGATTTATGAACAATGTTTGAGAGAAATGGTAATATTGTGTATCTGGAATGAATTTTAGATCTTTGAGTCCATCTCATGACAAATGGGAGCAAAAACAAAAGTGTTGCGTTTATATTTTTGTTGAGTGTATTTCATTTATTTTCATTGTCATTGTTTAATGAAGAGAGTGAACTTTATGATCTATCAAATTCGGTCGATCAAAAAGAAGAAATGTTTGAAATCTTTTCTAATCTAACAATTGAGATGTGTCAGATGCTTTTTTTATTTTAAACTTCAGTCTTTCAGTCCTTCATTTATTTCTAATGTTTGATTTTGTACCTATGGTTTCTCCTCCCCTACAGTTACAATGATCGATACATTATATTGTAACAGTTCATGTTTGTTCAGAAGTGTTCCTTATTCCTACTGTGTAAAGAGTCAGTGAATGCATCAGGAAGATGAGTTGAGGTGAGTTACAGGAAGTCGTCCTGTTCGCTGGCTTGTTAGTGACCACTTTGATAAACGAACCCTCTGGATGGATGTTACAAAATATTGTAGCGATCGTAGAGCCAATCGCGGGGACTGGATGCTGCAAAGCATTATGGGTGTTCGGGACTTTGGTTTAAAACATGAGTGTTTGGGGTTGAGCAGTTAATGACTTCCTGCTGTTGGCAGTGTGGTTCAGTGTTCGATTATTGTCTATTCAGAAATTAAAGCACATGGACAATGTGAGCTGAATGAGACCAAGTCTTGTAACATGTGTCACTCTTACATACAGCTTGCTGTAATCTTCATCCTGTGGGCTGAATACACCCCCTGCTGGCTCAGCTGTGGATGAGCAGTTCTTCTTTACATGACAGGTAAACAGCACCATCTGCTGGACGATCACAGGACTGACAGGTGTATCATCATGAACTCATCGGTTACACACAGACACACACACACACACACACACAGACAGACACACACACCATGCCCGTGTATACCACCCATTGGCACATGCGTGGTATACACATGCTTTAGGTGGTGTCAGTGTCAGGTTTGACTTTGTACTTGTACTCAGTATTCTGGTCTTGTGTTCTTTGTTCCTTGTGTTTCCCTCCTTTGTGATGACCCTGATTGTCCTCACCTGTCTCGTTAGTCTCACCTGCGTCTGATTCCCCCATGTCCATTTAGTCTCTGTGTTTTTCTCAGTCTCTTGTCGGTTCATTGTCTTTTGTCGTTTGTCCTGGTATGTGGTTCATCTCCCTGCTCCCTGTGTTTCTCATCGTGGTTTTTGGATTTTGGTTTTTCTTGTGTTTTTTGTCACTCGTGTTTCGAGAAGTTTTGGATTTAGTTTTTTGAGGAAGTTTTGTTTTGCCTTTTTGTTTGATAAATATTTCTGCACTTGGGTCCTCCTCCGCTGTTTTCGTATTTCCGAACGGGACAGTATCACTCTGACCAGGTGCAAAGTAACCATTACCCAGATCAGAGAAAACTGGGACGAATTCAGTGTTTCACCTGTTTATGTACCTCGTACCAAACCTGCAGTGTATTTTTAACAAAGAGAGTCTGAGTATTTTTCTTAAGCTCTTTTAATTTAGCTGAGTACACGTATAAGTTAAGAGGTAAATGAGAAGCATTGCCTCTTTCCATGTTAACCCAGGGCAGGGGTGTTCCTAAAGCGAACCAGAAGGAAGCAGTGGAAAGCTGGACTGCCCAATAATACCACTGGAGGTTTGGGAATTTAAGACCCCCTCTTTCATAGGGGAGACAAAGTAAAGATAAGTGAAGCCTGGCCCTTCTGTTGTTCCACATGAATTTAGAAAACATGCTTTTCATTTTTGCAAAACATTTAGTAGGAGGACTAAGAGGAATCGACTGGAAAAGGTAAAGGAATTTCGGAAGAATATTCATCTTGAGAATATTTACACGGCCTATCATGGAGATTGGTAGCAACGACAATCTATTAATTGACTCCGTCACTGAATCAATTACTGGATCGTAATTTGCAGATACTAAGTTAACAATTTTAGGGCTGATCTGTATGCCAAGGTAAGTGAAACTATCTGAGACCACTTTAAATTTTGTTTGAATAGGTGGACTTACTGTGTGTTTAACCCTTGTGTAATGTTCATGTTGTTGTTACTCAGCCAGTGTTTGTGGGTCTGATGGACCCGTTGCATTTTGTGGCTTTTAATGCGAGGTAAAAAAATTGTTTCATGTGATGTGTCCGCTGAGTCCCTGAGACATGTCGAGGACAACTCTCATTCCTTGGTTTTTCTCGGGGGCTCCTCCATCAGGTTTCCCTGTGTAGACTTGTAAGTTCCAAGCATATGTGGCATCACAGGCAGCCCAGCTCTTTGTACCATACTTTGCAGGTTTGAAGGTCTGTTTATTTTGTGTTTCTGCACCTTCGGTTCCCACACAAGGTTGCAACATTGTTTGTCAACACTGTCTGCTCTCATTTTCTCGCACATTTGACCCTCTGATGTTCTGTGTGTGGTACACAGAACATCAATTTCCACACTTCTATTAGCCCCGGGTCCAGTGGACCTGTACATCTTATATGTAATAGAAATGTGTAGGGGGGGTGTATGGTGTTTGGTCATTAAATATGTATTCTGATATATGTTCTTCACAGAAAATGAGCCAAAGTCAGTGAGTCTCAGTTTGAAAAATTAATTAATTGTATAATTTTTCTTTTAATAAAAAATGAAAACGGGTCCCACAGACCCGAACACCACACAAGGGTTAAAGGAAAAGGACAGCAGATTTTGATTTGTTGATTTTATAACCCGATAGAGAGCCAAATGACTTAATAATGACAGAGAGCGTAACGACCGTTCCAAATGGGATAAAAACACAATGTAATCCGCAAATAGACCAATCTTATTCTCCATATTGTTTGTGTTTATACCCATAATATTTTGATTGCTCCTAAGGGCATTTGACAATGGCTCTATTGCCAACACAATCAAGAGTGGGGAAAGGGGCAGCCTTGGCGTGTGCCCCTTGCAAGTTAAAAACCTTTGGATGTGATATTGTTAGTCGCCACCGAAGCCACTGAGTTTTTGTATAATATTTGAATCCAAGTGGAGCAACAATTGCCTCGACCAAAACGAGAAAGCACTTCATGGAGATAGTGGTGTTTGACCCGATCGAAGGCTTTGTCTGCATCTGGAGGCAGTAGTGTGGCATCTGAATGAACATGAATAATATTTAGGGCTCGACGGACACAATGGAAAGCTTGCCGCGCCTTGATGAACCCACTCTGATCAGGGTCAATGAGAAAAGCCAGGTGCCTCTCCAGCCTAAGCACCAGCACTTTCGCTAAAATCTTCGCGTCAGAATTTATTAGCGATATTGGTCGATATGACTTACATTATGTGGGTGCTTTCACGGGTTTTAATAGCACAAATATGAGAGCACTACACAAGGATGGAGGAAGTTCACCTGTTTTAAAAGCTGTCCATCAGCACATCGAAAAGGGAGATATTAATTTATCTTTAAAAATGTTTTACATATCTAATGAACACTGTTAGAAACACATAACTGCAAACAGATTCTCCCCAACTAACCACTGTGTAAAGTCTACACAGTTGTCCCCCCGCCCCGGAAAAAAGACTTGGTTATAGTCCCTGATCCTTTAGAAGGAGCAGAGAAATCAACCTGCTCGAACACAGATCCATGCTCCGACCCTGAGAGCAGTGGTCACCCTATAACCCAGCTAAGTGAAATATGCCTATATGACAGTCATTTTATCTCAAATATATAGATTTATGCATATAAAAGGAAAACAAATAAAAATGCCAATACTGAATTGTCAGTCTTGAGGATACACACGTTAGTCAGGTAACTCAGTGTGCTCAGTGTAACCGGTTACAGACCCTCATGGTTAACCAGCACTTTGTTGTTGGACCGGCCGGCTGAAATCCTCCACCTCCGCTGCAGAGTTGAAAAGGCTTCGGCTGCCCTGATGGAAAATCCTCATCCTCGCCGGTAAAATGAGTCCAAAGCTGATGTCTAATTCCCGGAGCTGTTGTTTCACCCCGTCAAATTGCCTCAGTTGTTTTTGTACCTCCATGGACAGGTCCGGGAAAAACACAACATGTCGATCTTGGTACATCCCTTTACCTCTTTGAACTACCTTCACCTTGTCTTGATATTTGAGAAACTTCATGATGATGGCGCACGGGGGACCATTCGGAACCTGTCGACCCGGTAATCTGTGGGCCTGTTCTAAGACGGTTGGATTCGGCAGTGCATTTTTTTGACGGGACGACTCCTTGCTAGTTAGCAAACAGATGTTGTCTTTAGCTTTACTGATACGGGTCTCGGCCGAGGTCAGCCTCTCGGAGAAAACAGCTATTGCCTCTCCTATTTCTTGGTTGGAAGTTAGGACTTCTCGTATTTGAGTAGAGACGTCCGCTCTCAAATGTATGGCCGCTAAAATGTTAATCTCGTTGTCTACCTGGCCGCTAGTGCTAGCATTAGCATCTTCCTCATCCTCTCCATCCAGTGAGGTGCGGTCTGTGCTAGCTTCGTTAACGTCATCGACTTCACCCACTTCGTTCGGTTTATATTTACGTGTGTTAGGCATAATGGTAGAGAAAGTTGGAATATACTCGGTACTGGGGCAAGCGTGGGCAACTAAGTGACTCTATGTTAATATGCGAATGACTGTCGTAGCATATTATGTCATATTAGGAGGCCTGTAGTTACAATCATTTAAAGTCTTCTTGAGGGGGAGGAGCCTCACCATGGGCCTGTGGTTGGTGACTTCACATCCTGGTGTGATGAGTCCTTTCTCCAGCTAAACGCTTTGAAAACTAAAGACATGATTCTTGATTTTAGGAAGACTCAGTCTAGTCTTAAAGGGTGCTGGTATTGAGATAGTTGACAGCCACAAACATCAAAGCACAAACTGACCTTTGAGCAACATGCTGCTGCTACAACATCAAAAGGTTTTTCTTAAAATAACATGTTTTTTTTATTTTTCCTCTGAGATGTGGACGCTCTTTTATTGAATATGCTTTAATGTTTTTGCTCAAGGGTTCATGGGAGTTCGCCCAACCAGTCCATGTGCTTTGTAGATCAGGAGAAGGCGTTTGACCTTGTACCCGATGGCGTCCTGTGGGGGGTGTTCCGAGAGTATGGGGTCCGAGGCCCTTTGCTAAGAGCTACCCGATCCCTGTATGAGCAGGAGCCTGGTTCGCATTGCCGGCAGTAATCGGACCTGTTTCTGGTGGTCCTCTGGCAGGACTGCCCTTTGTCACTGGTTCTGTTCATTACTTTTATGGACAGAATTTCTAGGTGCAACCAGGGGTCGGAGGGGGTCCGGTTTGGGGACCACAGGATCCCCTCTGCTTTTTGCAGACGATGTGGTCCTGTTAGCGCCATCTTACATGGACCTCCAGCGCGCACTAGGGCGGTTCGCTACCGAGTGTGAGGCAGCTGGGATGAGGATCAGCACCTCTAAATCTGAGGCCATGGTTCTCGACCGGGAAAAAGTGGCTTGCCCTCTCCAGGTCAGTGGGGAGTCCTTGCCCCAGGTTGAGGAATTTAAGTATCTCGGGTCTTGTTCACGAATGGGGGGAGGATGGAGCGTGAAATTGACAGACAGATCGGTGTATCAGTCCATCCTGGTAAAGAAGGAGCTAAGCCGAAAGGCGAGGTTCTCCATTTACTGGTCGATCTTCGTTCCTACCCTCACCTATGGTCATATATATATGACCATGAGCTTTGGGTCATGACCGAAAGAACGAGATCCCAGATACAAGCAGCCGAAATGGGCTTCCTCCGTAGGGTTGCTGGGCGCACCCTTAGAGATAGGGTGAGGAGCTCGGTCACCAGGGAGGAGCTCGGAGTAGTCAGCTCCACATCGAGAGGAGACAGCTGAGGTGACTCGGTCATCTGGTCTCGATGCCCCCTGGACACCTCCCTGCGGCGGTGTTTAGGGCATGTCCCTCCAGGAGGAGGCCTTGGGGTAGACCCAGGACACGCTGGAGAGACTATGTCTCTTGGGAATGCCTCAGGGTCCCACCTGAAGAGCTGGAGGAAGTGTCTGGGGTGAGTCCTGTACATGTCCATGCCCGTGACCTAGCCCCGGATCAACAACAGAAAATGGATGGATGTTATTGCCCATTATTGTAATCTGCCTCTGGTCAATAAAAAACGACGTGGTAGCCTGGTTAAAGGCTGCAGGGAAGATCAGCCCAGATCAGCCTCTGTATGCAGAGTCCAGATCAGCATCTATATGCAGAGTCCAGATCAGCCCAGATCAGCCTCTGTATGCAGAGTCCAGATCAGCATCTATATGCAGAGTCCAGATCAGCCCAGATCAGCCTCTGTATGCAGAGTCCAGATCAGCCTCTATATGCAGAGTCCAGATCAGCCCAGATCAGCCTCTGTATGCAGAGTCCAGATCAGCCTCTATATGCAGAGTCCAGATCAGCCCAGATCAGCCTCTCTTTGCAGAGTGAAGCCTCCTCCCGTCAGGCACATGGTCCTGACTAAAAGGCTTCAGGTCTCAAGTCTGGTTGTCTCCTCTGGTCTCTTTTATCTGGATGCTGGAGCATCTCTGCTGGCCTTTCATGGTTTATGTATTGATGCTCTTAATGTTCACTGGATCATTTATTAGTGTTGTTGTTGTGTTTGTTTGTTTCCAGCTGCAAACAAATAAAGCTACCTGTGACCTTTGACCTTCAGTCACATTATAAAGACTCTACCAAGGAATGGATTATATTACTTTTTATTGGTTATAATTATTCAAACATTGATCAGTTATCATAATTCAAACATTGATCAGTTATAATAATTCAAACATTGATCAGTTATAATAATTCAAACATTGATCAGTTATCATAATTCAAACATTGATCAGTTATTGGTTATAATTATGCAAACATTGATAAATTATTGGTTTTAGTCATTTAGTCATTAGTCATTTAGTTATCATAATTCAAACATTGATCAGTTATTGGTTATAATTATGCAAACATTGATAAATTATTGGTTTTAGTCATTCAAACATTGATCAGTTATTGGGTATAATCATTCAAATATTGATCAGTTATAATCATTCAAACATCGGTCAGCTATTGGTCATAATCATTCAAGCATTGATCAGTTATAATAATTCAAACATTTATCACTTATTGGTTATAATAATTAAAACATTGATCAGTTATACTAATTAAAACATTGATCAGTTATTGGGTATAATAATTAAAAAATGTATCAGTTATAATCATTCAAACATTGATCAGTTATTGGTTATAATGATGAAAACATTGATCAGTTATAATCATTCAAACATTGATCAGTTATTGGTTATAATGATGAAAACATTGATCAGTTATAATCATTCAAACATTGATCAGTTATAAGCATTCAAACGTTGATCAGTTATTGGTTATAATGGATCATGATTCATTGCTGGATTGATCTCTTCATTCGATGATCTCCATGTTTTTGATGTGATCATTCTTCAGACATGGGGCCTTGTCTTCGCTGTAAAGAAAAACAAAACAACAGTAAACATTTGACCTGCTCACCTGAACACAAAGAACAACATGTACAGGATGTCTGTGTCATGGTTTCTCTGGTTTATTAGATTGCCTGTGTCTTATAGGTCTCACCTGTGTCCTTTTGGTCTCACCTGTGTCTTATAGGTCTCACCTGTGTCTTGTTAGTCTCACCTGTGTATCATTAGTCTCACCTGTGTCTTATTGGTCTCACGTGTCTTATTGGTCTCACATGTGTCTTGTTTGTCTCACCTGTGTATCATTAGTCTCACCTGTGTCTTGCTGGTCTCACCTGTGTTTTGTTAGTCTCACCTGTCTCCTATTGGTCTCTCCTCTCCTCTCTCCTGGTCTTGTGGGTCTCTCCTGTGTCTTTTTGATCTCTCCTGGTTTCTAATGAGTCTCACCTGTGTCTGAGTATTATTATTAGTCTTCTCTTCTGTGTCAGTTCATAGTCAGATTTTCCCCATAGTTATGCATCTACATACCAGCTTTCTCTTCGTTGTTTTTTGTCAGATATTTTGGACATTTAATTATGTTTTTTGTTTTGCTCTGTAATTATTTAATATTTTGGTGTCCTCTTCTACCTTTTGTTTTGCTCGAATTCCAAACTTTACTCTCTCTATTGTCATCTTCATGTGGAGTTAATAGTAAAATCTTCCCTCCCTCAGAATCAGTAGGTAGTGGCTGAACATGTATTTGTGGGATGGGGATGAGGAAAGTGCAGTTTTTCCTGCTTTCTGTTCCATCCAGGTACTTGAGCTAATCACCAGGTACTAAACAGGTATATTTTACTAATATTCATGAATGTCTGCTGTGTATGTGCTTTACTGAAGAACAGCATCAGGTGTGATGTTACCTTGTTATTATTTAAGAGGCTGGAGACCAGGTTCCGGTGGGGGTCGTTCTGATCATTGTAGCCCTTGGTGTCGATCCATTTATTGATGGTGTTGAGGTGGTCGTTTGTCATGACCCCCTTGTCTTTCAGCAGGTTGAACCAGTTCTCCACCATCTTTTTACTGTGATGTGGAAAACTGTCTTCATAAATGGAAAGCCTGGTTTTACTCATTGGGGTGTTGTTAAAGTCCTTAAAGCCCTGGTTGCTGTTCAGTCTGAACCTCGGCATTGAACCAAGAATCGTCAGTTTGAAGGTGCCAACAATGTCATCATTTTTTATAGCGTTGGCCAATTCTTGTCTAAAACCTTCTGATCTTGTACTGGGTACATCCATATGTATGTCCTTTGGTACATAAACAGCTGGAAGGTAAGGGCCACGATTTCCCTTCATCTTCATCGCCAGGTCTGTATCCAGAGGAGATGAGTTTGTTCCCACTTCAAGCATGGCATTGGCTAATTTGCTATTTTGGTTCAACTTTCCTGCATTTACAATACAGCTCACTGGTGGCTGGTGGTCAGCATGAATGAAATCTCCATTTCCTGGATTATCCTTTGTAATTTTTGTCAAGTCTTTGTACGCTTCTACTGTTCCAACATGTTTCTCATAAAATTCTCTGGTTTCTTTTATTTTTTTCTCTGGGTGAGCTCCCTCTGCCATGTACCAGTCCCCTCCTCTGATGGCTTCAGTCCACTCCTTCCTCTTGACGAAGGGCTCCCATTGGCCTGGGTGTCTGAGGAGAGCTTCCGCCTCCTCAATGCGCAGGCTGTCTGCTGTCTTTGTGATCTCTGCTTCACTGGCGCCTGGTTTCATGCCTCGTGCCAGAGCATGGAAAAGGCAGCTCTTGCCTGTACTCTCTATGCTAACTGTCTGGTTATTAATGAGCACATCATAATGGCCATCTGGGTGCTGGTCGCTCTTTGGTCTGTAGATCAGAGTCACTTTTTGATTGGCAGGGTTTGTATTTGGGCTGAGCTTCTGCATTGTGGTCAGCTTGCCCGTGCTGTTCTCAGTCAGGATGACAACCTCAGTGCCGGTGGTTTCTGACAGCACCCTGATGTCCAGAATGGTGCCTGCAGTCATGTGGTCCTTGATCTTCTCAGCATGTGACTTTGACTGTTCACCTGCTTTACTATGATGTTTAGAATCTGTGTCTCCTGGCATGTGTCTGATGTAGTTGTTATTCTGACCAGCTCTGAGTAATTCCTCTGTTCTGTCACTCTTTAGGCCAGATCTCACATACTTGGAAAGGACGCCATGTGCTTCGCTTTGAACCAAAGAAACCAAGTGACTAGAGAACTTCTGGTGGAAAACTTCTACCAAAGCATCAGCCATTAAACCACTGATGACATCAGCTAACTGCTGTTTGAATTCTTTCACCCTCTCAGAAGCAGATAGATGCTTTGCCTTCTCGTCCTTGGGAATATCATTTTCTTTTTCAAAGTTTCTCAGCTGTTCCTGAAGGTTTAAGAAAAACTTGCTGGAGAGGCTGAGCACTGCAGCGGTGGCTTCTCCTGCCAGGGACACCATGTAAACAGATTTGATGGCTGTTAGAATCCACCGTGCTTTTCCTTTGACTTCTGCTTTAGCCTTGTCAATCACTCCCAGGATGGATGAGTGCAACTTGTTCAGCATGCTAAGGTCTGCAACAAACGGCTGTATTGCAGTCTTACTCAGCTCTGTGAATATGTTCAGGAGTTTAGTCTTTCTGTCCTCGTCCTTCAGGAGATCCTGAAGTTGCTCTTCATTTTCAACATGTGAGAGGATGATGATGTCTACTAATGAACCCAGCTCTTCTTTTTCTAAGTGTGATTTCACATCATCAACAATTCCTTTTTTGACTTCATTTCCAATGCAGTCCAATTTTTCCGTTAGTATTTCCTCCTCTGCCTTCCCTAACCCAAAAGTAATGAGTTCCTCTGCTGTTTGTTTAACTGTGTGCATTACTGCATTCTTCATATTTGTTCTTGTAACTGAACTCAAGACATCTTTAGTCTGTTTGGAGAGAAACTTTGGCATTGCTTTAAGTTTTTTGCAGAATCCCTTCAACAACGATTTACAAGCTTTGAAGCCCTTTGAAATGAGCTTTCCGATTCCAAACCCAATGAGAGACACACCAATAGAAACAGCCTTTTCTATTGCCCACGATGTCCAGCTGAAGACCCCGGTCACCATGGACTCAATGCCAGAGATGCAGTCTGATATTCCTTCAGAGATGAGTCCCATGCCGACTTGAGCCAATGTACCAAATGTAAATGCAGTCAGCAAAGCACCTCCAACGATCTGAACAACTCCAAGGATGAAAACCACCAGAGCTCCCCATGGGAAGCGAGGCTCCTCCTCGACACTAAATACGTATCGCAGACCTTGTCTGAAGAGGTTGCCAGCCTCTACTTTTAATTCTTTTTCAGCGCTCGACACCAGGGAATGAATTGAGGATTTTTTGGCGATTGCATCCTGTCCATTTGCTTTGATGTCGTCCAGCATTTTGATGGCCTCGTCAATGTTTTTTTTTAAGAAGTCGTACATCTCCAGCTTGGTTAATAGCTGCTTATGAAGGCTGTTTTGGTCACTGTTGGCTGAAATCATATTCAGACAGATGAGGCATTCTTCAGTGAGATACGTCAGAGACTCCAGCGCCTTCATTAGGTCGTCTCTGGCCTCAGTGAGGTAACCTTCTTTCTTCTGCATTATGGTGCAGTATGCATGACTGTAAAAAGCTATGGCTGCCCAGCTTCCATCTTGTTTCATAGCTTTTTCAAAAAGCCTGCTGCTTACTGCCCATTGTCCTTCAATCAGGGCAACATTTCCAAACTTGATGTAGTGATATATGCTTGAAAATGGGGAAGTTTGATTTCGACACTGACTTTTTGCCAGTGACAAATCAGCTTTCAAACTCTCTTTCAACTCCTTTGTTTTGAACTGGTCAATTTCTTCAGATTTCATTTGCAGCCATATCCCCCAGAACTCATTCATGATGGCAACAACAGCCATTTTCTCTTCCTCGTCTGTGTTCTTATGAATTTCTTGAAGAGTTTCACAGTAGTCTGAAAACAGCTCCTCCCGCAGTCTCAACTCCTCGATGTCTTTCATCAAGTGTTCTGTCTTTTCAGCTGAAAGTCTGTCCCTTGTGTCTTTAGCTTCCTCCAGAGTGGATGCCATCTTGAAAGACTGCTGCAGGTGTTCAGTGGACATGATTATCTGAGCAGATCCAGGTTTACCTTTGCGGGCAGTTCGACCAAAGGCCTGGAGTTCCACTCTTGTGTTCTCAGAAAGGAAGGAGAGCACCACAAACAACCCTCCATTGTTGTTCACTGTTTTGGACACTTTTATGTCTGTGCCACGCCCGGCAAGGTTTGTGGCAACAACGACATGACCGGGGAGAAGCTCGGTACTTATGCGGCTCAAACTGTTTGTATCACTGCGGCAGTAGAGGATGGTTTTATCTGGAATAATGCTTTGAAACACGTCATGGATTTCTTTGGCTTTGTTGATGGTTTCACATATCACAAGGGCGGCTCTTCCCTCTTTGTATGAGTTTGTGGAAATCTGATCCATCACAACACGTTTTATTTCTGATTTCCATTCTTCAGCTGAGGTAGTCAGTGTTCCTCTGAGTTCAAATAATTTCTTTCTGTTGAATGTTGGCATTTTGCAGGCAGCGAGGTTTGGGTAAAGTTCCTGCAAAAACTGAATGTCTGCTGTGCTCCCAAGTGTCCCAGTTGTTCCATATATTTTTCCATTGTACGTTTCAAAGAAGGAGATGTTCGAAACATAATTTGTCACGATAGACATTGTGCTCAGTTTGACTTTGTGTTTTATCTCTACAAACTGCTGCAGACCATCACCCCATTTCTTGTTCAGTTCTACAATACCAGTGGACCTGAAATCCACTGGGCAGACGTTGTCGTCATGAATGACGTATTCCCGCCCTTCTCTTAGTTGTATTGCCAAAAAGGCATTCTGAACCCACACACACACTTTCTCCTTAATCAGATTCTCCAAGAATCCAGGAATGTTGACTTTCTCAGCATTGTTCTCACAAGGTGTGTACTGCAACTTCTGTAAGATGATCTCTGCAATGGGCTTGATGAGGTCTTCTTCTGAATCATAGAGAATACAACACAAGCCTTCATCCAACACGAGAAAGGAAAGCTCTGGAATGTCCTGCTTGTTGTACGGACTATGCTTTCTTAGAACAAGCAATCCCTGGTTGTCTAAGGTGTAAACAGTGAAACCATAGGGAACATAGTTCTCAATTTCTTGGAAAAAATCAACCATGGCATCCTGCCTCACAGTCTTCAGTTTCTGTAAAAGTTCTTCCTTCTTAGTTTGATAGACAGCCTCTGTAAATCCTTTCTCCACAGTTTGTGTTTCTTCAGCGATCTGTAAAATGTCCATTGGATCTTCAATTTCTGTTCCTTCTGTGTCTATTGAGTCAAAGATGGCTTTAAAGAATGAAGCAGGAGGACTTCGTAGGAATGTTTGGTGCCCTGCAGACAGGAAGCCATACTGGCTGACGTGGACAGAGATCATGGCCAGGATACTGTTGAGGTGCTGCATGGAGACCATGGGGCTGGACAGGTATGTGAGCTGCACTCCTTGATCCAGGAGCAGAGAGTCTACTTCATCGATAATGATGCACTCGTACTTTCGAAAAGGCCTCACGTCCCTCATCTCGAATATCTGGCGAAGGTGATCAGCAGCAAAGGCTTCGATGGTTCCGTACACCACATCTTTCTGGTAGCATTCTTTTCGCTCTGCATCTTTAGTTTGTTTTGTGTTTGAGTCAGCTGTCATGCCAACGTACTTGTAAAAGTTTTCCCATTCTTTTGCGTCTCTTTCACATAACACAGAAGAGCTGGACACCACATCTACTTTTTCACCCTGCAGGACACGCAGCGCTGCAAACATCGCTATCACACAAGACTTCCCCTCTCCAGTGCCCATCTCAAGCAGCCTCCCAGTGTTGGACAGGGCGAGGAGGCACCAGCTGATTATTTGAGTGTCTCTTGGCCACCATCCACCAGCTGTGTCGTGTACAGCATTACACAAAACTGCTAGGATCTCCTGGAGGTGTTCTGGCTCTCTGCTGTGACTCAGACTCCTGGCTCTCTGGACATCTGTGTGGTTTTTAATGTCACCAGTGTTGATCAGGTTCCTGACATGAGTCACTACTTTGTAGGATTTACTCAGTGTTGGTTCATCAACGTCTTTCATGTGCCGTAATTCATCAAAGAGAGTGTCGATGCTTTTTACTTCCTCATCTCTGAGGCTCTCCTCTAAATGTTTGATCAGATCCTCAGTCCTGTATGTGTCCACAAGCTTCAGGAGACATTGGTCGTTTTCATTGGTCCATTGTGACGAGATCTGATATGTGGACATTAGATGCAGAATTTTCATGATGTTTGTACAGTCGTCGTTGTGATGGTGGTCAATTAAGGCTGCAAGTAGGTTTAGAGACTCTGCTGCTGACCACAGTCGTTGTGCATGAAGAGCTGAAACCATCTGGATGACTTCTTTTAATATTGTTGAAGAATTGCATTGCGTCACACAGGTCAATAAAACCTCCAAACACTGGTTTCCTGCAGGAGAGTCTTTGTTTATCTCAGCATCTGTTTGTTTAGTAACCTCTCTGAGAAGGTTCTCAAGAAAGGTGAGAATGAAGACCTCAGTGGGAGGCACTTCTTCTCCAGTGACCTTCTGTGAGACGGAGATGATTTTACTGTCAGAGGTTGTATCTTTGATGAGGTTGGAGTGGAGCACCTGAAAAATAGTCTTAGTAAAACTGTGTCTCATCTCCTTATCTTCACTGTGGAATTTTCCCATGAGGCTTTGAAGGACCTTTGCAGCTAACACCCCAGAATCAGGGTCCTTAAACCTTGAAAATTCAAGATTTGTTGACAATTTGAGACTCTGTCCTTCAAAGATGAATTCACGGCTCTGCTGAGGACTCCCCTTTTCCATCAGCTCCATGCCCTGCTGAAAGTAATCTGAGAGGAAGTCATCCATCTTTCCATACACAATGTCCACTTCATAGACGTTCCTGCCTGACGCTTTAGATACCTTCATGTTTGTGTCGACAGACATTCCCAGGTACTCGTAGAAGTCAGACCACTCCTCAGCTGTCTCCTCTGGGTGACCATCAGAGTTCAGGACGATGTCCACTTTGTTTCCCATGAGCACTTGTGTGGCAGCAAACATGGCGGTGACACATGTATCTGATTCCACAGCAACCGGGTCTAAGGCTGCGCTCTTCTTAGTCAGCACCAATGCACACCAGCGCAGCATCATCCTGACTGTGGGCCGCCAGCCTTTGGTGTCATAAACTGCTTTGCAGAGCTGAGACAGAGAGTTCTGCAAGTCACCTGTATCAAAGGTCACACCTTTAAAAGAATCTTTTATGGATGGACCATCTCTAAGTGCATTTTCAGAACAGTGCAGGACACCAGTGGTGATGTTTTTGATGATGTCGGTAACAGAATCATCCAAACTCCACAACATCTTTAAATCTGCTAAAGCTGCACTGAGGCTGATCTCATCTGTCCTTCTAAGGGTCTTCTCAAAGTCCACTTGAAACCTGTCAGGGTCAGCAGAGTCCAAAGCATTGATGAGGGAGTGTCCAGACTCATCTGTCCAATCTGGAGGTAGCTCAAACACCTGGTTCAACACAAGGACTTTACATATTAAACTATCCTCTGCATATCTCTGTGACAGCGCAGTGAGCAGAGTCACTGCCTCCATCGGAGTCCACTGGTTTGTTTGAACAAGTCTGAGGATCAGCTCGGTGGATTTTGAGTGGGTTTCTGTGTCATTAATGTTTGTGAGTGTGGACAAGAGGTGCTTCAGGCTCTGGATCTCCATCTTTAGAATGAACACAGAGGCTCTTTCCACTGTTTTCTGCAGTGATGAAATGAGGCTGCTGAGGAATTCTATAATGACGACATTCACAAAGGGAAGCTCCTCTTCAGCCCATCGTCTCGCCATGAGAACTACATCACAATCAGAGTAGCCTTTGAAAAAGTGCATCAGGGTCAGGTACAGGGCCTGGCTCAGCAGGAAACTCTCAGGCACGTTACATGCTGATTGGCTGATGGAGTCCACCAGGTACTGCACCTGTTTGGAGACGCTCTGCAGGGAAACTCCCTCCGATGTGTTCAGAGACAGCACACACAGCTCTGTGATGAAGACTTGAGTGTGCTGCAGAGTACTGAGGGACGGGGGGGCACTGATCCACTCATCAAACAGGAGTGTGTCCAGGGCTGACAGGATCCTCCCCAGATCATCAGCTGTCAGTTGACTCAGGCTCAGATTCTGAATTTGACATTTCACAGAGAGGATCTCCAGAAGCTCATCACGGTCACGGCCTGAATCATCGTCCACCTCAAACTCATCCAGAGTACTTTTCAGAACGTGTCTCTTGGTCTCAAGTTCTTCTTTGATGATGGTGCTCATCTGTTTCTCCTGCTGCTCCTCTGCTCGTCGTAGGGACTTCTCTAGTCTTTCATTTAGTTCTTCTCCTCTTCTCCTCTGTCGCTCCTCTTCATTTTTTCTCTCCTCCTCTCTCCTCCTCTCTTCTTCTCTCCTCCTTTCCTCCTCTCTTCTCCTTTCCTCCTCTCTTCTCCTCTCCTCCTCTCTTCTCCTCTCCTCCTCTCTTCTCCTCGCCTCCTCTCTCACCCTGTCCTCCTCTAGCTTATTAAAACAAGATGCACACTGATACATATTATCACAGCCGACTCTCCTGTAGTATTCCCCTCCATTGAATACATAAACGTCCAATCCATAAACAGTACTTGTGTACATATTGTCAAAGCTTGTGCATGGAGACAGGAGACGGGAACACTGGTAACATCTCAGGTTGTTGCCCATGTTACATTCTGATGGTACGTTCCCCATTTTTCCTGATGATTCAGCAGTTAAATATGTTGAACCTGAAACAGTAAAAATCTCTTTTATACATATGTAATGTAACAGCTTAGAAAAGGCTTGCTGATCTAACACTTGAAGCCTCATTGTGTGAACAAACACAGATGGAACATATAGACATTAATCGTATGTTGTAGCGTTGAGGAATCAAAGGAGGTATGAGTAATTCTAAGAGACTGTTTTCACTACTTAATGTTTGTTTTTCTCTCTAATAAAGATGAGTGGATGTTTTTAGTATAGGATCGTAAGACCCGTTCTCTTATTTTCAATGAATATGTGTCAAAGACAAACTTACGAGTATGTTTCTCTCTTCAACAGTCAGCACTCAGAATGATGTTGAGACGTCTGGAGTCTGTACGAATGAAAAGAGTCAAACATTTTCACTTTTTACTGTCATAGACATCTTTACCATTCATGTGAACTTGAGCTGGTTTAGTTCTCTTCTAGTCTTCAGACTATTCAAAGCAACTTTACACAGATCACACCTACACAGACATATGATGATGGTAGAGGCTGCAGAGTAAAGAGTCCATCAGTATGAACTCATCCATTCATACACATTCACACACTGATGGTAGAGGCTGCTGCAGAGTAAAGAGTCCATCAGTATTAACTCATCCATTCATACACATTCACACACTGATGGTAGAGGCTGCTGCAGAGTAAAGAGCCCATGAGTATTAACTCATCCATTCATACACATTCACACACTGATGGTAGAGGCTGCAGAGTAAAGAGTCCATCAGTATTAACTCATCCATTCATACACATTCACACACTGATGGTAGAGGCTGCTGCAGAGTAAAGAGTCCATCTGTATTAACTCATCCAATCAGACACATTCACACACTGATGGTAGAGGCTGCTGCAGAGTAAAGAGTCCATCTGTATTAACTCATCCATTCATACACATTCACACACTGATGGTGGAGGCTGCAGAGTAAAGAGTCCATCAGTATTAACTCATCCATTCATACACATTCACACACTGATGGTAGAGGCTGCAGAGTAAAGAGTCCATCAGTATTAACTCATCCATTCATACACATTCACACACTGATGGTAGAGGCTGCAGAGTAAAGAGTCCATCAGTATTAACTCATCCATTCATACACATTCACACACTGATGGTAGAGGCTGCAGAGTAAAGAGTCCATCAGTATTAACTCATCCATTCATACACATTCACACACTGATGGTAGAGGCTGCAGAGTAAAGAGTCCATCAGTATTAACTCATCCATTCATACACATTCACACACTGATGGTAGAGGCTGCAGAGTAAAGAGTCCATCAGTATTAACTCATCCATTCATACACATTCACACACTGATGGTAGAGGCTGCTGCAGAGTAAAGAGTCCATCAGTATTAACTCATCCATTCATACACATTCACACACTGATGGTAGAGGCTGCAGAGTAAAGAGTCCATCAGTATTAACTCATCCATTCAGACACATTCATAGGCCGACAAAAAAGATTTAACAAAGTAACAATGGTTAAATGTCTCCATAACAATCTTTAGATTCAATATCGTACAAGTACATGACATGCAGGTATGTAAAAATATGAGTATATCTTCAAATCAATGATATAAACACTCTAAAAATTAATAACATGCACATCTAGAGTGTGTTTTATGTGTGCGAAATGATGTGTGAACAAACATACTGAAGGAAAATACATGAGAATAAATAAAAATAATTGAGACAGGATCACTTTGTCAAAATGGATACTTTGACACAATTATTGACATTATATTAAAATATATCTTTTTACATGACTCTGAGGAAACTCCCTGCCCTTCCACGTACTTATGTGGAAAGCATCAGGTAGGAACTGCACACATCCCTGACCTTCCTGTGCATATAAGGAGAGCTATAAGGCAGGGAGATAAACAGCAACCGCCCCAGAGCAAGCATCAATGACAAGCATGATGTTGATGAAGTCAGAATAGCATCAGAGGAGGAGCAGGGGAGGAGGACTGGTGCATATGCAGCATGCAGAGAGAGCAGAGAAGCAGAAGTGGGCTAGAGCACTTTAAATAAGGTGTCAGAAGAAATGTTTGGCCAATAGGATTCTTTCAGCAGGTCAGCTGGCCATCAGCTGATGAGGCTTGTGTGAGATCAGCCGATGCAAACTCTCGCACAATATTAGAGTGGGACCAGATCTAGGTCCTGGACTCTGACAGAACTGAACTCTGATGGACTTCATATAAACCATTATCAGTCACCTTACTTTTACCTCCTCCTTTAACTCATTCCCCGCCATTGAAGAGATTTTCTGTCAATTGGTGCTTTCAGTGAAATACGATAGGGGGCGCTCTGACGGATGTTGTGAAAAAGTTACAGGACTGTGGGGTCAAAAACCAACAAACAAGACCACCCGCGGGAAAGTAGAGAAAAAAAACAAACATCTTCTTCGTCCTTATTTTCTAGCGGGCGGAGTTCGATCAGTCTGTATGTGAGTTTGACGCGTGTCAAAAAGTCAACATTAGCCGTATAGATGTGAGATAAAAGCTCTTGGACAGTACAAACATGCCGGCGCCAGCAAGGAGATATTCAGCTGTGGAAGCTACAGAGTTAATTATACTGTAGATACAGACTCTGATAATTAATTTGTTGACGTATGTGAAACTGATCTGGATGAAGACAGATAGTCGTTATGTCAATAGCATCATATGATAGCAGCTAACCGCTAACCGCTAACTAATAAATTGAACAAAGGAGATGAACTGCTGGATGTCTCCAGCAGTTCATCTCCTTTGTCACTGTCATGTGACTCTTTATTACTAAACTCATCCAGCTTTGTTTCAGAGAAGGCTGTGTGCGGCGAGGACAAATACACACGTAAACAACCAGCTGTGTTACAGTCAATGGTTTAAACACGGCAGAGTTTTGTTTACCGACGTAACACGGAAAGTGAACATTCTTTCACCCAATCAGCGGACTGCAGGGTTTAGCTCCACTTTTTGGGTCGGCTCCACATTAGAACATGCTGACAGACTTATCATGGCCTAGGGATCTATTATTACTGGATGATACATGTAATATTTGAAGTTAGTTATTCAAGTTACTTCAGTTTTCTTCAAAACCACGCACACACACCCACACACACGCACACACATAAGCACACACACGCACACACACAAACACACGCACACACACATGCACACACACGCACACACACACACGCACACACACACATGCGCGCACACACACGCACACAAACACACGCACACACACACGCACACACACACACATGCGCGCACACACACGCACACAAACACACGCACACACACATGCACACACACGCACACACACACGCACACATGCACGCACACACACACACACACAAACACACGCACACACACATGCACACACACGCACACACACACGCACACATGCGCGCACACACACACGCACACAAACACACGCACACACACATGCACACACACGCACACACACACGCACACACACACACATACAAGCACACACACACACACACACACATACAAGCACACACACACACACACACACACACACACACACACACACACACACACACAGAGTAAAAAAAGGAAGAAGCAAAAGACTAAATATCGGCGTGGAGATTTTTAGCCAATCAAAAACCATGACAGCTTTCTCATCATGTTTGAATGATATGTTAAATGTTATTCTATGATCAAATGTGTAAATAAAAATCTTTCATTACCTGCAGAAGAAAGCCAGCTGTCCGGGGGTAAGGTTAGACCTGGACCTAGACCGAGGTCCTAGACTCAGCTGAGCTGAACTCTCATGGACTTTATATAGACCGTCCTGAGTGCACTTGTGTCACGTTTCTTCACCTTGATGGGTCGTGATCAGTGCACTGAAGTCACGTTTCTTCACCTTCACTTCCTCCATCAACCATGGAGTTCCCTAAATATGACTAAGTTACGTGATTAAACACACACACGTAAAAACACACTCACACACACACACGTACACACACACACACACACAGTGTTGTGTATTGTGTGTACTGTACTGACACTAAAGTAAATCTATACTTTAAAAGAAGATTCTAATCTGAGTATAAAATCAGCCCCCCCCCCCCTTGTCTCGTCCCCCCTGCTCTCTTCCCTGTGGTCTCGTCCCCCCTGCTCTCATCCCTGTGGTCTCATCCCCCCTGGTCTCATCCCCCCTGGTCTGGTCCCCCCTGGTCTGGTCCCCCCTGGTCTGGTCCCCCCTGGTCTCGTCCCCCCTGGTCTCGTCCCCCCTGGTCTCATCCCCCCTGGTCTTGTCCCACTGGTCTCGCCCCCCCTGGTCTCATCCTACCCCTGGTCTCGTCCCACTGGTCTCATCCCCCCTGGTCTCATCCTACCCCTGGTCTTGTCCCACTGGTCTCGTCCCCCCTGGTCTCATCCTACCCCTGCTCTCGTCCCACTGGTCTCATCCCCCCTGGTCTCATCCCCCCTGGTCTGGTCCTACCTGGTCTCATCCTATCCCTGGTCTCGTCCCACTGGTCTCATCCCCCCTGGTCTGGTCCCACCTGGTCTCATCCCCCCTGGTCTCGTCCCCCTGGTCTCGTCCCCCCTGGTCTCATCCTCCCTGGTCTCATCCCCCTGGTCTGGTCCCACCTGGTCTCATCCCCCCTGGTCTGGTCCCGCTGGTCTTGTCTCCCTTGACCCTGCAGACATGAGGTGATGTGAGAGTGAAGTGAGCATGATTAGATCCTGCTGACTCTGAGATCAGTGAGTCCACCATGTTCATCATGACCTTTTTTAACCTCTGCTGTGGTTTGTGTACTGTGGATGTGTGTGCGTTACGTCTGTTAACTGAACCTTTAAACTTTCTACGAAGGGAAATAGTTTCACACACACAGACACACACACAGACACACACACAGACACACACGCACACACACACACACACACACACACAGACACACACACAGACACACACACACACACACACAGACACACACGCACACACACACACACACAGACACACACACACACACACACACACAGACACACACACACAGACACACACACACAGACACACACACACACACACACACACACAGACACACACACAGACACACACACACACACACACAGACACACACACACACACACACAGACACACACACACAGACACACACACACACACACAGACACACACACACAGACACACACACACACACACACAGACACACGCACACACACACACACACACACACACACACAGACACACACACACAGACACACACGCACACACACACACACACACACACACAGACACACACGCACACACACACACACACAGACACACACACACAGACACACACACACACACACACACCCACACACACACACACACACCACGTGTCCTGTTCGGTGTGGTTGCTGACTTCATACTTTCACTTTTGTTTTTGCTTCTTTCTCATAATTTTCTTTCTTACTTCTGTAAATCAGTTCTTGTTTTTGTTTCAGAGTGACTGAGCTTCTGTCTAACACGCACACACACACACACACACACACACACACACACACACACACACATGTTCCACTACACCTTCCAGGACGGTTGAGGGTTTGATCTCCAGCTCCTGCAGCAACATGTCTGACGTGTCCTTGAGCCAGACACTTAACCCTGAATTGCTCCCACTGCTTCTGTTAGCAGCCTCTATACCATCAGTGTGTGAATGTGTCGGTGTGTCCTGTGGTGTAAAAGAGAAAAGACAGATACACAGTGCACAGCCCTTTCTGACTTTGAGTTTACAGTTGACTTCAGTTGAGATTCATTTAGTTGATCTGGTTTGTTAGTTTGAGTTTTTTGTCTCTATGATACATGCTTCAAGCAGCATCTTTAAAACTACAAGGTGTTCTTTAACAAAGGGACTCCAGGGGCCTGGAGAAGTGAGTTCAACATATCCAGGCTCTCTCTGGGTGATCTGGCTTCACGAAGCCGGACATTAGAGATGGTGATTATCAGTCCTACGAGTTATAGAGTGCATTCACTTCATCTACCGTCAGCAGATCGTCAGATCTAAAATCTCTATATTCACAAAAACTACAGACTATATTAACAATATAAATAAGTTCAAGACAAACAGGCTCCAAAGACTAAAGTGACACAGCTGCAGGAGCAAATGCAGGAAGGACAACAAGGGCAAAGAAAGGAAAAATCTGGGATTATCAATGTGAAAACTGCAGTTTATTAAATTTGTTCCATTCTGAGTTCTTTTAGAAGTGACTATAATAACTCCTGTTTCTTCTCTGAGCTCACTCTTTAAAGTGGAGAGAAGTTTTGTTTCAGCAGAGCGGCATGGAGACGCTAAACATTCAAATGAAAATACAATTCAAAGCAATAACAAAATATTTGTAATTTTACATCTTTAACTCAAATGCTCTGGTGCTTTTTCAGTCTGTGTTGAAGTTTATCAGTGAAACACAATCAATAACTTAACAGACTATAATGTGAAATCATGTCCTCCCCCCTTCTCCATCAACTCCAGGAGCTCCACGATCTAAAGATCTGATTGGTCAGTAGGCAGAGCTTTTCACAGGATGACCTCTTATCTCCAAACATAGGCGTGCAGTCAGATACCATGGTGATATATCCAGGTAACAAGTGAACGACCCTCGCAGGACTGAAAACCCAAAGTTAACCCTGAAGTGACCTCGCTGACCTCAAATCCTGCTACATCGTTAACTGAAGACTCTACCTCCTGTAGTACATTTAGAGACTGTAGGTACCAGCAGGTCTGATAACTGAAGACTCTACCTCCTGTAGTACATTTAGAGACTGTAGGTACCAGCAGGTCTGATAACTGCAGACTCTACCTCCTGTAGTACATTTAGAGACTGTAGGTACCAGCAGGTCTGATAACTGCAGACTCTACCTCCTGTAGTACATTTAGAGACTGTATGTACCAGCAGGTCTGATAACTGCAGACTCTACCTCCTGTAGTACATTTAGAGACTGTATGTACCAGCAGGTCTGATAACTGCAGACTCTACCTCCTGTAGTACATTTAGAGACTGTAGGTACCAGCAGGTCTTGTTCCTACCTGCCGGCTCATGCTGAGTCATTTTGTGGAATCAGCCAAAAAATGGCCAGCTGGGACTGAAGGGTAGCGACGTAGCAGGACACAAAAACTAGGATAACTACTGCTCGTCGATGGACTGATGAACCGACGGTCTCCTTGGTGTGTCAGGACCTTAAATCATTAAACACAGGAACTTAATTTGCTCAGGGGTCTCCAGCCATGTATCATTTGCTTCCTGTCACTGTAAACGTTTAAGTTTTCACCCTGCATTATTATAGATCAGCCCTGTTGTTGCTTATTTTATTTGAATGACATTTGAGTGTTTTCTCATAATACTACCTAGAGGAAGCATCTATAATGTAAAGAGAATCGGACCAAGCACTGATCCTTGAGGCACTCCATGGCTAACTTTGGTGTACATAGAGGACTCATCATGAACACACTGAGACCTGTCTGATAAATAGGATCTAAACCAACTTAAAGCAGTCCATGTAACTCCAAGTCATTGTTCTAGTCCCTGTAACTCCAAGTCATTGTTCTAGTCCCTGTAACTCCAAGTCATTGTTCTAGTCTCTGTAACTCCAAGTCATTGTTCTAGTCCCTGTAACTCCAAGTCATTGTTCTAGTCCCTGTTACTCCAAGTCATTGTTCTAGTCCCTGTAACTCCAAGTCATTGTTCTAGTCCCCGTAACTCCAAGTCATTGTTCTAGTCCCTGTAACTCAAAGTCATTGTTCTAGTCCCTGTAACTCCAAGTCATTGTTCTAGTCTCTGTAACTCCAAGTCATTGTTCTAGTCTCTGTAACTCCAAGTCATTGTTCTAGTCCCTGTAACTCCAAGTCATTGTTCTAGTCTCTGTAACTCCAAGTCAATGTTCTAGTCTCTGTAACTCCATGTCAATGTTCTAGTCCCTGTAACTCCAAGTCATTGTTCTAGTCTCTGTAACTCCAAGTTATTGTTCTAGTCTCTGTAACTCCAAGTCATTGTTCTAGTCCCTGTAACTCCAAGTCATTGTTCTAGTCCCTGTAACTCCAAGTCAATGTTCTAGTCTCTGTAACTCCAAGTCAATGTTCTAGTCCCTGTAACTCCAAATCATTGTTCTAGTCTCTGTAACTCCAAGTCATTGTTCTAGTCTCTGTAACTCCAAGTCATTGTTCTAGTCCCTGTAACTCCAAGTCATTGTTCTAGTCCCTGTAACTCCAAGTCATTGTTCTAGTCTCTGTAACTCCAAGTCATTGTTCTAGTCCCTCTAACTCCAAGTCATTGTTCTATTCCCTGTAACTCCAAGTCAATGTTCTAGTCTCTGTAACTCCAAGTCAATGTTCTAGTCCCTGTAACTCCAAGTTATTGTTCTAGTCCCTGTAACTCCAAGTCAATGTTCTAGTCTCTGTAACTCCAAGTCATTGTTCTAGTCCCCGTAACACCAAGTCATTGTTCTAGTCCCCGTAACTCCAAGTCATTGTTCTAGTCCCCGTAACTCCAAGTCATTGTTCTAGTCCCCGTAACTCCAAGTCATTGTTCTAGTCCCTGTAACTCAAAGTCATTGTTCTAGTCCCTGTAACTCCAAGTCATTGTTCTAGTCCCTGTAACTCCAAGTCATTGTTCTAGTCTCTGTAACTCCAAGTCATTGTTCTAGTCTCTGTAACTCCAAGTCATTGTTCTAGTCTCTGTAACTCCAAGTCAATGTTCTAGTCTCTGTAACTCCATGTCAATGTTCTAGTCCCTGTAACTCCAAGTCATTGTTCTAGTCCCTGTAACTCCAAGTCATTGTTCTAGTCTCTGTAACTCCAAGTCATTGTTGTAGTCCCTGTAACTCCAAGTCATTGTTCTAGTCCCTGTAACTCCAAGTCATTGTTCTAGTCCCTGTAACTCCAAGTCATTGTTCTAGTCTCTGTAACTCCAAGTCATTGTTGTAGTCCCTGTAACTCCAAGTCATTGTTCTAGTCCCTGTAACTCCAAGTCATTGTTCTAGTCCCTGTAACTCCAAGTCATTGTTCTAGTCTCTGTAACTCCAAGTCATTGTTCTAGTCCCTGTAACTCCAAGTCATTGTTCTAGTCCCTGTAACTCCAAGTCATTGTTCTAGTCTCTGTAACTCCAAGTCATTGTTCTAGTCTCTGTAACTCAAAGTCATTGTTCTAGTCTCTGTAACAGGATGTGATGGTCGATGGTGTCAGAAGCAGCAGTCAGACCTAACAGGTCGAGCACAGATAGAAGTCCCCTGTCTGAGGCAAACAGAAGATCATGTGTTACTCTAACTAGTCTCAGTGCTATGGTAAGCTCTAAATCCAGACTGACACTCCTCTAACAGGCTGTTGTTGTGGGGAGAGTCTCAGACACATGAAGAGAGACAGACAGCTCTGTATTCAGTGATTTTTATTTTAAAAGACGATCACTACATCTGATGTAATGACACTGTGAGCAGCGTACTGAGCATGTGCAGAGTGTGACACGGGCAGGCAGGAGCATATGGAGTGTCTTCATCCTCCTCCTCCTCCCGTGTGTGTTTTTTTACATTCAACCTTATAAACATGTTTTTAGTGTTGCAGTCGAGCATGCCTTTTTTTACACCTCTGTTTTTTTAACTGTTGACATGTTTTCACGAGCTTTGGAAAAACTTGTCCTGCTGAAGCTTCACTTTGTGATCAGACAGTGTGTGTATGAGAAAAAGAGTGTGTGTGTGTGTGTGTGTGTGTGTGTGTGTGTGTTCACAGAGTGGAGTGTGTTCATATACACTGAGAGTGTAACATTCAGGTGTGTGAGAAACAGAGAAATATCTCAGTACAATCGAGTTACCTTTATGGTCATGTGATGTCACGTTGTGTCCAACAATCAGTCAGCCAACATGGCCGACAGTCAATGGTGTACTTCCACTGATGGCCACCAGGTGCTGTCTGTCAGAACGCTCCAGGTAAAACATTCATGTGATGACCTTTAAACTTTTAACAGGACGTTTTTTTATCTTCAGCTTCATGAGGGAGAAAGCACATCTGCAGAGGAAGAACATTTGATTGACAGGTGTATCAGCCAATCAGGCGTCCATCCAGCCTCCCTAAAGTTTGTTGATGTGAGAACTTTCTGTGTTTGTTTGTTTGAGTCAGTGGAGATAGTGAGGTGACAGCACAGGTGGTCAATAAATGTTCACCGTGACATCCCACCGTCTGATGACCTCACAGTGACATCACACCGTCTGATGACCTCACAGTGACATCACCTCCTGGTCCCTCTCTGTTCAGATTGAATCGTTCCTCCTTTATGGCTTTTCTTTCTTTAAAAACAACACGAGCATCTTCATCCTCTCTCGCTGATGGACGACACACGAGGACAACGAGCCCTGAGACATCATTTTAACGAGGTCACATGATGTCACACGTGGTCATGTGACACAGGTATCACCATGCACAGACAACATGAGGTGTGTTGAACAACATTGACATTAAAAGTTTCATTATGAAGCATAAACAAACACAGACATGAAGAGTTAACATCACGCTTCTTTTCAGCTCCTTTAAGGTTTTTTTTTTTTTCAGAGTGACGTAGATCTCGACCTCTGACCTTTTCACTCGTCTCTTTGGCGTACAGTAAATGTTCAACATTATCTTTGAATAACCTTTTCTTTTTTTTCTGCATCATTGGCATTCATTCATCCTCCAGCAGAGTGAGTCTGAATTTTCCTGACTGACAGCAAACGTCTCTTTTTTATCAAACAACTCAGGTCCAGTTGAATGAAACACGGTCATCTTTTTTTCACCAGTCATGATTCTGTGATCCACCACCGATCCATCCTAACCCCCCTAACCCTGGTCCTCACTGACTGACCCTGACCCCCGGACCTTGGTCCTCACTGACTGACCCTGACCCCTGACCGAACCCTTAACCCTGGTCCTCACTGACTGACCCTGACCCCCGGACCTTGGTCCTCACTGACTGACCCTGACCCCTGACCGAACCCTTAACCCTGGTCCTCACTGACTGACCCTGACCCCCGGACCTTGGTCCTCACTGACTGACCCTGACCCCTGACCGAACCCTTAACCCTGGTCCTCACTGACTGACCCTGACCCCCGGACCTTGGTCCTCACTGACTGACCCTGACCCCTGACCGAACCCTTAACCCTGGTCCTCACTGACTGACCCTGATCCCCGGACCCGAACCCTGGTCCTTACTGACTGACCCTGACCCCTGGACCCGAACCCTTAACCCTGGTCCTCACTGACTGACCCTGACCCCCAGACCCGAACCCTGGTCCTTACTGACTGACCCTGACCCCCGGACCCAAACCCTTAACCCTGGTCCTCACTGACTGATCCTGACCCCCGGACCCGAACCCTTAACCCTGGTCCTTACTGACTGACCCTGACCCCCGGACCCAAACCCTTAACCCTGGTCCTCACTGACTGATCCTGACCCCCGGACCCGAACCCTTAACCCTGGTCCTTACTGACTGACCCTGACCCCCGGACCCTTAACCCTGGTCCTCACTGACCCACCCTAACCTTCACACCTACAGAAAGAGAAACTCATCAAAGAATAAAACAAAGTCCAGCTCTGTTTGTGTGTCATCTGCTGAGGTTGTTCTCACAGAGGCAGAAGTTACACCATAAATGGAAGCGGCACATAAATCTGCTCTGAGCTCATCTGTGAGAAAAGAATCCAGTTACCACTAAGTCTCACTTCTGGTTTTTCTCTGTCAGTGTTGAAAGAGACAATCCAGCAGCTTCATGTTCGACGTAAGAAGCATGAAAAAGAAATGATTGATCCATGATCGGACACTAAATGTAAGTCGTTACACTGTGTTACCTGTCCGGGGTTCATTAGATAAACATGGAGCTATAATGTAGCCTCTTATTGAACTAAAGAGTAAAGATAGTGTATGTGTTACGGTTCAGCAGCTAGGTCACTGATTGGTTCATCCTGTGTTATAATAGTATAATAGTGAATAAGTGAGGGAGAGGTCAGAACAGAGACGATCTGAGGCTGTCACGAGTCACATCATGTGTGACATGATTCAAACAGAGAGACGACCGTGCACACACACTGAGACCTGAGTTGTTTTCATCTTCACCTCTGTTTCTGCATGTGAATAAAGCACAGTGAAAGTGTGATGTCACAGTTTAAAGCGCACCAGGTTTGTCATGAATAAGAGACATAAGGCACTGATGGCTGAGTTTCAACGCTCTGTCTGTCTATGGGTCCGTCTTAATCTGCAGCGCCGCGCTTCCAAGCTTTAGCTCGCTCTCAGACTCTTTGATCTCCAAGTTAAATCCGTTCTGAGCTTTACACGCTTCCACGAACAGCGGGAAATCAGACAAGCTCGTGTTGCACTCCTTGTCCTCTGTGTCGTCGTCCCCGTCATCCTTCCTCTTTCCTTCGTCGGCGGACAGCGTGCTGCAGTCAAAGACAGGCGTCCCGCAGCTGTAGGCCTCGCTGTGCGGCCGGCGGCTCTCATCCGGGATGTTCTTCTTCAGATCTCGGTTCCGACTGCGTTTGGTGAGTTTGGTGACGGAGCCTAGCCGGTTGAAGATGTTGTCCTCGGACGTGGTCTTGTGGTCAGAGCTGCGATCGCAGTGCTCCGCCCCTCGCAGGCGGAGGTTGTTGAGCTTGGTGTCGATGCTCTCCTGGGAGGAGGTCTTGTAGTTGTTGGTGTCCAGGCTGTTGAACATGGCGCGGCGCTCTGGGGACAACATGTCCAGCGAGACAGCGCGCTGGTCCAGTCCCAGCTGGCGTCGCTCCATGCTGCGGATGGTGGCGGCACGCTGAAGCTTGTCGTGGACTTCCACGCTCATCCGACGCCGCGTCTCCCTGAACTCTGCTCGAACGTTAGCTTTCCACTCTGCAGCGTGAGCTTTAATCTCTCCAACCTGACAGGAACAGAACATCAACACGAGAACGGATTTAAAACATGGATACAGATGAAAACAAAATGATTCAATTAAATACACCTGCTAAATTTACTTTAGACTGAAGATCACATTTCTAGACTTCTGTAACTTAAAGCGCATTTATCCTGCAGGTCACACACACACATTCACACACTGATGGTAGAGGCTGCTGCAGAGTGAAGAGTCCATCAGCTAGTCATAGATAAGATGTGTTGTCACAGATATGAGGTCAATCTCTAAGGGCCAGATTTACTAAAGGTTTGCGTGTATTAAAACGTGTGCAAACTTGATTCCACCAGCAAAACATGTACTAACAGCGTGCAGTGAGGATTGCGTCTTTATATGAGCAAAACAACACGTACAGTTCATTTAGTACGTTTGTCTTAATGAATATGTAAAACGAGGCGTTTCTGCCTCAGAGTGTAAAATACTGGGAGGAGAAAATGTAAAGAAGTTCAGTTAGTACACACAATGTGATTTACCAAGCCAGGTAAAGACTGCTGTGGTTGTGACGGTGTCTGAATTTAACACCTTTGAAAAGAACTAATCCAAGAGCCCCAGTGTTACACACTGCAGGCTGCAGGTAGGAGGAGACATAGGCTCAATAAAAGACGTGTTCACATGTTTAAATGACAGAAACATAAATGGGATGCATTTATTTTGTATCTTTCCTCAATAATAGTTCAAAAGAAACGCCATGATTAAACTGTGAACATTCACAGCGTCTGCATTCTAAAGAATTTACACATTGACATGATGTCGGCCTATTTCCCTTTTCTCTCCAACATTACATTTTAAACTGGGCATTTCATTTTCTCTGGTTACGTGTCTCTGGTGCGCTCCGGAGCGCGCTTGTCTCTTCACTCTACAGCCCCCCCCCCCTGCTGCTGCGCTGTGGGACGCTTGAACGGGGGGCTCACCATGCTTGTACCCCCAACTTCAGTACCTGTCGCCATGAGAATTACGTCTGATCAGACACAGAGCTGACCAGCTTCTGGTGCGCAACCATGGCATGAGTGGCACACCACAGAGGACCGTGTTTAATACCGAAGTTTTCTTATAAGCCACTTTTTCCTTTTGTTATATTCACATTTATCTGATATTACTTGAAAATACTGGACGTTCATTTGCCTCTAACTATCTAGAGGCTATAACTATCTATCTATTTTGTGCCTTATATGAGCACGCACTGTCGTACTCTTTAATGGAGAGTAAATCAGGCCCTGTGTGGAGATGTTAAGGAGTGTGTGTGCGTCTTCCTTCTTCACGTTGTTATTTGTTGGTGTGTTTGAGATCATCAGCTGAGGTTCAGTTTATTCAAATGAAGAATCAATCTGAATATTAAGACCATCACATGATTTCTGAATCGTCTCTTTCATCAGTGGCTCCTCCTCTTCCTCACTACATACCTCCTCCTTCGTCTTTTTGGACAGAACCCTCAGCCAGTCTCCGATCATGTTCAGCACCGCGGCAAAGTACACCAGACCCCCCAGGATCCAGAACCAGACCAGAGGACGGTACCACTGCCTGTACTCGATACGACGGTCCCCCCCTGAGAGGAAGAGGAGGACATCTTCATCATCTTCAAAACCCCTCCTTCATCATCCTTTATCACCGCACTCATCTTCATCACCACACTCACCTTCATCATCAAACTCATCTTTATCATCACTATCATCTTCATTACCACACTCATCTTCATCACCACCCTCATCTTCATCACCACACTCATCTTCATCACCACCCTCGTCTTCATCACCACCCTCATCTTCATCATCACACTCATTTTCATCACCACACTCATCTTCATCACCACCACACTCATCTTCATTATCATATTCCTCTTCATCACCACACTCCTCTTCATCACCACACTCCTCTTCATCATCACACTCATCTTCATCACTCCTCTTCCTCACCCCCTCATCTTTAGACATTTGATATTAATAATGTATAATGATCACCTGCCACATAGTCTCCAATCCCGACGGTGGTCAGTGTGATGACCACGAAGTACGTGGACTCGAGCGCCGACCAGCCCTCGATGTGTTTGAAGATCACTGCAGGGATGGTGACGAAGAGGATGCAGCCCGCCAGGATGAAGAGCAGGGTGGAGGCCACACGGATCTTAGTCTGACTGATCTGGTTGTGTTTATTCTGCGACAAACACACACACACACACACACACACACAATATGGAGCTGTTAGTAGCCATAAAAGGTTCCTTGAGCGATGTCCTGCACCACCTCTGATCACCACAGGATGGCAGCACAGGAGTCCCCTCAGAACATCTGATCCTGTGGATCATATCAGCATGTTTTATGAGTACAAAACTTGAACAAGCTCATGTTTTTATTTCAAACTAAACGCTTAAAAATGTGACTGATAGGAATCTATGTTACATGATAAAAGACCTGAGTTCATATTCTCAAAGTGGTGGAAGTGATCAGGAGGAACGGGTCGTAGTTGATACTGGGTCTACTATCTCTATGGTCAGGCCATTAACCTGCCTGGCACTCAGGGACGATCTCACATTACCAAGGTGACCTGGGAACAGGCCAACATGACAGGTCTGTGTCAAAGTCACCAGCCATGGCATCTGGTAGGCCAGCATACAGGATCCATAACCGAACAGAACCTGGAGAACCTGCTTCAGAGGGACTGTGAAAGTTTAGAACCTCAAGATTAGAGGCAAAAACTGCTGGAGATATTTGCTGACATCTTGACTGCCAAGGATGAGGAGTGCACACACAATGTCATGGTGCTTTGCAGAAGCTGCAGGATGTCTTCCATGCTATCCGTCAAGCTGGCTTACGACTCAACCTGAAGAAATGTCAAGCATTAGGGCGGAAGAAAGTGTCCTCTGATCCTAGAGAAGGTGGCTGCTGTGAAGGACTTAGATGTGCCAAAAGGCTTCATGGAGTTACACATCTTCCTGAACTGGCCTAACATTACAAGGACTGCCAACCTTGCCAGCCCGACGCATGCTGACACAGAACAGCAAGTTTAATAGTGGACTGAAGACTGTGGGACTTTAAGTATTGGAGTCATTTGACTTACACAGACCCAAAACAACCATTAATTGTTGTTTACAGGCGGCTGTGGCTCAGATGGTTGGAGGGTTCGATCCCCGGCTCCTGTCATGTCCGATGTCTCCGTGGACAGGACGCTTAAACCTGAATTGTTCCAGCTGCTTCGTCAGTGGAGTGTGAATGTGTACGAATGGGATTATTTACTTCTGATGGTATCACTACATAACAACCACTGTCCACACTGTCTCCATCTCAAGTGCAGAGTGTGTGAGTGTGTTAGGAACAGCTGATTGAGTGTGTGTGCTGCTGTTGATTTGAGTGATAATTGTGAATTCCCCTCTGTGCCAGAGGTTTAGGACATTAAGCACTGGGTACATGGGACAGCTTACCATCCAGGTGGGGACTATGTGGCCTCCCAGCTACTCAGTATTTTAGTTCAGCCAACTGGAATTGTGGGTAAAGGATCCATGCACCTAATGTTCCTATAATGTAATGAAGTTGTTTTGTTGAAATTCTGCATTATGTTTCATTAGAGTTCAGCAGTTATCACCAACGTGGCCAGTTTGAACCACGAGTGTGTTTCAGGTGCACTGGACGATGTAGGCGGTCGAGACTGTTGTGAAAGTAAACAAAGCCACAGACACAATCTGTATTCAAACTGTGTCTAATGAACACACTACACACTACAATATACCACATCAGTTATAGTTTATAGTCATTGATCAGTACATAGAGAGTTTCATGAATATTTTATGACAGATCATAAACCAATGAATAATAAAGCATTATGAATTAGCTCTAAACCAATGTATAAATATGATAAGATGTCATGAAGCTGATAAATCATTAGAAGACCTCTGTGACTCACTCTGAACATTTTCTCCACCTTCGCAATGCTTTTCACAAAAATGGTTCCCAGCTGATCGCCAACGCCCGCCAGCAGGAAGCCAAACAGAGGAATACCAAATATGGCATACAGGATGCAGAAGATCTTCCCCCCCTCAGTGCTTGGTGCAATGTTTCCATAACCTGAGAAGAGGAGAAGGAGGAAGACGAGGAGGGCAGAGAAGGGTGGAAGAGAAAAGAAGAGGAGGGTCAGGCAGAAGGAAGAAGGGAGGGAGAAGGAGGAGAAAAGAAGTAAAAAAATGGAGAAGGAGGAGTAGAAAAGAAAGGAGGAGGAGGAGGGTGAATAGGAGGAAGGAAGTAGAAAAGAAGAGGAAAGGAAGACAAGGAGATGACGAGAAGGAGGGGAGGACAGGGAGGAAAGCTAAAGTTTGACGTGATTTTTTTCTTTATGTTATCTTCTTTGAACCAACAGCTAATCAGAAAGAACTGAGCTGATGAAAAAAGGACGTGTTGTTCTTTGAGTGAGCATTTTAAATGGAACATATATTTCTATTTCTGCACAGGTTATGTACATTTCTTTATATAAGCATCATTTTAATTGCACAGGTTTAATTTAATATTTGTTCATTCTTATTCATATTGATGGCTCTCTAAATCATGTTTCAGGGTATTATATATGTGAGGGAGGGGGGACAGGGGTTTATTCTAACTAATGTCTTGTGTCTTGCATGTCTTCTTTGTCTGTATCTAGATGTGTTGATAAAACAGAACATTCGATAAAAACAATAACAATTCTGTCTTCATAAAGTGACTAACAAAATAACTGAAGAAACTATCCACACACTCGCAGATTCTCCAGAAGGACAGTTTCACGAGTTTAAAGTGCACACACACACACAGCGAATGTTGTCCTGAATGAACCTCCATACCTATGGTGGTGATGACCGTCCCAGCGAAGAAGAAGGAGCTTCCCAGGTCCCAGTGACTCGAGTTATACGACGTGTCACCGATAGGACTGACACCGGCATTCACAGCGTCCACAGAGTGCTGACGGAAGAAAGAGAAAAAGAACCTGTTTGTGTTAGCTGTTCAAAATGTGTGGACTAAACCTCCATTTAAAGAAAAACTAACAAGACATCACGATCACACACTTCACTATATAACACTTCACTATATAACACTTCACTATATAACACTTCACTGTATAAAACTTCACTATATAACACTTCTCTATATAACACTTCACTATATAACACTTCACTATATAACACTTCTCTATATAACACTTCACTGTATAACACTTCACTATATAACACTTCACTATATAACACTTCACTATATAACACTTCACTGTATAACACTTCACTATATAACACTTCTCTATATAACACTTCACTATATAACACTTCACTATATAACACTTCTCTATATAACACTTCACTATATAACACTTCACTATATAACACTTCTCTATATAACACTTCACTGTATAACACTTCACTATATAACACTTCACTATATAACACTTCACTATATAACACTTCACTGTATAACACTTCACTATATAACACTTCTCTATATAACACTTCACTATATAACACTTCACTATATAACACTTCACTATATAACACTTCTCTATATAACACTTCACTATATAACACTTCACTATATAACACTTCTCTATATAACACTTCTCTATCACATTTTCGATTTTTGAACCCTGCAGTCACAGTAGCACGTAGGTGAAAAAGTTCATTTCCAACCCCAGTGTGTGTGTTTTTCTGTGTTTGTGTGTGTGAGTGTGTGCATGTGTGTGTGTGATGGCAGATGGCGCCTCAGTATATCGTGGCACATGCTGGGTGTGATGGCTGGCTGAGTGGCTGAAGGTCAAGCACACAAGGTTAGGACTGAAACTGATCACACACAGACTTCCTGTCTCTCGTTTGATCTCTTTATCTTAAAGTTCTTCCCTTAATGTCGTAAACATACACAAAACTAAAATTACACCTCTCGTGTATAATGCAAGATTTAGTTTGATCCCTTTTTATTTACTGCCACTATTGAAACTAAAAACACAAACAGGTAGCTAAGGGCTCTTTAAGTGTAACTGCTCTCACAGATGGTCTCAGTGAAGGACACTGATGGATGGCACACAACTTTTTTCCTCACACCTACTGAAAGGCACTTGACCTTCCCTTTGAATCACATGAAGTGGTGTCCAAGCAGGGGTTCAGGCCAGTGGCTTCCTCAATTTCCAGACATCCCAAGAAGTATTCTTTAACTTCTGGCTTGGATATGAATGCCACACTGTGCAGTACGACTGACATCTGTTCTTTATGATTTGCCTAAAATGGGGCCCCTGATGGACACATGCATGTGTGTTCTGCTTGTAGGGAGGGGCGTCGCAGAGTTCATCCATGTATGTATCAATTATACATCATCTCCAAAAGCTAATCTCGATCAGACAATGGAAAAGTTGTCCACGCCTTCATCGTCTCTAGACTGGATAATGGCAACTCACTCCTGACTCCTCCTCACTCACTCTTTCCTGAAATCCTTCTGATCCTTCTCTCTCCATTCCAACAAATACAGAACACACAACCTCCCAGTTGTAACTTCCTTTCAGCTGCTTCCTGTTGGTTTTGGAACTGATTTAAAGGTTTGAAAGATCACTTTTAAAGCACATATATCCAGGCCGGAGCCTTAACTCCTCAGCTGGAGTCCCCAGATCTTCAGAAGGGGTTCATATCTTCAGGTGGACCATCAGCTCCACAGGTAAGATGTCTGATCATTGCTGCTCTGGATATTTTGTTGTTGTTTGGGTTTCTCTGTGTTTCTGGATATTTCTGTGTTTTGGTGGTACTTCTCATTTTGGTGCTGTTTGGGTACAGCGTTACTCTGGATGTTTTGTGTTCTTTGGTTTCTTCTGTTGTTCTGGTTATTTTTGTGTTTGACTTCTTCTGTGTTTGGGTTCTTATATTGTACAAACAAGTCTAAGAGCCAAAGAGATTACAAGGTTTATTGGTGCTTTCATGAAAAAACTAAAGGAATCTTATTTAGTCATAATTTGTCTTCAGTCTCATTTTAGTCAAATAAATTGTGAGAGAATCGTATCATGAATCCTATTTGGGAGTTTAGTGAATCAACTATTAATTATCTTTCATCCATTTGCTGCCGCCTATCCGAGGCCGGGTCGTGGGGGCAGCAGTCTAAGCAGGAATACCCAGACTTCCCTCACCCCAGACACCTCCTCCAGCTCTTCAGGTGGGACCCCGAGGTGTTCCCAAGCCAGCCGAGAGACATAGTCTCTCCAGCGTGTCCTGGGTCTACCCCGAGGCCACCTCCCATTAATTATCTGTAAGAGCCAAATTGGAGTCTGACTCATTGGAAATCTGACAATCATTTCTATAAGTCTGTTATCTGAACTCCAAGACGGCCTGTAAACAACAACAAGATGAAGTCAAGTATGATTTTAAATCACAGTTTTTTGGAGGTGACGGTTTGCTTGTTACAAAGGATGTTTTTAAGAAAGATTCCTGATGTGACATGTGCCCTTGTTTTTGTTGCTTGTGTTTGGAAATGCAATGAGGTGTGAGTTGTGCGTATAGAGCCTGCATTACAGAGCTGTTAGTAACCAAGCTCACTCTGCAGCTCTGGATTTCTGTGTGAAGGTGTCCACCTCAAAATGTGAGCTGGCTCAGAGCCAGGGAAGCTTTCTCCCTGCATTAAGTTGTCCATTATCATCCTGGGTTTCAGCTGGACTCCATTACACCCAGACCAAACAGCTGGAGTCCATTACACCCAGACCAAACAGCTGGACTCCATTACATCCAGACCAAACAGCTGGACTCCATTACACCCAGACCAAACAGCTGGACCCCATTACATCCAGACCAAACAGCTGGAGTCCATTACACCCAGACCAAACAGCTGGACCCCATTACATCCAGACCAAACAGCTGGAGTCCATTACATCCAGACCAAACAGCTGGACTCCATTACATCCAGACCAAACAGCTGGAGTCCATTACATCCAGACCAAACAGCTGGAGTCCATTACACCCAGACCAAACAGCTGGAGTCCATTACACCCAGACCAAACAGCTGGACTCCATTACATCCAGACCAAACAGCTGGAGTCCATTACATCCAGACCAAACAGCTGGAGTCCATTACACCCAGACCAAACAGCTGGAGTCCATTACACCCAGACCAAACAGCTGGACTCCATTACATCCAGACCAAACAGCTGGAGTCCATTACATCCAGACCAAACAGCTGGAGTCCATTACATCCAGACCAAACAGCTGGAGTCCATTACACCCAGACCAAACAGCTGGAGTCCATTACACCCAGACCAAACAGCTGGAGTCCATTACACCCAGACCAAACAGCTGGAGTCCATTACACCCAGACCAAACAGCTGGAGTCCATTACATCCAGACCAAACAGCTGGACTCCATTACACCCAGACCAAACAGCTGGACTCCATTACACCCAGACCAAACAGCTGGAGTCCATTACACCCAGACCAAACAGCTGGACTCCATTACACCCAGACCAAACAGCTGGAGTCCATTACATCCAGACCAAACAGCTGGAGTCCATTACACCCAGACCAAACAGCTGGAGTCCATTACACCCAGACCAAACAGCTGGACTCCATTACATCCAGACCAAACAGCTGGAGTCCATTACATCCATCCTGATCCGAAGACTGATCTGCATAAACCCCCCCTCTCGATCAGAATGAAATTTCTTTCCGAATGAGTCTGATCGGATCAGTCTCTTCTGATTGACGTTTACAAAACATCCTGCGCCTGTCTCATTCCAGGTTCAGGTTAAGTTTTCATCAGAACATTCTTCACACAGCATGGGAGCTAGGAGGTGTTACAGTGTTATTGACGTTTATGTTTCAACTCTGTGCTGAGCAATAAAAACAGCTGGCTGCTCCTTAAAAACATCTGGAAAGACACCCAATGATCCTGAGCACTAAAAACAGCTGGCTTCTACTCAAAAACATCTGGAACAAGGATCAACAATAACCCTTCTGTTGATTTGACTAAAAATACATTTAAACTCCTCAGAAGAACTTTTCTTTCAGCTTATTCAATGACTTTCAAGGATGTATGAAGGCTGTGTGAGAGTGTGTGTGTGTGTGTGTGTGTGTGTGTGTGTGTGTGTGTGTGTGTGTGTGTGTGTGTGTGTGTATGTATGTGTGTGTGTGTGTGTGTGTGTGTGTGTGTCTGATCGATATGGAGCTCAGGTTTCAGTGGTCCCGATCCCGGGCTGAGCATGGCGTCTCACCTTGATGAGAGCTTCCAGTTCGTCGGGGGACACACACGGGTGTTTGTGGAGGAAGGCGGCCTTCTCCGCCGTGATGGTGATCTTCTGGTTGTTTTCAAATGGCTGCTCCAGCGCACGGAACACCAGCCCCCCTCCCATCAGGTACAGCACTACCACCACAAACACAGCCAGCACCGTCTTCAACTTCATCATGGCGAAGGGCACGGAGCCATCCGCCACCGCCTCCATGCTGGCCACCACGCTAGTGGGGCGCGTGGAGACAGAGAGCCGCGGCACGGCACAGCCCATCGGGTTCTGCATGGTGGCCACGCTGGCCTGGACCAGACTGGACTGAAGCATGCCCGACTGGACTTTCTTTGGGGGGACCATGTTGGTCTGGACCGCCACTGAAACAGGAGAGACAGACAGTCAGAGAGAGGGACAGACAGACAGACAGAGGGACAGTCAGATAGAGGGACAGTCAGATAAAGGGACAGTCAGACAGACAGTCAGACAGGCAGACAGACAGACAGACAGACAGACAGACAGACAGACAGACAGACAGACAGACAGACAGACAGACAGACAGACAGACAGACAGAAGGACGGACGTTGGAGAGGAGGTGTCCTGTTGTAGACGAAGCAGAGTGGTCTGTGAACAGAAGGACTCTGATCATATTTCAGTACACAGTGACAGCGGAGCCTCCACCTGCTACTTCATCACTCTGTGACCACAGCTGCTCCACCTGATGCTGTCTTTAATCTCTACTTCACCTCTGTCCTTGAACGTGTTGTGTTTAATGCTCCACCTATGTCACTGCCTCACCGCAGCCGGCCCAAGGTGAATAGGAATGATTCTTTTTCTGTAATGTGCTTGGTGCAGGAAGTCCTTTGTATAGTGTTAACTTGAAGAAATGTACGTCTTGCACATTTGGATAAAGTGTAAGACACTTGTGTGTTTCAAAATAGGAAAAGGACTTGATTTAATATATTTCTTTTCTAGTCTTCTGACTACTGAACACACTTTTTACATTGAGGGTCACAACAACACATCACCACACTGATGGTAGAGGCTGCTGCAGAGTAAAGAGTCCATCAGTATTAACTCATCCATTCATACACATTCACTTTAAACGGCGGTTGCTAACGAGTAGCTAACTGAAACTACAGTGGTTGTCATGGAGACGTTAAACGTCATCATGCCAGGAACTCTCTCCCTAATCCTCCTCCTCCGTTTTTCAGTGCTCTTGTAAATATTAGGTTAATAAACAACTTATTAAGCTAATGTTTAGCTATCTTGTCAAATCCAATGATTAGATCGATGAAGCATAACGGTCGTGACGTCATTACAAACTGACCACGGTGTAGTTAGCTTGTAGCATAGCATTAGCTTTTTACTTCTCTTGGCTGCATTAACTCTTCAAACTTCATATAAATGATGTTCATCTGTAAAGATTATCCAGCTGAACAAAACAACAACGCGTCAGAAACGTGTGTTTGACACAGAGATTGTTTACTGCAATGATCCAAAATCCAATGCAAAAATCCCATAGGCGAATTTTCGTAGGAACCACCGGCGCCATTTTTTCGGGTACAAAAATACGTCATTACTATACCAGTCTATTATGTAAAGAGTAAAAGTTGTCACGGAGTGGCAGGCATTATACAGGGGAAGGTACCAACATGCGGTAAACAAAGATTTATTTAACAAAAAGCAAACTCAAAATCAAAAGGCAAAAACACAAATCAAAAACTTACTCAAAACTAAATCCAGAAAGGCAGGGAACAAACGACAGGCACCGACAGACTCCAACTACTCAAGACAAACTGACTACCAGAGACAAAGACAACTACCATAGACTACCATAGACGAAGAACCAACAGGGGACTGAGGAAAAACACAGAGGCTAAATAGACATGGGGTAGCCAGACGCAGGTGAGACTAAACAGACAGGTGAGGAACATCAGGGTAATCAGACAGAAGAGAAACAAGGAACAAAGAACACAAGACCAGAACACTGAGGACAAATATAAAGTAAAACCTGACAATGAAAAGACATGAACTAAAACAAAATATTACAAAATCAAACAGGAAACACTTAAAACAAGACTAGGAAACATTAAACACCAAACTAAGAACCTGAAAACACAAGCAACAGGAAAACAAGCCTACAGACAACAGAGAAGGACACAAGGATACAGGGAAACACACCAAGGACTAAAGTAAACCACACTAGGAATCACACATACACAGAAGACGAGGGAAAGAATGAAAACTAAAACAAGATTAATTGAACGTGTGGTGAACATGTTGTGAACGTGTGGTGAACATGTTGTGAACGTGTGGTCACGTATTGAACGTGTGGTGAACATGTTGTGAGCGTGTGGTCAAAGTGTTGTGAACGTGTGGTGAACATGTTGTGAACGTGTGGTGAACATGTTGTGAACGTGTGATGAACATGTTGTGAACGTGTGGTGAACATGTTGTGAACGTGTGATGAACATGTTGTGAACGTGTGGTGAACATGTTGTGAACGTGTGGTGAACATGTTGTGAACGTGTGGTCACGTATTGAACGTGTGGTGAACATGTTGTGAGCGTGTGGTCAAAGTGTTGTGAACGTGTGGTGAACATGTTGTGAACGTGTGGTGAACATGTTGTGAACGTGTGATGAACATGTTGTGAACGTGTGGTGAACATGTTGTGAACGTGTGGTGAACATGTTGTGAACGTGTGGTGAACATGTTGTGAACGTGTGATGAACATGTTGTGAACGTGTGGTGAACATGTTGTGAACGTGTGATGAACATGTTGTGAACGTGTGGTGAACATGTTGTGGACGTGTGGTGAACATGTTGTGAACATGTATGAACGTGTGGTGAACATGTTGTGGACGTGTGGTGAACATGTTGTGAACGTGTGGTCACGTATTGAACGTGTGATGAACATGTTGTGAACGTGTGGTGAACATGTTGTGAACGTGTGGTGAACATGTTGTGAACGTGTGGTGAACATGTTGTGAGCGTGTGATGAACATGTTGTGAACGTGTGGTGAACATGTTGTGAGCGTGTGATGAACATGTTGTGAACGTGTGGTGAACATCTTGTGAGCGTGTGATGAACATGTTGTGAACGTGTGGTGAACATGTTGTGAGCGTGTGGTGAACATGTATGAACGTGTGGTCACGTATTGAACGTGTGGTGAACATGTTGTGAGCGTGTGGTGAACATGTTGTGAACGTGTGATGAACATGTTGTGAACGTGTGGTGAACATGTTGTGAACGTGTGGTGAACATGTTGTGAACGTGTGGTGAACGTGTTGTGAACGTGTGGTGAACATGTTGTGGACGTGTGGTGAACAAGTTGCGAACGTGTGGTGAACGTGTGGTGAACATGTTGTGAACGTGTGATGAACATGTTGTGAACGTGTGGTGAACATGTTGTGAACGTGTGGTGAACGTGTTGTGAATGTGTGATGAACATGTTGTGAACGTGTGGTGAACATGTTGTGAACGTGTGATGAACATGTTGTGAACGTGTGGTGAACATGTTGTGAACGTGTGGTGAACATGTTGTGGACGTGTGGTGAACATGTTGTGAACATGTTGTGCACGTGTGGTGAACATGTTGTGAACGTGTGGTGAACATGTATGAACGTGTGGTGAACATGTTGTGGACGTGTGGTGAACATGTATGAACGTGTGGTGAACATGTTGTGAACGTGTGGTCACGTATTGAACGTGTGATGAACATGTTGTGAACTTGTGGTGAACATGTTGTGAACGTGTGGTAAACATGTTGTGAACGTGTGGTGAACATGTTGTGAGCGTGTGGTGAACATGTTGTGAACGTGTGGTGAACATGTTGTGAGCGTGTGATGAACATGTTGTGAACGTGTGATGAACATGTTGTGAACGTGTGGTGAACATCTTGTGAGCGTGTGATGAACATGTTGTGAACGTGTGGTGAACATGTTGTGAGCGTGTGGTGAACATGTATGAACGTGTGGTCACGTATTGAACGTGTGGTGAACATGTTGTGAGCGTGTGGTGAACATGTTGTGAACGTGTGGTGAACATGTTGTGAACGTGTGATGAAAATGTTGTGAACGTGTGATGAACATGTATGAACGTGTGGTGAACATGTTGTGGACGTGTTGTGAACATGTTGTGAACGTGTGGTGAACATGTTGTGAACGTGTGGTGAACATGTTGTGAACGTGTGGTGAACGTGTGGTGAACATGTTGTGAACATGTTGTGAACGTGTGGTGAACATGTTGTGAGCGTGTGGTGAACATGTTGTGAACGTGTGGTGAACATGTTGTGAACATGTTGTGAACGTGTGGTGAACATGTTGTGAGCGTGTGGTGAACGTGTGGTGAACATGTTGTGAACGTGTGGTGAACATGTTGTGAGCGTGTGGTGAACATGTATGAGCGTGTGGTGAACGTGTGGTGAACATGTTGTGAACGTGTGGTGAACGTGTGGTCACGTATTGAACGTGTGGTGAACATGTGGTGAACATGTTGTGAGCGTGTGGTGAACGTGTGGTGAACATGTTGTGAGCGTGTGGTGAACATGTATGAACGTGTGGTCACGTATTGAACGTGTGGTGAACATGTTGTGAACGTGTGGTGAACATGTTGTGAACGTGTGGTGAACATGTTGTGAACGTGTGATGAACATGTTGTGAACGTGTGGTGAACATGTTGTGAACGTGTGGTGAACGTGTTGTGGACGTGTGGTGAACATGTTGTGAACGTGTGGTGAACATGTTGTGAGCGTGTGGTGAACATGTTGTGAACGTGTTGTGAACGTGTGGTGAACATATTGTGAGCGTGTGGTGAACATGTTGTGAACGTGTGGTGAACGTGTGGTGAACATGTTGTGAACGTGTGATGAACATGTTGTGAACGTGTGATGAACGTGTTGTGAACGTGTGGTGAACGTGTGGTGAACATGTTGTGAGCGTGTGGTGAACGTGTGGTGAACATGTTGTGAACGTGTGGTGAACATGTTGTGAACGTGTGGTGAACATGTTGTGAACGTGTGGTGAACATGTTGTGAACGTGTGGTGAACGTGTTGTGAACGTGTGGTGAACATGTTGCGGACGTGTGGTGAACATGTTGCGAACGTGTGGTGAACATGTTGTGAACGTGTGATGAACATGTTGTGGACGTGTGGTGAACATGTTGTGAACATGTTGTGAACATGTGGTGAACGTGTTTTGAACGTGTGGTGAACATGTTGTGGACGTGTGGTGAACATGTTGTGAACATGTATGAACGTGTGGTCACGTATTGAACGTGTGGTGAACATGTTGTGAGCGTGTGGTGAACATGTTGTGAACGTGTGGTGAACATGTGGTGAACGTGTGGTGAACGTGTGGTGAACATGTTGTGAGCGTGTGGTGAACATGTTGTGAACGTGTGGTGAACGTGTGGTGAACATGTTGTGAACGTGTGGTGAACATGTTGTGAACATGTGGTGAACGTGTGCTGAACGTGTGGTGAACATGTTGTGAGCGTGTGGTGAATGTGTGGTGAACATGTTGTGAACGTGTGATGAACATGTTGTGAACGTGTGGTGAACGTGTTGTGAGCGTGTGGTGAACATGTTGTGAGCGTGTGGTGAACATGTTGTGAACGTGTGATGAACATGTTGTGAACGTGTGGTGAACGTGTGGTGAACATGTTGTGAGCGTGTGGTGAACATGTGGTGAACATGTTGTGAGCGTGTGGTGAACATGTTGTGAACGTGTGGTGAACATGTTGTGAACGTGTGATGAACATGTTGTGAACGTGTGATGAACATGTTGTGAACGTGTGGTGAACATGTTGTGAAGGTGTGATGAACATGTTGTGAACGTGTGGTGAACGTGTTGTGAACGTGTGGTGAACGTGTGGTGAACATGTTGTGAACATGTTGTGAACGTGTGGTGAACGTGTTGTGAACGTGTGGTGAACGTGTGGTGAACATGTTGTGAACATGTTGTGAACGTGTGGTGAACATGTTGTGAACGTGTGGTGAACGTGTGGTGAACGTGTGGTGAACATGTTGTGAACGTGTTGTGAACGTGTGGTGAACATGTTGTGAGCGTGTGGTGAACATGTTGTGAACGTGTGGTGAACATGTATGAACGTGTGGTGAACGTGTGGTGAACATGTTGTGAACATGTTGTGAACGTGTTGTGAACGTGTGGTGAACATGTTGTGAACATGTTGTGAACGTGTTGTGAACGTGTGGTGAACGTGTGGTGAACATGTTGTGAACATGTTGTGAACGTGTGGTGAACATGTTGTGAGCGTGTGGTGAACATGTTGTGAGCGTGTGGTGAACATGTATGAACGTGTGGTGAACGTGTGGTGAACATGTTGTGAACGTGTGGTCACGTATTGAACGTGTGGTCAAAGTGTTGTGAACGTGTGGTGAACATGTTGTGAACATGTATGAACGTGTGGTCACGTATTGAACGTGTGGTGAACATGTTGTGAGCGTGTGGTGAACATGTTGTGAACGTGTGGTGAACATGTGGTGAACGTGTGGTGAACGTGTGGTGAACATGTTGTGAGCGTGTGGTGAACATGTTGTGAACGTGTGGTGAACGTGTGGTGAACATGTTGTGAACGTGTGGTGAACATGTTGTGAACATGTGGTGAACGTGTGCTGAACGTGTGGTGAACATGTTGTGAGCGTGTGGTGAATGTGTGGTGAACATGTTGTGAACGTGTGATGAACATGTTGTGAACGTGTGGTGAACGTGTTGTGAGCGTGTGGTGAACATGTTGTGAGCGTGTGGTGAACATGTTGTGAACGTGTGATGAACATGTTGTGAACGTGTGGTGAACGTGTGGTGAACATGTTGTGAGCGTGTGGTGAACATGTGGTGAACATGTTGTGAGCGTGTGGTGAACATGTTGTGAACGTGTGGTGAACATGTTGTGAACGTGTGATGAACATGTTGTGAACGTGTGATGAACATGTTGTGAACGTGTGGTGAACATGTTGTGAAGGTGTGATGAACATGTTGTGAACATGTTGTGAACGTGTGGTGAACGTGTTGTGAACGTGTGGTGAACGTGTGGTGAACATGTTGTGAACATGTTGTGAACGTGTGGTGAACATGTTGTGAACGTGTGGTGAACGTGTGGTGAACGTGTGGTGAACATGTTGTGAACGTGTTGTGAACGTGTGGTGAACATGTTGTGAGCGTGTGGTGAACATGTTGTGAACGTGTGGTGAACATGTATGAACGTGTGTTGAACGTGTGGTGAACATGTTGTGAACATGTTGTGAACGTGTTGTGAACGTGTGGTGAACATGTTGTGAACATGTTGTGAACGTGTTGTGAACGTGTGGTGAACGTGTGGTGAACATGTTGTGAACATGTTGTGAACGTGTGGTGAACATGTTGTGAGCGTGTGGTGAACATGTTGTGAACGTGTGGTGAACATGTTGTGAACATGTTGTGAACGTGTGGTGAACATGTTGTGAGCGTGTGGTGAACGTGTGGTGAACATGTTGTGAACATGTTGTGAACGTGTGGTGAACATGTTGTGAGCGTGTGGTGAACATGTATGAACGTGTGGTGAACGTGTGGTGAACATGTTGTGAACGTGTGGTGAACATGTTGTGAACGTGTGATGAACATGTTGTGAACGTGTGGTGAACATGTTGTGGACGTGTGGTGAACATGTTGTGAACATGTATGAACGTGTGGTGAACATGTTGTGGACGTGTGGTGAACATGTTGTGAACATGTTGTGAGCGTGTGGTGAACGTGTGGTGAACATGTTGTGAGCGTGTGGTCAAAGTGTTGTGAACGTGTGGTGAACATGTTGTGAACGTGTGGTGAACATGTTGTGAACGTGTGGTGAACATGTTGTGAGCGTGTGATGAACATGTTGTGAACGTGTGGTGAACATCTTGTGAGCGTGTGATGAACATGTTGTGAACGTGTGGTGAACATGTTGTGAGCGTGTGGTGAACATGTATGAACGTGTGGTCACGTATTGAACGTGTGGTGAACATGTTGTGAGCGTGTGGTGAACATGTTGTGAACGTGTGATGAACATGTTGTGAACGTGTGGTGAACATGTTGTGAACGTGTGGTGAACGTGTTGTGAATGTGTGATGAACATGTTGTGAACGTGTGGTGAACATGTTGTGGACGTGTGGTGAACATGTTGTGGACGTGTGGTGAACATGTGAACATGTTGTGAACGTGTGGTGAACATGTTGTGAACGTGTGGTCACGTATTGAACGTGTGGTGAACATGTTGTGAGCGTGTGGTGAACGTGTGGTGAACATGTTGTGAACGTGTGGTGAACATGTGAACGTGTGGTGAACATGTTGTGAACGTGTGGTGAACATGTTGTGAACATGTTGTGAGCGTGTGGTGAACGTGTGGTGAACATGTTGTGAACGTGTGGTCACGTATTGAACGTGTGATGAACATGTTGTGAACTTGTGGTGAACATGTTGTGAACGTGTGGTAAACATGTTGTGAACGTGTGGTGAACATGTTGTGAGCGTGTGGTGAACATGTTGTGAACGTGTGGTGAACATGTTGTGAGCGTGTGATGAACATGTTGTGAACGTGTGATGAACATGTTGTGAACGTGTGGTGAACATCTTGTGAGCGTGTGATGAACATGTTGTGAACGTGTGGTGAACATGTTGTGAGCGTGTGGTGAACATGTATGAACGTGTGGTCACGTATTGAACGTGTGGTGAACATGTTGTGAGCGTGTGGTGAACATGTTGTGAACGTGTGGTGAACATGTTGTGAACGTGTGATGAAAATGTTGTGAACGTGTGATGAACATGTATGAACGTGTGGTGAACATGTTGTGGACGTGTGGTGAACATGTTGTGAACGTGTGGTGAACATGTTGTGAACGTGTGATGAACATGTTGTGAACGTGTGGTGAACATGTTGTGAACGTGTGGTGAACGTGTTGTGGACGTGTGGTGAACATGTTGTGAACGTGTGGTGAACATGTTGTGAGCGTGTGGTGAACATGTTGTGAACGTGTTGTGAACGTGTGGTGAACATGTATGAACGTGTGGTGAACGTGTGGTGAACATGTTGTGAACATGTTGTGAACGTGCTGTGAACGTGTGGTGAACATGTTGTGAACGTGTGGTGAACATGTTGTGAGCGTGTGGTGAACATGTTGTGAACGTGTGGTGAACATGTTGTGAACGTGTGGTGAACATGTTGTGAGCGTGTGGTGAACGTGTGGTGAACATGTTGTGAACATATTGTGAACGTGTGGTGAACATGTTGTGAGCGTGTGGTGAACATGTATGAACGTGTGGTGAACGTGTGGTGAACATGTTGTGAACGTGTGGTGAACATGTTGTGAGCGTGTGGTGAACATGTTGTGAACGTGTGGTGAACATGTTGTGAACGTGTGGTGAACATGTTGTGAACGTGTGGTGAACGTGTGGTGAACATGTATGAACGTGTGGTGAACGTGTGGTGAACATGTTTTGAACATGTTGTGAACATGTTGTGAGCGTGTGGTGAACATGTTGTGAACATGTTGTGAGCATGTAGTGAACATGTGGTGAACATGTGGTGAACATGTTGTGAGCATGTAGTGAACATGTGGTGAACATGTGGTGAACATGTTGTGAGCATGTGGTGAACATTGTTGTTGATGCTCTTTAGATGCTGTTGGTGCATACAGCTTTGTTTACAGTTGCTGTTTACATTTTGCTGTGAACAATACTGATAATGATAATCTCTCCATCACCATGATCATTATCATCATTATTATTATTATCACTGATGATGTCCTGTTTCTAATGAGTCATTTCTCACGCACACAGGCACACACGTTCACACACAAAAAAACAGAAAAAAGACAGAAACAAACGATCATAACTTTCTCAGGTAAAAATCAAAACAAGAAACAGATCTTCGTCGAATGACTAATGAATGTGATGAACAAACCTCACATGAATTTCAAGTGCGTGCGTGTGTGCGCGCGTGTGTTAGAGTGTGTGTTTGTGTGTGTGTGTGTGTGTGTGTGTGTGTGCGTGTGCGTGTGCGTGTGCGTGTGTCTGAACGGACCAGAGCTGCGGACTCACTGCTGCAGTAAACTCAGAAACACTCACCTGGTGGGGGGTTCACGGTCCCTGGTTTTCTCGGATTTTCAGTGGGAAACTTCATCTTGACTCAGCCTCGGTTCTGGCTCTGTTTGTGGGAAAAGGGTGTGACAGAACCTCTGAGCACGACGTTCACCGGGAGAGGAGGGAAGGCAGCGAGCAGGAAAAACACATCATCCGCAGAGGGAGGCTCTTCTCCGGTCAGGACTCACACCCTCCGCCCGCTGCAGTTCCGTCTCACCGAGTGCGGGAATGACCGCGGGAACGCGCAGCGGGAGACGAAGCTCCATTGAAGAATTTAACGTTCACATCGTGACGGATGTTTTGTCTCTCATGATCACCGTCAGGATGCAGCAAACCTCTGCAGGATCCACCCGACGCGGATAGTGATGCTGCTGAGTCCGTCTGCCTCCACGCTGCGTCGCACCAGCGTGTCTGCGACTGCGCACTATGACACACGACGTCAGCTCACAGAGGGAAAAAACACATTAAAAATAAGATTACATCAGGAGTGATTCAGTTTGATGAGGAGGAGAGAAAGGAGAGGAGAAGAAAAGAGAGAAGAGGAGAGGACAAGAGAGGAGAGAAGGAAGGAGGAGAGGACAGAGAGAGGTATTGGTTTTCAAAATCCCTCTAATAAACCATGCAAAACCTACTGTGCAATAACAAACACCTCAAATCAGAAAAAACAACAACAGAGAAGACAACTTCAATTAGCCCCACGGAACATAGAACCCCCCCCCCCCCCCCCCCCCCCCCCCCCACACACACACACACACACACACACACAGCGAAAATTATTAAATTAAATGTCAACATGTTGTCTGTCATCTTTAGGCATGTTCCACTCTAAGCTTGTAGTTTTTAACAAGGCCTCCAGAACTGACAGCGGCGCCACACTGCCCACGCCCTGAGCACGATTCTTACGCGCCAACTTGGCAGAACCAGATAAGAAGTTCATCAGCGTGTGCTCACTAAAGACCGCTTTATTCAGACTTTCCGCTTTTCAACGGGCATCTTGTACAGGGACATCCAGCTGCCAAAAAACTCGGCCCACCTCGACTCTTTGAGGACAAAGAGTTCAGGTTCAAGACCTTCACGCAGACGTGGTAGAGTGGTTTCCTCCCCAGCTCCTTAAAAGTGTCCAGCTGAGGGGTTGTGAAAGACAGCAGCTGGCCCCTCCTTCCTGCCACTCCCCCACTGCTGGGGTGATGAGCAGACACGGGAAGCTGTACTCCCCCTTTTCTGTACATTGGTCCCACAGCGTTCGGTCCGCTGCAAACAGTCTCAGGCTTTGTGGCAGGGCGGCACAGACTTCCTTCACCACCCTGTTGATGAGCCTGACAGAGGTGATGTTGCTCCTCGCTCTCTGATTGTCCACAGATGTAACTGTCATGTTCATGAGATGGCCCAGTTTGGTGCAGCCAGCTTGTCTGAGGCTGGCACGTATACTCCTGACTCGGCAGAAAGTTATTAAAAAACAACAATCAATATTGGTCAATATTGAATGTTGTGAATTAGTCTAGAGTTGAGATTCTGAGAAATATAAATCCTGTGTAGTCTGGCTGCACTCGTCTTGTTGTTAGCCCTCACCCATGAGCACTGTCTGGATTGTGGATGTTTAAACCTCTAATTGTCTATCATGTTTAAATGTGAGATGACATTATGAAGGCTTTGAGATGACTGAGGGTGGGGCTCCTCCCCTGTCCGGTTTATAGTAAAATCCAGAGTACAGTTAAAATCCCCACTAATAATTAATTGGTCCTGGTGATAATTGATCAGCTCGTTTTTCAACAAGGCATAGAAACTCACTCTTGCTGGTCCTTCATTTGGGGCAAAAACCTTAACAAAAGAAAACACAGAACCTTCTATCTCAGCTTTAACCACCAGCAGTCGACCCTTCACCACTTCAGAAGATGACAGAACTGTTGCGTTTGCAGTCGGTCTAAACAGAACAGCTACTCCTGCACTGAGACTGGTGCCATGGCTCAGGGTATGTGAGCCCTCCCTCCATAACCCCCAGTCTACCTCATCTGATGGATTAGTGTGAGTCTCTTGCAGAAAAAGCACATTTAACTTTTTTTTGAGTCGCTACTAAGGCTCTTTTCTGTCTGTCCCTCCCACCATTAATATTCACAGACCCTATTTTAAGGTTCTGCATTGAAAGATGAGAGAAGATTAGCAGGCACAAAGAAACAATCAAAGGACAGTGAAGAGAGGAAAAGGGAAAGGAAGTGGTACATGATCACTTTACTTTTCTGGTTTTTCTAACATGTCTGACAGTTTTATTTCTCCTTGTGGTTTTCATGTGCTCAAAGAACATCCTTGAGTGTCATCACCATCCTTACAAGGGACAGGCCAAACTTTTTTTCTAACCCAAGAGATCAAAACCAACCAGTCTTTTCAGTATAATCACAGGTTTGATGATTTTTTTCAGTGTTACTAAAGTAATCGCTCACTTGTGCAGATTTATTAAAGGTAATGTCAAGAAATTTATTAATGTCATCTAAAGAATAGAGATCATCTTTATTCCTGTGACTTTCACACACTGATATGGTATTTGACTCTGAATAGTCCATCTCCTCTCCTTCACATGATGCCTGGCTATTAAGCACTTCACTTTCACTGATGTTGTTGTCTACACCTGCAGAGCTTGTAGATGCTGCTGCCTCTGCAGACTGAGAGCTAGCAGGGTTTTCTGCCTCTGTAGACTGAGAGCTAGCAGGGTTTTCTGCCTCTGCAGACTGAGAGCTAGCAGGGTTTTCTGCTTCTGCAGACGAGAGCTAGCAGGGTTTTCTGCCTCTGCAGACTGAGAGCTAGCAGGGTTTTCTGCCTCTGCAGACTGAGAGCTAGCAGGGTTTTCTGCCTCTGCAGACTGAGAGCTAGCAGGGTTTTCTGCTTCTGCAGACTGAGAGCTAGCAGGGTTTTCTGCCTCTGCAGACTGAGAGCTAGCAGGGTTTTCTGCTTCTGCAGACTGAGAGCTAGCAGGGTTTTCTGCCTCTGCAGACTGAGAGCTAGCAGGGTTTTCTGCCTCTGTAGACTGAGAGCTAGCAGGGTTTTCTGCCTCTGCAGACTGAGAGCTAGCAGGGTTTTCTGCCTCTGCAGACTGAGAGCTAGCAGGGTTTTCTGCCTCTGCAGACTGAGAGCTAGCAGGGTTTTCTGCTTCTGCAGACTGAGAGCTAGCAGGGTTTTCTGCCTCTGCAGACTGAGAGCTAGCAGGGTTTTCTGCCTCTGCAGACTAAGAGCTAGCAGGGTTTTCTGCTTCTGCAGACTGAGAGCTAGCAGGGTTTTCTGCCTCTGCAGACTGAGAGCTAGCAGGGTTTTCTGCCTCTGCAGACTGAGAGCTAGCAGGGTTTTCTGCTTCTGCAGACTGAGAGCTAGCAGGGTTTTCTGCCTCTGCAGACTGAGAGCTAGCAGGGTTTTCTGCCTCTGCAGACTGAGAGCTAGCAGGGTTTTCTGCCTCTGTAGACTGAGAGCTAGCAGGGTTTTCTGCCTCTGCAGACTGAGAGCTAGCAGGGTTTTCTGCCTCTGCAGAGCTAGCAGGGTTTTCTGCCTCTGCAGACTGAGAGCGAGCAGGGTTTTCTGCCTCTGCAGACTAAGAGCTAGCAGGGTTTTCTGCTTCTGCAGACTGAGAGCTAGCAGGGTTTTCTGCCTCTGCAGACTGAGAGCTAGCAGGGTTTTCTGCTTCTGCAGACTGAGAGCGAGCAGGGTTTTCTGCCTCTGCAGACTGAGAGCTAGCAGGGTTTTCTGCTTCTGCAGACTGAGAGCTAGCAGGGTTTTCTGCCTCTGCAGACTGAGAGCTAGCAGGGTTTTCTGCCTCTGCAGACTGAGAGCTAGCAGGGTTTTCTGCTTCTGCAGACTGAGAGCTAGCAGGGTTTTCTGCCTCTGCAGACTGAGAGCTAGCAGGGTTTTCTGCCTCTGCAGACTGAGAGCTAGCAGGGTTTTCTGCCTCTGTAGACTGAGAGCTAGCAGGGTTTTCTGCCTCTGCAGACTGAGAGCTAGCAGGGTTTTCTGCCTCTGCAGAGCTAGCAGGGTTTTCTGCCTCTGCAGACTGAGAGCTAGCAGGGTTTTTTGCCTCTGCAGACTGAGAGCTAGCAGGGTTTTCTGCTTCTGCAGACTGAGAGCGAGCAGGGTTTTCTGCCTCTGCAGACTGAGAGCTAGCAGGGTTTTCTGCCTCTGCAGACTGAGAGCTAGCAGGGTTTTCTGCCTCTGCAGACTGAGAGCTAGCAGGGTTTTCTGCTTCTGCAGACTGAGAGCTAGCAGGGTTTTCTGCCTCTGCAGGAGCCTGCTGATCAGCCTGGATAGATTCCTCCCTGTCATCACTGCCAGCGGGCCGCACATCACCGCTCTCCGTCGCTGCACTAGCAGCCACAGGCTCAAGGTGGCATAGGATGCAGCGTCGGGTGATTAGAAGTGATCGAGAGCATGGAGATGGGGGGGGATGTGCTACCTTTCTTAGAAGTGGTATCTAGAGGAGGTAATCTAGAGTGCATAGTAGTGGAAATATGGGACAGAGGAGAACCAATGGTAATCATAAAGTTGTCTCAGGTTAGAGCTGCAGAATCTACTTAGTATTCAGAGGCAAGACCGAAGGAGTGTGGTTTGGGCGGGGGACTTCAATGCCCATAGTGGAGTATGGGGGGTCAGCGTACAGAGGCTAATGGCAGTGTGGTTTAATGCTGTGAATGGGACTGCTTCAGTGTTGGATTTAACACTGGTGTCTAGTGTTTGTGCAGGAATCAGCCAGTGGACTGTCAGAACTGACACTACTCTGGGGAGTGATCACTATCCTGTTCTTAGCTCAACTGAGGAGAAGGTGCATAAGACGTACAAAGAAGGAATTCAAAAGTGGGCCTTCCATAGAGCTGAATGGGAGAAATTCCAAAGGCTGTGTGAGGAAGCTGCAGTGAGTGTTGGTAATTGAAACAATGTAGATGACATGAACAATCAGTTAACAGAGATAATGATGAGGGCTGCACAGCAGTGTATACCAAAGAGCAAGTCTAAACAAAACAGAGTACTTGTTGTTCCTTGGTACCTTGGTGGACACAGGCGTGTCAGCGTGCTGTCAAGGAAGAAACAAAGCTTTTAGGGTTTTAGTACGCAACATCTTATTCCATACAAGAAAGCACAGTCAGTTGTCAGGAGGACAGTAAGATGGGCAAAGAGAGCTAGTTGGAGGGAGTTCTGTTCAAAAGTAGGGAGGACCACTCCTGTGGGTGAAATTTGGGGTATGGTAAAAGGAATGGGAGGAGACAGACGTGAGTGGGATTACCCTGTGTTAGTGAATCAGTATGGCACAGCTATATCAGACATCGATGAAGCGGAGGTCATGGCTCAAAGTTTTGCGATGGTTCATAGTTCAGAGAATTTATTGGAAGCTGCTAAGAGGAGGAAAGATTAAACCAGAGCTAAGTATCCTGAAGCATTAGCAATGACGATTGCTACAAACCACCACTTGGATTCCCTGTTCACATTGGAGGAGATGGTAAGGGCAATCAGTAAGTCAAAACCAACGTCTCCAGGTAAAGATCAGATATGTTACTCAGTGGTAAGAAGGTTGGGGAGAGAAGCCCGTAAAAAGTTGTTGTTGTATAGGCTCTTGGAAGGAGGCTGTAATAGTGCCGATAAAGAAGCCTGGGAAGGACGCATCTAAGCCAAGCAGACCTTACCTCCAACCTTTGCAAAATAATGGAGCGAATGATTGTGGAGAGGTTGTCTTTTGAACTTGAAAAAATCTGAATGGCTTTAGGAAGGCTAGGAATACATGTGATTCAATTATTGGACTTGAATATGAGGTAAGGAAGGTACAGGCTAATAAGGAGACTAGCTGTGTTCTTTGATATTGAGAAAGTGTACGACATGATGATGGAAGGAGGGTCTGCTGATCAAACTGCATAGGTTGGGGGTGGATGCTAGGGGCTTTAACCATAGACCTTTGCTTTAACTGGATCCGAGATTTCCTCTGTGAGAGGAGGTTCCAGAAACGAGTTGGACCAGCCTGTTCAAGGCAATATACAGTGGAGAATGGAACCCCTCAAGGCAGCATAATAAGCCCTTTGCTTTTTATCGTCATGATTAATGACGTGTTTGGTGCCGTTCCTGGGAGTGTGGGCAGATCTTTGTTTGCAGATGATGGGGCATGTGGATCAGAGGGATAAACATTGATCATCTGGGGCCCAAGGTTCAGGGAGCTGTCAATGGTGTGGTGGAGTGGGGACTTGGCTGGGGGTTCAGGTTCTCAGTGGAGAAGACTAAAGCTGTTTTCTTTACAAGGAAGAGAGTGAGGGAGGATTTAAAGCTGAGGATTTATGGAGAGGAGATTGAGAGAGTAAGTTCATTTAAATTCTTGGTTGTTGTCTTTGATTTACGTTTAACTTGGAAGGATCATCTTGACAGGATTGAAGAGAAATGTAAAAAGACTGTTAATATGATGAGATGTTTGGCAGGGAGAGATTGGGGAGCCAGCTGCTCTGCTTCGAAACGTCTCTATCAAGCTTTAATAAAACCAGTATTCGATTATGGGTGTGCGGCAAACATCCTTCTTTGCTAAAAAGGTTGGATGTAATACAGGCCTGAGCCTTCAGGGTGTGCTGTGGAGCCTTTAACACATCTCCAGTGAATTCATTACAGGTGGAGATGGGGGAAATGCCACTAGGCTTGAGGAGACATTTTATGGTTAATTATTGGGTTCATTTGGAAAGTCATGGGGAGTCCCATCCCACAAAGCAAACACTTAAGGATTACTGGGAGTATGGAAAACGCCAAAGAGACCATTTTGGGAAGTTGGCTCAGGACTATTGCGCCCATGATCTTCAGATAGACGCCCCCCCAGTCATGTTAGTGTGTCCAGGGGTAGACTGGTATCTGTTGGAATTAAAGAAAAAGGTTGATCTAGTTGCAGCTTTTAATCACCATGTGGAGGAACTTTATTTAGGCCATGCACATGTTTTTACAGACAAAGGATCCCGAGTCGGGTGTCACAGGCTTTGGACTGGCAGTTCCAGAGAATGGTCGAGGTTTCAACAGGTGAACATCAGTCGAGCTGAGTGTGGAGTGGAGAAGGTGGCGATGTTAATGGCACTAAGGTGGGTGGATCAGGCTAAAAGGAGCAAGGTTTGTTTAGATTCAGCTTCAGTCCTTTCATTCTAATGATCGTCAGGATATCTTGTATAATATTGTTACTAGAATACATCAGAAGGGGAATAGGGTGCAGTTTTTGTGGGTGCCTGCACATAGGATAGGATAGACAGGCTGGCTAAGGGTGCACTGAGTAATCAAAGTGTAGAAATGAGAGTGAATGAGGCGAAGAGTGTGGTATGGAAACAGATAACTCAGGAGTGGTAAAAAAGTTGGGACGCAGGGACCACAGGAAGGAAATGTTATCAGATAAAGAAGGAACAGAAGGTGGCGGTAATGCACTAATGTCTGGTCGCCAACCGCCGTAAAAATCAAAGACGAAGAAGAAGAAAAAGTGTGGGACTGCGTGAACTGCCAGCTCAGCACTGCGCAGGGCTGCAGCTGCCTCCAGGTGGGCTGCACGGGTTCAAACACTAAACACTCGTCCTCTTACCTTGTTAGTTGTTCATGTTGAGTGACTCTACCAAACACAAACCTGCAGTACAGACATGTGAAAAGGTGATAATCCAGTGAGGTCCACATTCTCAAGGTTTAACAGAACTTTATTTAATTTCTCACAGGGTTTTAAAACGTACTTCTTCTTTTAGATTCTACTGAGGTTTAGGGCTTTCATTTTGGATTTGAACCTTCACATTCAAACTGTAATGAGCCGTTTCAATAGTCCATCAGCACATCAGACTGTCTGAAGCAGTATGCAGTTTGATCCTACAGGGGGCGCTCTCAGTGTAACTTCACCTCTGCATGCACTCAACCAGGTTTAAAGACTGTGTATAATTAGAGAGGCGGAGCTATAGATGAAGGCGGGTCTACAGAAGGGGAAGCTTGAAGGACTGCAGATGTATGGACCCTGGATCTGAACACAAATTCGAGGTATCAAATGTTTATCATTGAAAATAAGATCTTCTGTTGGATGAGAGCTCGTTTGTGGTAAAATTAAATCTTCACCTTTTCTGCTCTTTTCGGTCCAGCTGTGATTTTTTAGATTCCCTACTCTGAACCCTTTTACCCTCTAAAGGCCAAAATGAAGGTAAAGTTCATAATCAGGATTAAGAGCTTCTTTAAAAGTGAATCATAGATCTCACTTTATGGGTAATAAATATATTATAAAGATTGTGTTTGCTCCTTACTTTCACTCTACATCTATGATGAGTCCACTTATTATCCCTAAAGGAACTCTGTAACAGCACAACCTTTTCATCAAGGTTTGTTTTTTTAAATGGAACGAGGCCTTAAATGGCTCTTTGAAATGATTGTCATCATCAGAGACTGGAGGGTTAGCCCTCCTCATATGTAGAACATTTAAGATGGTGAGACACTGAGTGGGTAAAAACAGAGAAGGCCTTACAGCGCCATCTGGGGGGATCCAAGTGTAATCACAAAAAGACAAACTCTGCAGCACTCTCAGCGTGGACAGCACAGATGAAACACAGCTCCTCCTCAGTACGATTGGGTAAAACATTTGATTATAGGAGACCTGAAATGAAGACTGCTACAGAAAGCTAGAGTTGGGCTGATAGAGGGGGTCTGTGGAGGTCTTACAGGAGTAGAGTTGGATCAGTGAGATGAGGAAGAAAACAAGCTGAACTCAACATGCTGCTGCAGCGTGAAGTGAGAACAAGGTAAACAGACTGTGTGAAGGCTCGAGGCTGAGTTAGAAAAAGGATCTTAATACTCATATCAGGGAGCACTTATGGAAATGTAGGCTGTTTCACAGGAGAGGCAACACATGCATGAACACAGAACGAGATGATTATTATTATTTCACACCTCTGGGTCAAACAAATGATAACAGCTGTTGGGAAAGCATTAAAGAAGTGGGCAGGTTTCTCCACACTGTATGCCTGCAGTCTGATAATATGGACAGCATGTATGGATTATATCAGGTTAGCATAAATTATTATTTATACTGATTTACTTATATCAGGTGAGGATGCAGCATAGGAACTTCATGAAAAATGAATGGGCTGGAATAATGAATCTGGGTGCTCAAATTTGAAAGCTCTGTTCTGGACCGGCATCCAGAAAAACAGCGTTTGAACATCACAGAGTTGAAAGTTGGAAGTCATGGGTTGAAGATGGAGATCTTGATTCTGATGAATTGTTTTACTCATCCAGGGGGCGCTCAGCTGGTCGGATGTCCGATCTGGAGAAGTCGGTTCTGAGTGAGTACACAAGATCACCAATGTGGACAGATCCTATTTAAGTGTCATTCACCATCTGAAGACCACCTCACGCTGTTAAGAGCCGTTTGCTGCGGCAGAGCCCCCAGTTGCCGCCCAAAGATGACATCCAAGGTCCCGTAGGCGAGTCGGCCCAACTCCCCGAAATTAGTCCTGGCCCCTTTTTTCCAAGTTCAGCCCCAAAACACGCCACACTCTAAAATCTAATACTGCATATTACTTAATTTAAATAATGAAACATTTCTACACATACAAATATTGACTAAATTTCAAAGCTTTGAAATCAAGTGAAACAAACCATGAATAATGAATAGATTTACTCAATATTTTCACCTGAATTAATTAAGTAAAATGACAAAAGGTATTTTGTAAATTTCATTGAACTACTCTATAAAGCCTTCAGAAAATAGGAGCAGAAAGAACTTAGATGAGTAGAGATAAGTAAAACCATAAGGAGGATATAACTAAATACTTCCCTTTTATTTGCTTAAAAAAACAAAATGTATTCATTAAAAAATTCTCATACTTGTTTTTTTTTACTTAAAATGTGACATTCTATCAGAGCATATTACTTCAAGATGTCAAACTTAAATCAAAAATACAATAAGCATGACCAAATCTTGTCACATCCCCGGGTTAACGGTTTAGTTTATTTCTGTTTTCCTCTGCTATCATGTCCTGTGTTTGTGTTTTACTTGTTCTTGTCCTCAGTTTTTGGTCTTGTGCTCTTTGTTCCTTGTTTCCCTCCTGTCTGATTACCTGATGTGTCTCACCTGTGTCTTGTTAACTCCACCCCCTGTTCAGTATATAATGTCTGCCTTCCCCTCACTCTGGGCCAGTTCGTTTTTGTCTCCATGTCTCTTTGTTCCCTGAATCAGCGTTCCAGCTTTATATCTGTCTCGACTTCTGATCCGATCCTGTTTGTTTTTTTACTTTGAGTTTTGCCTGCCGTTTTTGTACCTCTGCCTGGATTGACTGACTACCCGTGAACTGAACCTGCTTATAATAAATGGATTTTTGAATTGTGTGTTTGGGTCTCTTCCCCTCTGATCCGTGACAAATCTCAAACATGTTTTATTCTTATTCTTCCTGCATCAGATTTGAAGCATTCAAATAAAAACAGCTTATTTCAGCGCTGTATGAAACAGCAGAAACATTACTGACACAGTGTTGTGTAATTACTGCAGCAACCAAACAGTACACTTAAACATTTTGCAAATATCTTTGAATTTGGCCAAGTTTCAAAAAGAACTGGAGCAAACTCAACAACTCACTACGGCCAACGGGAGTTCAATCGTGCTTTTTATCTTTGACCATCACCAACTGTCATTTAACTTTGAACATGATGTCTGTCTTTCAACATGTTATGTAAAACACACAATACAGTAGTCAGCTAAGTGGGACGTAAAACCAAGAAATGTTCACGGCTTACTTTTTAACAAAAGACATCTCTCTCTAGGACTCCTATCCACAATGTTTTCAGACTTTACAGCTCAACCTTTAAGTGGCAAAAACAAACAAACACTGTCTGCTGACAGTGTGACTATATTTTACTCCACTAGTTTGAATTACATGTAATATTTAAGCAATGGGCTCCGAATAAGGAACTTTTCCATCATGTGTTATAAATCCCTGTTAAACTCAAAACACATGGAAACATAAAAGCTGGTTTCAAAATTCCAGTGTTACTCTTTAGGTGACTTTACAATCAGAATGTGTGGTAAATGAAATCATCCCCACTTTAAGTTTCACATTTAGATGACCTTATATTGATCATTTCTCTTAGTTGTGATAGATGTTTGTTTTTATAGAAAATTAACATGCATTCAGTACAGTCTCCTCTAAAGTACATTACAATCGGTGTTTTATTAAACTGACGACATAAAATCAGATGTGTCAAGCCTAGAAGAAAATACAAAATATAGAAAATCCTTCTTAAAGCAATTTGTAAACAGACTGAATATTCATTCAAATGAAATGAAAACTGTGAGTCTGAGCACACCTGGTGATGGTAAGTAAGTAAAGTTTATTTATATAGCACCTTTCACAGCACAAGGTCACAAAGTGTTTTTATAAGTATTAATCAGTAGAAAATAATAACAAATAACAACAACAACAAGGCATTGAAATATGATCAAATCAATGATTTGAAAACACAAAAGCAAGTCTAGAAAGATGTCTTCAGATCCTTTTTAAAAGCATCTGGAGAAGCAGCTGAGCATCACTGAGATGGAAGCGAGTTCCAAAGAGTTGGTGCCCCGACTTCAAAAGCCCGATCAGCCTTAGTTTTTTGGTCTGACGAGATGGAACTAAAGGTTGCTTAAGTTTCTCTCCTGAACCAGACAACTAACAAGAGTCCAATATCACACTCCATACATGGTTCAATGAGTCACTTTCTCATCTGAACAACTGCCTCCAAGCAACTACATGACCATGTGTCTCACTCTTTGCACCTTAACTGAAAGGTTTCCTGCATCTACCTCCAAAAACATCTTTAGAAATAAAATGTAAACAAATGTATTTAAGAGTGTTGGGCTATTTCAGATCCAAGGCAGTCAGTCCTAGCAGGTAGCAGCAGGCTCTGCTGAGATCTCTGAGATGGTTGAGCACAGTGAAACCCTCGATGACGATCCAGACATCGACTTGTCCACTTTCATTCAAGTACACATCCATCACCTTTGCTGCAGCTCTTCTTCCACACTGACAGCTGCATCAGCAGTCTGCAGATACAGTAAAGACAACTGATTATAAGAGGCAGGCAGGAAGCCAAAATATAATAAAAGAAATAATAATAATAACCAAAATAACTAAATTAAATCAGTTGTAAAACTTTGTCCAGCAACTTTTAACTTAAATATAGCATCATGATTTTTTGCCACTTGATTAATTGCATTAAAATAATATTTTATTTGTACTGTAATTTTTAAAGAAATGTTTGAATTAATATAAACATTTTGCAACATCCAACTAATTATGCATACATTTGCAGAGTTCAATAGAGCAGATTTTGGAAAGAGCCTTTTTTTTAATTTCATAAATCAAAAAATTAGGGTTTTTAAAAAATATTTTTTGGTACGTGTCAAAAACAAAATGTTTCATAAATGAGAAGAATATGTACAAATCCTGTAGATTATCCTGTAATAACCTTCAGAATAATTTTAAGAATGATTATGGAAAGTTTGATTAATAAAAGTGCTTTAGAAATTTAGTTCAGAGTAAGTAAAAAAATAATAGTAATTAATTGATAATGTCTGTTAAAGATGGTTGTATAGGAGAAATATACAGACATGGTTTAGTCACATAAACACCTAAATATACATTCTGGACCTCTTATACATCCTGGTATGAAAAATATTGAAGCACTTAAGCATTACCAAAAGAAACTGGATTTCAGTTGAGCACATTAGTTTTAGGGAGAAACCCAGATGTGTTTTTATTGGACCTTACATATGGCACACACATCTTCACCGAGGTGGTCAATAAGACATCTGCTCTTCTCAATGTGAAGCCGCTCTGTTCAGGGGAAAATACATTTTCATTAAAAGCATGACACACTGCTTTCTTTCCTCAGTGCATATTCTAGCCTGGAGAAATACTGATGACAAACCCGGAAGAGGAAGAGAGAAGCTAAACAGAGGAGTAAACTAGCGTGTTCATCTCTGTGCGATGTCTCTCTCCAGTAGCACCTTTCTTGGCTTTGACGATGGAAAGCAGTTTAGGTGAAGAACGGTCCTACATCGACATGGCCTCAAGATTTACGGCGGTGATTCACTCAGACTCTGCTTTGACCTTTGGAATTAAAGACAGAGTTGATTTTGAATGAAGGTGTAGAAGCTAAGCCGACGCTTTAAGCCACTGAGGTGTTGCACCTGGGTTACTAATTGACTCGCTGAACATTGTTACCTTGTTTCATGAATTAAAGTCCACTTGATTCATTGTTGTTGATCATGCCATTGATTTATTTTCATCCATTTAGTTCTCCATTTACTTGTTTCACAGATCAACATCACCACAGGTAACCGTGCTTTCCCTGAGCGTTAGCGGTCAAAAACTGTTTTGCCCTTCCGGGTGGAACACCTGACCAGTAACAAAGGTTCCTACCTTATATAGAAATTGTGGGACACCCGTTAGTTGACACACACACACATACACACACACACCCTGCATATTGTGTTAATAATCTGCTCCTACACACCGGCCCCTAATTGTTATGGCAAACAAACATAACAATTTAATATAAAACAAATAGGAGCAGGCTTTGAACACCTCACTTTCAATACAACAAGCACATTTATGACTAATTTTCAACCTCTTGTACCAGACAAAGTTTAGTTACAGGTCTCTCTATAATACTGCTTTTGGTTTGTAGTTTCACTGAACGCACCATGCCCTTTGCATCAGAGAAAATCTCCAGTACTCTGCCTAGGGGCCAGGATCCACGTGGCAGTGAAGAATCCATAATTACAACGATGTTTCCAATAGCTAAACTTTGTTTCCTTTGATTCCACTTTTGCCTCTCTTGTAACAATGGCAGGTACTCCCGGATCCATCGCCTCCAAAACAAGTCTGAGATGAATTGAATTTGTCTCCAGCGACGCTTCACGTAAAGGTCAGAAGATTCAAACAGTCCAGGAGGTAATGCTGGTTTTCCTTTTAAGAGAAGGAGATGGTTTGGAGTAAGAGCTTCCAAGTCATTTGGGTCTTCTGACAGTTTAGTTATTGGACGATCATTAAGAATGGCTTCGACTTCACACATAATGGTGTGAAGTCCCTCATCATCCAATATCTGCTGGTGCAAAACTGACTTGAGGCAGCGTCTAACCATGCGTATCATACGCTCCCAAACACCACCATGATGAGACCCTGCTGGAGGATTGAAACTCCATTCAACTCCAGCTGGAATCAGAGCTCCTTGTATACGCTCATGGTTCAGTGCAGCGAGAGCCTCTCTCATTTCTCTTTCAGCCCCGACAAAGTTTGTTCCGTTGTCTGATCTGATATGAGCCACTTGACCTCTCCTGCTAATGAATCGACGGATTGCATTTATGCAGGCATCCGTTTCCAAAGAGTTTGCTACCTCCAGATGAACTGCTCGGCTAGTCATGCAGGTAAATATTACTCCATATCGTTTGCAAGTTGTTCTGCCTCTCTTTATCTCCACAGGTCCAAAATAATCTACTCCAGTGTTTGTAAATGGAGGCAGGTCTGGGACAATTCTCTCCTTGGGAAGATCTGCCATCTTTTGCTCCATGGCCCTTCCATTAAGGCGTCTGCAATAGCTGCAATCAGATATGATCCTCCTCACAGCCGCATTGGCATTTGTTATCCAATATTTCCTCCTCAGTACAGACAATGTATGATTCCGTCCACTGTGCCCCAATAATTGATGAGTGTATTTGAGAAGAAGCTTGGAGACATGTTGATCCTCTGAGAGGATGAGTGGATGTTTTTCTTCCAATGGCATTGCTCCTTTGCTTAATCTCCCTCCAACTCTTAAGAGTCCATTTTCCCAAATGGGATCCAGTTTGTAGATGGAACTTTTTCTGCTTACTGTACCCCTTTCAGACAGCAGGGAAGAAATTTCCTCTGTAAACCTTTGCTGCTGACAATAGTGAATGATTGCTAACTCCGCTTCCAGCAGATCCTTTGGCGTCAAAACACTACATTTTGGTTTGATGGAGGCCCTTTGTCTTTGACTTGTTTGTGAATCCTTCAAACCCTTTTTACAACAACTGAGCTCCAACAAAAGTTCTTTCAGTCTAAGAAACCAGGCTACTGACACCTTTAATTTCCTCCAGTCAGAAAAATAGCTCATGAAGTGATCAGAAGCATTGATTGAACATATTGTGGAATTCACCAAGGCGTTCTTTCTGACCTCTGTATCATCAGAACCCACTTTCACATCGACATCATTTACTGGCCATTCTTCCTCCGACTTCCAAAGAAAACTGGGACCCTCAAGCCAACCATGATTTTTTAGAAAGTCTGACACTCTCATCCCTCTGGACGCAACATCGGCTGGATTGTTCTTGGAGCCAATGTGTCTCCATTGAGAAGGGCTTGAAACTTCTGTTATGGCTGATATCCTATTGGCCACAAATGTGTGGAAACGATTGTCATCATTATTGATATATTTCAAGACTGATGTGCTATCTGTCCAAAATACAGATTCTTCCAACTTCATTTGAAGTTCTGCTTTCAGCATAACATCCACTCTGGCAGCTAGAGCAGCAGCAGTTAGTTCCAGTCGTGGAATTGTGATAGATTTGAGAGGTGTAACTCTGGCTTTACCCAAAAAGAAAGCAACATGAACACGGTTTCTGATGTTCTTCAGCCTGATGTACGTTACAGTTCCATAGCCATCCTGGCTAGCATCTGCAAAATGATGTAGTTGGCTGTGTATGGGTGTACCAAAGTTTTTTGGTTTTATACATCTTTCAACCTTGAATGAAGACAGCAGCTTGATCTCCTGCAACCACATTTCCCATTTACTTAATATGTCTGCTGGTATTGCATCATCCCACCCGCAGTTTCTTCTGCACAGCTCCTGTTGCAACATCTTGGCAGTCAGAGTAACTGGTGACAAAAATCCTAAAGGATCATACACTGAGCTAGTTGTGGACAACATCCCACGTCTGGTTAGTGATTGCTGCTTTACTTCCATTTTGAATTTAAAGGAGTCTGACTCGACACACCAAAGCAGACCTAAAGCTCTTTCCATTGGAAGATCCTCACTATCCAGATCAACCTCCTTAATGTTCTTTGCCCGCTGGTCTTCTGCAATTGTCTGCAACACTGCCCGACTGCTGCTCACCCATTTCTCCAAAATGAAACCACCTTTTTTACATAGAGCACCCAGTTCCTTTGCTTGCTGCATGGCCGCCTTTTCAGAGCCTAAACTTAACAAACAGTCATCTACGTAAAAGTTTTGTTTCACAGCTTGAACAGACTCGACAGAGAAGTTTGATTTGTTGTCATCAGCAGTTTTTCTAAGTGCGTAGCTGGCACAACTTGGAGATGAAACTGCTCCAAATAAGTGCACTGTCATCCTGTAGTCTGCAAGTTCTTTGCTGAGATCTCCTTCTGGCCACCAGAGAAAGCGCAGAAAGTCTCTGTCTTGGTCTGCAACCTTCACCTGGTGAAACATAGCCTGTATGTCTCCCATGCAAGCCACAGGCTCCTGTCTGAAACAAGTGAGAACTCCAAGAAGGGAACTAGTGAGATTAGGTCCCTGTAACAATTCACTGTTTAAAGATGTGCCTTGAAACTTTGCTCCACAGTCAAACACCACTCTCAGGGAACCCTTTCTGGGATGATAGACACCGTGGTGAGGTATGTACCACACTTTTCCTTTTTTCCCTTGCAAACACTCCTGTGGAACTTTCTCTGCGTAACCCTTTTCAATTACATCATTGAGACACTGTGAATATTCCTTGTGGAACTGTGGGTTGTTAACAAGTCTTTTCCTCAGTCCAATTATCCGCTGCTTAGCCACTGTGAAGCTGTTTGGCAGGTTAACATTCGGTTTTTTAAAGGGCAACATAAGGCTATACCTCCCGTCCTGTAGAGTTGCAGAGGATTCCATGATCTCCATGAATCTGACGTCGTCTTTAGACATCTCTTTGTTCTCCGAGGGCCTTTCATTAAAGTCATGATTATACTGATTGATTAGCATTTGTTCCAAGTTAGACACAGAAATTCGATTTACAGCAACAGAAGGAATCCCCATGTCACAAGTGCTGCCACTTCCATTTAAAGGACCATTGATGACCCAACCCAACACCGTCCTAATAGCGTATTGGCCATCTCCACAGCTGTTAACCACATCCCAGGGTTCCAATAACCTCGGTGCGTTGGTTCCTATCAGCAAGTCTACACTGGCCTTTATGGTTGGGATATGAACCTTTGACAAATAAGGCCATCTTTCCAATTCTGCAGCAGTGACAATGTCATCTGGAGAGACTGGCATCTCCTTCTGTGTGAGTACCTCTGGCAGAGGATAAAAGTTATTTCCATGCAGCTCTGAAACCTCAATCCCAAATAAAGAGTGTGCTGGTACAACCTTTTCCTGTCCCATTGTTTTCAAAAGAAAATTTGTTCTTTTACCTGGGATATTTAATTTTTTCATCAGGTGTTCTGAACAAAAAGTAGCCGTGCTACCAGGATCCAAAAATGCATACGTCTGTATGACCTCATTTCCTTTTGTGGATTTGACCTGCACAGGAATAATGGAGAGAATGCAGCGATCTTTTCCGGCCCCTGTACACATGTCTGAGACCAAGTTGATAGTCTAGCTCCTGGTGGCCCACTTTTTTGTTCTGATTCAGTATGTTCCTTTATAATATGAAGTGCTGTAGGATGTTGTTGATTGCATACCTCACAGATCAAACGTTTGTTGCAATCCCGGCTCATGTGTCCAATGCCTAAGCATCCGAAACACATCCCTTTCTCCTTAAGAAAGCGGATTTTTTCTCTGTGTTTCTTTCGTTGGAACAGTTGGCACTTTTCCAAATAATGCGCACGTTGACAGCACTGACAGTACAAAGTCTCCGGTCTCTTTGAGTCGTTTGTCATAGTTTTTACTTCAGAGGAATCATCAGATGTTACTGTAGTAGCAAAACTACTTCTTTTCACTCTGGATGTATTTGCCTGTAGCTTCATTTTGTTAGGATATCTTAAGGCATTTGTATTTTGTGGTGCATGTACTTCAATATCTCCAAAGATTGGATCAGACACAATCCTGACATGTTTCTCCAGAAATACAACAACATCAACAAAATAAGCTCTTCGATTGTTAGTTTCCATGATATCATGAGCAATAGTTCGCCATCTTTCCCTGAGCTTGTAGGGCAACTTGGAAACAACCACTTTCATGTTGCTTGGCATATCCAATTCTTGCATATGATGAAGCTCTTCCATCACATTACAGCATCCACGTAGAAATAAAGCATAGGCTTGTAAAGACTTCACATCCTCTGTCTTTACTGTTGGCCAAGCTAAAGCTTTCTCTATATATGCATTTGCAATCTTGTACTCATTCCCAAAGTGTTCCTGAAGAAGTCCCTTTGCCACAATGTAGCCACGTTCAGGGTCCATGTGTTGGCAACTACGAACCAGCTCCTTTGGCTGCCCACTTGTAAACTGCTCCAGGTAGTACAAACAGTCAGCTTTACAAGCTTTGTCTTCCACTCCTTGTTGAAATGCCTTAACAAAAGCTTTATATTGAAATGGATCTCCTTCAAACACAGGAATATCTCGTGGTGGCAAAGATAGTAAACACTGTTGGTGCACAAGTGCAGCTGTTATTTCATTTTGTTTACGCATAATAGTGACAACATCTCCAGAAGGAATCTGATCACATTGTTGATGATCCATGCTATTTTGATTAGCCCAAACAGTTGTATTAGGCTTCCAAACTTCAGATTTTTCCAAAGGCTTTAGGTGATGAGAGTCATGATGTTGCTTTGAGATTGACATCCATTTTTCAGGTTGTTTTGCTCGAACATCCAATGGTTCCTTTTTACTTTGTGGTAATGACCAATCCCTTTTCTGTGTTCTCTTACATACTTCATGCTCATATTCTTTGGCCAAAGGGTTGAGCGTGTTGACTGGTTGCACTTTTCTTTTTTCCTTTTCAAAATAAGAATTCATGCCATCTGTTGGTGCATGAGAGAGACCTTGTCCAGCCGAAGCTTCCAAAACTGATAACTTCGCATTAGATGCAGCCAGTTCAGTCTCCATCTCAAGCCTTTCCTTTTTCCTTTTTATTTCTTGTTCCTGTTCCTCCAATGAATGTCGTTCCTTTAAAGCTTCCATTCGGGCAACAAGTGCAGCTCTTTCTGCTGCTGCTTTTATTTGTGCAGAAGAAGTGGTACTTGACTTATTACTGGTGTAACTTTTGTTTGAATATTTACCCACATTAGACACACTATCATTTGGGCCAATATCATCATTTTCAACACCATTGTCACCATTTTCAGACACATATGTTCCACTTGTTTTCACCCACTCTTCCACATTGTCAATAAATTCATCATTGAACATCATTTTCGCCTTAAACCAAGTTTCATGTCTTTCCTTTTCCTCCAGTGGCAATAAACACAAAATAGAATTATGTACACACCGTATTTCATCACACAATTCAATAAACCCAACAATAGATTTTTGTACCTCGGATGTTTTATAATATTGCATATAACCTTGAATCGTTTTCTTTAACCCGTTTGCTTTATTAAGTTTAGACTTTCTACTATTTTGCAATCTGTCTAACCTATCAGCAAGCGCTTTAGCAGAAAGTTTGCTTGTTGGTGTGTCACTGCAGCTGACCGCAGGGCCCGGTTCGCCGGCACCAGGCGGCTCACTTATACCAGTCGGTGTGTCAACATTCTCCGCACATTCATCCATACTTAATAGTCCGACAGTTCGCAAAAAGTCAATTGATACAAAGTTAAATGTTTATCCTCTTCCGCGACCAATGCATTGGAATTACGCAATTATGTGTGCACACATTTATAACTCAGATGGCCATCTATATTGTTGGTAGCGCTACACATACCTATTTCCGAAGATCAAACCAAAACAGCCACGATCAGCTCCTCCGCGTCCTCACCAACCCAGCCACGAGCAGACCTTACGCGTCCTCACCAGCACAGCCACGCGCTCCTCCGCGTCCTCATTGGCACAGCCACGAGCTCCTCCGCGTCCTCACCGGCACAGCCACGAGCTCCTCCGCGTCCTCACCGGCACAGCCACGAGCTCCTCCGCGTCCTCACCGGCACAGCCACGAGCTCCTCCGCGTCCTCACCGGCACAGCCACAAGCTCTTCCGCAGGCCTCAACTCAGGCGTGCAGTTTGACAATCAGCTGATTCACCTCTCCAAACATTCAACTTTCACTGAAGCTCCCAACCTTGTCGCGTGCCCCAATAGCACGAAACGAATTGTCTTTGGCTCCAGCAATAATTGAACTTCCCAAGATGTTTTTGCAGTTTTTGACTTTGATTGTAGAAGCTAAGCCGACGCTTTAAGCCACTGAGGTGTTGCACCTGGGTTACTAATTGACTCGCTGAACATTGTTATCTTGTTTCATGAATTAAAGTCCACTTGATTCATTGTTGTTGATCATGCCATTGATTTATTTTCATCCATTTAGTTCTCCATTTACTTGTTTCACAGATCAACATCACCACAGGTAACCGTGCTTTCCCTGAGCGTTAGCGGTCAAAAACTGTTTTGCCCTTCCGGGTGGAACACCTGACCAGTAACAAAGGTTCCTACCTTATATAGAAATTGTGGGACACCCGTTAGTTGACACACACACACACACCCTACATATTGTGTTAATAATCTGCTCCTACAGAAGGTCTCACTTAGATTTGGGCAAACAGAGCTTTTTCTGCCTAAAATGGCTTTGTGTTGAAGACACGCCACTAACTCACCTGTGTCACGTGGAACACGGCAGGCCATCTCTCCTTGAAGACTGACGACATCATGTCTTCTATGCACGAATGTCTTGGACATCAACTCCTGGACGGTTGTGCTGCGGTCTCTCTTCTTTAATTCAGAAAGATTTTGTATGCGCAGTTGTTCTTGGTTTTCTCTGCTTTCTCCTGAAGAATAGTTCAGGAGATAAATCACTTCTCATTTCAGGGCTTTTTTGGGCATTTTGGGCTGGTTTCCTTTCACCAGGGCGCTTGTTTTTGAGGGAGTTGCATGTAACTTCAGGGAACCCAAGGTTTCTCATCTTCGACCTGTAATTTCCCATTTTGTATTTTAGGCTATACATCCATTACGACTCCCAGGTTCTGTCAGACAGGGATGTTTTTTGTCTGTGGGACAGACTGTCTGTATATACAGTCAGCCTGTATAAAAGGCTCACACAGTCGATGCTCCATCTGCATGTCGATGACGTCAGCACCTCATGAACAGTGATCAGAAGCAGCAGCGTGCAAGTTCCCGGGACTTTATAAATAAGTATGACCTTTGTTCAAGGATCCTTCCTGTCCTGTTTCCAACAGTGTTTCCAGAGTTGAGTCAATGACGGAACGTAAGTTGTCCTTAATGTTTGATAATATTCATAAGTTAATACTTACACCTCCTGCTAACTAGAGAAAGGATGATTGTATTATGGTGTTTACCCTCTAGTTTATTGCTGTTGAATGTTTGTAGTAGTTTAATGTTATTTCTGAGTTTTTATTTCTGTTTCTCTTTGATGTTGATTTAATTGATTCCATGCGTGGTTGAAAGTCCGTTTGTGGACGCTGCTTGTAATATTCTTTGTTGACCAGCAGATGGCGCCTGTAATACTTAAGCACACAGTATAGTGAAATAGTTATGTCTAGAAAGATGATTTCTGCCATTTTCTATTTTCCACTCTAATATTCCTGTTGAAGAATTTGTTATAATGATTCTGAGGAATGTATTTATGTTAGAGATACAGTAAGAGTTTACCAATTCACATTTGTATTAGAGCCTTTCTTTTATTTACCCTTTTTTGTTACAGACTAAATGAATACAACACTGGATAAATACTGCTGGATCACAGGCAGTTTAAGACTAATCAGGTCTCCTCATCATTTTCCTCTGTATCCTGACCGATACACCGTCCTGTTTCATGTCAGACCTTTAAAGAATGAGCTGTGCCTCATTACCTCTGAAACACAGCCGGTCCTTCCATGATTTCACACCTGACTCAGGTGTTGGTGAGGACAGTGCTATCTAATCTGCAGAACGAGACGACAGCCATGATGAATTCCAACTGGAGGTGTCGCAACAATTCTCCCCCCAGTTACATTTTCAGTCTCAGGTACTATTGATGGAATAATTAGTACTTTGATTGTCCCCTTATGTTGAACCTGGTTAGTAGAATGAAGTGTAGAGTAATCACCAAGGTCTTCATCAAAGTATTGCATGGTGAATTCATCCCATAGGAAATGTGTTTGGGACGAACTGAGATCTCCCCCGGGACGCCGTTGAGACGGCATTTGTCAAAACCTCCGCTGAGTAAATGAGATACTACACCACCAGCTGACTACCACTCAGCACATCTATAATATGTATATTTTGGTTACTGCCGGTCCATATAGCCCCTCATTGAAAAACGGCTCGCTGACAGGACCACCACAAGTCTGTTACGGTGGTTAAAGGTCACGCCGATCGAGCCTCGAGAGGTCACTGCTGCATCATCTTCATCACACCTGAGTAGGTCTCATGATACAAAGCCTGACTCTGAGGTAAGGACACATTGTTTTTGTTTTTTTAACAGTCATTCATGATCAAGATACGTTACAGTAAGAGATTGGTTATAAGCTAAGTAACATGAACTTAAGCCAGCCAGGCACTGTGGGCTGTGATTAACGCTGTATTAGATCAAGCATAATGTTGTTTAGAGACAATTTCAGTGTCACATTGTTGTGGTCTCTTTTAGTTATTCGTCTTATTTCTTAAAGGTAAAAGGCAATGTGACAAGAAGAAATAAAATAAACGTTCACTGTGAACTATTTCTCAGCAGGGAGAAAAGAGCGCTGCTCTCGTGTTGCTTTAATAAACAATCAGGCTGAACAAAGAGAGAGAGGTGACACAGAATGTAGACTTTCTAGAGATGGAAGGACAGGTATTTGTTTTGTCTTATTTGCTCAGTTGCATCATACACAGGTCCTGTGGTTTAACGCGTCCTCGCATTACTCACGGTCCACGGAGCTCGCACAGATTCATGGCCCATAAAAGGTCAGTGACCGGGTTAGATGATGATAGAAAGGACACGTAGAAGAACTCATAATGAAGGTCTATTAGTAAAAGAATGTGACGCAGCAGCGCTGAAGGAAAGGTTCTGTTTGTTTTGCTTCAACATTGTTGACGGCACATACCTAAGCGCTCTCTCTCTCTCTCTCTCTTTCTCTCTGCCTGCCTACCTACAGTACCTACCTATGTGCATGTCAAGAATCAAATTTACTGTATCCACATTATATCAGAAGATGCAAGGGTCTAAAACTAAATAAAACTTAAAGCAGTTAAAAGTGATATATGGATTACTTTAAAATGAATCCTCATCTTTTAGTGTGAATGTTTATTTATGGGGCTTATATATGTGAATAATAAGGACTGTTGAAAAATCTTTCCACACATGCAGCGTTTTGACCAAATATATGTATTTTCCACTTCTCCTCAGAAACAAAGCGGCTCTGGCTATGAAGCCAAACGAAAACGAAAATTTCTCCCCGACTGAAAAAAAAAAAAATTTGAATATGATGAAACTGCACAACTAATGTACTGCAAAACATTCCGGAGCTGTGCAGCTCAGGCCATGGGGAACAGCCTGTTCCACGGGGTGACAGGAGAGAAGGTCAGAATCAGGAGCATCAAAGAGCATGCAGCCACAACTTTACACAAGTCAGCTGAAGATGCCCTAAAAGTTAGACTAAACCCAGAAAGAGGAGCACTAGTGTCAGCATGTTCCTGAAGCTGGTGAATCTGCATCAAACAAACGGTCTAGACCTCGGCACAACTTATAGCAATGACCAGACATGCCGCATGTTTATCCAAGCCATTGGCTTGTGCTTCATTGAGGACCTTCAAGAAAAGTTGCAATCAGCCAAGTTCTTTTCAATCATGTCTGACTCTTCAGGTGACCGATCTGTGAAAGACCAGGAGCTAATCCATTGCACCTACCTAAAGAATGGCAAACCAGTGAACCAGCTCATCCAGTTAAATGCATTATACTAGCCAGGGCATTTTGGATGCCCTTCTGGCAGGGCTGTTGAAGGTTGGGGTGGGAGAGGAGGACCTGAAAAAACGTCTGGTTGACTTTGGGTGTGCTGCTGTTATGCTGGGTGTGACTAACGGAGTGACTGCCAGACTCCAGCGTTCCTCCCAATCTGGTGTGTAGCTCATCGCCGAGAGCTAGCTGCTCTAGAAGAGGTACCTCAGCTGAAAGAAATCAGACACACGCTACGTGCCATCCACAAACACTATACCTGCTCTGCAAAGGAGATTACCAAGGCGATGGAGATATCGATTGTGAGGCCAGGCAACATTGAAGGTACTGGCTGGCTACCACACATGTCCCATGCATTGGAGGCCTTGATGAGGAACTACAGGCCCATTTTGGTACACTTTGAGAACCATGCACGTGACCCTAATGACAGGGAAGCAAGTGCAGCCATGAAGGGGAGGGCAAAGCTTGTGCAGCAGTCCCTGAAGCAGTTCAGTATGCTGCTATTCATCCACCTCATGCTTGATGTCTTGCATGAGCTAAAACACCTCAGCCTGTTGTTCCAGCAAGAAGACCTCACCTTGCAGATGGTCTCAGATGGACTGCAGACAACATCTCTGGCTCTTGTGGCCAGTCAGCTCAACATAATTAAAGTTGTATGTTTTTTACTATAAGTAACATGTTCTATACATTTCTTTTTTTTTTTAACTGCAGACTGACCCAGGTCCAAGGTTATACACAGGTGGAGGAGGTTGGAGCTGGAAGTACCTGGCAGGGTGTCCAGATCTGCAGAACCAACACTGTATATGACACCTTCAAGCTTGGCCTCACCAACAACTTCTGTGAGTTTGTGTCAGAGAGGTTCAAGAGTCTGGAGACTGGTGTTTTGAAGGCAACCTCCACCCTCTTTGACCTGTCCAGCTGCTCAGAGAACACCACTGATCTGTCAACATTTGGCACAGCTGAACTGAATGTTTTTATGGAACATTTCCATCCACTACTTGTGGCATGTGAAGACTTTGAATCAATGGAGGCAGCCATGCCAGAGTGGCTTGACCTCGAGAGTCTCGTTGCCCGTTGTTACAGGCACCCCAGGTGCTGTGGCAGCGTCTGATACAGGGTGCCATAGGACAGGAAGGCCAGTTCCAGCACATGCAGGTGGTGGCAGAGATAGGTCTTGTCCTCCCCATGAGCTCTTCTTGCTGTGAGCGTGGCTTTTCTAGCATGAAGAGGATCAAGTCAGACTGGAGGTCCGGCCTGTCAAATGAGATGCTCAACAGCCTACTGCAAATCTCTGTTCATGGTCCTCCTGCACAACACTATGACTCAGTGAAAGCTGTCACCAAGTGGTGGAGTAGTGGCTTCAGGGCACCAAGACCTACGTCCAAAGACTGAGGGCATTTTGTGAAGTTCTGGGGCACATATTGTTCTGTTTTTAAATAACTGCAACAGTTATAGTTGCATCAAATTACTAAAATGATATGTTTGATAAGCTGAAGTGTGTGTTCATATTGTTACTAACTTTGCCCCTGTATCTCTCTGATACTTTCTGTGTCCTCAGTTTTAAATCAAACGTTTATTTATATGGAGCAAAATAAATAAATGTTTTTATCTCCTTAACATTCTAATGGTGTTTTTATTGTGCCACTAACAATTAGAGAAGATAATAAGCAAAATGTTGTTTTTGGGGACAGTTCTGGGACGGTGGTGAGAAAAGTTAGTCTGGATCCCTGCTTCACAGTCTCATGTAAACTGGCATCCCAGAGGGCAGTGTGAGCTGATCTATTATCACCTTCAAAACAACAGCGTCCATCTGTATGAAAATAAATCACAACTGGAAATCAGAGGAGTAAGACACTGAATTGAAAAAGACAAACACTGAACACTTGACAATAGTGACCATGCGTTTGCTTCCCACACAACATGCTGCCAAGGGGTATGTATCAGTAAGTTGCTGTATAGCAGGGTTACTTTCCCAGAGTGCTCCAAAACAAATCCCCTAAAATGTTCATAATAGCAGCTCTTCAGACATTAGACAATGAAATTGAGATCACTGCCAACAATCACAATCTGTGAAATCTCCACAAACTCAGGTAGACCTCCTATACATCCAGAAGGTCTCCTTGTATATCTGCATGCAGCAATGCTAATGAAACACTGGTTACTTTACTGACACATGATGCAGGTTTCAAAGAATCAGCATGTAGGTGATATGCCATCATCAGTTGGTGCCTTGAGCTGAGAGACAGTCAGATGTTCAAAGAGATCGTGGAGCACATCTGGTGGGAAACCAGGAACTCAATGAAAAAGCTTAAATTTTTCTGTTAAGGTGCAAACTCTCTTAACACCACAACCATGTAACAAAGCAGGGTTTTCCTTTACAGTCTGAACATGTGAAGCGTAAGTCTCCTTTGTCCTTGGCTGGACAACCACTGAACGCACCACCTGTGTGATGCCCAGTAAAGCTCTCAACAAGGCCACTCAATGAATGAGCACTGAGATTGTCAGCTGAAACACAAAAAACTGTTCCTCTAATATTTTTACCAATAGTAGGGAAAGAATTGTCTTCTTCTTCTATTGTGAGGAGATCATTTAAGAGAGGCTCCAAAACTGTTTCATAGCCACATTTCTTCACATCATTCGCTTTACAAAGGAGGGCCAAATGAATTGATGTTAATTGTGATCTCAACTCTGATGGCACATCTGCAAGTACCCAATACACCCGTCACTTCATGTTTTTATTACAGACTTCAAAATCATCCACATAAAGTAGAAGTGAAATCCTGAGTTCTCCTTCAGCATCAAACTCATTTAACTTGAAATATTTCCCATCATGAAAGTATGACAGCTGTGATAGTGTGCCTGAATGTCTCGTCAGTATCCTACCTGCAATGTCTTTGTCATTTAATAATAGCTTTAAGGTTTGTAGAATAGGTACATATTGAAAGGTGCAGTTTTCTGATGGATCCAATATATATTCAACTGGCTCAATAACATGAAAGTTTCCCCTCTCGAATTTAGACAAGAAGGGAACTTTAGTGAGAGGGTTGCAGACAGACACTGATAACCCTTTCATCCACTGTGCAGTTATTTAGTGTTAACACATCTTTCACTGAATTTGAAATGCACTGAGACGATGTAATGAAGCTGTTCCACCAAGTCATCTGCACATTTCCCAGAGACAAGATAAATGCTTTCTAACTTTAGCAAGAGAGAAGTCATTACTTTCAAAAACACGCTTCAAAATCCAAATCTATTGAAGTGTCCAACTCCACATCATTAACTGATTCCAGTAAGGTCATTGGCTGCCGTGCAGCTGAACACTGGTAGAAACAGGAAGTTTTACAAAAACATCAGATTTGAAGTCATTACACGAGTAGGATTGGTGCTTTTGGCTTTTGTGTGTAGCATCAGTCCCATTTATGTTAGGTTTGAAATCACAACCATCAAACACACTCTGTTGTTTCTAAACTGTTTAGATGAGAGTCAGTTGAAAATGATCCTTAAGTAAGTGAAAAACATGGATCACAAATTTTACATTTGAAAGCTTTCACATCTTTCTGATTTTCTGCTTCCTCTGATTTATGAGCTCTATACAAGTGTGTACGTAAACCACCCAGAGTTTTTAAAGAGCATGAACAGTCCAAATGAAAGTCTGTGTTTCAGTCCATCATGCTTGAGAAGTTCCCCCATTGCTCCCATGAGCAGTTACCGTGCAGAAGGATAAAAACTGAGTAGTCCTAGTGGCTCCTCAGTGTGGTGTGAAGCTCTGTCCTCTCCACGCCGACCCGAGTTCGACTATGGCCTGCTGTCCACCCCTCTCTCTCTCTGTGTCACAGGCCTTCCCGTCTCGTCTCTCACCACCTCTGTGTCACATAGACCATAACAGTGAAGTTGATGGACAAGTCAATATCCCTACAACACATTTGGAAAAAAAATTCCTACTGATGGCTTCCCATATTATCAGTATTTACAAAGAGCAACTTTCCTCCTGTGCACATTTTTAAACATTTATCATAATCGTAATTAGGCTTGTGCACATGTGGAACCGTTCAGTAAACCTTAAATGGTTCTGAAAAATCCTGAACAAATGTGAACAGATGATTTCAGCGTTTTCGTTCAGTCATTTACCATAAAAATGAGAAAAATATTTAGAGATGCTAACATTATAGTCTGCTCTGTGACACACGTGCCCGCGCGCACACACGGGAGGTCAGCGTGGTGCAGTGTGTGTGTGTGTGTGTGTGTGTGTGTGTGTCTCAAAATGACTGCCAGGATCATTTGCTTGGTGGTATAGGAAAGTTCTTCTTCTCTTTATTGTGTGCTCCTCTTCACCATGTGTGTGAAGTGTGTGGTTATAAATCCACTGTGATCCTGTGTTTGATCGTTCCAATAAAACCAGCAGCAACCTACATCAGTCTGTCGAGTGACCGATGAGGCTGATTCAGGAACACTGGAGGTCGAAGTTTGAAGCAACAAAACGCATCATAAATGTAAAGCCATGAAACAGGGGTATTTGAGCAAAGAGAATTAGACACAACATGCGTTCCTCAACTCACTTGTGTATTAAGTGGTGACAACATATGCACACATACAGGCGAGCACAAACCGATAAACAAATACAAACCTGCAACAACAAATTTAACATTTAAACAAAGGTTTACGCTTCAACGCGGTGCCACACACAACTGTGCATTTGCACTACTCAGCTAAATATGCTGGCTAAACTGTTAGCTTAACTTGTGATCTTTGATTTTACTGAAAACTTCACAGAAAAAAATACTTTTCCAAGAGAAACAACTTCTGGTGAGAATATTCATCTCAATCTAAATCAGGACAAGACACACATACCTGAAACAGGGGTATTTGAGTAAAGAGAATTAGACACATCCATGCGTTCCTCAACTCACTTGTGTATTAAGTGGTGAGGTGAAGCCTAGTGTCATATGTCACTCAGCTCCCCCTGCTGGTGTCTTCTGACAACTACATCAACATTACGATAATCTTTAAATATCAACACAAAAAACCCCACAAAAACACTGCACAGATTATGACATCACAAGTTATTTCTAACCATCACATAAACACTACAGTGAAGAGCTGATGTCATGTTCAGCAGCTAAAGAAGCCTCTTCAGATCATCCAGTTCCAAGCCTCCCATGGTCCACAGTGGCAACAGACTGAGCTGGTCGACTCTTCTCTACCACGTGACATCATCAGCTGTGATCACAACATTAAAAAGACACTTTTCAGGGCTCTCTCACACCCTGAGTGGAACAGACCCGCAGAGAGAGCTGTCGTCAATGCCAAGTAACTGAGGGAACCATCTTACCTTCTAAACCTCAGGAACATCTCCCGTCATCCTACACTCGCTTCCCCAGCTGAAACACCGATGTGACGCCACACACGTACAGCTCTTCCTGTGAGTGACAGGAGTCAGCCTGTCATGTTTTTATGTTTCAGTTATTCAGATGGATGTTTCCTGTAAGTGTTACTGACCCTTGTCTCAGCCTTCTTCAGACGCCTCCAACACGGGGGTTGGGACTGTCCTTTCTGTCACGTCTGTGTAGTCTTAAGTTATGTTTATTTTGCTATTTTGCATTATTGTTCTTGTTCCTGTTTTATTTTGATACTTACCCTTGTCTCTGTCTTTCAGATCCTGCTCCTCATGTTCCTGCCTTGTGTGTCAACTCCGCCCTAATTACCCGCACCTGTGTCTCGTCATTCCCTGATTGTCTGTCTATATATCCCTGGTGTTTCATTCCTCATGTTGCCAGTTCGTAGTGTGTTTTCGTGACCCTCGTTCCAGCGTTTCTTGTTCCTGATTAGTGCTTAGTGTTTTTGACCTTCTGCCTGTTTCTCGTTTTGATTCCCTGCCTGCCCCTTATTGGATTTGTTTGCTTGTTTGGATTGACCCTGTGTACTGACCTGGACTGGAATAAATTAACCCTTTTGGAAACTGTCTTTGGAGTCTGCATTTTTGAGTCCCTGTGGTTCCTGGCATTGACAGTACGAACTGGCCAGAGAATGGACTCAGCAGGCTCGGATTCAGTTCGTGCTGCGTTCCACGAGCAGGAGGAGCACATCAAACGCCATGAGACTCAGCTGCACACGGTGTATGGAGGAATTAAGGAGCTCACGGATCGTCATGAGAGCTTTCAGTCTGCTATTGGTTCTCAGGTGAGCTTACTGAACTCCCAATTCCAACACCTTATGACTCGTTTGGACACTATGATTCCTCCTGCATTGTCACCTGCTGCTCCACCGGTAGCTCCCCTGTCCTCGTCAGGCTACACTCCTCACCTGGCTAAACCGGAGCGCTTCTCCGGTGACTCGGAGAACTGCCGCTCGTTTTTAGTGCAATGTGGCTTGCATTTCGAATTACAAGCAGCCTCTTTTCCCACAGAGCGAGCGAAGGTGGCGTTTATAATCACTCATCTGACCGGGAGAGCAGAGGCTTGGGCTACGGCAGAGTGGTCCCGTGATTCTCCGGTGTGTCAGACTTCTGTCCTGTTCAGTGAGGCTCTTTCCCGGATTTTTGATTTATCTAACCACGTTCGAGAGGCCGCCCAGAATCTTGTAACTCTGCGACAAGACAAACAGACTGTGATGGATTACGTCATTAAGTTTCGGACGCTAGCAGCGGACAGCGGCTGGAACACCACCACATTAATGGACGCTTTTCGCAATGGACTTTCTGACTCCATCAAGGATCAGTTGGCTCCACTAACTCTTCCATCAGACCTAGATTCCCTGATTTCCTTGGCTTCACGGATTGACGCCCGTCTGAGAGAGAGAGAGAGAGAGAGAGAGAGAGAGGAGGCTCTCTGCTTTGCGTCTTTCCAACCAGCAGTGGCTGCCGCCCCGCAACTCAAGTCATCGGAACGACTCTTCGGAGCATCTCTGCCCCCCTTCAGCACCCTGGGTCAGCTCCGAAGAACCCATGCAGGTGGGTCGAGCCAGGTTGTCTCCGGAGGAGCGTCAGCGCCGCATGAGAGAGGGACGGTGCATGTACTGTGGACAATTGAGACACTTTGTTAATAGGTGCCCGCTAAAAGAACGGGCTCATCAGTGAAGGAGAGGACACTGGTGAGCCGAACCTCTGCTCAAGACTATTCCTCTCGACGTCTCACTCCGGTGGAGATTTCTGTTTTCTCCCAGTGGCATTCTCTGCAGGCCTTGATCGATTCCGGATCGGATGAGAGTTTTATGGATTGGAGACTAGCTGATCGGCTGGGAATAAGTAAAGTGTCACTTCTCAAGCCTCTGGAAGCCAGTGCGCTGGATGGTCGGCTTCTTTGCAGAGTGACTCATCGTTCTCAACCAGTTCAGCTCAGAGCAACAGGTAATCACACAGAGACTATTAGTTTTTTCCTGTATGACTCTCCGTTTCACCCTCTCATCCTGGGCCTTCCCTGGCTTATTCTGCACAATCCCCACATGAACTGGGCCACTGGGGAAGTATTGTCTTGGAGTGACAAGTGTGTTTTAACCTGTTGCTCCTCTGGTTTCACTCCCGAGCCCCTCATGGACCTGCAGAGGGTGGCTTCGCCTACACGGCCATCTCATCCATCCCCTGGTTCATCGGCTTCTGATTTTCCTGACCTCTCCACGATTCCCTCCTGTTATCTGGATTTAAAGGAGGTTTTCAACAAATCCAAGGCTACCTCGTTGCCACCTCATCGACCTCATGACTGTGTCATCGACCTTCTACCTGGAGCAGCCCCACCGAGAGGACGCCTTTACTCTCTGTCTCCACCTGAACGCCAGGCCATGCAGAGGTATATTGATGATTCTCTGGCAGCAGGGATTATTCGGCCCTCCTCATCTCCTGCTGGAGCAGGGTTTTTCCCTGAAGAAGGACAAGACCCTTCGACCCTGTATAGATTACCGCGGACTCAATGACATCACCATTAAGAACAGGTACCCCCTTCCTCTAATTTCCTCAGCATTCGAACTGTTAAAGGGTGCCAAAGTCTTTTCTAAACTTGACTTAAGAAATGCTTACCATTTAGTGAGGATAAGGGAGGGGGACGAATGGAAGACTGCTTTTAATACCCCCAGTGGTCACTATGAGTACTTGGTAATGCCTTTCGGACTAACTAATGCACCTGCTGTGTTCCAGGCTCTAGTGAACGAGGTTCTTCGGGATATGTTGAACATTTTTGTGTTTGTTTATCTTGACGATATTTTGATTTTCTCTCCTGACGAGAAGACGCACATTCAACATGTTCGTCAAAGCAGAAAAATGTGAGTTTCACGTTACCACCGTGTCCTTTCTAGGATTTGTGGTTTCTCCTGCGGGCATTCAAATGGACCTGTCTAAAGTCAGTGCTGTTGCTGAGTGGCCCACACCCAACAGCCGTAAGTCAGTTCAGAGGTTCCTAGGCTTTGCTAATTTCTATAGGAGATTCATTAGAAATTTTAGTCAGATAGCTGCACCTCTGCATAAGTTAACCTCTTCTAATGTCAAGTTTCAGTGGAACTCCCAAGCTGACTGTGCTTTTTCCAAGCTGAAGAAAAGTTTTTCTTCGGCCCCCATTCTGATCCTGCCTGACCCTATACTTCAGTTTGTAGTAGAAGTGGATGCGTCAGATGTGGGCATGGGAGCTGTGCTCTCCCAACGCTCTCCTGTTGATGGCAAGCTCCATCCCTGTGCCTTCCTCTCCAGGAAACTCTCTGCAGCTGAGACAAACTATGATATTGGAAATCGAGAATTGCTAGCTGTGAAAGTGGCGCTGGAGGAGTGGAGACACTGGTTGGAGGGGGCAGAACAACCATTTTTAGTCTGGACGGATCACAAGAATCTGGAGTACATCAAGACCGCCAAACGCCTCAACTCCAGGCAAGCCAGGTGGGCTCTCTTTTTTACCCGCTTTAATTTTGTTTTGACCTACCGTCCTGGTTCTAAAAACATTGAACCAGATGCCCTTTCTAGGCAGTTTGACTCTGACTCTGTCCTTAAGACACCCACCTCTATTCTTCCGACCTCCTGCTTTGTGGGAGCTGTCACCTGGGCAGTGGAGAAGAAAGTAAGAGACGCCATTGTTGGCATACAGACACCGTCTGGTTGCCCCCCTAATCGTTTGTTTGTCCCAGTATCTCTTCGCTCTCAGGTCATCCACTGGGCACAGCATTTTTGAGTCCCTGTGGTTCCTGGCATTGACACTTTCCCAACGTTCTCCGAGAGACAACAAGCTCCATCCCTGCACCTTTCTCTCCAGCACATTAAGCCCTGCGGAGAGAAATTATGACGTGGGGAACAGGGAGCTTTGAGAGGTCAAAATGGCGTTGGAAGAATGATGACATTGGTTGGAGGGGGTGGAACACCTGTTTCTAGTATGGACAGACCATAAGAACCTGGAATACAACAACAAAGGTGTTAATGCTAGACAGGCCAGGTGGAATCTGTTTTTTAATAGATTTAATTTTGTCTTATCACATCGTCCTGGAGCTAAAAACACTGAGCTTGATGCCCCCTCTCGTGTGTTTGATAATGACTGTGTTGCCATGGTTCCCTCCCTTATTCTCCCACCCTCCTGCATCATTGGATCACCTGGGAAGTGGAAAAGAGAGAGTGAAAGATGCTATCCGGAACATTCAAGTTCTATCCTGTTGTCCCGATAGCCGCCTGTTCCCACTTACTTTGGCTCACAGGTCATTCACTGGGCCCACACTGCTGGCCTGTCACCCCGGTGTTCACCCACCATGTTCTGTGGAGTATGGAGCTGCCTGGTGTGTGTGGAGCCCGGTGCAAACCTTCTCTTCAGCCTGTTTCTGGTCTTCAACACCAGTTCCTCAACGTCCATGGACGGACATTCCTCTGGACTTTATCACCGGATTACCTCCTTCCAGAAGTAACACGCTGCATTTCATACCACTGCCTAACATTTCATACCACTGCCTAAGTTACCCTCCGCCAGGAGAACGACAGAGGTCCTGTTGTCTCATGTGGTATGTGGTCTCTGACCTCAATTCACCTCCAAGTCCTGGAAGGAGTCATGCACACTGTTGGGGGTCACGGTCAGCCTTTCCTCCGGATACCACCCCCAATCCAACGGACAGACCAAACGACTTAATCTAGAGACGGTGCTTCGCTGCCTGGTGGCACAAAATCCATCATCATGGACTCAGCTTCTCATCTGGGTGGAGTATGGTTATCAACCACCATCAGCCTGTTTAGGTCATGTTTTTATGTTTCAGTTATTCAGTTTCCTTTATGTGTTACTGACCCTCATCTCTGTGTTTCAGATCCTCCTCTCGTCTCCACCTTGTGTGTTAGGCTCCGCCCCTGATTACCCACACCTGTGTCTCGTTGCTCCCTGATTGTCCTGTGTTACTTAAACCCTGTGTTTCCTCCCTCATGTTTCCAGTTCGTAGTGTTTTCTCTTGTAGTACTTAGTCCTAGTGTTTCTTTGTTCTCGTTCTCGTGTATGACTCCGGCCTGTTACCTGTGACCGACCTTCATCTGCTCCTTTGGTTTTCTTGTCTGATTACTCGTGTACCAACCCTACTTACAATACAGGACTGATTTTTGACCTCTCCACCTGGTCTACATTTGTTTCCATACTTATCTGGCCTCGTGTCAGTGAGCACCAAAAAACACCCAGCACAATAAATGTTCAGCTTCTCAACATCAGGCTCATGTTAAATGAACTTGGAATCATGGAAATGATGAGCAAGGAGCCTCGTCCTACGACTGTATACAGAGGAGTCTGAGCCCCAGAACACAGACCACTCTGCACTGGACACTGTCCCCTCCATATTTATACATTTATCTATTTATTGATATGTAACAGAAATGAGTTTCATCAAAAACACATTTAGGTCTTGTAACATCTGAACACATTTAGACTCATCACAGTAAACAGTAATGCTTTACTGATGGAAACGAGTACACATCACAGGAAGTAAACATGGATAAATATATCACACATGAGAGTCACTGAGAGACAGAAATGTAAAGAAGCTCACACACTGACACACACACACTGAAACACACAGACACAAAAAACACACATAGATGCACACACACACACACACACACACAAACACACACGTCCATGGAGGTCTCTCTTCTCTTTATATAGACAACAAATGTGTGTGTGTCAGTGTGCGTTTTAAACCCAGTGTGTGTTTGTGTGTGTGTGTGTGTGTGTGTGTTTTCAGCTTGTCTGAGTGTGAAGGACCTCACTAATGTGGTTATTTAAAGCGCAGGCTGTGTGTGTGTGTTTTGTGGCTGCAGTACATTTAAACACTTGAGTGTGAAGTGGGTTCTTCTGTATTTTTAAAGTCTCATGCGCTCGTCTTCTTTCACCTCCTGGTTCGGCTCAGTGTGGCAGCTTCTCTTACACACTTCACACACACACACGTAGCTGAGCCGGAGTCTGCCAGTGTGCAGCAGGCCCAGCAGCAGCAGCAGCAGAGCCACCATGAGCAGCGTGGACACAGTCCTCAGGACCAGGTACGGGTGACAGGAGGGGGGACCTGAGGGGGACTCAGTCTCTTGGGGGGCAGCTGCAAAGACAACATGAAGCACAGACACATGATGAGACTTCATGTCACAGTTTGGATTTGAAGGAGACCAAGCAAAGTCCGTCTGTGATCCCCCTGAACATATCCATCCTCCAGATGAACGACGAGCCACCCAACTCTTCGTCTCTTCAGAGAGAGAGGAGGGTGAGCTCGTCCTCACAGAGACTGTCAGACACAGAGCTCGCCGCCCACAGATCAGACATCAGAGAGTACAGAAGTTTCATCTCACCTCTGACAGACAGCCAGCTCTGCGGCGATTCTCCAAAGTCGGAGATGCTGCACATGTAAGACCCTTCAAAGGATTTAGAGACCCCTGCGATTGACATCTCTCCTGTGGACCCGGTGCCGATGAAGAGCCCGTCTTTATAGAAGTCAGCCGTGTGGGCAGAAGACGTGCTTTTACTTCGACAGCGCAGAGACACAGCGTCTCCCTCCTTCACGGGACGAACAGGACTCTCCAGGAGCAACGGTCCAGCTAGCAGGACAACACATAGAACATGAGTGTGGAGTGTGAACGGGAGGATGTCTGCTGGGGGGGTTTGTCTGTTACCGGTGATGGTGATGTTGACTGTGTTGCTCCTCTCGCCCGCGGACGTCTCACACCAGTACTCCCCACTGTCAGTCTGATAGGCCGGTTTGATGGCACAGCTGGACGCTGTATTTTTCTCCCAGGTGCTGACACATTTACTCAGTCCGTCTTTCGTCCTCCTCATGACTGTCCATCCAGTCCTCACTTCAGCGCTGTCACAGTCGAAAGAGATTGACTTGTATTCAAAGATCTGAAGTTTGGTTGGAACGATCTCAGCAGAGACTAAAGGAAGAGAGAGAGAGAGAGAGAGAGAGAGAGAGAGAGAGAGAGAGAGAGAGAGAGAGAGAGAGAGCAGGGTAACATTCATTATGTTGGATTTAGAAAGTAGACATGGACGTAGAAAATACTAGAACTTACCATGCTGCTGAGAATAATTCATGTGAACTTCAGTCACCAGCAGCATCAGCACATTAATAACTGAGGAGAGGAGAACAGCAAGCTGAGCACAGATACTCACACATACTCAAGTCAGTCACCCATCATGCATCAGCTGTGACTCTTCTGACAAAGAACCTTCATCATCTTCAAAGAGTCCGGCAGAGAAACTCAAAGTACTCACACAGTCTGCTGAAGACCTGCGTCGGCTCCATGTTGTCTTCCTGCTGTCTGAAGTCAGACTCAAGTACACTGAAGAACCTCCTTTTCCTGTGTGCTTCATGAAACCGAGACGTCAGCCGCCACAGGGAGGGGTCCTCTCTCATCAGGGTCACAGAAGCCTCCCGCGAGACCTGGTCTGAGATAAAACTGTTCCCACTTGGAGACTTGTTTTTAATCAGATTAACTGAGGTCCAGGACTGGTGCTAGGCCCAGGACTGGTGTGAGGTCCAGGACTGTTGCTAGGTCCAGGACTGGTGCAAGGTCCAGGACTGGTGCTAGGTCCAGGACTGTTGCTAGGTCCTGGACTGGTGTGGACAGGTCTTTGCTCAGTTCATCTCAGAGGTATTGGATCAGTGTTTGACTCAGCCAATCAGTGGTCTGTCACACGAGCTGCTTCGCTGTAGTTCACGACCAGCGGTGGAGCGGCGTTGACCCCCTTAAAACATTAATGTTACATAAATGAAAGACCCAAACCAAAGAACCAGACTAAAGATACCCGGTCTTTACAGGACCTGAAACTTCCAGAGGGGAGTCTTTAAAAATAGTTTAAAGTTTTTCCTTTGATACAGGATCATTGAACCCTGACCCCCCAAACCTGCTGAACCCTCTCCCTGACTCTGACCCCCCTGCCCTCCTGTAACTTTGATATGTGCACACAGGATTACTCCGATACTGTTGCTATGGTTACAGTATCCCTGATGTTCAGATGCCTCGTCTTCTCTCCTCATTCCTGCAGAATCTCAGGTTTATAAACTACAGCACTCTGACTGAGCATTCTTCACATTACAATCAATCAAAGGTTTATGAAGGTTCAGTGACGGAGTGGAGCCTCTAGAGGGCCTCACAGAGCTTTAAAAACCTCTGACTCTTCAGCTCTGGACTTTACTCTGAAGACGTTTCTACAAACACCATCAGTCAGATGTGAGCGTGGCGTCTGTCGCTTTAATTGTAAGTTAAACAGGGGAAATATTAACAAACGGTCAGGAGGCAGAAATAGATGCAAAAAGTAAACTTTGATTTATTTACCAAAAAGTGCAAAACAAAAGTCCCAGGTAACCTGATAAACTGTTAATAAACAAAAACCCTGAGTCATTAGCTCAAGGTTTGAGTTAAAACCTCTCCCATCGAGAGCAGTGATCTTCGGTGAAACGTTCAATATTCATGTTTGAGGATTTGGAAACTTTTATACACTGAGGTCGGAAACACAGGACTTTAATCTTCCACACACAGAAAAGAAAGAAGCAGTCATGTAAAACCTTTAGTCCTTCGATCAGGATGTGGAAACATCTCTGCTGGGTGACAAAGTCAAAGTATTTAAAAGTCATTGGGTGAATGACGATGAAGGTATTCTACATGTATCTCGTGTTTTGTAATAGGTACAGGGGTCAGGCTGTCGAAGCGATCAACGTGCTGAAGCTGACCACAGAGAGTGAATATAAAACCTGCAGCTTTTCAGACGTGAGAGCAGAAGAAGACGATGGAACAACGTGGTTAATACGAACGTCACGCTCTTTAAAATAGAGCGAGCTGTACACCTCACATGAAGATGAAAACCACGAGTGTATGATACAGGAACACACTGTTTGTCTCTCTTTATAGTCTATCATCACTCTACAGCATCTGCACAACATAGAGAAGTCCTTTATATTGTAGAATCGGTGAGCCTAGAACAAACACGAGCTGTAGACGAAGGTGTCACACGTCTCCACTCTCTGTGATCTGGAAGATAGAAACACTGAATCAACAATACATCATCAGGAAGAAGGAAACTAAAGACATACTCAAAATGAAGTACACCTTTCCCACACGTGTCGAACAGAATCAGTCTGTTCTGACCAGGCGATGGTGTAGTAGACGGCGCTTTCATTCTGGTCACTGCGGTCTCTGACGGTGCTCAAGCTGGATTTTTCCCGTTCTGGTTTGTAAAGACGACTTTAATACAATCATACATCAGACAAGGTACAGGGTTGACAGCTGGAGGGGGGGGCTGTCTATCTTTTGTGTCTGTGAAGCACTTTGTGTCTGTAAACAAACTACATTAACACTCTTAAAGTATTCACCTGTCCGTGTTCCACCTGAGGGAGATCTTGAGGATGAGGACTTACAGAGAACACAGGACTTACAGAGAACACAGACGGAGGCTGGAAAACAGGGACAGCAAAACAAGTGATCTCTAAACAATACTTCATGTGTGTCACTGGATCAGGTCTGTACACATCGATAAACGTTACCTCTGTGTTTGCAACAAAGCCCCATGGCCAGCACAGACACCGCCACCAAACAACAAGTGACCACCGTGAAGACGTAAGTGAGCCACTGGATGGGAGGATGTGTTTCTTCATCAGGTCCTGGAGAGACTGTCAATATATGAGCGTCACATTAAGAGCCTTTTGTTTTGTCTCTGAACAAACAATCAGATATGTAGATATGATGTACATCCATCACCTCTGACAGCCAACCAGCTCTCTGGAGATTCTCCCACACCTGGCATGAAACACCTGTAGAGCCCTTCATCAGACTGTGACACATTATGGAGGGTCATGTTTCCTTTCAAGTCCGTCCCTTTAAAGACACCATCTTTAAAGAAATGCGTTGACACAGATAAATGCTTGTTGTTAATGCAGCTGAGTGTGACATCTTCTCCCTCCATCATAGGACGAGCAGAACTCTTCAGGATGACGGAGCCGCCTGAAAAACAAGAGAAGAGACCATGTGATGCTGTCCTTCAACAGCAACAGACCCTCATAGATAGACAAACTGTGGCTCAGGGAGGGGACAGGAGGGGATCCAAAAGAATCCAATCAATCGTTTAAAAGTAAAAATCGTGGGTGTATGGATGTATGGATGGGTTGGTGGGTGTATGGATGTATGGATGGGTTGGTGGATGTATGGGATAGATGGATGGATGGGTTGGTGGATGGATGGATGGATGGATAGATGGATGGATGGGTTGGTGGATGTATGGATGGATGGGTTGGTGGATGTATGGATGGATAGATGGATGTATGGATGGATAGATGGATGGATGGGTTGGTGGATGGATGGATGTATGGATGGATAGATGGATGGATGGGTTGGTGGATGGATGGATGTATGGATGGGTTGGTGGATGTATGGATGGGTTGGTGGATGGATGGGTTGATGGATGGATGGATGGATGTATGGATGGATGGATGGGTTGGTGGATGGATGGATGTATGGATGGGTTGGTGGATGTATGGATGAGTTGGTGGATGGATGGATGGATGGATGGATGGGTTGGTGGATGGATGGATGTATGGATGGGTTGGTGGATGGATGGGATGGTGGATGGATGGGTGGATGGATGGATGGATGGGTTGGTGGATGGATGGATGTATGGATGGGTTGGTGGATGGATGGGTTGGTGGATGGATGGATGGATGGATGGGTTGGTGGATGGATGGATGGATGGATGGATGGATGGGTTGGTGGATGGATGGATGGATGGATGGGTTGGTGGATGGATGGGTTGGTGGATGGATGGATGTATGGATAGATAGATGGATGGGTTGGTGGGTGTATGGATGGGTTGGTGGATGTATGGATAGATGGATGGATGGGTTGGTGGATGGATGGATAGATGGATAGATGGATGGATGGGTTGGTGGGTTGGTGGATGTATGGATGGATGGGTTGGTGGATGTATGGATGGATGGATAGATGGATGTATGGATGGATAGATGTATGGATGGGTTGGTGGATGGATGGATGTATGGATGGGTTGGTGGATGTATGGATGGGTTGGTGGATGGATGGATGTATGGATGGGTTGGTGGATGGATGGATGGATGGGTTGGTGGATGGATGGGTTGGTGGATGGATGGATGGGTTGGTGGATAGATGGATGGGTTGGTTGATGGATGGGTTGGTGGATGGATGGATGGATGGATGGATGGGTTGGTGGATGGATGGATGGATGGATGGATGGGTTGGTGGATGGATGGATGGGTTGGTGGATGGATGGATGGATGGATGGATGGATGGATGGATGGATGGATGGGTTGGTGGAGGGATGTACAGACTGATGGATGTTTAAACATTCTTTGAGTTTTTAATCATAGATTGTGTTAAATATGGAAACAATTGTCAGTTTTGTCTCACATACCGGTGACATTGATGTGAACAGAGTCACTCCTTGTGTGTCCTTTGGCTTCACACCAGTATTCACCACTGTCTTGTTCATAGACATTTTCAATATAGCAGGGTCCATTTGGTGTCTCCCAACTTGTCATACATGTGGTCTCTACTCCTAAGACCTTCCTCATGACTCTCGACTCGGTGAAAGCATCAAATCCAACACAGTCACAGGTCAGAGAGTCATATTCAAAATACTGAAGTCTGTTTGGAACGAGCTGCAAAAAAACTGCATGTGAGAAAAGAGAGAAATACGACCATGAATCCAAACGTTACACTTGTCATTGTTAACAGTAGATATTGTTCCTTTCTAAATCTAAATCACACCTTTAAACTAATGTAATGCATAAAAAGATCAGTAAACATATAAAAACCATCAGCAATAAAGGCTGAACAAGTAGTTCATGAACTTTAGTCAGTTATTTTACTGCTAACAAACAATACAATGAGAGTTAATAGTTAATAGTTGTACACATGTTAAACCCTTTATAAAGTGTTTGTTGATGATGTGTAAACCTTTAAGAGATAGTTTATAACATGTATAAACACAGACACATGGAGCACATGTGTGTTCATGTCAATCACCCCCCTTTCAAACAGTCCCCCTGTGGTCTAACTGAAACAGCTTAGGTCCAGATATAATATGAATCAAGCAGCAGAGGAGGTTTGTGTTTTTATACATGTTGTTTTGTTACCTGTCAAGGGACTGCACGTGTTAGCCTAAAGCTATCTCTGGTACATGAAATGGTTCTAATTCCACATGGTGCCTTATAAATTAAGTAGAACTGAGATGAGTAGATTAGACACTCTGGTTACCCAATTAATTGTTCAAAAACAATAAAAATGGGGTTTCTATCATAGGTCCACTATAACATTATTATTTAACATTATTTGGGAGGTATTATAAAGTTTGAACTGATAATTATATCTTGTCCAACTTAATAATAACATCCTAATAATGTTTTAGATGCTCTACACAGTATTTATGAAACATTTACTAAGTCTTATAAACTTCAGTTATAACTTTACAAAACCATCCCGATGATGATTGTAGATGCTAATCAGACACAGTTAGTGATTATTAGTAACATAATAATAATAATAATAATCACTGATGGCGTGTGTGATTTACAAAGTATTCATAATGTGTTATTATAATATTCAGATCCACTTTTATTATAACACACTAGTTAATAGATGTTTTACACACCAGTGATTGACGTGAACACACATCATTTAAAGAAGTCTTAAAGGTTAACAAACAGCGTATCAAATGTTATTAACTGTTAACATAACACAATAATTATCATCATTAACTCTGGATGTGTTGTTTGTTAGCAGTGAAATAATATTCACCCTTCATAGATGATGGTTATTATAAAGTATTGCATCTGCAGGCAGGAAGTGACAGATCAGACACATCGAGTCTACAGGAAACTGATGAGTGTTTTACAGTCACATCAACGTTCATGAAGCTAAGCCTCTGTTTTCTATAAAGTCCTGTTTGATCAGACCTTAGCTTCTTCCTCCCTGTGTCTGAGAGATGAGCTCTGTGGGCATGATGGTGAAATCACATGTGAACAGATTCTTACCTGCTGCCTCAGCACAGTGAGAGAGCTGACGTCCCCCAGCAAAGATCATCCAAACACAGGAGACTGGGTCCACAGAGAACAGGGATGTTTATGAGGAGGCCACAGAAAAGAGGCTCTGTATTGTGTGTGATGAGAGTACTCACAGAATCTGAGAGCTGCAGCCTTCATGTCCTCTTCTTTCTGATAATGAGAGCTTCACAAACAAAGGGCGATACAAATAACGTACGAGCTACTTCCTGTTTTAGTGCCTCTGGTGTCTGAAAGGTTTATGTCACACAAAGTCTTTAGAGACCCACAGAGAATCAGTGTAAACCTGAACCTGAGGACCTCTTCTCCCACCGACACACAGAAACAAACGTCGATCATGTTATCAGCGATGAGGTGATGCACTCTTAAAACAGCTGCGTTAAAAATAACCCACACTGGGCTGTTGTGGGAGAAGCAGTGCTGGGTCAGATGATTAGTGTGTACAGATGACCGAGTCGTTGGGTGAAAAAGTACTACCTTCTTACGTTGTAGGTTATTTTGTCTCCCTCTGCAGGCAATCATGGGTAATATTTAACCTGTCCACTAATAGGGTGCGTGTAGTTGAGGGAATGATTGGAGAGGGTTTATAAGGAGGCAGAAACTCGCCCTGCTCTCTCTCTCTCTCCTCTCTCTCTCTCTCTCTCTCTCTCTCTCTCTCTCTCTCTCTCTCTCTCTCTCTCTCTCTCTCTCTCTCCTCTCTCTCTCTCTCTCTTCTCTCTCTCTCTCTCTCTCTCTCTCTCTCTCTCTCTCTCTCTCTCTCTCTCTCTCTCTCTCTCTCTCTCTCTCTCTCTCTCTCTCTCTCTCTCTCTCTCTCTCTCTCTCTCTCTCTCTCTCTCTCTCTCTCTCACACACACACACACACACTTTCTGTGTCAGCTTCTTAGAGTAACTCACCTATGTTAGTTTGCTGCCCACGCTGATGGAGGACCTTGTTTTTTTTTGTTTGTGAATCCATTTTGATGTTTGGTTGTGTGATTAAAATAAACAGTGTTTTTTGATTGAAGTCTAATGAACTAGTGGTTTTTATGTTTGATTCCATGTTAAAAACGGGTCGTAACACCTATAATCTGAGTTATCTGTACCATGTATTTTATTCATGTTTAGATTTAAACATAGGAGCTTTTCTGTGAACCGTCTCCAAGGGTAGAAAACATCGAAGTGAGTGCATTCACAGATCTGAAACACGGAGGGCAACAAAACCTGTCACATTAAAGCCCACTGTGCTGATCTTCAGGGAGCTTTGCCACATAAAGAGAAGCATGATGTCCATGACACAAAATTAGCTCACACTCCCGGAGCATCCTTCTGTATCCCATTTGGGCCTCATTCACTCATCGGTCAAATGTTTTACTCTGCACATTATGTAACAATCACCGCCATCATTCCCTGCAATCAGCAAACTGCATGTGTGTGTGTGTGTGTGTGTGTGTGTGTGTGTGTGTGTGTGTGTGTGGGTTTGATGCTGTTACAGCGCTGTCAGAGTGAGCTGATCAGTCACTCATTAAACTCTTCACACGCTGTGACGACCTGCTGACTCTGTGTTGGTCCAATGTGTCCTCATGTCATGAGTCTGAAGACGTCTGTATGAGGAAACCAACAGTGAAGAGTCACGTCTCAAAGCAGACGTCAGCACTGAACACAAATCTTTCATTTCATAGATTGTACCCTGAAACAAGTGACGGACATTACAGTCGTCCAATCAGCAAAGACTTCTGTGACTGCAGGTGTCTAACGTCTCTGTTAGGATTTTGTCGTGTTTACTGTGTTATTGACACAAAATGGGAGGGGCCAGGTGCCTTACTCTGCTGTGATTGGCTGATATCTGACACATGAAAGGACTGAGCAGCATTCAGGAGTGTCTGACACAGATTGAATCGGTTCCAGGTTGACCGAGTCTCTCGTTGCCGATCACTATGTGCTTTGGTTGAAGTTGGTTGGTTTTTGCAGAACGTCAGCCAGGAGTTCATCCAGCCCCTCCACAGCCACAGCACAATGCCTTTCTATCTGTAACCCATTGTTAGGTCAGCAGCATCATGTGTGAGGAGGATGTCTCCTTCACTCCTGTGTGAGGAGGAACTCCAGTTTCAGGCAGAGAGAGCGTGTCCATGAACACACCACGGTTCAAAGGTCCTGAGTCTCCTGAGACGAGAACAAAGTGAATCAACCGCTTCATGTTTATGATCCACGTCTATAAAACGTCCTGGTGTTTTATATCAACAGCAGACAAAGTTCACTGTCTTTACTGGAGACGTTTCAAACTGACCAATCAGAGCAGGACACAGACTTCAGATTCCTTTATGGTCATTTAAAGCGTTGTTACACACTCCTCACTACCAAACAAGCTGAGCTGAGTTCACAGGTTGAATGTAATCAGCAGAGTCAATGTTGGTGTATTCTGTACACAAACAGAAGACCAATCTTTATAGATTTAAAGAGGCTGAAAAACAAGAGAGTCCCATTTCTGTCAGAACAGATTTTATAAGCACCAAACGTAATGACAGATTTGGATAGTGACAAAGGTTCTGGATCCAATCAAACAGGAGCCGGATCCAGTCCTAAATGAAACCTCATGAAGTCTGGCCTCCATGTCCACACGCTGCTGCAGCACCGACATGCTGACGGGCTTCTTCTTCTTCTTCTGGACATTTTTCCTGCAGGCACAGAGAGAGGACGCCCTGCTGATGTCAGCTGACTCTGTTCGCCGCTCTGCTCCAACTCACCCGCCCCAGCTGATCGCCGGTCAGGAGGGGTTTATCGTGCCCCCTGTATACCACCCAACTAACACCCACTCCACAGTGTCTCTCCTGACTCAGACCGCAGGCCCACAACAGCGTGGACGCACGCCTTCAGGTGCATACACACACACACACACATACACACACACACACACACACACACACACACACACACACACACACACACACACACACACACACACACACACACACACACACACACAGGTATACACTCCTGACAGTCATGTGCACACTGCATCATAAAACAGCGTCCTTACTGAAGCTGGAGGTCAGCCTGTGGATGACAGACCCTGGTCAGTGTTTGTTGGGTCTGAAGCTGGAGGTCGGCCTGTGGATGACAGACCCTGGTCAGTGTTTGTTGGGTCTGAAGCTGGAGGTCGGCCTGTGGATGACAGACCCTGGTCAGTGTTTGTTGGGGTCTGAAGCTGGAGGTCGGCCTGTGGATGACAGACCCTGGTCAGTGTTTGTTGGTACAGCATGAATGGAGGCTCTGTGCTGGTTGGTGTAAAGCAGCACTCAGGAAGTGTAATCATTAACTACCTTGTTACCTTGTTGAACTGTTCTGTGTTTAGTGAAAGAAAGGATTGTTTGTTTAGATCTGAAGATGTCTCTGCGCTGGACTGGACCCTCCCATGAACGTGGTCTCAGTTCTCTGGCTGTGCTCCTCCTGCTGACACACTGTGCAGGTAACCACTGAAGCTTCTAGAAACAAACTGTGTCTGTCAGTGTTTTGAAACAAGGTGACGTCACTCACTGCTCTGTGGACTAGTTTTACTGGTTCCATGTTGAACCAGCTCCGGCTGTCCTGACTGTCAGGAGAGACGTGTCGAACCATCCATCAGTCATCTGTGTCCTTAAGCTGTAATGAGACAGTTTAATTTCACTGTTGAAACCACAGCTCCTTCAGTCAGTCAGGGCTGCACTTTAATAATCACACATGTGGCCACGCCTGACTGACGTGTTGTTTCCATCTAAAGGCTGACGTTTCACTCTTTGACACGTGTTAGATATATAATGAAGAAGGTGCCTCGGTGTGGATGTGTGTGTCTCTGCAGGAGAATGTTTTAATATCTGATCTTCTTTAAAGACAGTGAGGATAAAGCAAGCCTTCTGTGCTCACAGCTGACAGTATAATCACACTGTGTTAGTCACTGCTGTGTGTCCAAACATGTGAACGTCTGTTTTCAGACACTCAGACTTAAAAACGTCCCAACATGAAGATTGTGGTTTTTCCTCACAGGAGAGATGATTGGCTCCTCTGAACCAATCCTGGCTCTGATTGGCGATGACATCATTTTACCTTGTTGCCTGAAACCTGGCTCTGATGTTGTTGCGAGGACTTTGGAGTGGTCTCGACTTGACCTGAATCCCCGGTTTGTCCACGTGAGACGTGATGGCGTGGAGCTGCTGGTCAGACAGAATCCGTCTTATGTGGGACGAACGTCTTTGTCCACAGACAGACTGCAGCATGGAGACATTTCACTGTCCCTCTCTAAGGTCAAACTCTCTGATGAGGGAAAGTACAACTGCCTCATTCCAGACATGGCATCGTCGGAGGTTGATCTTGTTGTTGGTAAGTTGACTTTTACATGTGTTCATGAGGAGAGCAGCAGGCTTCATCAGTGAGTCTGCTTTCACTGTGAGAGAGACATGAGGTCACTTTACTGTTGAAACTGTTGTCCCTGAGAAGACTGAGTGTTATAAAAACCTCACTGTGGCTATAAATGAGCTGCTGCTCTGTAAGGCTTCATCTGGAGCGCGCTGGTGATCAGTGTGCACCGTGAGCTGGTGAGAGAGTCAGCTGTGGGATGTATAATGGTGGAATAACTTTACTTTTACTGTATAACAGAAGGTGTTGATGTGTCCCAGGTGCCGTCTCTGCTCCTGTGATTATCATGGAGGAGATAACAGCTGACCGGGTGGTGTTACAGTGTGAGTCTGCAGGCTGGTTTCCAGAGCCTGAGCTGCTGTGGCTGGACAGTGACGGAAAGCTCCTCTCTGCTGGATCTACAGAGAGCGTCAGAGCTCCTGGTGATCTCTACACTGTGAGCAGCAGAGTGACTGTGGAGAGGAGACACAACAACATGTTCACTTGTAGAGTCACACAGAACATCACCTAGCAGACCAGAGACACACACATACAGCTTTCAGGTGGACCACTCATGTCCTGTTTCCACTGTCACAAGCTGCAGTCAGTGTTTCACACATGTTTTCATGTTCGTCATTTCAGACCAGCTGTTCACGTCACCACGTCACTGTGCTGCTTCCATCACCGTGGTCGTGTCTTTGGGCCTGCTACTTCTCACAGTCTCATCTCTTCTTCTTTGGAAAGGTTACAACAAGAAAGCAGGTGAGTTCATGTCTGTCTCTTCACTTTCTAGATTCTGGGATTCTTCCTAGATCTAGTTGGGCTGACCTCAGTGCACCACACGGTTCTGAACCAAAGTCCAGGACAGGAGCTGGACTCTGTTCTGGAGCAGCTCAGGAGTGGTGGGTCACCTCAATCAGACTTCAGGTTGCTGAGAGGAAGGCTCTGACTGCTGTGTGAGCAGTTCTGTTATTGAGACACACTCACATGCACAAACAGGAGCTAGGAGAGGTGTCAGAGGGGGGCTGGTCAGGTTAGATCGACTCACCACATGACTTATTCTACAAAATAAGACTGAAGACAAATGATGACTGAAAAGGATTCCTTCCATTTGTTATGAAAACACCTCTGCACCTCTTTGGCTCTTACACTCATTTGGGTGAGTGGGGCTACAAGCCTTCTTGTTATAGTTTGGTCTCAGCAGTCGCCATGGTAACGTCTTATTGTTACAACCTCTGCTCTACAGCTGCTGATGCTCGCCATATTACTGTGAGTCACTTCTCAGACTACAGATGGGAACCTTGACTCGATTTGTAATGGCCTCATGATTCATCTCTACATCTCTAATATCTCTGAAGTAGTCGTTGTTAAAGTCAGACTTAATCACTGAATAAAGCCCCGTTTCCACAAAGCATTCCGGTACGGATTTTGGTACGGTTTGGTTCGATTAAGCCCGATCCACAGGGACGTTTCCACAGCCACCCGTGCCCTATTTGGAAAGTGGCGTGTAATCCGGATGACGAAAGCTGCTACGTTAATAGTGTCATATGATAGCAGCTAACTGCTAACCGCTAACTAATAAATTCCACAAAGGAGAAAAACGCTACACAAACAAACCAACGAAGAAGACATCCAGCAGTTCATCTCCTCTGTCACTGTCATGTGACTCTTTATTACAAGAACTCATCAAGCTTTGTTTCAGAGAAGGCTGTGTGCGGCGAGGACAAATACACACGGAAACAATCAGCTGTGTGTTACAGTCAATGGTTTAAAGACGGCGGAGTGACGATTCTTTCACCCAATCAACGGACTGCAGTGTTTAGCTCCACCTTTTCAGGTTGGCTCCACATTCTTGGCACCCCAACAGAAGGGTCCCAAAAAGTGGGACGGTACGGATCGGTTATTTGGGAATTCCCGGGATTAGTCTATGGAAACGCCGCAAAATGTGCGCCGTACCGCTCAGTGTTAACGGGGCGTAAAATGAACATAGTATTCACGAGTGTTTGATGTTAAAGTCAGACTTAATAACATGAACATATATTCATGAGTGTGTGATGTTAAAGCTCCTCTTCCTGTTTGTGTTCAGATGATCAGCAGGAACAGAAAAGTGATGGAGAAGCAGAAGAAACTGAAGCACTTTGGGATGAAGAAGCAGCAAAGCTTGATGAAGACGTGAAGGAGAAACAGAAAGAAGATGAAGACATGCAGCTTGTGATCAGTGCACTGACTGAACAGGAGGAAGAACTACAGACTGTCAGAGACACTCAGAGGTCAGAGCTGGACAAGCTGCAGGAAGAGTTGAAGAAGAATGAGAGAATACTTGCAAAGAAAAAAGAGAAACACATAAAGATCTCAAATGACAGATTGCTAGAACTATTAGAGGTCAATGCAGAGTTAAACAGAAAAATTCCAGACCATGAGAATATTTTAAAGAGAACAGAGGAAAGATTAGAGAAAACAAGAGACATGATAACAAGAATGAGAAACATGAAGGAGAGAGTAGAACGACAAATGAAAGACATGAACCATCGTGTTGAGGAGATAAAGAAAGAGAGAGAGCAGAAGAAGAGGAAGGAGCAACACACAAACACACTGAATGCATCGTTAAACACAACCTGATGTGACCTCCTCACAGACTGCACTCAGCTGTCAGGTGGAATCTGACTTTAGTCAGTACAAGTAAAGATGATAGCAGCTACGCAGCCATGGATGGGGTCGAGTGTGTTTTAGGAGGGAAAAGGACAAAGAGCTCGAAAGAGAACTGCAAAACACCTGTAAAATAGTAAAGTAACATATTAGTCTACAGAAGCCCAAAATGTCAAACTAAGCATAAAGGCCAAGCCAATTGAGACTATGGAACAATACCTCACTACAAGTGCCTTGCTCATGGACACATTGGTCAGACAAGGGCACCGTACATGTAACACCCTCCTTTAGTCATGACACAGGAAGACTGGAGCAGACAAGAGCAGAGGAGAGAATAGAGTATTTCTTTTCAAAGAAAAATACAAAACTTAATGTGACAAAAAATAGTCCAAACTAAATCAAACCCTCCGAGGTGAAAAAACATGAGGAGATACAGGTGACATCTACAAACACTCATCATACGACAATGAACTGACAGACAAGAAGAGGGAAAGAACTGTTGTAAGGAAATTACATAGACTTCCTGAAACCACCAAATGGTCTGAACAGAGGTGCGAGAGAGCCACAGGAGGGCATCCTCTTTTTCTCAGACAGCACCATACGAATGTAAATGTTATTTGATTATTACAGAGTCACTGTCTTTTTTTAAAACTATTACTGGGAAGACTGTTGGTGGAACGCATCCTGACCTCTTCGAAGTAATAGACCTCGCAGTGCACAGGTCTGAAACACATTTTGCAAGATCAATGAGAACAGCTTCAAGTGTGTACAGAGAGATTCTTGTGGAGAAAGAAGGACCCAGTAAAGTCTCGGTGGAAGGAGAAGTCACAATCTCTCGAAACACTGCAACTACCAACAAAGAAGTCCTTGAATGGTTCAAATGGGACAGCATTGGTGCCTCCTGTGATCCTCAATGCGGTGGCTGCAGATGTGGTAGGTGTCCCCCTGGGGGCAAGGAAATGACCCTAGGAGAGGAAAGAGACTTAGAGAAGATAAAGGAATGTCTCACCTACGTGCAAGCTGACAAGCACAGCAGATCCCCTCACTGGGACGCTGCTTACCCATGGAAAGGAGACCCCACAATGTTGCCTGACAATCGACGTGCAGTGGAGGCAACCTTTTTAAACACTGAGAAACGACTGGAGAGAGAGCCGGAATGGAAGGCTGCATACAGAGAGCAAATCCATGACATGGTCTCAAGAGGGGCTGCCATTGAATTTACCCAAGAAGAAATCAACAGCTGGAAGGGACCTAAGTGGTATATCAGTCATTTAGTTGCTCCTAATCCTCACTCAACTACCACACCTGTTAGAATTGTCTGGAACAGTAGGCCAAGAATTCATGGGAATAAGCTTGAATGACCTACTGTACAAGGGTCCTGACGTCCTAAATCAGATAAGGGGCGTGCTGCTGAGATTCAGGACTGGGTTGTACGCCGCCCTGGGTGATGTGAAGAAAATGTACAATTCTGTCTGGTTAGAAGACAAGGAAGTACATCTCGATCGATTTCTCTGGAGAGACAAACCTGAGGAGAAGATCAAAGTCTTTGCTGTCGTCAGGGTCAACATTGGCGATAAACCTGCTGGTTGTATCGCCCAGGTAGCTATGAGAGAAACAGCCAACCTGCCCCAGTTTGTAGCCATGGTCGAGGAGCGCCGAGTTTTGGTAGAAGACAGTTATGTGGATGACATCTTAACATCCCACAATGACTTGCAGATACTGGAGAAAATCACCAAAGGAGTGGAAAAGATCTTAAAAGCTGGAGGCTTCTCCCTTAAGCCGTGGGTCTTATCAGGCCAAAGTGGGAGGTCCGAGGCCACAGCTGAGGCCAGTATCAGTAAGACAACAGTGAGCGTGCCCAAAACTCTGGTGTTACCCAACCAGATGCGGGACGAGGAAAGCAAAGCACTTGGAGTCGGCTATGAACCAGAGACTGACAAACTTCGTGTGATGGCCTCTGTAAACTTCTCAAAGAAGAGAGGAAAGATGAGGACAGGAGTAGATTTGCACGAAGAGGAAGCAAAAGATAAAACTCCAAACCCATTAACACGTCGGATGCTGCTAAGCCAGATTGCTGGATTCTATGACCCCATTGGTCTTGCCACTCCCGCAAAGCAAAAAGGGGTGATGCTTGTGAGAGAAGCTTATCAAGAAGCAAATATGAGCAGTCCAGTTAAAGACACATGGGATGAGCCACTCTCAGCAAAACTACGGGAGGCATCCATAAGACTCTTCGAAGAGTATGTGAGACTCTCCCAGATCAGGTTTGAAAGAAGCCTTACACCAACTGGAGCCATCGGTCATCCAATGGGAGTCACGTTTTCAGATGGGAGTGAGGCTTCCTACGGCGTGGTACTCTATCTCCGGTGGGACACGAAGAATGGGATTGTAGTGAGGCTGGTTGAGTCAAAAGCAAAGCTTACCCCTCTTAACCAGAAAGGCGACGTGATTAAGGCAGAGGTATGTGGTGCTGAAAGAAAATACTTTGTAAAACACTTTATGCCTCGATGCCGCATCGAGGTCACACGCTGGGTCCACTTCGTGGACAGCCAAACAATCCTGGGAGCAATTCAGAAAGATAGCTATGGCTACCAAACTTTCTTTGCTAACCGCATTGGAGAGATCCAGAAAGCTGGACCAGTGGAAGACTGGAGGTGGGTTGAGGGCAACCTAAACATAGCAGACATCATCACAAGGGGAGCAGCTCCTGAGGACCTTGATGAAGGGTCAGAGTGGCAACAAGGCCCAGAGTTCCTGAGTTGGCCTGAAGTTAAGTGGCCTGTGAAGATGGCCAGTGAGATAGTAACTAGCGTTGCTGATGAAGTTAAAAGGTTGCAGAGAAAAGCGTTCTCAGCTGTGGTCACCAGGTCTCAGGCAGAAAAGTTCTCAGGCTGTGGCAAAACTGATGCTGTGTCAGACTTGGACAAATCCACACTGCAACAGCAGGAAAAAGACCAAGCTCCAACTCCAGCAACCGAAAGACCTAAGAGAAGATCCTGGGGTGTGGCTCTACTGAGCCTTGTCAGGCCTGAACGTTTCAGTAGTTTGTCTAAACTATGTGGAACGATCGCCTGGGTTCAAAGAGCTGCAGAAATCTGGCTGAGGACAAGCTACCAAACCTCAAGTTCAGCAAAGTGGGAGGTTAGGGGCCCCCGGCTGTCTGTGGAAGAGAGAACAGCAGCTTTCCAAGACCTAGCCCTTGCGGCCCAAGGCGGCGCGAACTTTCAAAATACAACCTTAAATCGCCTTGTTGTGATCAAGGACAACAGCAATGGACTCTTACTTTGTGGTGGTAGAGTCCAGTCTTGGAATGAAGACAGAACAGCTGTACCTTTGATCCCATTTCAGTCGTGGCTGGGGTCATTGCTTGCTATGGAAGCTCACGAAACGAATCATGAAGGGGTTGCTGCCACACTGCTGCACACTAGAAAAAAGGCCGGGGTTGTACAAGGTCGGAGGACCGTGAAGAAAGTGATCAATAAGTGCATCACTTGCAAGAAAAAAAGAGCCCAGCTGTGCCGACAAGTGATGGGCACTCTTCCTCTGGAACGTCCAGTAGAGCAAACCCATTTGAATATACTACACTAGACCTCTTCGGGCCCTTTGAGGTGAGGGACGCTGTTAAGAAAAGAACCAAGAAAAAGGTATGGGGAGTCGTGTATTGCTGCATGGCTTCCAGAGCCGTCCATGCTGATCTTGTCGACGATCAATCTTCAGAGAGCTTTCTTCAGGCCTACTCATGGTTCACTGCTCTGAGGGGGCATCCCAAAAAATTATGGTCAGACAGAGGCACAAACTTTGTTGGCGCCAGGCCCGCACTCAGAGAATTACACAAACACCTGGCCTGTGTGGAAAAGGCATCAGTTGAGGACAAGGCTGCCAGAAATAGCACAGAGTGGAAATGGGACTTTCATCCAGCAGATTCGCCACACAGGAATGGGGCAGCAGAGGCAGCGGTCAAGCTCATTAAAAGAGCTCTTAACAGCCTTGGCGGAACAACTGGCTGCTACACCTGGGGGGAGTTCCAAACCCTTCTCTACTCAGCAGCAAACCTGACTAATGAGCGACCCATCAACGCCAGGGCACAGGAGCAAGAGGACTCAGTGGAGTACTTAACCCCTAACTCCCTTATCCTGGGGCGCACTGGACAGGGAGGAGACATTCATGGAATTGGCATGGAAACCCACTCTTGGCGTAGACTGAGGGCTGTCCAGGCTGGAGTCGACAGATTCTGGAAGAAATGGAGTGAACTGGCAGGACCAAACTTGTTCATACGACACAAGTGGCACAGAGCAGAGAGAAATGTCAAGGTTGGAGATGTAGTCTGGATTACTGATCAGAATGCTCTACGAGGACAGTTCCGGCTTGGGCGGGTTACAACAACGTATCCAGACGAGAAGGGGATTGTCCGGGATGCAGACATAACAACCTGCATGGGTCTTCCTGCTCCCATGGTTCCCAGGGCCCTGAAAAAGGACTCTGCCCTGCCCACAACCATCGTCATCCGCAGGGATGTGCGAAGGTTGGTGATCTTGATTCCCGCTGAAGAGCAAGAGGAGGTAAGATAAGTCCTCGCCAAGGGTACCCAAGACTGTGACTCTTGTTCTTTGTTTAGCTAGCGGGTAACCCTGGGAGGCAGCTGAGTGGTTCAAGGGCAAACCTACACTCAGTAGGAGGAAAGGTGGTGGAGCCTACCTCCTTAGATTAGTACATTTGTTTGTGAATGCTGGACGCTGAATGCTGTGAAGAATGGACTTCAATCTGAAATCCCTACTAAGAGACTCAAGAGACTGTTATGTGTATTGTGCCCTCCTTGGATCTTCGTTCAGTCGGCCAAGTGGGAGGTGTTAAGACCCTTGGCTCTCAAATGAGAATGAGCCTGATCTTTATTTAACTAGAAGAAAAGAAAAAAAAAAAAAAAAGTTTAAGTTTCATTCTTGCTAAGAATAGCAGGTTAGCCGGTAGCTCGCGAGACGCGAGTGCTCGGCATCGCGGAAGCGATTGTTTGATTCAATCCGCTAGTTTCTGGTGGCGGTGGTGATGGTGGTGGTTTAGTTTGGTGATTCATGGTGTAGTGCCGCTTCATTATGTTGCGTTTGTGTGTGTAAATCACTTAAAGGGAGCACGGGTGGCATGTTTTCGTTGTGTCAGCGTCCATAGCAACCAGAATCATTAGAGTCGCTGTGCGCATGCTCCTAGTCACTAGGCATTCTGGGTAATGTAGTTTTATATTGTTTAAGCAAGATTCGCTACATTTTTAATGTCTTTGCAGGTTTCTTTGATTTCATTATTATATTATGTTATTTGAATAATATTATTTGAATAATATTTGTTGTTTGTATTTCAGGTTTATGACCTGTGGTCACTTAATTTAAAAATAAAGAATTAAGGAAAAAACACGAGTTGTAACATTGTGCTTCCTGATGAGCCTTTTCGGAAGGCAAAAAATTAAGAAATCCGAACACTGTCTCCAGAGGACAGGATACAGTAGACTTCAAACAACCATTGTAATGTAAGGAATCACCATTTGTTAACTGTAAGGTCACCTCCCATATCTGTTTGTATTGCATAAAAGGAGTTGTAATATGAAGGTTCTGGAGAAGACGCTCTGCCTCTCCTCCGTGCTGCACGTATTAAAAGAGATCTGATTCAAGCGCCGCCGTGAAGTTCTTCCTTGAGATTTAGCAACTCTCCACCTCGCAAAGGGGAATTTCCACGACACTGTTCTCCCTGAAATCCTTTATATGTGCAGCTTACTCACCCAAGCAGGTCTACATCAAGGCAACCCCTTAACTGTGATGGCACTTCATCTGCAAACAAAAGGCAGAAAGTGACATGTTCCCTCCAGAACCTGGAGCTGTGAAGCAGCACATATTGAGAGTCCATGTATGTACAGAGTACGAGTACAGGAAGCCATTACTCTGCAGGATCCACAGCTGGATCCTCTGCAAAACAGATACTTCACTCAGATGGCGTGCTGGAACCAGTGACCACAGAGGTCGTCCCAGTCAGAAGCCTTCCTTGAGTCGGTCCGATGTAAGTGTAGATCTGACAGCTCTCCTGGGAGGGGCTCCTGCAGAGCTCAGGACTGACATGTGTCAGAGCAGCAGCCAGTGGCAGAATGATGATGATTCCCAAGCAGCGATGCATGAAAGCCATGATGATTTTGATCATGTATAGAAACTGTCTAATTAGAAAGGTTGTTTAATCATACTGTGGTCTAAATGTGCATGATGATCGTTTCCAAACAAACTTTTACATGAGCTCATTTTAAACTCAAAGAAAAAAACTGTTCAGTAAAAGTAATCTGACCCACTGCTTGTGATGTGGAGTTTTTATTCATATAGTTGATGTACTTTGATGGGATGATGGAAAAAACATTAACATTAAGCATTAAATGTGATAGATAGATAGATAGATAGATAGATAGATAGATAGATAGATAGATAGATAGATAGATAGATAGATAGATAGATAGATAGATAGATAGATAGATAGATAGATAGATAGATAGATTTGTTCCCTCTATGAACTCTTCTGATTCTCCATAATAAACACAAACGTGATATTTAGTTTGGCCTTTTCCAGGACCCGTTTCCTTGGTTACCATGTGCGCCCAGCACCCTCACTCACACACACACACACACACACACACACACACACACACACACACACACACACACACACACACACACACACACACACACACACACACACACTCACACACACACATGCACAGCTACACATGACAGAGTGACAATGCCCAGCTATAAGAGACACAAAGAGTGGGAGAAAGCTCAGGTTTTCTAGCATCACTTAAAGTCAATAACTTTGTTATTAACAAACAGGAAATAGAATGTGATCAACAACTGCAGCCTAAAAATCAAGATTTACATGAACATGTGTCGGTTGTCATTCATTCCTGTGATAATTTAACAAGTGGGTGAAAGGGAAGAAACTTCTAGACTGCAGTTTGAGAGCAGAGACGACTCGGAGTGAAAATGTAAATTACATGATTTTGACTTAATTTCTGCTTCAATGCATAACAGCAAAAACAAACTGATTGTTAAGGAGCCTCCACATGTTGGTGAAAATCTTGATTTTTATTTGGGCGTGGCTGGGTATATATTATCTATTAGAGGAGCTACGTTGCTTGTGTTGGGCTTATTCCCATAGACCTGGTGGCTTGTTTCTCTCATGAGATCTGGGAACACTGATCGGCTCCGGAAGGCTCCAGACTGCCGGAGCTAAGACAGAGCTGAGACGCACCGGACCCAGTAACACACACATTGAATAAAATGAAACCTATCAGCTCTGCTGCCGGAACGGAGACAGACCGAACACACATCTGGTGGAAGTTGAGCATGGACTTATTTTAGTGCCAATAAGTCACAAACAAACAGAAGGTGATTTACAAAAGCCCCAGGATCCAAATATGGGTGCACGAAGATCCACAAATGCAAAATTCAACTATAACACTTTTTTTTCACAACCGCAAAGACAGATTTTCATTTGTGGAGCACTCTTATTTTGCCTGCATGATCCACAAATGCGAGCTTCCTAAAGAAACCACTCCAAAACATTAGAAGGCGCCACTGCTCGGTTTGACCTAATGGGAATGGACTGTAGCCAATATAGTGTACTGCCTTGGTGACTGAAGAAACTAATGTTAGCTGTACTTCACAGAGACAGGTCTGACACTCTGTGACTGTTTAGAGTTCATCACAGTGACAGACTGAAGAAGAAACTGTTCTTATGACGGGTTGTTTTGGCGTGCAGTGATCTGTAAGGCCTACCTGAGGGGAGGAGCTTGAACAGTTTGTTCTCTGCTGGGCCTTCTCCCTGATTGTGTCTCTGTGGGAGGTCCACTTCAGGTCCTGTGAGATCGTGGATCTCAGGAACCTGAAGGAGTCCACAGTCAACACTCTGCTGTTCAGAATGGTGGTGTGGGGGGGATCATTTTCTCACCATTGTCGCTCTCCACTCGGGATTTTCTCCAACTCCTGTTTCACATCGCTGAACAGCCAATCAGAGAGATTCTTACCCCCAACAGCACCGGTGACGGGTGATTCAACATGTGGAATGGGCCAAACAAAAGCCCAACTGGGGCTGACAGGAGCTGGACTCACCACCAAAAAACGAGGGTGACGACCACTCATCAAGTGACCGACGGTCTCCTTGGTGTGTCAGGGCCTTTATGTTGGAGGTTGTGAAATGGGATTACCCACAATCCCTACCTGCCATCACCCTGGACCAAGGCACTGGCATTAAAACTGAATCCTGGGTGCTGGACTGTGGCTGCCTACTTGGAGGTTGATGGGTTGGGGGTAAAATGTTAAAGGCATGCTATTAGATGATCACCATGTCAGCTATCTGTCCCCCACCTGTCCTCATAGAAACACCACTACTCTCTCTCTCTCTCACATCAGTGTTGGGGTCCAGCCAGAATGACAAAGCTCAGGCTGTGTCGTTTGGAGAACTACAACAAAAGACTCTTTATCCCAGCATGCCTTGCAGGTACTCCCAGAATGCTTTGCCACACCTAACACATAGGTGTGAAGTCTGGGAGGTATAAAGCTGGCCATGCTTCATTGTTCTGCCTCTTTCAAACGTCGTCTGGCGACGTCCGGGAATACCCAACTCTGTTCCTGTTTCACAGCACGCTTCCCTTTGTTTAAAAGTTTTGGCGCGCAGTTAACCCAAGGCCTTGAAGCACACCGACGTCCAAAATTCCGAGCTTAGATCATCCACTTGAGCACATCTCCAAAGAATAGCGTTCTATTTCTCCCGTATTGAAACGGTATTGAGAGAGATTGTAAGGATTACGTCTCGTTCCGTCCTTTAAAGAAAGGACACCCACGGAGATCACCTCGCTCGACGGAGGACACGACGACCTCTGCTCACCCTCTGGGACGCACTACCATCACCCAACAACTGCAGGAAGATCGTTCCAGGACCCCCTTTTTCTCCTTTCATCAACCGTGGACAAACGGTTACAAGTCTGTCTGTCCCTCCCTCTCTCTCTCTCTCTCTCTCTCTCTCACAGAAACACGCACACACACACACACACACACACACACACACACACACACACACACACACACACACATGTGCCACGCTTGTTTGTTTTGTTTGTTAATTGTAGTTTGGCTTATGATGGTTATTTGTTTGATTGAGTTTCATTGATTTACTTGATGTTGCTTTGTTAAATAAATTCTATTATATCTTAAAAAGTCGTTGTTTGTGATCACTGTGAATTTGCTTTGTGACTTAGGCTGGGTGAAAGGGCTTTGTGTTCGGATTTCACATCTTCAATTAAATACAAATTATTAATTATTAATGATATTGGTATTTAATTAAATAATTTGAGACTGATATTGGTAATATTTTGGTTGTTCCCTGTTTACAGGGTGGTGCCCCGAGGTTTATTAAACACAGTTTGATAACAATTATTGAGTTAGATTAATAATTAAGTAAACTTAATTATTAATTTATTTTGACAATCAAAATTTTACGTCATAAACCCCAACATAACCGTTGGTCAGGTATTCGCTCCTGAAAATCCCCAACATCAGTTTGTCAGAGCAGCCCCTCTGTGAGTCTGCAGCCATAAGGCTGACACCTGGCACAGGCAGCCTGGCAGGCTGCTGCCCTCTGGACTCCACTTAGGCTTGATTTTATGAGCTGCTTTAGGCCCATGATCACTCTGGATGAACTGCACACACATAGCTTTATAGCTCCAAAGTTCAGAGACAGAATAATGAGGAAACAGCCGACTAAAGAGGCGAGTATGTCTTCAGTTGTGTGAATATATTTCTGTTCAAATGTTCACAGTATATCGTCAGCTTTTCTTTGTAGAATGAGTTGTAATGAACACAGCTGGACCCACAATACAGACAGTAGTTTTGGGTAAAGTTTACAAAAGCTCGTTTATAGTTATTTGGAGGAATGCTGGCGAGAGGTTACTGGTGACTGTGAGCGGGATATGGTGGGGTGAGGTCGAGGAGCTGGAGGAGGTGTAGAGATCTGGACACAGGAAAAGGACTGAAACTAGTAAAGATCCTCTTTGGTTCATGAAACACAATTCACTAGCCTGACTGGTGTGTACCATGGTTGGTAAACGGACGATCTGGCGTCGAGTGGAAGAATGAGCCGGTCCTTTGGAGAGTGTCGTGTAGGTGGCTTGATTGTAGATGAGAAACAGCTTTGCAGTCTTGATTGCTGGAAAGCTGTGTGGAGCCAGCTCCAGGTAAACTCACTCACACAGGGACAAAAAGCAGAAGAGACTGGTATCCTCACAGAAGGATGGCTGCACAGTGTGGAGGTAAAGCAGGTTTGATGAAGGAGCTTCTCAAGCTGTTTAACAGATATTTCACTCTCTGTGTTTGATGTCTCCTACTTTGACACATTTCAGGCTCCATTCATGAATTCAGATGTCATAAAACATGTGTAACATGTGTCTCTTTCTGAAAGGACCCTGTGCTTTGACTTAATGTCGAGGTACGACCTCCATTTTCCTTTCTTTGTGGTAATCAGGAGAGTCACCTCCAAACAACACTCAGAGGAACAGGAACGTCTGTTAGAGGTCAGACTTTTAAAGCTCTTAGATTTATATTTCATTTGATAAAGTCACTCTGCTCATTTATTTCTATACTTAGTGTTCTCTCTGGAATAATCATTAACATGTTGTTTTTATAGAGTTCAGCATGTATACATATACACAGACATTCTCATAATAGTTTGACAGAAAGTTCATTAAATAGAGTGATGGACACAATCATCGTGTCATTGCTAAATCATCTAGATAAACACATAATATGCAAATGTTCAAGCAGTCAGCAGATACAGATTTTCATCATTCGAGACCCTGTTGATGAAAGGAGGTGTGATGAGGACCATGGAGGAGGAAGGATGGAGGGTCTGAGAGGAGGTGTAGGTGTGGAGGAGAGAGGTACGGAGGGGAGAGATTATGAAGAGCCTGAGAAGGATGAATCAATACGGTCTTTGACGGGGAGCCAGTGGAGCTGTTGAAGGACTGGAGTGATGTGGTCCATGGAGGGGGTTCTGGTGAGGATCCGGGCCGCTGAGATCTGGACCAGTTGGAGTTTATGGACTTGAGAGGTAGACCAGAGAGGAGAGAGTTACAGGAGTCTAAGCGGGAGGTAACCAGGGTATTGATGAGGATGGCGGTGCTGCTGGGTGTGAGAGACGGTTGATGTTGCACAGGTGGAAATATGCTGAGCGAGTGATGTTACTGATGTGTGCTTCGAAGGAGAGAGTGCTGTCCAGGATGACACCCAGGCTCTTAACTTTGGGGGGAGGGACTGTGGAGTTGTTGATAGTTACTGCAGAGATGTCGGACTTGGCCAGAGTGGATTTGGTTCCTACAAGAAGAACTTCAGTTGTGTTTCTGTTGAGTTTGATAAAGTTGTGAGAGAAGCAGGATTTAAGTTCACAGAGACAGTCTGAGAGGGATGAAGGTGGGACGTAGAGCTGGGTGTCATCTGCATAACAGTGGAAGTGTAGGACGTAGATGATGAAAAGGAGAGGACCTAAGACAGAGCCCTGTGGAACACCTGTAGTGACCTGAAGTCACTGAACAAACTGAGTGTGACCAGAGAGAGAGATGAATCTAGCTGAGGCTCGTCTATGGAGGAGGGTGATCTGAGAGATCGTGTCAAAGCTACACTTAAGTCAAGGAGGATGGGTGTTATTAAAAGTCCAGAGTCAGCTGCCATCAGGAGATGGTTTGTGATTTGTACCAGGGCTGTGTCAGCCTGTCTGAGCTGTGACTACTCTTTATTTACCAGAGAAATGGTGAATAGGAAATCGGTCTGAAATGATCGAGGTTATTGGATCAGGTTTTTTGGAGTATTGGAGTTGATATATTCATCATTGATCTATTCTCTGTTTTACCTCCGGAAGTCCAGGATGTTGTCCCTGTTTCATGGATTGTTCCTTCAAACTATGACTGTGACCCTCCTCCTCCTGACACACCTTTGTACAGGTAACTTCCTCACAGACAGCAGTGACAGGAACACATGGAACAAAAAAAGCCAGGTCTTGTTTCAGCACGGTACAGGATGACTGGACCGAGTGTGAGTGAGCCCTGAGTTCTGTCCATATGACAATGAAAGAATCTTTGTCTCTTCAGGTCAGTCTCTGGTTGTTGGACCGTCTCACATAATAACAGCATTAGTTGGTGAAGAGGTTATCCTGCCATGCCACCTTGAACCTGCAGGGAATGCTGTTTTCAGCAGTGTGGAGTGGGCGAGATCTGACCTGGAACCTAGATTTGTCCATGTGTGGCATGAAGGTCAAAACTTTCAATCTAACCACAATCCATTGTACAAAGGGAGAACGTCAGTGTCCGTGGACAGACTGAGACGAGGAGACCTTTCACTGAACCTGTCTGCACTGACACTCTCTGATAGTGGAGTCTACAGATGCTACTTTCCCTCAACCAGTAAACACTCCAACGTTCAGCTTGTTGTTGGTAAGAGAGCAAACAAGACAAGCACATTTCACTCAATGATCTTCTCTTTTTACATCATCTTTACTATTAGTTTAGCTTCACCTCTGGCACTGACCTACAGTACACCCTGTCAGAGTTAAACATGATTGTGTTCATGGAGATGATAAAGACACTCTGTATGTCACAGGTTCAGCCTCCTCACCTTTCATAGCAGGGATTAACATCCGCAGCAACACTGTGGATCTGCAGTGTGAGTCTGCAGGCTGGTTTCCAGAGCCTGAGCTGCTGTGGCTGGACAGTGAGGGAAAGCTCCTCTCTGCTGGATCTACAGAGAGCGTCAGAGCTCCTGGTGATCTCTACACTGTGAGCAGCAGAGTGACTGTGGAGAGGAGACACAACAACATGTTCACCTGTAGAGTCACACAGAACATCACCTAGCAGACCAGAGACACACACGTACAGCTTTCAGGTGGGTTCAGTCTCTAACATCTCTCCAGCTCTGATCAAAAGTTTACATACACCTGTAAAGAACATAATTTTATGGCCGTCCTGAGTTTCCAATAATTTCTACAACTCTTTTTTTTCTGTGATAGAGTGATTGGAACATATCACAAAAAAATATTTATGAAGTTTGGTTCTTTTATTAATTTATGATGGGTCAACTGAAAATGTCACCAAATTGTTGGGTCAAAAAAGACACAGCAATGCAAACATTTGATTTCATGTCCCCTGGCCATTTTCACTTCAATTAAGCCCCTTTTCCACCAAGCGGTCCGGCCCGGTTCATCTCGGTAGGGCGCACATTTTGCGGCGTTTCCATAGACTAATCCCAGGAAAGATTCCCAAATAACCGATCCATACCCGTCCCACTTTTTGGGACCATTCCATTGTGGTGCCAAGAATGTGGAGCCGACCTGAAAAGGTGGAGCTAAACACTGTAGTCCGTTGATTGGGTGAAAGAAGAAAGAATCGGACTGCTGAGTGGAAACGGGGCTTAAGTCAGGACTTTAAGAAGGCCAGTCTTAAATCTTAATTTCTATCCTGATTTAGCCATTCCATTACCACTTTTAATGTGTGTTTGGGGTCATTATGCTGTTGGAACACCCAACTGCACCCAAGACCCAACCTTTGGGCTGATGATTTTAGATAATCCTGAAGAATTTGAAGCTAATCCTCCGTCTTCATCATCCCACCACCACATACCACCACCACCATGCTTGATGGTAGGCATGGTGTTCTTGGGGTTAAAGGTCTCACTTTTTCTCCTCCACACATACTGCTGGGCATTGTGGCCAAGCAGCTTGATTTTAGTTTCATCTGACCACAGAACTTTCCTCCAAAAGGTTTTATCTTTGTCCATGTGATCAGCAGTAAACTTCAGTCGAGCCTTAAGGTGCCTGTTCTGGAGTAAGGGCTTCCTTCTTGCACGGCAGCCTCTCAGTCCACGGCAATGTAAAACACGCTTGACTGTGGACACTGACACCTGTGTTACAGCAGCTTCTAATTCTTTGCAGATATGCTTTTTGGTGGTTCTCGGTTGACTCTTGAAACTCCTGACCAATATTCACTCAGCAGCAGGTGATGGCTTGCATTTTCTTCCTGATCGTGGCAGTGACACAACAGCACTACGCACTTTATATTGACAAATAATTGTTTGCACAGTTGCTTTTTCTGTGCTGGAGCTGCTTTGAAATGGCTCCAAGTGATTTTCCTTACTTGTTCAAGTAAATGGTTTGCTTTTCAGATCCTGCTGAGCTCCTTTGACTTTCCCAGTGTTTGTGGGCGGGTCTAATGATTGTATCAAATGAGCCCTATTTGAATGGGCTCAGAGAAGTCACTAGCTGTAGTCATTCATAATCACTCACAAGATGTTAAGAGGCCACGCTATGAAGCTAATTTCATTGACATAACTTTGTAAATCACCAAAATTGCTAATTCATTTTGATGTATGTATATTTTTGACCCAACAGATTTGGTGACATTTTCAGTTGACCCATGATAAATTCATAACGGAACCAAACTTCATTCATGCTTTTTATGACAAAGAAGTATATGTTCCAATCACTCTATCACAGAAAGAGTGTGTAGAGTTGTAGAAATTATTGGAAACTCAGGACAGCCATCACAAAATGTTTGTTTACATACACAAAGTGCATGTAAACTTTTGACTCATGATGTGCTGTGTGTTTGATCATTTCAGGTGATGTATTTCGGACCTGTTCATCTGCTGCTGCTCGGGTCAGCATCATCGTGATCATTTCTCTCAGTTTGATTGTAGCAGCTGTTGTCGTTTCCTGGAGATGGAATCAAAACCGAAGAAAAGGTTGGTGCAGCTCTTTTGGTTTAACATGTCTTTTTTATTAATGTATGCGCCCTATTTTGACAGGGCAAGATGTTGGTAAAAACTGACATTGCAATATTTTTATTTTATGGAGTGATATGAATTTTAGTTTTTTTAATTTTCACCAGATGACTTGAATTTGTAAATCATTCAAGAAAAAATAATAATCAAATGCATTATGAAAATGTCTTTGTACTTTGAAGACCATGCTATCTTAACTTTAATGCCATATAATTGTTTTCAATGTAACAAACAGTGCTGTAACTACTCAACCAGAGTGATTTTGGAGGGAGAATTGCGGTAGTGTAATGCACTGGTATCAGCTCTGCTATGAATCCAATGAATCCAACGGAGGAAGCCCATTTCGGCCCCTCGTTTCCGAGATCTCGTTCTTTCGGTCATGACCCAAAGCTCATGACCATAGGTGAGGGTAGGAATGAAGATCGACCAGTAAATTGAGAGCTTCGCCTTTGGGCTTAGCTCCTTCTTCACCACGACGGACCGATACAGCGACCGCATGACTGCAGACGCCGCACCGATCCGTCAGTCGATCTCACGCTCCATCTTCCCCCCACTCTTTTACAAGATCCCAAGATACCAAGAGTCCTTGCCCCAGGTGGAACTCCTCCATCTGGGGCAAGGACTCCCCACCGACCTGAAGACTAGAAGGCAATGCGAACCAGACTCCTGCTCCGGTCGTACAAGGACCGGACCGCCCTTAGCAAAGGGCCCTGAGCCTCAGCTGTATTCTCTGATGCTGCATTATGAACAGTGCTGTGTGTGTGTGTGTGTGTGTGAGTGTGTGTGTGTGTGTGTGTGTGTGTTGATTGACTGACAGGATCAGAGTTGTGACATCATGACTTCCTCTGTAATGAAACAGTAACAGTCTCCTTTATTCTCACAGAAACAGCAGAAACACTTCAGTCTGAAAGTGAACGGGCAGAGAGAGAGCAGCTCATGGCAGGAAGAAAGATAAGGGAGGAGAAAAAGGAAAGACTTGAAGAAGAGTTGAAGAGGAAAGAGGAAGAACAGACAGATCTGGAACAGATGATTCTTAAACTGACGGAGCAAAACAAAGAACTGAACAAACAGCAGGAAAAAGTCAAAGAGGAACTGGAGGACTGGAGGGACATGTGTGAAGAGTTTGTGAAGAAGACAGAGTCAGCTGAGGAGATAGCAGACAGAGACAAAGATGAGGTATGTATTGAGCTGAAGAAAATCACTTCAACAGCCAAAAAACATCTGAACCGTAGAAAACAAGTAGATCAGAACCGTTACACTGAAACACAAAAACTGCAGCTGTTCACAGCTGGTTTGTTAAAAACAATGTTGGACAGGAAGACGTCATTAGAGGAGCAGAAGAAGAAGGTCAAAGGTCAGCTGGAGGACATTGAGAGGAGACAGAAAAGCAGTGAATAACAGCTCTGATCAATATTCTGTTTGTACGAGTCACACAGTGTTAATGTGAACTTCTCTTCACTCCACACCATGATGACATCATGATGACATCATGATGACATCATGTGTCCATGTTTAAATGTCTGCTGTGTTTACATTCTTCATGAAACATTTTTTAATGACAGTCCTCTTCTATTGTTGTCTGTGTAACATTTGATTCATTAGTTGTGTTCACTGTCACAGTAAATACTGATATCTGCTGTTTATCACATGTTGTTGTCATGTTTCATACAAACTGAATTCTGATGATTTCAGATGTAAAGAAACAAAAAGCTTGACTTAGTAGAATCAAAACATTTTCTTATTAAATCATTATTAAACTTATTTAAACAGCCTCTTGTGTATTTATTAGTTTAACTCTTTGTTGTTATTTATCTGATCTTTGTTGTTGACTTTCAAACTGTTGTTCATGTGACCTTGTTTCACAGTTCAAACTAAATTCAACCTCTCAGTCTGTTTCCTCTGAGCTGTAGATTATGATTAAAATAAGGAACAGGAGCCAGTCGAGCTGAAATCAATAAACAAGTGTTTGTGTCCAGACGTCTGACAAAGAGCGGCTTAAAGACCTTCTACTCATTGTTCATAAAAACAGGGTGCAGGCAGGATGTCTCCTTTGTTTTCCTCTCTTCCTGTTGTCCACACTTCCTCGATGCTGAGGTCCGAATGATCACAATAAATTGAAATAACATGTATAACCTTTGACTTCAATAAGACAGGCGCTCACTCACTTCATTCAAGTGATTTAATAGCTGTGTCTTTATGAAAGCTGATTCATTATTTAAACTAATCCTTCATGGTCTTTTTGAAGAGTGCCATTTTAAAGCAGCGTGGTTGAAGTGTGAATGATGTGTGTGTCACCCTGTGACTGTTCCTCTGCTCAAACAGTCTGATGAAGGTGATGAACATCAGTCAGTGTGTCTGAAACCTGCAGCAGCTCTGGTGTGAGAATCTATGACACATGGTGCTTCATCAGCTCGACCACACAAACAGACCCTGACTGTGTGTGTCAGCAGAATCAGCTTCATGATCAGGGAGTGAATGTGTCGGTGAGACCTGCAGGGTAAAAGCACTTTGAGTAGTCAGAAGACTCTAGAAGCTCAGCTCCATTAACTATTTCACTGCTGACAGACTGAATTCACAAAAAACTCCAGAAAGAGGAGTCTCGTACTTCTGATCTCAAACATGTAGAAGTGCTGAGTAAAAAGGTCACTGAGTTCAAACTCTACAAGATGTTTTCACCTCTCATCGGAGAAACTTCTTCACATTCTTCCATTTTTAACATAAAGACTGTTTTATCGTTTTTATGATTTCAGGCTTCATAATAAGGACATGAACTCTCATACAGGAAGTCCAACACTGAACACAGGATTTGGTTTTTATTCACATACATACATTTTTGTTGACATTTGAGATAAAGTAAGAAAGTATCCATGTAAATGAACTGGTCCCAAAGAAGCTAGCTAAAGCTTATGCTAGGGGGTCATGACTAACAAAAACAAGAAGGCTGTGGCCTACACATAATACATGACATACATGTCATTCATACAACACATAGAAGTGGATCCCATGTAACAAGTACAGTTATGTTTAAAGGTTTTCCTTAATATTGAGAGGTAGGAGGTGACATTACACATACAGGGTGAAAGATAGTAAAGACATAGATCAGGAAGACATAGACGAGCTTACTAAGAGTTTCTTCTTGAGGTTTTCAGATTTCCATCCAACTTGTTCCAGATGTGCGGTCCGCGGCACACGACACTCCTAGCAGTGCGTTTTAATCTCCGGAGCTGCTGCCTTTGCATTCTGAATATCACAAAGCTTCACCTCGTTGAGGTCTGAGGTAGAGAGAGTGCAATACAAGATTTGAAGAATAGATTGGACTTACACAGCTCTTTTAGATGATCAAAGACATTTTAACAAGGAGAAAACAACAAAAAGAAAAAAGACAACATAACTAAAAACAGGAGCTGTGTGTATGCAGTGAGGAGTGTGTGTGTGTGTGTGTGTGTGTGAGATAAGGTGATAATGGTGCACATGGTCAGAGCTGTTAACAGCTCACTCAGAGGAAAGTCACATATGTATCCTGCTGATAAAGAAACTGTCACGCCTCTGTCACAGACATTTAAAGCTACTGCACATCATCATCATCATCATCATCATCATCATCACAGAGAGCTGAAGAGACTGTCAGCAGACAGAAACATCAAGAGACAAAATCATCTTCAGAAAACCACTGAGGAAGAAACAACAGAAAGATGAGGTGATTATCTGACCTGCATGTGAATGTTTACATCTCTAATTATTCTTTCCTTCTTTAGCTTCATTACTTTACTTTTCTCACTTTGATGCTTTTGTAACTTTGTGTTTGTCTGGGGTTAAAATTAATTTCATTTGCGTTTCCTTTAAATGATCAAAATTACAACTGTTCTTTTTTGTTTTTTATTGAAGAGGTAGAATTATAATATACCTTCAGTAAAAGAAGGATTACCACAGAATATCAATATTTTGCTGACAAGTAAATGTGCTTTATCATAGAAAGGTACGAGAACGTTAAGTATCTGTAATGTTCTTACCTGTATTAATAAAAACAGTGTTTGCAGCAGGATTTTATAAGAGGATGCACATTACCTTTTTATTTGCTGTCCCTTAATGCAATAAAAACAAAGTACTACATAGATCACTGTGTTCCCTTGTTCACCTTTTCAAACTGTTTCTTGTGGTCTGAATGAAACATCTGTGCTGTACTGTCACGGTCAGTGGTGGAAAAACAGGGAAGGAGGACCCAATTGCAGAAAACTAAAGATTTATTTAAACAAAAGGTAAAAATAAAAATGTACTTAATTAAATAAATCCAAAACGTCCAAAAATTCATGAGGAGCAAAAACCAAAGTAAATCCAAAGAGCAGGGAGACAAAACGACAGGCTCAGACCAAAAGACAAAGACACTGACAAACTGCAAAAGACAACTACCATAGACAATTAACCAACAAAGGACTGATGAAAAACACAGACTAAATAGACAGACTTGATTGGACACAGGTAGACTAACGAGACAGGTGAGGACAATCAGGGTAATCACACAGGCGGGAAACACAAGGAACAAAGGACACAAGACCAGAACAACTCTGGATCTTCAGGGATTTGGTCTGAAACCAACTCTGGAGGACAGCCTGGAGGCCAAGCAGACACGGGGAAGGAGACGACCTCGGGCGTTGGCTGGACTAGTGGGAAGACGTCATCGGGCGTTGGCCGGACCGCCGAGGAGACGTCCTCGGTCATCGGCTGGACCGGCAAGAAGACGTCATCGGGCGTCGGCCAGACCGCTAAGAAGAAGTCCTCGGGCGTTGGCTGGACCGGCAAGAAGACGTCCTCGGGCGTCGGCCAGGCCGAGGACGTCTTCTTGGCGGTCTGGCCGACGCCCGAGGACGTCTTCAGGCGTTGGCCTGGCCACCGAGGAGACATCCTCGGGCATCGGCCGGACCGCAAAGAAGACGTCCTCGGGCGACGGCCAGACCGCTAAGAAGATGTCCACGGGCGTTGGCCGGACCGCCGAGGAGACGTCCTCGGGCGTCGGCCAGACCGCCAAGAAGACGTGCTGCTCAGAGTCAAAGTCAGAGTCAAACCACACTGGAGTCCCTGCAGTGTCACTTCACCTGGAACCTGGACCGCAGCAGGAAGTATCTCTTACGTCTCACACACAAGATGGAGGACTTCAGCACAGAGGAGGGAAACAGATGGCTGGGCCACATTTACAACCTGTGGGGGTTCGTTCAGTATAAGCTGGGGTTAAATGAAGAGGTTAAGAGTTTGTTCCAGATGGCTGCAGAGACCCTCAACCAGCTGAGAGAGGCCGATGAGGGTCCTTGGTTAGTGGTGAACTACAGGAACCTGGCCTGGCTGCACCACCACCTGGGAGATGAAGCAGAGAGTCAGGCTTACCTGGCAAAGGTTGATGCCCTGATGAGAGAATACCCATCTCCATCCCAAGGCGAGCTCCATCCAGAGATCTACGCTGAGAAGGCCTGGGCCCTGATGTTCTTTAGAGAATACAAGAAGCTGGTTGTTGAATACTTTGGGAAAGCTGCCAGCATGCAGCCGGACATGGTGGACTGGAACACCAGCTATGTCTTATGGTTAAAGAAAGCCCAACACTTCAGTGAGACGAGGCAGGACCCTGACCTCTTGGAGAAAATGAGACAAGCCAAGGAACAGGATCCAGAGAACTTGAACCTGGCTGCTCTCTACCTTGAGCAGCGTGCTGATGAAGGAGAAAACATCCAAGAGGAAGTCCGTGAGTTGGCAGGAAATTTGAGAGCTCTGCCCTTCAGTTACAACAGTATGTGGGCCTTGCTAAACCTTTACAGAAACCACATATCAGTTGATGAGGCCATTGATTTGGCAGAGAACATTCTGAGAGAGCATCCAGATGTTCGTTATCTGAAGAAATATGTTGCTCTCTGCTACAGATGGAGGATCATTTCTTCCAGCAGAAGTCTCCCTGATCCAGAACAAAGCACGGTGGACCGAGCAATCGCTCTCCACGAGGAGCTGCTCTCTCTTTACCCACATGCTTCACTCAAAAGAAAAATAGAACTTGCAGCTCTCTGTGCAAAGTCACATCACAGCAAGTACAAAGCTGAGCAGATATTTCAAGAGCTGCTCGAAAATGAACCTGCAGAACCTGCAGACAAACAGATGCTTTACAACAGATATGCAAATTATTTATTCTTTGTACAAAATGATCAAACAAGATCAAATCAATATCTCATGAAGGCTGCAGCCATACCAGAAAGATCCTACTACCGTGAAAACAGCATCAAAATCCTGCAGAAGAAAAAAGACAGGAGTTTCTCCGAAAGTTGCTAGAGCCAGGGCAGTAGAGAAAGGGAGGCAAATTTAGGGGGAACAATTCTGTTCAGAGGCGTATTGCTTTCGCTCCCAGCAAAGCACTGAAACAGCCCTCCTCAAAGTCACAAACGATCTCCTCCTCAACATCCTCATCCTCCTCGACCTCAGTGAAGCCTTCGACACCATCAGCCACAGCATCCTCCTCCATAGCTCCCTTGTCCTAAAGCGTCCCCCAGGGGTCGGTGCTTGGTCCCCTCTTGTTCATCATGTACTCGCTCTCCCTTGGTAACATCCTCTGCCAACATGGCCTCCGTTTCCACTGCTATGCAGATGACACCCAGCTGTACATCTCCACTGTAACCTGCTCCACCCTGACAAACTGCCTCAATGAAATAAAAACATGTACACCAATTTCCTGTCTCTCAACTATGCAAAATCAGACATGATAATCATCGGGACCAAATCCCTCACCAACTCTTTACAAAACTTCTGCCTCACAATAGACAACTCTACTCTATCCCCCTCCACACGTATCTGCACCCTAAAAACATCTGTCCAGTACTCCAATCACTAAGATGTAAGCGTCCCAATTTATAGAGACTTTATTACTAAACCAGCTGAGATACTTCAGGCCGAAGTTCCATATTCTGTAAAATCCACTTCATCATAATTCTGTATGTGTCTCTATCTGTCTCCAAACCCCCCAATGATGAGAAAAGTCCATCCTCTCCGTCTTCTGCCTGCTCCACTTTTCAGAAAATGTGTGCTCAAACAGGCCGTTTGGAGATTTGACATCACAAAGGGCAGTAGCCCCTCCCCCAGGTGGGTGACACTCCCACAGCGAGGTGTTTGTTCTGCCCTCTGAGTCTGCCTTCTCACCGTAAACAATAGGACATGGAGCGAGAAAGCAGCGAGTACACCCGAGCCCTTCCAGAGAGGGGGCGTGGTCAGACACAGCTCATTTACATATTTAAAGCTACAGACACAGAAACAGCCTGTTCTGAGCAGGGCTGAAATAGAGGGGTTTATAGACATGATGAAATACAGGATCAGTGGATTTAGAACAACACACTTCACACACATGTTGAAGAGGAGCTCTGACACTTATTTACACTTTTTCCAACGCTGCTTTGAAAATGTAAAGTCCTTTTTATTAATGTGAAAGTTCATTTCATGTGTGACATTAAAATGATGTATAGAGATGCTCCTTTTTGCTCAAGCTGTGTTTAAGCTTTATACCAATAAATGAACAGTGTGCCCTCAAAGAAGTCGTCTCAAAGTTGTTTGTTTCAGTGGTTTCACCTCTCCTTCTCTGAAAGGCTTCTTCAGCTCTAAACTATCTGGAGGACAGAGATAGAAACGTAAGCCTCGTTGGATCATTAGCGTCCTATTTCTGCTAAAGACTGTCGCATACTTAACAATTTTTAATATCTTAAAGGGGACATAATGACAAATGCTCAATCTCTATACAGACTAAACAAACTGATGAACTAGATAAAATACGTCAATCAAATCTGTAGAAACAGTCAAATGGAATGTATTCAACTAGACATAAGGCCTCCCAAAATAGTCAGGTTCACTGTATTTAGATTTTAAACTATACATTTTTGGAAAGGTTATGATGTAAGGAGTCAGAAAATCAATGTTTGCATTTGCCCAGATGTCTATGTGGTGGCCATCTTGGATTTAAAAAAATGGCCGCCGTGAAACTTTAATTTGGAATATCTCAGCTTCTGAATAAACTGGAATGTTGATTTTAACTGCTAAACCCACATTGGTCAGAGAATCCAATGATGCTAGTTAAAATGCTACACAACTTCACCTTATTAACCCATAGATGCATTAGTGGGTCAAAAGTGACCCGGTGTGGCTATTTTCTTGCAATATGATCAGAATGAAAAGTTGTTTGAAATATAATATTCCATGTCCCTCAAAAAACATTTCTTTTTTCATATTCCCATAGAAATACATCAGTTTTGTCTTTGAGTTTAAAATGAGCTCATGTAAAACTTGGATGTGTTGGAACGATCTACATGCACATTCACAACCTTTTTAATTAGACAGTTTCTATACATCATCAAAATCATCATCCCTTTCATGCATCATCATCCTTCTAGCACTGGCTGCTGCACTGACACATGATTGTACAGGCTAAATCCTATGATCTGCAGGATCCACAGCTGGATCCTATGCAAAACTGATATTTAAACACTCAGATGGCATGCTCAAACCAGTGATCACAGAGGTCCTCCAAGCCCCAAACGCCTTCCTTGAGTTGGTCCAATTTAAGTGTAAATCTGCAGAGTTTAGGATTTAACCTGTACAATCATGTGTCAGTGCAGCAGCCAGTGCTAGAAGGATGATGATGCCCAAGCAGTGATGGAATTGTCTAATTAAAAAGGTTGCTTAACCATCCTGTGGTCTAAATGTGCATGTTGATAGTTCCAACACATCCAAGTTTATATTAGCTCATTTTAAACTCAAAGACAAAACTGATGTATTTCTATGGGATGAAAAAATGTTTTTTTGAGGGACATGGAATATTAAATGTGAACAACTTTTCATTCTGATCATATTGCAAGAAAACAGCCACACCGGGTCATTTTTGACCCACTACTGCATCTATGGGTTAATATAGTAATATAGGATTAATAACGTTGTGTAGCTTTTTAACTAGCATCATTGGATTCTCTGACCCTGAAAAGTTAAAATAAAAATTACAACTTATTCAGAAGCTGAGATATTACAAATGAAAGTTTCACAGCGGCCATTTTTTTAAATCCAAGATGGCCGCCACATAGGCATCTGGGCAAATGCAAACATTGATTTTCTGACTCCGTATATCATAACCTTTCCAAAAATGTATAGTTTAACAAATCCCCCAAGAAATCCCCCAAAAGTATATAGTGAACCTGACTAAAACTAGTACTTGGCAAATTCAATGCTCAAAGCCAAATACTGACACTATTTCCCCCTCTATCTCCTAAAGGCGAGCCCTAAACCTTTACAAGTACAGCGAAATAGAGGTGACAAACTAAGAGCAGAACAAACAAGGTTCTTAACAAAAGAAACTTACCTGAACTGACAAAACAGGGAGACCACACATAGGCTGTAACATTATTCAAAATATTTAATTACAATTATTAATTTACAAAGGGTTATGTTTGTGAGAAAGGTCAGTGCGTATGCAGTGAGGAGTGTGTGTGTGTGTGTGTGAGAGAGAGAGAGTGTTGGTGAATGAATCAATCAAGCTCGAACACAACCAAACAAATGCTGAGAGACGTCTGCAGGCCACAGAAGAGAGAGAGTAGATTGAGAGAATCTGCTTTATTGATCCTGAGGAGCCTGCTCAGGTGTGCTGCATGAGTCCTCCTTGACTCTACCCACATACCTGCAACAAGGAGAACACAGCCAGCAAAGAAAAAACCAGGAAGAGGCCAACCCTGAGGCTGTCACAGATTAAGTATTGGGCCTGTCTATGCTGTGTACTCAACATGATGAAATGTGTTTTTTGGGTGTATACATCATATCAAAGTGGATGGTTCAATACTCTGTTTGGAGTTTATTTCCATATGCTGTGGGCTTGATGTTTACATGACATCTATCTTTAGATGTGTGTGGCACAACATTCCTTTGGATCATTTTTCCCTTTGAACCTGATTACCATTTCTCTCCTGTGTGAATCATCATGTGTTTGGTCAGATACAACGTTGAATTAAACCTTTTACCACACTTAGAGCAACTGAAGGGTTTCGCTCCTGTATGAATTAACATGTGTTTAGCCCGACTTTTTCTATGGGGAAACCTTTTACTGCAAACAGAGCAGCTGAAGGGTTTCTCTCCTGTGTGAATTGCCATGTGACTTCACAAACTAGACTTATGACCAAATCTTTTCTCACACTGAGAGCAGCTGAAGGGTTTCTCTCCTGTGTGAATTAACATGTGACTTGTTACACTGGATTTATGACCAAATCTTTTCTCACACTGAGAGCAGCTGAAGGGTTTCGCTCCTGTATGAATTAACATGCGTCTGGTCAGATGCTGTTTTCGGTTAAATCTTTTTTCACACTGAGAGCAGTTGAAGGGTTTCTCTCCAGTGTGAACCATCATGTGACTGGTCAGATGCTGTTTTCGGTTAAATATTTTACCGCAATCCAAGCAGCTATGTGGTCTCCAACCAGTCTTTAGTTTCGAGTTCAATTCTGATAGATGTTCTCTTGTCTCTTGCCAATCATCACTGTAATCAGTCTCAGGTTCAGAGTCTTCAATCTGGACCTCAGTCTCTGGTTCATGATAGTCTTCAGTCTTGACCTTAGTCTCTGGTTCATCAGAGTCTTCAGTCTTGACCTCAGTCTCTAGTTGTAAACGTCTCTCTGGATCTGAGTCCCTCTCTGGTTCTGCTCCTCCACAGTCCTCTCCATCAGCTTCTGTTTCCATCTGTTCAGTTTGTCCGTGATGAAGCTGTGAGGACTGAGGTTTCTCTTCATCATCTTCACTCTTCACAGAGACAGGAGTGAAGGGGAACTTGGTGGTATCAGCCTCCTCCAGTCCTTGAAGCTGACTGATCCACACTTCCTCATGTTCTTCTTTAATGTGTTGGGGCTTAGTGTCCTCCTGGTCCAGAATGTGGCTCCACTCCTGCTGCTCAGGTGGAAGCTCTTCTTTACTCACCAACAGCTGCTGGACATCTGCAGGACACAGTAAACAAACATTAACCACACTTAGACTGATGTTTGAATATTAATAAGGCCCGTCAAATGATTTTGTTTTTAATGACTGAAAATCAAGAGTTAATATGAATTGATCACATTTAAATCATGTTTGGAATTCACTGATTTTACATTTAAAGAAAGTTTGTAATGCTTTTATTTTGTCAATATGTATTAAGCTTAAGTTACTTCCTACTTGTGGTAGGTTGAAGATACTACATGAATTTAACCACGGAAAAAACACGTTAAAAAAGTCAAAGTAAATGACAGCAGCTGAAGAGGTTGTGTAAAAAAATAAAGTGAGGGTGCTGGTAGCCTGAGGTTTCTCATCATCATTAAGTCGTGGAGAGCGGGCAGCCCAGGTTCAAATGCGACCTGTGGCTCCTTCTTCACAATTCATTCCCCGTCTCTCTCCTTGGTTTCTGATTCCGTCCCATCTCTAAATAAAGGCATACAAAAGCCCATAAATACATCAACAACAAATAAGTAAAATTCAAATCCAAATTATTTATTGACCTTAACAGGGGAGATTTTTTGCAGTAGGAGCACACAGAAGACAAGAAACACAAGAACAGCATCACTGCAAGTCATAAACCAAAACAAATAAAATTAAATTAAAATGAATGAAAAACACAATATTTAAAACCAAACAAAACATAATATCCCAGCACTCTCAACAACTACAGACCTGAGGAAGACCTCCCAGTTCCTAAGACAGGACGTCCCAGCACTCTTAATGACTACCTGTGCCTGTGGCACTCACGTCACATGTCATGAAGACATTTGAGAGGCTGGTTCTCCAGCACCTAAAGACCCTGCTCACTGCTTTCCTAGATCCACTGCAGTTTGCTTATCAGCGGCACATCGGCGTGGAGGATGCCATCATCTTCCTGACCCATAAAGCCCTGTCACACCTGGAGAAGCAGGGAAGCACTGTGAGAGTCATGTTCTTTGACTTCTCCAGTGCTTTTAACACCATCCGGCCTCCTGAGGGAAAAACTGCTGGATACAGCTTCACACTGACATCACAGCTTGGATCTTTAACTACCTCACTAACTGGCCACAGTACGTCCGAATGGACGGCTCTGTCTCTGATGTGGTGATGGGCAACACTGGAGAACCCCAAGGAATTAATCTGGTACCTTTTCTCCTCACATAAAAGGCTTAGGTTCAGGCAAACTTCAGGTTAAACTCTGGTTCCAAAACCGAGCACTCCTTTGTTCCCACAGCGATCAGACTGTATAAGAGCAGCTCCAGTCTGTCTTCACATTAACATCATCCACATCATTCCAGACCCCTTTATTCATATTCCATCCATCCATCCATTTTCTACCACTTATCCAGGGCTGGGTTGCAGAGTCAGCAGTCTAAGCAGAGACACCCAGACTTCCCTCACCCCAGACACCTCCTCCAGCTCTTCCGGTGGGACCCCGAGGCGTTCCCAAGCCAGCAGAGACATTGTCTCTCCAGCATGTCCTGGGTCTACCCCGAGGCCTCCTCCCGGAGGGACATGCCCGGAACACCTCCCTAGGGAGGCGTCCAGGGGGCATCCGGACCAGATGCCCGAACCACCTCAACAGACTCCTCTCGATGTGAAGGAGTAACGGCTCTACTCCGAGCTCCTCCCTGGTGACCGAGCTCCTCACCCTATCTCTAACGGTGCGCCCAGCCACCCTACGGAGGAAGCCCATTTCAGCCGCTTGTATCCGGGATCTTATTCTTTTGGTCATGACCCAAAGCACCAGTGCAACAGTGAAAAATATGTGAGGGATTTCCCATCAGGAGATAGAATGGCTGTACTGACACAGACAGAAGCCCAATACAGGGAAGCTGCTCACACACAGTGTCAGCACCATCAATAGTTGATTAGTAAACATAGGACAGTCATTTCTGTAATCCTGTCAGTGGACAACATTTCCTTGTAATTCATTATTCGGTTCAAAGTAGAGCTGAAACGACTCCTCGAATTACAAAAATTCATAGAGGAATTTTTGCTGCCTCGAGGCTTCGTTAAATTTTTTTGCATCATCAAAACTTTGCTATGAGTATAAAACACATTTAATGTAGCTGCAGATAACTGCTCCTCTCTCTGCTGCACGCTGAGTCTGACACACAGACACTTCAGCGCTAACGTACACACACGCACACACGAGTGTGGCGCACCTCTTTGAACTTTTAGTCAGCACACAGCTGATGGGTGATCCATACGACCAAGTCGGGAACACCTGATCTGGTCAAACGGTCGACTTTTCTCCGTTCACTCTCTCCGTGTTTGTAGCTAATGTAACGATAGCAACGTCCTCTCACAGTCTCAGTCATAGACACGTCTATGGTCCCTGTAGTCTTAGCTAACGTAACGATAGCAGTGTCCTCTCACAGTCTCAGTCATAGACATGTCTATAGTCTCTGTAGTCTCAGTCTGAGTGCGCTGAATGCATGCGCTGACAGAGATGCACGTCTTATAATAAACAGGCTGATTATATGAAGAGTCTAATGTCTAATCTAAATGGTGAGAACTTGTTTAGTGGAATAATAATTGAATATTCTCTGATGGATTTTAGTTTTTAGTCTGTAATGTTCATGCAGGGGGAATCAGAGAGCAGGGGCCTCTTGGAACTACCTGTTTAATAAATAAAGGCAAATATATATTTTAAATTTCTCAATCTCCTGATCTGATAAAATTACTGAATCTTAAATCTGTAATAGATAAAACAGAACATAATGCTTTCTCAATTAAATGTACTGTAACAGATGTGTATGTGACACAAAAACACTATTTGTTATTTCAGCCATTAAAACATGTTTGGTCTGTATGTTTCATCTACCTGCCGCCTTGACCAGTGAATCCAAAAGTTAATTATGGACCCTGTCAGTAATATGGTGAGCATCATCAGCAGCTGTAGAGCTGAGGTGGTTGGCTGTAACAAGCAGGTGTTACCATGGTAACTGCAAAGAAGCAGGGTTGTAGGGACGAGACGAGTTAAACCTTAATTAAGCAAAAGTATGATTTATTCAATTAATCAATCGGGATATTCGATAGAATACTCGATTACTAAAATATTCGACAGCTGCAGCTCTAGTTCTAAGAGGTTGAACATGAGTCATAGAAGGCACGGGAATACGTTTCCTGATGCTCGCCGCCTTTCCTTCCTCGTTTATGATACGATGACTTATTGTGATCACGACGTGAAAACAGATCTGTGATGAGGTTCTTTTTTTAAACCAAGAGTTGGATCATTCACTGTCGTCCCAAGAGAAACTCCAGGAGTAAGAAATTGTTTAAGTGTGCCGGTGACAAAAAAAGAAAATAAAGGTTTTGACTCTGACGTATCAAACCCTGATACAGACTAACAAGTGGACACAGCAGACGATTAGCCTGACAGGAACCTCCTTCACAAGTTGTCTGGCTTTTACCTGGGTGACAGTTGACTTCCTGTCTTTCACTTGTTGTACCCTCTGTCAACAGAACCCTCTCACCCACACAGATCCATCTGATGTTAAGTAACATGATGCTAACATGATGATCCAGACAGATCGAGATGCAGAATCTGAATCGTTTATTACCAAGTCCATGTTCGAGGAATTCGTCTTGGTGCGAAAAAAAGAAAACAGGGTTAAAATAAAAAGTACTTCAATAAAATATGAGAAGCAATTACCAATATATACAATAGAACGTAAAAAATGTCAAATACAAAGAATAAAAACACATTTTAATAAAGGTAGATTATTTGACCATTTATAACAACATGAAGCAAACGTTTATTATCAGAAGAATGTCTACTTCATCTCTTTGTATAGTTATAAAAGTATGAATATTCATACAAATCATGTCAATGTGTATAAATCTTCTAAAGACAATTCTATCTCCATAAGAGACAGGATGAAGATAATTAGACAATTAGCATACAAACAGATTGATGAAGTTTGGCACATCAGGGCAGGAAATTAGCACCGGCCAAATGCCAGTTTGTTTTGATTTGTGGGTAACTGTGAACAGCCCACACGCCAGTCTGGCGGGTGGTGATGTTGGCAGTAGAGCGCTTTCAATTGAGTTATGCACCAGCTGACCACTAGGGGTAGTGATGCGCCTGTGCTGCCAGCAGATTATTGCAGGCTAGACGCCAGCCTAATTTATACTTAGGCATCGCGTCGACGCTGTAGCTACGCGGTCGACGTGGACCTCTATGCACACCTGCTGTGCTGGTAAGAACATTAAATGGCCGGTACGATTTTGAATCCACATCATTTCCTGCCCTGATGTTCATGTGTGGAAACAGAGATTTCATAAGAAGAATGAAAATAGTGGCAAAAACAAAAAGGGCCCTGAACCAACAGGAGTTCAGTTTGAAGAAATATCTTCATCCTAGTGCAGATTAAAGTGCATTAAAACACTTTTTTTTTTCTTTTTACAATGGAGATCGAAATCTCATTGTCTTTTAAAAAGAAGATAAATACAGAGAGGATGATGAAGATAAATACAGAGAGAGGATGAAGATAAATACAGAGAGGATGATGAAGATAAATACAGAGAGAGGATGAAGATAAATACAGAGAGGATGATGAAGATAAATACAGAGAGGATGATGAAGATAAATACAGAGAGAGGATGAAGATAAATACAGAGAGAGGATGAAGATAAATACAGAGAGAGGATGAAGATAAATACAGAGAGGATGAAGATAAATACAGAGAGGATGATGAAGATAAATACAGAGAGAGGATGAAGATAAATACAGAGAGGATGATGAAGATAAATACAGAGAGAGGATGAAGATAAATACAGAGAGGATGATGAAGATAAATACAGAGAGAGGATGAAGATAAATACAGAGAGAGGATGATGAAGATAAATACAGAGAGAGGATGAAGATAAATACAGAGAGAGGATGATGAAGATAAATACAGAGAGAGGATGAAGATAAATACAGAGAGGATGATGAAGATAAATACAGAGAGAGGATGAAGATAAATACAGAGAGAGGATGAAGATAAATACAGAGAGGATGATGAAGATAAATACAGAGAGAGGATGAAGATAAATACAGAGAGGATGATGAAGATAAATACAGAGAGAGGATGAAGATAAATACAGAGAGAGGATGAAGATAAATACAGAGAGGATGATGAAGATAAATACAGAGAGAGGATGAAGATAAATACAGAGAGAGGATGAAGATAAATACAGAGAGAGGATGAAGATAAATACAGAGAGGATGATGAAGATAGATACAGAGAAGATGATGAAGATAAATACAGAGAGGATGATGAAGATAGATACAGAGAAGATGATGAAGATAAATACAGAGGATGATGAAGATAAATACAGAGAGGATGATGAAGATAAATACAGAGAGAGGATGATGAAGATAAATACAGAGAGGATGATGAAGATAGATACAGAGAGGATGATGAAGATAGATACAGAGAGGATGAAGATAAATACAGAGAGGATGATGAAGATAGATACAGAGAGGATGATGAAGATAGATACAGAGAGGATGATGAAGATAGATACAGAGAAGATGATGAAGATAAATACAGAGGATGATGAAGATGAATACAGAGAAGATGATGAAGATGAATACAGAGAGGATGATAAATATCAGGTGATCAGTATTGTACTTGTTAGTGTAAGTGGTAAAGGACCTCCGTGCATGCAGACAGATTATAACATACATGTATAATAACATACATGTATAATAACAGACATGTATAATAATAGACATGTATAATAACAGACATGTACAATAACAGACATGTATAATAATAGACATGTATGTATAATAATAGACATGTATCATAACAGACATGTATAATAACAGACATGTATAATAACATACATGTATAATAACATACATGTATGTATAATAATAGACATGTATAATAATAGACATGTATAATAATAGACATGTATAATAACATACATGTATCATAACAGACATGTATCATAACAGACATGTATAATAATAGACATGTATGTATAATAATAGACATGTATCATAACAGACATGTATAATAACATACATGTATAATAACATACATGTATGTATAATAATAGACATGTATAATAATAGACATGTATAATAACATACATGTATAATAATAGACATGTATAATAACATACATGTAAAATAATAGACATGTATAATAATAGACATGTATAATAACATACATGTATAATAATAGACATGTATAATAACAGACATGTATAATAACAGACATGTATAATAACATACATGTATAATAACATACATGTATAATAATAGACATGTATAATAACATACATGTATAATAACATACATGTATAATAACATACATGTATAATAACAGACATGTATAATAATAGACATACCTTTTACCGTGACACTGAGCGCAGACACATTATAATATAGAATAACATACATGTATAATAACATACATGTATAATAACAGACATGTATAATAACAGACATGTATAATAACATACATGTATAATAATAGACATACCTTTTACCGTGACACTGAGCGCAGACACATTATAATATAGAATAACATACATGTATAATAACATACATGTATAATAACAGACATGTATAATAACATACATGTATAATAACATACATGTATAATAATAGACATACCTTTTACCGTGACACTGAGCGCAGACGCATTATAATATAGAATAACATACATGTATAATAACAGACATGTATAATAATACACATACCTTTTACCGTGACACTCAGTGCAGACGCATTATAATATAGAATAACATACATGTATAATAACAGACATGTATAATAATACACATACCTTTTACCGTGACACTCAGTGCAGACGCATTATAATATAGAATAACATACATGTATAATAACAGACATGTATAATAATACACATACCTTTTACCGTGACACTCAGTGCAGACAGCTCGGATGTCATGGACTCTCTGTGCTCCTTGAGCTCGGACCTGGCTGCAGTAATGTCGGCTCTAATCACTGCCAGTTCACTCTCCAGCACAGCCCGGAGCTCAGTCTTTACAGTGTCTATCAAGTGTTTGAGCAGGGAGGACACAAGCTCACTTTGAAAAGACTCGCTGTCTGTCGGAGACGTGTCCGCAGCTGAGTCTGCTTCTCCCCGGGGACAGTGATCAGTGGAGGCCGCGGTCGGAGCGCGACTTGAAGGCCTCGTGCTCGGTAGTCTTCCTGTGGAGGATTTAGCAGCCAAGTTTTCACTTTGTCTCGGTACAAAGACACCTGACAGTGAGTTACCTCCAACGTTTCTTCTCAAAGGATGAAGCTCTGCACAGCTCTCAAACAAGCTACTTGCGCTGCTGCTTCTTCTTCTTCTACTGTTAATTCTTCTTTGACTTTTTATGGCGGCTGGCAAACATCGAATTGGTGCCGTTCCGCCACCTACTGGTGTGGAGTGTGGATCAAAATATCTAACATAATTCTACTTTCTGTAAACAATCATATAAACGGTAAGGAGAAAAAAAAATCCTGTCTATTAACTTAAAATCCTGACTCCTTCATTTGTGCTTTTGTAAGATATCTTTGACGTTCAATTTTAGTTTCATTTCTCCCAATTTTTCCACCATTTGTCTTCTTTTTAAATCACATTTCTGGCAGTGCATAATAACATGTTCCACTGGCTCCTCTTGTCCACAGTCTCTGCCCGTGTTATGTTTTCCTATTTTAAACAATGTACTATTTAATCCAGTGTGTCCAAATCTTATTCTAGATATTACTCTTTCATTTCTCCTATTGGTACCTGCACTTCTCATCCCACCAACCTTCCTTTGGATTCTATAAAACCACCGTCCTTTCCTTCAGTCTCTGTTTAATAATGCTCTTCACCTCTGTTCTGCTGATGTGAACAACTAAATCTTCTTGAGGATTTGTTGTAGCCTTCTTTGCCACCTTGTCTGCAAATTCGTTCCCTTGTACCTATATGTGCAGGTACCCACAAAACCATCACTGTAAGGCCCATCATCTGAACTCAATACAGTGTTTAAACTGTCTGGTCTGCTTTCTGAATGGCTGTACTGTAGACTAATGATTGATGAAGTTGAATCTGAACAAATGATTGATTTTAATGGTCTTGTGTCCTCTATCCACTGTAATGGTGATAGTATTGCGATCATTTCCCCTGTGTAAACTGATAACCCCTCACTAATTCTTTTTCCAACTTTGATTTGAATTTCTGGAACTACTAATGAAACCCCAACTTTGCCTAATATGTTATCTGATGCGTCTGTATATATCTGGACATAACTGTGATACCCATCAATATACCTCTGGATGCTGTGTGAATTAAAATGACATTCCCTATCCTTGTTCTTTTTCCCTATTAATGTTAAATCTACGGTGAGTTCAGGCAGAATCCAGGGTTGTATTATTGGTCATGGTACTGTTGCTGCTGCTTTCTGTCACTGTCCATCCAAAGCTATTTGTTTCCTTCTTCTCCTTCTCCCAGCAAGGTTTGAAAGTTTCCTGTGTTGGATGATCTTGACGATGGCCCTGCTGTAAATTAACCCAATAAGGTACTGATAGCTAAAGGCATCTCTCCCATCTCCACCTGTAATGCTTCTGTTGGTGTTGTTTTGAAAGCACCTGTACACAATCTGAACGCCTGATACTGTTTTAGAGTTGTGCTTGCTGCTGATCCATACACAATGCACCCGTAATCTAACACTGATCTGATTAATCCAATGTATATGGCTTTCAGAGCAGCTCTGTCTGCCCCCCACTCACTTCCAACCAAACACCTCAAACATTTTTAACTTTCTGACACTTTTCCACTATTTTCTGGACATGCACCGCCCATGTATTTCTTTCATCAAACCACAATCCCAAAAACTTAAAGTGTTTTACTCGTTCCAGTTCTTGATTATACAATTTTATTTTTACATAACTTCCAAGTCTTTTCCTTGTGGAAAAACATTGTTTTTGTTTCCTCTACTGAGAGGAGGAATCAGGACGCAGCGTGATTGAACGTGCTTTTGGGATGATGAAGACAAGGTGGAGGCCTACGCTTGTTCGTTCCTTGGAGGTTTAACGCACATTTGCACCTCTGGTTATTGTGTCCTTTGTCTTCAATGTGTGTCTGGATTATGGGGACATTCTGGAGCCAGATGGAGATAAACTCCCCGTGTTAGTGCCATTTTCTATTTTTTGCTATTTGAATTGGGATTTGGATTATTATTGTTTTAATTTACATTTAATAATGTGTCTGGGAGAGGAGTGCGTGTGAGCCAGTAGGTGGAGCTCTAGCGCAACTTGTGTAGTGAAAACTGTATAATGTGTTGTCCTGTTGTTGTCTGTATTAAAAATAAAAGACGGAGCGAACGCACTGTTTTTCTACCGTCATGTAAAATAATACACACGCGTAGGGACTCGTTCTTTCCGTCTGGAGTGGTTAATTGGATTAATATGTAAAGAAAATTCTACTGATACTTAAAGGAATATTTAGCCACTACATTAAGTAGAAAAACAGTTCGCTGAGGGCGAGAGAAGAGCTTCGGGAGCCGATGGTGATGCGTTCATGGAAGCTAGTAAGCTGAAGAAATATAATCAACGATGATCTGACAACGCTGTGCGCCCCACCGGATTTCCAGAAGACTTCTATGATGATGGATGAGTACACAAAGAATAACATTGAATGAATGCACGGAAATAATAACGGAATCTCATCATTGTATTGAACATAGCCTGCAAGCTGCTATCAAGTGTTGCTAGGATACCACTCAGTAGCCTTACAGGACATGTTCAGGCAGCTGTCGTTACACAGTCATAACAAAACAGAAGACGCTCGAGTTTGACTCTGAAAATAAAAAATAGCCCTACAGTCTTGTTTGGAAGCATTCACATGTTTAAGACTTAAATTGGAGGACTGTTTATTCGGATTTCAGAAGTTTGCAAAAGCTATTCTATTTAAGAAGACTAAATTAACATCAGTAGCCAATCAAAATGTCAGAAAAAGAAACCGAGATGGATGGCAGTGTCGAGCTAAGCACTAAAAGACAGATCAAGTTGACTGCAAAAGCTTTACAAGACAAACTTGAAAAACAAATGAATCTCAGAAAACGTGTATTAGCCCGTCTTGTCTCCAAAGCAGAGCAAATAGAAAACTTAATGTTAAGTGATTCTAATGCACTTCTAGTCGAAAGGGATCACCTCAGTGATTATTCAAAATTCCTGAACGAGTTTATTGAGACAAATAATGCAGTTAGTGAACTGTTATCAGATGAGGAAAAGCAAGCTGATCAGCAGTATTGGAGTGAGCCAAACCTCATAAAGTATGAGGACCTTTTGACCAGAACGGAGCAGTGGATAATTGAAGTAAGACGGCACAACGAGGCTGCTGACAATCAGGCTGCTCTTGAGCAGGCTGCTCCTGAACGTGTGACTCCTTGGGACGACACAACATCTCAGCAAGGTAAACCTGCTGATGAAGATATAAATCCAGATGACAGTGCATCTAATATACATGAAAGATATGTCCCAACTCAAAGTGTTTGCAGCAGACGTTCAAGGTCATCTCATGCCTCATCTATGCGTAGAGCAGAGGAAGCTAACCGTGCAGCCCTACTCGCACGTGCAGCCGCACTCAAGAAAAAACAGGCTCTACAAATGGAAGAAGTTCAAATGGAAGCACAGCTAAAGGCAAAGCGGATTCAGTTGAAGGCTCAAATGGAGGAGCTAGATGTTGAAACAGCCATAGCAGAGGCCACAGCAAAAATCAATTTTCTGGAAGAATGTGATGGCACCGAGAACATAGGCGATGATGGTATGAATTCATACCTCAAAATGAACATGCAACCCAGTACAGCAGCAACAACCGAACGTCAGGCTCAAGATGTCAGGCCAAAATTGACCAGCTGTTTTCGAGTTGCCCAAGACAGCAGTGCTGCTTACAGCACAACTAGACCCATGCCTCATGTGCAAATAAAGAATGAAGCCAATGACACAAATACAAGTCTCAATGGAAGGCAAATTGAACTTGGTGATGTGATATTGAAGCAAAAAGACATTACAGAGATGTTAGTCACCCAACAGAGACTAGCCAATCTACCTCAACGAAAGGTCCCTGTATTCAGCGGCGATCCTTTGGAGTTTTTGCCATTTCTGAGGGCCTTTGAACACATCATTCACAGTCGCACAGACAATGATGAAGATAGATTGTATTATTTAGAGCAATTCACCAGTGGTGAACCAAGAGAACTAGTTAGGAGTTGCCAACACATGAGTGCACAAATGGGCTACAATGAAGCAAGAAAGCTCTTGACTTATCACTATGGCAATGAGCAGAAGATTGCTGCAGCTTACGTTGACAAGGCTGTCAAATGGCCTCAGATTAAGGCAGATGATGCTAAGTCACTCCACAGTTTTTCCATCTTTCTCACAGGATGCAACAATGTCATGAAGAACATGGAGTACCTTGAGGAGATGAACAGCCCGACCAATCTACGGCTCGTCATCTACAAGTTGCCTTTTAGACTTCGCGAACAATGGAGAATCATAGCTTTCGACATACAAGAAAAGGAAGGAAGAAGAGCAAAGTTCTCAGATCTCGTGAAGTATGTCAACCGACAAGCTAAGATTGCATCAGACCCACTGTTCGGTGATGTCAAAGAGTCCTTTGAAGTGAAAGAGAGAAGCAAGTCCATTAATAGGTCTACAACAGGAGGTGGACTAAAAAGAACTACTGGCTTTGCTACAAGTGTTAAGCCAGAGGAGGATGCTTCAGAAGCAAGAAAGAACAAGCAGACAATCAACGCGTTTCAAGAACCTTGTCTGTATTGCAACAAAGGACACACCCTGAGTGTGTGTAACAAAATAAGAAGTCTCCCAAATAAAGAGCGAATTGAATTCCTTAAAGGAAAAGGACTATGTTTCGGGTGTCTGACTCAAGGCCACATGGGGAAAGACTGCAAAAAACGAGCCACATGTGAAATTTGCAGCCAGAAACATCCAAGTCTGCTTCACAGCAAATGGTACGAAAATGCCGATCAAGCCAAGCCTGAGAAAATTGGACAGTCAACTCCACAGGAAGAAGTCCCAGCCAATAGTGAAGTCACAGCTGTTACTGGGGCCAGAGGCAGCGACTGTATCCTTTCTATTGTGCCTGTGCGCATCAAATCTAAGAGAAGCAACACGGCAATAGAGACGTATGCGTTCATGGACTCCGGAAGTTCAGCTACGTTTTGCTCTGAAAGGTTGATGAGACGGCTCGGCGTTCATGGCAAGAAGGCTCAAGTGATGCTTCGTACTATGGGCCAGGAGAAGCCTGTGTCCTGCTTTGTGCTCTCTGATTTGGAAGTTTGCGGTCTCACAGAGAACAAGTATGTAAGCCTGCCAGACGTCTACACCCATACAGACATACCTGTGACGAAGGAAAATGTTCCTGCTGAAAAGGACCTGGAAAGATGGCCGTATCTGCAGAAGGAAGTATGGCTACCACAGATTGACGCAGATGTTGAGGTTCTTATTGGAATGAACGCTCACTTGGCGATGGAGCCGTGGAAGATAATCCACAGCCAAGGTGACGGGCCTTACGCAGTAAAGACCACTCTTGGTTGGGTAATCAATGGCCCTCTAAAGAAAGGTGAAGATTACCATGAGTCAAGGCCAGCTAAGTCACACGAAGACTGTCAAAGGGCTTCAGTTAACAGAATCTCTGTCAGCGGCATAGACACCATGCTGTTGCAGCAGTACAATCATGACTTCCCGGAGCAAGCCTGCAAAGAGAAGTCAGAAATGTCGCGTGAAGATGTTCAGTTCATGAAGTCTGTGACTGAGACAATCAAGAAGGTTGATGGTCACTACAGCATCGGGATGCCTCTAAGAAATGAGAACGTGGTGATGCCAAACAACAAATGTGTTGCAGAACAACGGGCATTAGGTTTAAAAAGGAAACTGACAAAGAACGCCAGCTTTTACGATGACTACAAAGCCTTTATGTCAGACTTGCTGAACAAAGGCTACGCAGTGAAAGTTCCCGAAGACGAGCTCAAGCGCAATGACGGCCGAGTATGGTACATTCCCCATCATGGCGTGACCCATCCACAGAAGAAAAAACTGCGGGTTGTCTTTGATTGTGCCGCTTCGTTTCAAGGGAAGTCACTGAATGAGGAATTGTTACAGGGGCCGGACCTCACCAACAGTCTAGTCGGAGTTCTAACGAGATTTCGCCATGAGCACATCGCACTCATTTCTGACATAGAGGCGATGTATCATCAGGTAAGAGTCCCTGACAAGGACTCTGATCTGCTAAGATTCCTCTGGTGGCCACAGGGAGATCTGAGCCAGCCTCTGCATGAATACAAGATGGTAGTTCACTTATTCGGGGCCAAGTCAAGTCCAAGCTGCGCTAACTATGCTTTAAGACGGACTGCAGAGGATGGGAAAGACTGGGCGTCTCCTGAAGCAGTGTCTACAGTACTAGGTCCCTTTTATGTAGACGATTGCCTGGTCTCAACGTCCGACGAGAAGATGGCTACCACCTTGACCAAAGACCTCGTAGTCCTCTGTGGGAGTGGAGGATTCCACCTGACCAAGTGGTCAAGCAACGGTCGCGAAGTGCTGTCATCACTTCCTGAACACGAAAGAGCGAAGGACATCAAGAATCTAGATCTGGACAGAGATGAACTACCTATGGAAAGGGCCCTTGGAGTGGACTGGTGCATAGAATCAGATTCCTTCAAGTTCAGGATCCAAGTGAAGAGCATGCCCATCTCTAGGCGAGGTATACTCTCAGTTGTGAGCTCGATATATGACCCCCTTGGATTCCTGTCGCCGTTCATTCTTCTTGCAAAGACCATCGTCCAGAATCTTTGCCGAATGAGACTTACCTGGGATGAGGAGATTCCAGAAGATGTGGCAAACAGGTGGTTCGCCTGGCTGTCTGACCTGAGCCTGTTCGCCAGTTTTTCTGTGAGGAGGTGCATAAAGCCTGAGGGATTTGGTCCAGTGATGTCGGCACAACTGCACCATTTCTCAGATGCTAGTGAGAAGGGCTATGGTGTCGCCACATACCTCCGCATTGAGAACAGCCACGGCCGAGTCCATTGCTCACTTCTTCTTGGAAAGTCCAGAGTGACGCCGCTCAAACCAGTCACTGTCCCACGTCTTGAGCTCACCGCAGCTGCCGTTGCGGTGAAAATGGACAAGCTGATGAAGCGTGAGCTTCAAATGGATCTGCAAGAGTCCATCCTGTGGACCGATAGCACCACTGTCCTCAGATACATCGACAACGACAGCGCTCGCTTCAAAACGTTTGTCGCTAACAGAGTGTCGATGATCAGAGAAAACACGAGACCTGCCCAGTGGAGATACGTCAACACGGCCTACAACCCAGCTGATCACGCCTCAAGGGGACTGAAGGCAGAACAATTCATGAAGTGCCAGAGCTGGATTGAGGGTCCTGACTTCTTAGCCAAGAATGAGTCTCACTGGCCAGTCCTCTCAGAATTCTCAAGAGAGATAAGTGAAGACGATGCTGAGGTGAAGCGTACGATCACCATGAATGTAATCAAGACTGTTGACTCAAGTACAGACCCTCTCTTCAAGCTGATTCATCACTACTCCAACTGGCACAACCTGAAGAAGGCTGTCGCCTGGATGTTGAGGCTGAAGGAGCTGCTTAGAAGTCTGTCTACGGAAAGGAAGAAATTCATGTCTCAAGTCCAGTCTTCAGAAAGTTTAAGTATGAGATGTAAGACAGTCAAGAACCACATGCGAAAATGGAGATCCAATGTCAAAGGGAACCATTTAACTGTCAAAGACATCAGTCAAGCGGAAACTTTGATCATCCAGTTCAGTCAAAGTCAAGCCTTCCATGAGGAGCTTTGTGCACTGCAGAAGGGTGAAAAGATCAAGAGAAGCAGTTCTCTTATGAAACTAGATCCCTTTCTCCAAGATGGGGTTCTCCGTGTTGGTGGAAGATTGCACCAGGCAGCCTTGCCAGAACACACGAAGCATCCGGCCATACTGGCAAAAGACCACCATATCACCACCCTGATAATTCGGAGTGCACATGAGGAAATAGGACACGGAGGGAGAAACCATACTCTTGCTCAGCTGAGACAAAGAGTCTGGATATGCAAAGGAAATGCAGCAGTGAGGAAGGTGCTTTCGAGGTGTGTGAAGTGCCGGAAGAGTCAAGCTGCTGTGAGTGAACAGAAGATGGCGAATCTACCATCTGATCGTCTACTGCCTGACCATCCACCGTTCACTAACGTAGGTGTTGACTACTTCGGTCCCTTTGAAGCAAAGCGTGGACGCGCACAAGTCAAGCGTTATGGAGTCTTGTTTACGTGTCTCACGGTCAGAGCAGTCCATATCGAGATCGCACACTCACTTGACACCGACTCATGCATAAATGCAGTAAGACGGTTTATAGCCAGGAGAGGACAAGTGGAAGTCATGAGATCTGATAATGGCACAAACCTGGTTGCTGCAGAGCACGAGATTCGTCAAGCGATGAAAGACTGGAACCAGTCTCAGATATCTGAGGCTCTACTGCAAAGAGGCGTTACTTGGATTTTCAACCCGCCGGCTGGTTCGCACCATGGTGGGATCTGGGAGCGCCAGATAAGAACGGTGCGAAAAATACTCACCAACCTTTTGAAGCTCCAGTCACTCGACGACGAATGTCTGCACACTGTGATGTGTGAGGTAGAAGCTGTAGTCAACAGCAGACCGCTCACCAAGTCGTCTGACGATGTCGATGACCTGGAACCGTTGACGCCTAACCATCTTCTTCTTCTCAAAGGGAAGCCAGCGCTACCTCCAGGTATCTTTCAGAAGGAGGATCTGTACGCCAAACGAAGATGGAGGCAAGTGCAGTACATTTCTGACATCTTCTGGAAGCGCTGGTCCAGGGAATACTTGCCCCTCCTACAGGAACGGCAGAAGTGGTTGGAGAAGAAGAGAAATGTGAAGGAAGGAGACGTTGTGCTCATTGTGGATGAAAGGGCTCCAAGAGGATCCTGGTTGATGGGAAGAGTGGAGAAGACTATTCCTGACGCCCAGGGGTTCGTCCGTCGGGTCCGGGTCAAAACTAAAACTAACACTATGGAAAGACCCATAGACAAGCTGTGTCTTCTACTAGAGATGGAAGAACCTCATGGACAATGAAAGACATTATTAGTTAGACTGTTACTTAGCCGAGGTTTATTTAGGCTGTTTATGTTATACGATTATGATATAGAAAATTACTCTTGTTTATTTAGTTATGTAATTGTCATCCCCATGATGAGCAATTAGGGGCCGGAAATGTTAGTGCCATTTTCTATTTTTTGCTATTTGAATTGGGATTTGGATTATTATTGTTTTAATTTACATTTAATAATGTGTCTGGGAGAGGAGTGCGTGTGAGCCAGTAGGTGGAGCTCTAGTGCAACTTGTGTAGTGAAAACTGTATAATGTGTTGTCCTGTTGTTGTCTGTATTAAAAATAAAAGACGGAGCGAACGCACTGTTTTTCTACCGTCATGTAAAATAATACACACGCGTAGGGACTCGTTCTTTCCATCTGGAGTGGTTAATTGGATTAATATGTAAAGAAAATTCTACTGATACTTAAAGGAATATTTAGCCACTACACCCCGTGAGTCACTGATGAACAATGAGAGCTCTGGGAGCGCTATAAGGGACAGACTGTCTGTCCACGTGCCGGCCCCTGAGAGAGGATGTCCCCGCTACACAGCTGTTATATATAGTTTATGTTGAAAATGTTTGAAACAATTCATTAGTCATGATAAAACATGCCCTGCTCAACGGTCTGACTCAGGAAAACCACTTTTCAGTGTGAATCAGGAATTTGTGGTATTTTTATAAAAGGCTCAAAATCATTTGTTTCACTTGATTAAGTCACTGATATCAATGAAGTACATTTATATTAATGTCAATGTAGCCCCACATCGTTATATATGAATTCACATATATGACAGCCAGCTGCATTTTCACAATAACAATCATGTCTCAAAGAAAATATAACAGAAATATAAATAATCTAATGAAGGAAATTCTACATTAAGGTCTGTTTTGTGCATAGGGACTTGGGGTAGACATGAGAGAGGCTTTTTATGGTTGTTCTCGACCACTGCGCATGTCCAAATGTACAGGGGGAGGTGTGGTGAGGTCATCGCAGCCAGAGAGTTCGCTCCGTTTCATTCACATATACTCCTCCTGTGCATGGAGCTTTAGTCTGTTTATATATACTCCTCCTGTGCATGGAGCTTTAGTCTGTTTATATATACTCCTCCTGTGCATGGTGCTTTAGTCTGTTTATATATACTCCTCCTGTGCATGGAGCTTTAGTCTGTTTATATATACTCCTCCTGTGCATGGAGCTTTAGTCTGTTTATATATACTCCTCCTGTGCATGGAGCTTTAGTCTGTTTATATATACTCCTCCTGTGCATGGAGCTTTAGTCTGTTTATATATACTCCTCCTGTGCATGGAGCTTTAGTCTGTTTATATATACTCCTCCTGTGCATGGAGCTTTAGTCTGTGTTTATATATACTCCTCCTGTGCATGATGCTTTAGTCTGTGTTTATATATACTCCTCCTGTGCATGGAGCTTTAGTCTGTTTATATATACTCCTCCTGTGCATGGAGCTTTAGTCTGTTTATATATACTCCTCCTGTGCATGGAGCTTTAGTCTGTTTATATATACTCCTCCTGTGCATGGAGCTTTAGTCTGTTTATATATACTCCTCCTGTGCATGCTGCTTTAGTCTGTTTATATATACTCCTCCTGTGCATGGAGCTTTAGTCTGTGTTTATATATACTCCTCCTGTGCATGATGCTTTAGTCTGTGTTTATATATACTCCTCCTGTGCATGGAGCTTTAGTCTGTTTATATATACTCCTCCTGTGCATGGAGCTTTAGTCTGTGTTTATATATACTCCTCCTGTGCATGGAGCTTTAGTCTGTGTTTATATATACTCCTCCTGTGCATGGTGCTTTAGTCTGTTTATATATACTCCTCCTGTGCATGATGCTTTAGTCTGTTTATATATACTCCTCCTGTGCATGGAGCTTTAGTCTGTTTATATATACTCCTCCTGTGCATGATGCTTTAGTCTGTTTATATATACTCCTCCTGTGCATGGAGCTTTAGTCTGTTTATATATACTCCTCCTGTGCATGGAGCTTTAGTCTGTTTATATATACTCCTCCTGTGCATGGAGCTTTAGTCTGTGTTTATATATACTCCTCCTGTGCATGGAGCTTTAGTCTGTGTTTATATATACTCCTCCTGTGCATGGAGCTTTAGTCTGTTCATATATACTCCTCCTGTGCATGGAGCTTTAGTCTGTGTTTATATATACTCCTCCTGTGCATGGAGCTTTAGTCTGTGTTTATATATACTCCTCCTGTGCATGGTGCTTTAGTCTGTGTTTAACTGGTCGTCTATGTGAATGTGCTGTGTTACACTGTGCATCTTATGTCTGCGTGCAGTTTGATTTTGCTGTTTTTGTTGTTATGTTTTAACTAACATTTGTAGGCTACTTGTTTGCTCTTGTGTTTATGTTTTTGTACTGTATATTATTGTGTTTTCGTTCTAATCTTGTCTTAAATATCATCCACCTGTCAGGGACTGCAGATGATTAGCCTGCATCTGGCACATTTACATGTTTGACTTTGTTGCTCTAGTTAAATGAATGTGTATTGTCCCTTTTTAATAAAGAAATCTAAAAAAAAAAAAAAACCTGCTCAGGAAAAATAACGATGAAAAATTATCTCTGAACCTGAGAATAACTCAAAATGTCTGTTTAGTCTGACAGATCCCTGCTGAGCTCCAATCTTTAGGGAAGGTAATGAATTCAACTCCTACTTTACGTCCAAAATGTTTTTCATTGCAAATAATATTGTGGCTCCCTCTGCTGGTGGATGTCACCCCTCTTCTTTAACTCAGTGACATGCAGCTACTCTGTTCAACATCAGTAACTGAACTACAGGATGTGGTAAACATGCAAGACGTGCTCTTGACTTAGTAACTACTGAACTGTAGACAGATGTTTCCAGCTGCCTGTCAGACGATGTCCTTCATGTTGTTCGAGTCTCCTGGTTTAAAACAAGCCATTATTACACCACTGCTAAAAACGAATACTCTCCATCCACTTGTACTTCAAGACTAGAGAGAAAACTCAAAGTGGAAAAAAAGGTTTTTACCATCTGTTAAATAGTCATCTTTCAACAATCTGTTTGACACGTAGCAAACCTGAGTACACAATCTGTTAAAACTCTTCATGATCTTAGAATTAGCTCTGATAAGCACAGCATTGATCCTGGGACTTCCTGATACAGTTGACCATCGAATTCTGTTTCAGCACCTGCAGCACTGTTTAGATCTTACAGGCAGTTCTTCATTGGCTTTCAGCGACGGATCCTTCTGATTCCATTGGTCAGTTTGTATCTGATGAAGCTCCTCAAGGTCCAAAGAGAAATAAGAGAACAGAACAAATATTCACACAATTGAAGGGCTTGTTTCCATATTCCATTTAGTTCTACACACTGAAGGTTATAATGTTTTTTGATTGTTTCTTCTAACAATTTGTGGAGTAAATCCAGAATGACAGATGACATCTCCAGGTGTGTTCATTCAGCTTGTGTTTAAAGGCTGCAGCAGTTTTGTGCCCAGTATCCTCTGCACTCTTCTTTCATTCTGTGCATTTTATTGATTTTGTATTCTGACTGCAAGATTCTTATTAAGGGTTAAAGGTCTTCAGTGAACTCAACCGGGACCTGATCTGACTGTGGTCACTCTGCATCAGGATCTGCTCAACTCCTTTTCTTTACCAAAGAGACTTTAGACTCTCGACACAAAATAACAAGTAGTCTCTCTCACTCTCCATCAGTTTATTTATCACAAGGTTACACATGAGCTGTGTGAAGAACTTGCGCACACAGCGGTCTCCAAGGAAACAGAAAGAAGAGAAGATATCAGGAGAGAAGAAGGATCCTTACACTGTAACTGTTTGATATAAAGCCTTTACTTTCAAACATCATGGCTGCTCCCAACGTACTGCTTCATATGTCAGCAACAAAACATCAATGTCAACAAAGTAGAGACAGACTTCTGTTAATAGAACTGTCTGATATCCATCTATAACAGCTGTTATACATCTGTTCGTCAATGCATACTGATGAATACACATTAGTCATGTTGCTCACTTGTATCATTTTGGATCTTTTACCATTGAACAGGATTAGCATTTCTCTCCCGTGTGACTGATCATGTGTCTGGTGAGACTTCCTCTTTGGGTAAAACTTTTATTGCACTCAGAGCAGCTGAAGGGTTTCTCTCCTGTGTGCACTAACATGTGTTTGGTCAGAAACTGTTTTAGGTTAAATCTTTTACCACACTCAAGACAGTTGAAGGGTTTCTCTCCTGTGTGAACTAACTTATGTCTGGTCAGACTTCCTTTCATGTTAAATGTTTTATTGCACACAGTACATCGGTAGGATTTCTCTCCTGTGTGGTTTGAAATGTGAACCATTAGATTACCTTTTTGTGAAAATATTTTGCCACAATCAGGACAACTGAAGGGTTTCTCTCCTCTGTGAACTACCATGTGTCTGGTCAAATTTCCTTTTTGGGTAAAACTTTTACCACACTCAGAGCAGCTGAAGGGTTTTTCTCCTGAATGAACTAACATGTGTCTGGTCAGAGGCCGTTTTTTCTCAAATCCTTTACCACACTCTGAGCACCTATGTGCTCTCTTTCCAGTCTTTATTTTCTTTTTTTTAAAGTCTTTTCTTGTCTCTTGCCAATCATCACTGTCATCAGTCTCATCAGAGTCTTCAGTCTTGACCTCAGTCTCTGGTTGTAAACCTCTCTCTGGATCTGAGTCCCTCTCTGGTTCTGCTCCTCCACAGTCCTCTCCATCAGCTCCTGTTTCCATCTGTTCAGTTTGTCCGTGATGAAGCTGTGAGAACTGAGGTTTCTCTTCATCATCTTCACTCTTCACAGAGACAGGAGTGAAGGGGAACTTGGTGGTGTCAGCCTCCTCCAGTCCTTGAAGCTGACTGATCCACATTTCCTCATGTTCTTCTTTAATGTGTTGGGGCCTAGTGTCCTCCTGGTCCAGAATGTGGCTCCACTCCTGCTGCTCAGGTGGAAACTCTTCTTTACTCACCAACAGCTGCTGGACATCTGCAGGACAAAGTAAAAAAAACATTAATCTTACTGATTAAGATTTTAAGACTGATTTAATAATCTTAATAAGGCCTGTTAAATGATTTCATTTTAATGAACAAAAATCAAGTTAATTTGAATTGATTACATTTTAATGATGTTTAGAGTTCATATGTAAGGTCACATGTGTAAGATGATTTTGATTACACTACACCTCTCCTGTGTCATGTTATTTAGTTTTATTTGTGTAACTTCTTCCGGTGTTTAAATTTGCAAACGGCCCCTGTATAGAGACCAATGAAAGTCCCCAAGCATGGAGGACGGCTCTAGCTTGCTGTGATTATTACAAGGTGTCGGTTTTGTAAAAACAATGTTCCTCTGAAGAGTTTTTGGTCCCGGAAATTGAAATCTGTGAATATCATTCTCACGTTACCGTAGTCAAAAACGAGCCGTCCTCCACGCTTGGCAACTTAAGCCTAGTTTATGCTTCCGCATCGCGTCAACGCCGTAGTTACCCCTACACTGACCCTACACCATAGCCTGACGCGCACCTCCATAAAATCCTGACTACGCATCGCGTCAATGTGAACCGCAAGGACTGTGATTGGTCCGCTCAGAACATCATTTCCGGTAGTTGATTTTCTGGTCACAATGGAAATATTAAAAGGCCGTATACGGCGAATAAAATCTGCCCGTTGACATTCAAAGAATGCGAAAATGCATTTCTTCATCCAGGTTCCTCAGTGGGCAAACAAGTGTCCTAAATTTACCAGTTTTCAGCCTGGAAAGGTTTAGCTGGGATGTTATAGAAAAGTATTTACATTGAAAAATCCTCAAAATTATGTGAAGTATTATTTTGTAAACTAATCAATGTAGTGTAAATAACATGAGAAAACGTATGTGTAAAATCATTTTGGTGACACTACACCTCTCCTGTGTGAAGTTGTTGAGTTTTATTTTTGCAAATTCTTCCATGTTGTAATTTGCAGACAGTCCCTGCAGAGACCAATAAAAGTCCCCAAGAGTGGAGGACGGCTCGAAGTTCACTTTGCTGAGGTTGTAACACACACACACACACACACACACACACACACACACACACACACACACACACACACACACACACACACACACACACACACACACACACACACACACACACACACACACACACACACACACACACACACACACACACACACACACACACACACACGAGACAGATGTATGACGTCTGTATTTACACATATGAGTTTAACGCGGTGTCGCTTTGCTGCAGCTAACACTGTGACTCTGTGTTTGTCTATGGACGTTAGCTAAAGGCTCTGCTCCCTGAAACTCGTTTCCAGCAGTGGAAAGAAAACCTACCTGCTCTGTGCAGCTTGATTTCAGGTGTTAATATCACCTGCAGCAGTTTTCTTTGTCGGTGGAGCTCCTCTTCGTATCCACTTGTTGTTGTTCGTCCTGATATATCTCTGATCACCGCAGCGAGCAGCCGCCGTCTGAAGAGCTCTTTAAGATCCTGAAACCCGGACATCTGACCCCCCACACATTCAAGCCTCACCTCAACGCTACTCCGATTCACCTTACACACACTCGTGGTGTATGCGTGAAAGCAGGAAATAAACTACATCCTCTGTTTCTTCTTCTTTGGTGTTTTTTTTTTTGGCGGTCTACCAGTTTATTGGTGCATTACCTCCACCTGCGGAACTGGAGAGTGAAGCTGAAGTCTGACTAACATAATATATACACATATTGTGGGCTATATACTGTAGCGTTCTGCTCAATGAAGTTAGGAGACGTATTCAGCTTGCATGGGGGTTTATTTCACAAACATAACACAGCCTACTGAAGGCTGTAGTCAAAATGCTGTGTGCTTCCTGTCACTTTTCAAGTTTCCTACATGCATTCAGACGGAGCTCTAATGGGCTATGATGTTCACACAGAGTGGGTAGAGAGTGAGGATTGTTTATGTGAAATCAGATTTGTAAGTTTCAGTTTCAAATGCTGTCTCCAGGACAAACTGTTTTTAATTTCTTGCTCTAAATATCCAGTTAGGTCCTACATCAGTGGTTTTAAGAAGTGTTTATCGACCCCATCAGCTGATGGAGAGTCTGTTCACACATTAGCTCATCTCATTCTAATTCCAAAATGCTAGTAGTTGGTGATTTGATTTTGAACTGGCTACATACTTCTTCAGACCACTTTAAAGAAGTCAGTATCCAGAGATGGCCCTGACCTTTTATTTTGTTAATTTGTTATATTAATTAATTATATATATAATTTTGTTATAAACATGCCTTTTAAGAAGCTGAGAACAGAGTAGCGCCTCGGTTCTCACATGTTGAGTCATCGGGGAAAAGCTACTGTCGCGTCTGGACAATGACCCTTTTTTAGAGTTAGCTTCTCTTTTCGATGGGAGGAGCTGCTGCTGCGTCTGGACGGTGGCTTCCTTTTATTTATTTTTTAGCTTTCCCTTTTTGCGCTCCCCACTTTAATTGTTTTTTTGGGCTGAGTGTGGATCTCGTCAGGTTTGCTCTACTGGACTATAGTTTCGACGTGGTTTGGCGAGAGTATATAGTACGCTTTGAGACTCGCTACTTTCCCATTGGTCAGATGATGGGAGAAGGAATGTTTACCTCTCCTACCGGAGGACTGAACCCCTCAGGCTCTCACCCTGCGGTCTCTGGTTCTATCGGCGGGGTTCATATCCTTCGTCTATGCTTCCCTCTCTGGCTTGTGGAAGATCTGGGGAGAACGTTCTTACCTTGAGGACCCCTATTGTTTCTCCAGAGTGGCTCTCGTGGGTGAAGAAACAAATAAAATAATTCTATTTGGTGTGAATCTTACAATGGAAGACCCCCTTTTGTTTTTTTATTAATACACAACAAATAATAAATCCAACAATTGGTAATAAGTAAAATAAATCCCTCCTTGTTGTAGGCAAATATATATAAAGAACTGCTATCTCCTGTAAATGAGAAAAATCTCCGCTATATAGTATGAAAAAGTCCTGGAGGTCCAGGGTCGGCTGCTCGGCTGCTCGACTACTCGACTCGTTCCGTTCTCAAAACTTTGAATTTCATGTCTATTTATATGCTGTTGCAAGCGTTAGTACATGTGAATCATATAAATCTGCATAAAGCCACTGCAAAGGACCAATAAATCTGCTGCATAGGGAGGGGTAATACACGTGCATCAAATTAACTTGCATAAGATTTCTTGTGAAATACAAAAATAACTTGCATATGGGTACTACAAAGGTCATAAGTTTCCACCCTTCTCAAAACACAACATAACACTGGGTGGTTGCCATGGACACGAGCAAAAAGCATGCACAGAGATATATTTCATTTAACACTTCTTTCAAAATGAGACAAGACAAAATTTTGTGTTTTTTTCCACTTATTTTTCTTAGCAGGCCAGAAGACAGGTGACAGTTTCTCAGCAGGCTAGATGACCGCTCATTTTGAGATCTCTCAACACACATGACCTCTTATCTTTGCTCAAAGAGAGAAATAGTGCCTGGTCCAGTGCTAGGCACTCAGGCTTTGCTTTAGACAACTTCTAAATAAATGTATTACAGCTGTGCGAAAAGCTAAATGACATTTTTACTTGGATCTAATCACTGAATCCTACTCAAACCCGGCTAATTGTTGGAATGCAGTCAATTCAATCAAAAACAAAACCTCTAATTCACCATCTACACATATTAAAGTTCATGACTGTGTGATCTCTGATCAGAATGAAATTCGCTTTGCTCTCAATAAACACTTCATTGTTCTATAGGCAGTACACTGGATCCCTTCCTGTTGATGATGATTGTGTGAGTGCCATGGGACAGTCCTCTCAGTTCTTCTCTTGTCCCATTGCATGCAGTGATGTTCTTGTTTCTCTGCCACCCGTACATCAATGATTCTCTATAGGCATGGATAAATTGGATTCTTATGTTCTAAAATTAGCTGCTCCAATTATCAGTAAATCATTAACAAATATTCTTAATCTTTCAATTTCAACAAGTTTCTTATTGTTAGGAAATCTGCCCATGTCATTCCTTTACTTAAAGAGGGTTCGAGAGATGACTAAAGGCCAGTTCACACGGCAGGATTTTAAAATTGTCAGCCTATTTCCCAAACTTGAGAGAGCACACACATGGCGATAAATAATCTGAGGTTTTACAGTTTCGGTCGTACAGTGTGTGGTGTGCAGCCACACGGCAACATCAACACACCACACATGAACCGATTTCACTCGTGAACGTCCCCCGATCAGACGGAAAATCTCACAAAACCTCTCGAGATCAGACGTGATTCCAGAGTTAAAACACGTTTTAAAAAGAGGCGTCGGTCAAAGGAGAGGAGACAACGGGAGCATGAGCTGTACTTGCTACATGTTGATATGGAGGTGAGTTGTTGTTGTTTTGCAACCAGTGTTTTCGCTACTACGTCACCTCGCTTTCTGATTGGCTGTGCGTCACATTCAACAGGCTCGTGCTCGTTTCCCCTCGGGGGGGAAACACCACAAATGATGAGAGATCGGGCCAAAACAATCCAACATGTTGATTATCCCCGATTTGAGATCGGAGCGGTCCCGACATTCCTCCGACCAGACGAGAGCGGTCTGAACACACCACACACGGCAGGATGATCTTATAAGATTATTTTACGATGATCGGGGCGTCCTTAAGATTATCGGAAGGTGAGAATCGGGGCCAAAATCGGCGCAATTATCCTGCCGTGTGAACCAGGCTTTAGATAATTTCCGCCCAATCTTCAAACTAACTTGTTTAACAAATGTCCTGGAATCTCTGGTAAATAATCAATTCAGACTTTTTCTCTCAACCCGGGCGGGAGAACCCCGCACGGGTCCCGAACCACACTCTCCCGTTCCTTGAACCTTTCAAAATAAGAGCTGCCGATGTAGGCTATACACTGCTTCAAATAACATAATAAAATAGCTTACATACCTCCCCTTCTCCGAAAAGAAATGTCCTCGTTTCACAAAATTGAGAGCATAAATTCAAGAAACATGTACAAAAGCAGAAACCTGCCACTAGAACACAATTATCACAGCAAATAACTGAGGTTCTTCAGGCCCCCAGTCCTCATATGTTGACCCCTCCTCCAGCAGTGAGGGAGCATGGATGGGAGAAGCTGAGATGCTATCTGAAGAATCAGCAGGCAATGGCAGTGTGTAGGGTCTCAGCCTGTCAGCCAGAGAAGTCACAAAGTCGGCAAGAGGAAAAAAACATGTCCCGATGCACCACTTGAGACGGCACCATAACATCCCGGAACATGTGCCTCCCGTCCATGGCACAAAACAACAACACAAAGAAAAAAACAAGGTGTGTAGTTGGTGGAGGATACAGGTGAGGTCCTCAGGCGAGACGCGGCACGGACTCGTGCACCATCCTCACTGTACAAGCTAGGCTAAGCTCGTGTTAGCAGTGGCTAACATCGACTAACTATCTGAAACTTTAACAAACTTACCTTACGGCGGGTCCTCAAAGCAGGAAAAGCATCCCACTGCTGCCACCCCCCCTCTGAAAATGTCATGGCGGATGCTCTCTCCAGATCGTAGGTAAATCAAACATTTTTGGGGGAAAATTTTTGATTTTTTGGGGGTGGGGAGGTGCTATGGTCCTGTGTCTGCATCTGTTCCTCCTCCTGTCTGTGTGAGAGTGGGCGTGGCTGGGTTTAGGATGTGTCAGGTGGGAGGAGAAGGCGGCTGCTGACTGGAGGAGAGGAGTGGACTCTGATTGGAGGAGCTGAATAAAAGACAGTTGTTTCATCCTGTTCCCCCCCTCTCTGCTCTTGCCACTTCCAACTCGGCCAGCCACTTGGAAAGATGTTGATGTATTGTGAATCTGTTATTTTTTTCTCTTAACCACAGCCCGAGAGAAGCCCTAATTTTATTTAAAGATTTTCTCCTGTTTTGTTTTTAGTAGGAGTTAGGGTGAAGTATTGTTTGTGATTTCCAATTATTTTTAATAGGTAAAGGTTGAGGGTACCTTATACTTTTGTTTGTTGTTTTCAGGGTAAACCTTTTCTCTCCTTCGTAAATAAAACAAAAGCTGTTGGTTAACTAAAGTGGCCTGGACTGCTGGTTCTTGTTGGGAGTGGGAAGAGTGGGAGCTGCTGTTATGTTGTGTTCGGGTTCCCCTAGACTGGGGACATAACACAGACTCAATCCCAAGTCCCTTATTTGCAGTCTCCTCTGTCCTCGGTCGAACCGGAAGTAGTTCCAAAGCCGCCATGTTGAGGATCGTCCCAAAGTAGCGAACGGAGGAGAGAGGATCGAGGAGAGAGGAGGCTGATCCGAGGAGCGATGACCGAGGAGACACGAGAGCTGACTTCACGGAAGTCTTTTCACTGACAGACACGCCCCCTTCTCGTATATCACTCACTGATTGGACGCTGCACAGGATCAGACTTCAGTGAAACTTCTCAACATGAGCAGAGTTTAATACGGGAGAAAAGACGGACATTAAAAAGAGGCTAAACGGAGCGTGGGACATTTAAACAGATGATGAACATCAGTGAGTTTGTAAAGAGTCGCTCTGTGATGAGCTGGGATTAAAAAGAGTCTGATGAAGAGGAGTCCGTTTTATATTCTCGCTTATTTATCTTCTGAACGTTTCATCATTTAGATTCTAATCAATCATTTTAAGTATCCTGACACATAAATATCTGTTTATAAAATACAGAGTTCACTGTCTAAATACAGGCTAGGTTCAGTCCAAACTGTTTAATAATAATCAATAATTATAGACAATTCAAAATGAAATCTTTGAGTCAGTAGAAACTGTCCTTTTGGTTTGAAACAGACTGCAGGTTGTTCTTCAGGTGTTTTTTTTATCAGGTAAAGACACTAAACACTGTAACTGTGTGTGTTTGATGAGAAATAATACAGTGTGAGTGTGTGTGTGTGTGTGTGTGTGTGTGTTTGTGTGGACATAAACAGCTGTTCGGCTGATTGACAGCTGAACGTGATCAGCTGATGTCGCGTCATGTGACGCTGTCGAGGAAACGACGTCTCATGTGTCTTAAAGCTGATTTCCTTGGTCCTCTCTCCTCGGCTTCGTTTCCTCCGTGCATCTCTGGTGGGCGGGACTAAGACGCAAGTGGAGGAGACAACTCGGAGGACACTCGGTGCAAATAAGGGACTTGGGATCCAGCCAATGTGTTACTTCCTGTTTTGTGTCAGTGGCTCAATCTCAATTCGGGGATTTTAAAGGATTGTTTGGTTCCTGGGGTGAAGGTGTTGTCAAGTTTCTAACACCTCTTTTGGTTACCTTAATGGTGATTCTAATTTTAGTAAAATGTCTGGTAACGATAATTAAAGCCATTTTTCGACGTGTTGGTAAACCTGTTAGCCAGGCATCTCAGCTTGTTATTAATAATAATGTTGAACTGAAAACCAGTTAATCAAGAACAAAGGCCTTACATTTGTGAAGAGTGGGTTCCCCCAGGTTACCCTGATATTGAAGATGATGGTTCACTGTATGAGTAAAGATTGATATGTGTGGCAGTTAACAACAGGGAGGAGAGAGAGAGCCTGTTTCAGGTTCAACATGTAAATTTAGGTTTAAAGGTTTTGTTGAAGATTTGATTTTAAATTTTGATTTATTTTAGACAATCACATTTAATATCAACTGAATGTTTTATTTTTATTTTTTTGATTGATGAGAAATTAATTGTGTGTTTTGAATACTTTCATTGCTATGCAGACGATACTCAGCTCTACATAGCAATGAAGCCAGAAGACACCAACCAGCTTCGTAAACTAGAAGCCTGCCTCAAGGACATCAGGACCTGGATGACCAGAAACTTCTTACTGCTCAACTCAGACAAGTCTGAAGTTCTAGTGATTGGACCTAAGAACCTTAGAGAGACTTTCTCTGCCGATATGACGGCCCTTAGTAGCATTAGCGTAGCCTCTAGTACCACTGTTAAGAATTTAGGAGTTCTGTTTGATCAGGATATGTCCTTTGATTCATACATTAAACAAATTTCAAGGACAGCTTATTTTCACCTTCGTAATATCTCTAAGATCAGACAGATCCTGTCACAAAATGATGCTGAAAAATTAGTTCATACATTTGTTACCTCCAGGTTGGATTACTGTAATTCTATTTTAGCAGGGTGCTATGGTAAATCTCTAAAGACCCTTCAACTCGTCCAAAACGCTGCAGCTCGTGTTCTGACTAGAACTAGTAAAAGGGACCACATGACTCCTGTGTTGGCTTCTCTCCATTGGCTCCCTATAAAATCTAGAATAGAATTTAAAATCCTTCTGCTCACTAATAAAGCTCTAAACGGTCAGACACCATCCTATCTTAAAGAGTTAATTGTACCGTACTATCTGACAAGAACATTACGTTCCCAGAATGCAGGCCTGCTCGTGGTGCCTATAGTCTCTAAAAGTACTATGGGAGGTAGAGCCTTTAGTTATCAGGCACCGCTCCTTTGGAATCGTCTACCAGTCGGGGTCCGGGAGGCAGACACATTAGGTACTTTTAAGAATAGACTTAAAACTTTTCTTTTTGATAAATCTTATAGTTAGGGCTGGCTTAGGACCAGCTCATAGTTATGCTGCTATAGGCCTAGACTACCGGGGGAACTGGCACCAGGATCTCTGATCTCTCTCTCCCTCTTTCTCTCCCAGCTTTCATATCTTATAACTGCTTGTCACTATCTCTATATCTTTATATTCTGCCCAGACCCCCGCCCCCCCAACCTATCCTATCCTACTCTTCTTTCTTACTCGTGTGACGTCATCCACGCGACCACCTCAAGATTACAAACGCTGCACCCTGATGCTTTCATCGCCATCTCAGGGGACTTTAACCATGTTACATTGAACTCCACACTACCGGACTTTCACCAGTTTGTAAGCTGTCCCACCAGGAAGAACAGGACAATAGACCTCCTGTATGCAAACGTGAAGGACGCCTACACTGCCACCCCCCTACCACCTCTGGGTAAGTCCGACCACAACCTGGTCCTACTAAAGCCACAGTACAAAACTATGATCCAGAGACAACCGATAACTACTCGCACCTTCAGAAAGTGGTCTCCTGAGGCAGAGGAGGCTCTCAGAGACTGTTTTGAGACCACTGACTGGAGTGCCCTGCAAGAGACCCATGGTGATGACATTGAGGGGGTCACATGAACTTCTGTATGGACGTTGTGGTTCCCACTAAAACTGTGCGCTGCTTCCTGAACAACAAGCCCTGGATCACCAGCGATGTCAAGGAGATCCTTAACAGGAAGAAAAGGGCATTCAAGGAGGGAGACCAGGCAGAGCTGAAGCGTGTGTAGGGGGAACTCAAGGTCAGACTCCGAGAGGCAAAGGAGGAGTACAGAAGGAAAGTAGAACAGAAGCTGCAGCAGAACAACATGAGGGAGGTCTGGGAGGGCATGAAAACCATCACAGGCTGCAAAAAGAAAAATAACAACGCAGAAGACGGGGACCCTGAGAGAGCAAACCAGCTCAACTTGTTTTTTAACAGGTGCGACAGCCCCGTCGCTGCAGCCAGTGCCTGTCCCCCCAGCACCCCTCTACACACCCCCTCCCCCCCTCTCACTCCCCCCAACACCTCCACCAGGACAGATACAACCTCCAGTGACAATCCATCCCCTCCCCCCCACCATCACCAGAGACCAGGTGAGCAAGGAGCTGAAGAGACTCCGTCCCAGGAAGGCAGCAGGCCCGGACAAGGTGTGTCCCAGGATGCTAAAGGCCTGCTCTGCTGAGCTGGGGGAGCCACTTCAGCACATCTTCAACATGAGCCTGCGGCTCGGGAAGGTTCCTGTGCTCTGGAAGACCTCGTGCCTCACCCCTGTCCCCAAGAAGAAAAACCCCAGTGAGCCAGGCGACTTCAGACCAATCGCTCTGACATCCCACGTTATGAAGACCTTTGAACGGCTGCTGCTCCAACACCTCAGACCCCAGGTCCAACACGCACAGGATCCCCTGCAGTTTGCATACCAGGCAAAGGTGGGCCATCCTCTATCTTCTACACAGGGCTTACTCTCATCTGGACAAAGGGAGCAGCGTGATGAGAATCATGTTCTTTGATTTCTCAAGCGCTTTCGACACCATCCATCCCCTCCTACTGAGAGACAAGCTGACCGAGATGAGGGTGGACTCGCACCTGGTGAGGTGGATCACGGACTACCTCACAGAGAGACCACAGTACGTCCGACTGAAGGACTACACATCTGACACTGTGGTCAGCAGCACCGGAGCACCACAGGGGACCATGCTCTCCCCTGTCCTGTTCACCCTGTACACCTCTGACTTCCAGTATAACTCTGAGCTCTGCCACATGCAGAAATACTCGGACGACACTGCGATAGTTGGTTGTTTCAGGGATGGATAGGAGGAGGAGTACAGGAGCCTGATCGAGGACTTTGTGACGTGGTGCAGTGACAACCATCTGCAGCTAAACACCTCCAAGACCAAGGAGATGGTGGTGGACTTCCGAAGGAACAAACCACATCTAGAACCTGTTTCCATCGGCGGGGTCGACATGGAGGTGGTCAGGACCTACGGGTACCTGGGGCTGCAGCTGGATGACAAGCTGGACTGGTCGCCTAACATGGACACTACCTGCAGGAAGGGACAGAGCCGTCTGTACTTCCTGAGAAGGCTGGGGTCCTTCAACATCTGCAAAAAGCTGCTGCAGATGTTCTACCAGTCTGTGGTGTCCAGCGTCCTCTTCTACGCAGTGGTGTGCTGGGGAGGAAGCTGCAAGAAGAGGGACGCAGCACGCCTGGACAGACTGGTGCGGAGGGCCGGCTCTGTGGTGGGCACAGAGCTGGACTCACTGGTGACAGTGGTAGAGAGGAGGTCTCTGGACAAAATGCTCTCCATCATGGACAACACACACCACCCTCTGCACAGCACCTTCACCGGGCAGAGGAGCATGTTCAGTGACAGACTGCTGTCACAGTCGTGCTCCACGGACAGGCTCAAGAACTCTTTTGTCCCCCTGGCCATCAGATTGTACAACACCTCACTGTCACGGCAGGGAAGAAGCACACGGTGAACCCTGGACTTTTTTTTTTACTTTTTCTCATTCCTCATCTGCACTGCTGACCTCAGAGTCAGCCCCCAGTTGGACACTGTAATGCATATTGATAGTCACCTTACTGAGCACTGGTCACTTTAAAGATAATCACCCTAATCATGTCTGGTTTCATCCTACTGTTGTGTTATGCTACATCTGTAATGGTTGACATGATCACCCTAACTAGGTCAAGTTTCACTCTATTGTCTTCAACACTTAATGCTAATCTGCTCCTCAATAGTTGGGTACTTAATGATAATCACCCAAATCACTCCTGGTTTCACCATATTGTCTTGGACACTTAATGCTAATCACTGCTCCTTTATGTTGCTGAGCCAATTTACATTCCTGCATTGACTGTTTAACGACTGTACTCACACCTCTGGCACTATCTCAAACACCTCTGTACATGCACATGTAACTAGTTTCTAGAAGGCCAGCACTTTGTTTCTAAGGTTCCTTAACTGTTTACAGGTCTCTTTTAACCAACACATGTTTTTCTCTCCTCACAGGTTATGTACATTATGCTATATAAGTTTTAAGTCTAATGCTAATGCTAACTGCACAGGTCTAACATATAATTATGTTTACCGACCGACCGACCGACCGACCGACCGACCGACCTACCTACTCATCTTGTCCCATTTTCAAGCCCAGCACAGTTTAGCAGATGGCTGTTCCGTCATGAGCCCGGGTCTGCTGAAGATTTCTGCCTGTTAAAAGGAAGTTTTTTCTTGCCACGCTATGACGGATTAAGCTGGGCTCTTGTAATATAGCCATCAGTAAGGTCCTTTACCTGCTTTTTGTAAACATAACAATGAGCATGTTTACCTGCTCTTTTGTTAATGTTAACAGACAAACAGTAAGGTCCTTTACCTGCTGTTTGTAAAGTGTCTCGAGATAACGCCTGTTATGAATTGACGCTATATAAATAAAGATTGATTGATTGATTGATTGAATAAAATAATTTAAAAAAAAAGACTGGAATCAGGATGATGTGGGAGGAAACAACTGCCTTGGTAAGCTCTCTAGGACGGCCCCAAGGTAGTTCAACGCCCTATTTCACTGTGCGTAAAGTACATCTGGCAAATCAGGAAATCATGGACAATGCGTTTGTGTTTCAAATGACAATGGACATTGTGTTTCCACTGGATGAGGACATTCGATTTCAATGTGAAGAAAAAAAAAAAAAAAAGATTCTTGTTAATTGATGAAGTGTTATGATTTTCTGTTATTATTGATTTAAAACTGATTTATTGATTGATTTTACTTGATGTAGAACATGTAAAAATCGTTATAAGTGTATTGGTTTTAAAAATCGACGTTAATTGCATTTTGATTTCAGATAATTGTTGTTTTAAAAGTATGTTTAATAAAAGCATAATCACCCTTTAAAATCAAGTTATGGAACATTTTGGAAATGCCTAATGTTCGTCTAGGAGGCTTAGTTAGCCCAGATTTTCTTTTTGTTCATTTCAGTCAATTGAGAGATGGGTTTTTGGATTTCTTGTTTGTAGGTAGTATGTGATCTATGACTTCTGCCTTGGATTTCCTTGAATGCACTGGGTGTTCAAGGGACTCATTTATAGTATAACTTGTAGTTTATGCCCATGTTGGCTTGGAGGCAGAATTCCTGGACCATAGTACTTTAGAGGCAAGTGACACCTGTAAGGATAATTAATAAGGTTATTAATCTGAGATTTGAAAAATGCCTTGATCTGTTTGCTTTGGCATTAAATGACTTCCGCGTTATTTCTAGGGGACCTCCACATGATTTTAATTCGCTTATTGAGCACCCTAAAGCGGGCATAAGCCGCGCGCACTCCCGCTGATAACCTCCGTGGCACCAGGGAGACACGCTCTCACAAGCGGGCGCTCTTTCTCCCACGGAGACCCAGGACCAGGAGGGGGACCTCTCCTTTAATCTACCAAGGTGTGGAGCTCTCATCAGCGGGCACTCTGCTCCCACAGACGCCCAGCACCAGGAGGCACACTCGGCCTCCTCTCTACCCGCCTCCGCAGCCCTCCGGAGCGGCCACTTCACCCCTCTCACCACTCTCCGGTACACCCCCTCCAGGGACCTGGCGCACCTCTCGGTCATGCAGGCCCACTCGTAAGCACACCTCCTGGGATAAATCCAATGTACACAGCTTGCAGCGGCTCGCACCCCTGGTATGGAAAAGTAGATAGAAATTTTCAAAAAACTTTTTCTTTGTGCGCCTGGTAAAGAAAAGTAGACTTCAACACACTGGACACTCTGCAGCGGGCAGATGCCGCCCGCACTACCGCTGATAACCTCCGTGGCACCAGGGGGACTTCCTCTTCATTTCTATCCGCCCTTTGGGCACTCTGCAGCGGGCATAGGCCGCGCGCACTACCGCTGATATCCTCCGGAGCATCAGGGGTTCATCCAAGACGCACGACATGCCCAATCAGCCAGGCGTGTGCCACACATTACCCAGAGATGGAGCTCTCAGCAGCGAGCACTTTTCCCAACGCAGCGGGCACTTTTCCCGACGCAGCGCCGGCACAAACAGCCAGGCTTGTGCCAGAGATGGAACTCTGATCTGCGGGCACTTTACCCGACGCAGCGCCGGCACAAACAGCCAGGCTTGTGCCAGACATTACCCAGAGATGGAGCTCTCAGCAGCAGGCACTTTACCCGACGGACCGCCGGCACAAACAGCCAGGCTTGTGCTGCACATTACCCAGAGATGGAGGTCTGATCTGCTGGCTTTTTACCCCCACAAGGTGACAGATTTATCCTTTGTTTTTACCCAGGTATGCAGCTTCTCCAGGCGAACTTTTTATTTTATTTAACGACCGCACCCCAGGAGCCTGCCACAGCCTTTATTTTATCCAGAGATGGACCCCCTTGAGGCGGACTATATTGTTTTATTTTTTCCCCCCACCACCAGCCTGCCACAGCCTTTATTTTGGCCAGAGATGTGGCTCTTTTCAGCTGAGGCGTCATCCCACCAAACGTCCAGCAGATGGAGGCATTGCCCTTCTGAAGTTTGACCCAGATATGGAGCGTTGACAGGCCGACTCTTTATTGAGCCATGTATGTATTTTGCACCTCCTTGTTCAACACTACTACTGACTGTGCATGTGTTTGATGTTGTAGTTTCTCAAGTCCTTGACGATGATGTGTAGATGATGAAGAAATATCCGCTGACACTGCCTTGCTTCTAATGTAAGACATTTATTTACAAAGTCAAGAAACAGCATCAGTCCAGGTTAGCCATGGTACCTGGGAGAGTCACCAGCCAAATGTGAACCCTCTCGAACAAAGAAAGACACTAGTATTTATACAGCATTGGTCAAAGAAAACAGAAAACCATCCAAGTCCTTATTTGGACTTAAGACAACAAATGTTACCCTCCTTAAACTTACTCTGAACTTATGGCCTGAAGATTTACAATTCCATGCAGGGTTGACTTTTATTATCTCTTCCTCGGGATCAACACCTGTTTACTCCTGTTTAAACCCAAATGTTATCCTAATCAGTCTTAAGGAAACGACCCCTAATAAACCGCTTCATGCTCTTTGGTGTTAAACCAAGCTCTTCTTCTTCTTCTTCTTTACAAGTCACATAACTGTTCATATCACATTGTGTTGCATGTAAAATACACTTCAAATTCCCCCCTTCGAGACTTCAGTCTCGAAAAAGAATAACACACAAAATACTTATAACATAACCCTCTGATCATGACTAACCTTAAATCTTTGGAGTGTGAGAGCGAAAAACCCATCAAGCAGACATCTTTCAAATACCATCATTCAATCTAGACAGGAAAATTATCTCAACGGCCCCACTGCCCATGGCGACCACTTTTCAGTACTCCAAGCCAAAATACAAACAAAATCAAATAACTTCATTGGATAATATATAAATGCATACATTAAGAACCTCAGAAATAAAATCAAAACTTTGTTCAAAGTCAGGCTGGTCGACCCATCGCACCTTTCAATGAACCTGTCCTTACCTATAACCACTTTCCCTAAGGATCGAGAAAAGAAATAAAACACCTGAGGTCTTAATACATACATTTTACACAGCTTCCAAAAACATCAATACTAAATCTAAATAATATATCACACTAAACATCTCACGTAAAATAAAGAAAAATAGATAAAAAAGACATCAAAATATTGCTTTGTAGGTGTATCAGCTTCTTCCATTGGACTGCAAAGATTTTTCCTTCAAGAACTCTCATCATGATCTCCTCATTCAGTCCACTGTCCATCAGGATGTCCTCCACTCGCCTACATTTGAATATTCACGTCCTTTAGGCTGAAGGAATCTCTGGACAGTCCATCATTCTCACACTGGTCTCTCCAATACTATCCTTTGGAGAGAAATCACAAACCAGTATCTTTGCACAACAAAAGCATCAAAAATATAATCATTTCATGTCATACTTTCAAATGATCTCAATGTATGATTAACAAATTTCAGTGTCCCCCCTTTGTCCATGCAGTCACTATTCAATTCAATCCCATGCATTGGCAGAATACAATTTTAACACACCATTCATTTTTCACCAACACCTTGGCTTTGCAGATGATATTATTTCTCTATTTTATTTTTTCTATTTTTATCCTCTTGTTTTATTCTCTTGTTATATTCAAAAACTCTTCACCATTTCACCTGCTTGTAACTTCACAAAACAAAAACTTATCAACAGAAACTAAAACTTCACCATTTAACAGCAGAAAACTTAACAACAGAAAACTTATCAACAGACTGAGCTTCAGCATTCTCCAAAAATTATTTCAAACAAATAGTACTTTCTTTATAACTTCCCCCCTTGCACATGAGCTAATCATGTGCCCTCTGAATCATCAGACTAGCAGATCTTAGAGTACTATCATCAGCCTTTCACATCATCTCCACAGACCTCAAGCGACCCTCAGTCAGAGGCATAAAGACAACCAAAATATTCTTACAAGTAAAAATACCCTTTATTCATTAAAATCTCACTGAAGTCAAAGTTAAAGTACCAGTTTAAAATACACGCAAATGAAAGTAGACACCAACTCACTGAAAATCTACTTTAAGTGAAAGTAACCTATCACTGTCTCTTTTTTATTTATTGTTAACTCTTTCCCCGCCAGAGAATTCTAGAATTGTTGCCAGCCAGCGCCAGTCTTTTTCACCATTTTCACCAATCTTTCAAGACCCACAGAATATTTTGTTCTTTGAATATGTAAATATTGAATACATCAAAAGAAAGATCAGAGCCTCTGCTTTCATATACAAAAAACTATTTTATTCAAACTTCATTCAATCTTTTTTTATCAGCACTTGAATATCGGCCATTTTCACAAAAAAACAACATTCCGGACAAAAAGCTGAGAAAACAGCACTTTTGTAAAACACACTTATTTTCAAGAAAAAAAAGTGATTTTGAGTTTACATTTGGATTCTTTTTACTTTCATTTGACAACTACAGTTATATTTTAAAATAAATAACTAAAATAAATAAAAATGATTACATAAAATTATAAATTTTCTTTGAATAGTGTAGCACTACAACATTTACAAACTATATTATACATTTTTCTTCTCTTATACACTCAGAAATATTTTGTTTTTACAAACACTTATTTTTTACTTAATATTACATATTATTATTATTTTCAATAATAAAACATTAGTTGAACAAAAACCTGATCAAGAAGAGAGACAACTGTGTCTCCCAGGGAAGTGCCTTCTCCGCAATAGGGTTTCGTATTGTAACAGTACCCTGTACCCAAAATGTCATCTGTAGACCAGTACATTTCAAGGTCAGGCTTACGAATGATATGATGAAGAGCAGCAGCATCATTTAGAGGTCCAGGATTCTCAGTGAAAAGAAAGTCTTTTGGCTGCCAGTTCATTTCTTTCCACATCAGATTACCTGGACCAGGACCTGCACCTGGCTGGTTCACAGAGCCTCTTGCTTGGTCACCAGGTACTTGACCTCCACCACGCCCATAAGATCCACAGGTCCGACCTCTGCCTCTTTGCTGTGATCAACCTGTAAATAATTAGAAAGACAATTTTTTATTCAACAGTGTGATGTGCACAAAGAGAGGAACTCTTCATATCATATCTTACCTCTTTCACCTTGGCTAGGTCTGTATAAAGGACACCTGGGCCCTGAATCCCTGGACTCTGTGTGTAACATGACAGTAAAATGTCATACAAATATTCATTTGGTAAATAGTTTGTGTACAAAATGAAAGATAAATTATTTCTTTTTTTCTTCTCTCACAAATTAGCAGATGCTCTTGTCTTGTAGCATCTAATAATCATACAATCTAAGTAACATACAATCAAACTAAATAAAATATGTTATCATGACTCACCTCTTGCACCTACGTGTATGTCTGGACCTTGGAGACCTGGATCTTGGAGACCTGGACTCTGTGTCTGGAAATTGCAATAAAAAGTCCGTCAGAAATTCGTTTGGTACATAGTTTATGTACAAAAATGAGGGATATGTTATTTCGACTTCACGTTATCTCATGAATTATCATCTGCATATGCTATCACGGTGAATCAAAAAATAACGTGATCATATCTTACCTCTTACACGTCCTGAAGGTCTGAATGTAGGTCCTGAATCCCTCCATTCGCTGTCGCCGCTGCTGCCTTCATCCAGATCAGTTTCACGGAGGTCAAAAAATGAATTATCAGAGTCTGTATCGATAATTAACTCTGTAGCTTCCACAGCCGAATATCTCCTTGCTGGCGCCGGCATGTTTGTACTGTTCAAGAGCTTTTATCTCATATCTATACGGCTAATGTTGACTTTTTGACGCGCGTCACACTCACATACAGACTGATAGAACTCCGCCCGCTGGAAAATAAGGACGAAGAAGATGTTTGGTTTTTTTTCTCTACTTTCCCGCAGGTGGTCTTGTTTGTTGGTTTTTGACCCCACAGTCCTGTAACTTTTTCACAACATCCGTCAGAGCGCCCCCTATCGTATTTCACTGAAAACACCAATTGACGGAAAATTCCGTCAATGGTGGGGAATGAGTTAATTGAAGACAAATGTTTGCAAAAATGTATCCTACAAACATCCTTTTTACTCTTTTCACCAAAACAAAATATCAAATGTCCTCTCAATCTCTCAGTCTCTCACCCTCATCCATGTCATCACTTCCTAGCAGATGTAGGACTCAATCCTTCTTTTGCAAGTCACAAGTCAGTCTCAAGTCTTTGTTGTCCCAGTCATTGGTGTCAATGTCCAAGTCGAGTTGCAACTCTTCTCAATTTTGTCAAGTTGAGTCCAAAATCATCAAAACCACATCTCTGCTTCCTCAATCCATTCTCAGCACTTTAACCAACATGCTTCTAACTACTTCATCATATCCACCAACATCTTCATCCACATCACTTTCTTTTACCTTTACATATTCCTATTCAAATGAACAAGAAACTTTCATCCTCTTACTTTGTACCCTCATAACTCCTTTTTGCTTTACAACATTCACAAACCTTTCCACTAGTTTTACTTTTCAAACTGTTCCCTTTTTGAATAGATATGTATCTATGTGTTCGTAATTTTAAAATTATAGAGTAGGTGACATCATCATTTAAGTTGAACAAACTTCTGAGATACTTTCAAACAAACAAATATCTTTACTGATCACAATATTCACAGCTTAGCATTAGGTATTTGTGCTACAATAAACTTCTTCCAAAGCTTAGCGGACTAGTAGCTCTGGACTCCAGTACACTAAAGATCTCTTGGACACTGGTGTCATAAATAGTTGATGACTAGTATCACTCAGCACATCCACCTGACAGCCTTCTGGTGTACACCTTATTGTGCAATTCATCTTATATAAATTATCTCTTCCTAAAAGTGCAATTGATGTATGTTCTAACACCAATATAGGTATTAGTATTTAGTATTAGGTATGTCTATAACAGAGCTCAATTGGTTTTGTGAGAAGAATCAGCTGTTTCACAATCTGCCTTCTAACAGTTGATCTTTACTTTTAATTCTATTTTTGAATCTTGTTCTGACCCTGACACTACCTGATGACACCCCCCTTTTGAGTCTTCTGGGCACCCCTAAAAACCCTGGCTCTGTGCTTCTGTAAGGGTTCACAGAGATCAGCTGAAACCTCCTCTGAAGCCTCCTCTGAAACCTCCTCTGAAGCTTCCTCTGAAACCTCCTCTGAAGCTTCCTCTGAAATCTCCTCTGAAACCTCCTCTGAAGCTTCCTCCTGTCCTGTAACAGTTATGAGCAAGGTGGCCATATAGTCCACAATTATAGCATACATCTGAAGGCTGTTGGAAATTTCCTCCTCTACCTCTGCCATAATTTCCCTGACCTCTTCCTGTCCATATCTGTGATCTGCCAAAATCTGACTGTGAAAAAGAAACATTAGGGATCATAGATGTCGACAGGACTGGATGAAGCTGTATCTGTCCCTGCTGGGGTTGAGGTGATATTTGATTTGGTTGAGGCTGACTCTGCACAACAGCTTGTTTCTTCTCTTTCTTCTTATTATCAATCAGCTGTATTTGATTAAGTTTCCTGAGAATCTCCTCATCCTGTTCTTTCTGCTCATGCTCCTTTTTCCTATATAATTCAACTTGATGTGCTATGTGATCTGTATACATTACCTGTGACATTTCTCCACACTTGATGAGCTCTTGACACATATGCTCTTGGATTTTCCTGTGATCCCAACGACTCAATCAAAATATTATCAGGATGTACGTTTGTCTGAAATGCATCTCTCAGTGCTTTCCACATCCGACCTCTACTTGCAGCAAACAATTCTGGATCATGCACAGTAGTTGCCACATATCTATTAAGACCTGCCACCTGCAGGATCACTTCCATCCCTGGGACCCCAATGAGACTAGCCAATAGTCTCTTAATGTCTCCCATGGCAGGCTGTGTACCCACCAAAAGCTCCTCCAACTTTGAAATCCAAGGATGTGCTCCATCCTGAAGAGTAGGTAGCTTTTCAATTATGTCTGACATATCTGTATTTTTCCAAGGTTTGTATTCTAGATTTTGTCCTCGTATGATTACTGGACACATTTTATCAGGTCTCTTATCTTTTCTTGAACGCACAGAGTATCCAAATGTATCAGACTTTTGAGATTTTTTCTTCTGTATCTTTTTGTGTGTCATTCGCAGTTCATGTAATTACTCTTCTAGTAGTTGCTGGGTTTCTGGATTACTAGACTCATCTAATTCCTGAAGACATTTACCTATGCTCCTCTCAACCTCTCTTAAAGCCCTGCCTCTGTCATCTTTTACCCCTGAACTGGCTGCTAGCGGATTAAGATATGACGAACCCTCTCTACTTGAGTCTTCATCACTGTCTGTCTCATCTGTGTTTTCCTTTCCTTTCTCTATGACTTACTCATCCTCATCTGTGATGTGATAATTCCCTTCTTGTCTAATCACTGGAAGTTGTGGATAAACATCAGTAAACTTCACTTCCTTCTCGTAAGGCGGGGGCTTTTCGGCTGATTCGGTATGTGAAAAAGGTGTATTAATCTGCTCCATTAATTTTCCTGTTTGTTTATCATTTGTGTTTATTATTTGCTTTTTTCCCTATTTTCTTTCGAAGCTTGTTTTTCTGTCCCTCATTTTCAAACATCTGCAGAATGCCAAGTTCAGTTTGTCTTTTCTCCTTACTCCTTTTCCCTTTCCTTCCTTTCTTCTGGTTTACTTTAAAAGTGGACACAAGAACCTGCATTGTTTTAATCTCATCTGGGTTCAAAGTCCCTTCTTATCAAGTGGATTAGTCTTCTGCACAACATCAACAGAAGTGACTGCTTGCGTAATTTTAGTATTCATCTTTGACATTAAAATGATCCTCTTATTTCATTAAAATATAAATTTAACAACGTTAATCAAATCTAGATAGATTATTATTGATCTCAAGCAAAATTGAAAGCATCTAGTACCAATTTACCAGACGTGTCAGACATAAAATGTAGCACTACCATACTAAAAACAATACTTTTACCAACCCCAAAAAGAGACAAAGAGCTTCTTACTATGAAAGTACAATTGCTTATGTATCACCAATCACACCCAGTTATCTCAAAACTATGGAAATAGAATCAATGTTCCATCTCAAGACAACTCACATCAAACTAAACTGAACTCAGACAATGAAACCAACATTCACAGCATTCAACACCTTTGAATCAAATCAACTTTCCAACACAATAGGCAAGCCAACCAACACTGCTTCATTAATCAACCAGATGCATAAATTAATCAGTCTGTTGCCAAGATACCTCCTAAAAAATTACAATTTAATTTACCATAATCCTATATGCGAAAACAAACCAAACATGTATCATACACTGCTGGTTTACAAATGAATGTACATATAGATGAATGCAGGTGTCTGTTGAAAGAGTTTGTGAATAAAATCGTACTGGCCTTGATCAAGCTGAATTCAGAATCCCTCTGTGCTGTTATCTGCAAAGCTTCAGTGTCCATGAATGGTGTCTTCTCATCTGCCACTGTTTTACTCCAGCTCTCATTCAACATAGAAAAATAGAGAAAACAAAACAGAAGGTTAATGTCTTAGTCACTCTAAATTCCTATATAAAATACAATATTTTAAACTTCAGATATAAAACAAAAAAACATAGGTCAATGTTGAAAAAATAGAAAACTATAAAAAATAATGATTTTTTATTTTAAAGAAGTATGGCACAAATGTAGTTCAGGTTTATTTTATGTTTATATTTTATCATTAATATTAGTGGAATTGTAATTGAATTATTTTACCAATTAGATAATAGGATTTACACAGTAAACAATGTTTGAATATTTCAATGATTATTTATTTCCCAAAAATAACTCAATGGGTCATTTTCAGGATGAACTAGACAATTTGCATTTCCCTGCGGAAAATGCGTGTGAATGCTTCCAGCAGAAAAGTTGCGGAAACACTGCTGAATGAAGAAGAATTAGCAGAAGATGAAGAAAAAGTGAAGGAAGTTGAAGAAGAGGACATAGCAGAAGAAAAGTGGAAGAATAGGAAATAGCAGAAGAAAAGTGGAAGAAGTAAAACAGTAGTAAAAGTAGAACAAGCAGTAGAAGAAAGTGAAAGTATCTGTACAAGAACAAGAAATAGTAATAGAAGAAAATGTAGTAAAAGTAGGACTAGTAAAAGTAGAACAAGAAGTAGACGAAAGTAAAAGTGTCTGTACAAGAACAAGAAATAGTGATAGAATCACAAAATGTAGTAAAAGAAGAAGTGGAAGCAGAAAAAGAAGTAAAAGCAGAAGAACAAGAGGTAGAAGAAGAGGAAATAGCAGAAAAAACAGTAGTAAAATTAGTACAAGAAGTAAAAGTGTCTGTACAAGAACAAGAAATAGTGATAGAGGAAAATGTAGTAAAAGTAGGAATAGTAAAAGCAGAACAAGAAGTAGAAGAAAGTGAAATTATCTGTACAACAACAAGAATACATCGGACATTTTACTCGCAGGAGCTGGGGATCAAACTCTCAACATTCCAATTGAGGGGCGACAACTCTACCAACTGAGCCACAGCCACCAATCAAGAACTATATGAAAAAGTAAATCATTTACTGTAGAAAAGGCCCAAAGTTAGGGACATGTCTGATGACCCGAGAAGTGAGCCTGCCCATGTGATGAGTCATAATATGCTAATGAGTGGCACAGCAGTATCAACAGGCAGACGAGAGAGCTTCGGTTGTGCCGTTATAACTCAATAGAAGCTGTGTGTGCGTAAATGAAAGTGTGAGTATTTACCTCTTGTATATTTATCACATTGTTTACTCATGTTGATGTTGTTGGTTGATGTTGTTGGTTGAGTGAAAGTCGAAGCCTGCGTGCTCGCGGTATGATCGGTCCCGTTAATGATAGCTGATTGCATGCAGGCTAATTTACGTCCCTCTGCTCACTTGACTCTGTGCGTCAGTGTGAGATGTGTCATGTTGACTTGGAGGCATGTTCATTATACACTCATTACGTCATATTAAGACGGTTGTGACTGAGCCGAAAGTGTTTAATGTCAATTGAGTATTGTTATTGTTGCGGAAAACTACCATTTATATTGTGTTAAATGGATTAACAAACCTCGTAAGAAGAAGGGCACCACCTGGCTCACCAGGAACAATTTTTATTAATTTTGGAAATCAATAAAATTATTAGATATAAAAAAATTGATAAATTTATTCCTTATAAAAACCATAAATTCAGGGATTTATTATTTCTAACCAGTCTCAATCTAAGTATATGAATTCTCAAAACGTTCAACCACTGAATCAAACACGAACACACCTTTGAATTTTATACGTGATTATTTTTAATGAATAAGGATGAACAAAGAAATGAACGATCTTAAAGGAGCATCGGATATATATATGTAAAACCAGAGATAACAGATACTATTTCTTTATTCAATTCAGTATGGTGTTGTTTACGTCTGTCTAACCAAAACTATTAACTAGATTCAGATCAGAATTTTATTGAACGAAAACAAAAAATAAAAAAATATAAAAGAAGAGGGTGGAACTATATTACGGTGGATAGAGCCAGGGGAAATTTTCAAACGAAGGACACTCTCGACACTTGTTTCTGAGTAACAACCAACTGTTGAATATCTTACTGTATTCGCTGAAAAACGAGTCCGCCCAGTGGTACTGTAATTTGGAGAAGGGATTTCTGAGAAGATTCTGTCCAGTTTTACAGCCCGTGGTCCACCTTAGTGAACAGGTCGGAGTCGATTTAGCGATGAACCCAGAAGTGTCGTGGTGCGTTCCGTCAGCTTTTCCCAGCTCGGATGAATGTCCAAAACAATATTGATAAACGTTCGTCAATTCTCTGCTTAAACTGAAATGGCCAATTCAGTTCAATTCAGATGACGAATCATTCAAGTCTTTGTTGAAAAGAGAAATCCAAAAATTATCGTCCAGAAGTGATAAAACTTTCAATTGAAGCAAACAAGAAGTACTAAGTCTAAAAATCATTTATCTCGAACAAAAGTCAGAGTGTAGAACAAAAGAAAACTTACAAATTCCACAAAGTTAAAAGCGAAATTACGGGACCAGCCGAAGATATGACGGCTGCACGGCCTTTTTAATAGAGTGTTGAGGATACCACGCCCCTTCAGGATGATGTGTCTCTGGGCGGCTGAAACATGACTCTAAAGTTCTGTAACTAAACTAACGTAAACCAAAACACCATACCAGAGTTCTTAATTCTACGTAAACAATGAAACAACATGTACAGACATGAAACTGAAACGAAACATAACATCAGATCATGAATGCAACAATTTTCAAGCGTAGAATTAATGTCTTGTCTGTTGAATAAAACATTGATTTAAAAGAACCACTAGATGGCACTGGTGCTCCATGACAATCTTTGAACAGATGCAGTGACTTCAAACGATAATCCAATTGTTTAATAGCTTCGTGATAGATTGTCCGATCTGAGTCTGGTTTGAAAGACAGCATTAGTTGAAATGTCCTTAGAAAGATTGTTCATCTGAAAATGAGAAATACATATTGGTTAATATACATCTGAAAATGAGAGCATATGATCTCCCCTCATTTTAATGGGGTTCAGTCCAGGTTCAGACATTCCTTAGGGGAAGATTAAGTTGTCTTGCAAATCAGAGGTTCGTGGCAGAAGTGTTTTCCAAGTGTCAATACGATTTATTAAAGAAGGAAGAAAAATGTGGTTCCATATGTCTTCTGCGTAATGAAGCCCTTTGAAAATGTTTACATGGGATGCGATAGCCTTTATGATTTCAGGTTTGGAGGGTTCAAACTGAGGGTCTTGTCGAAAGCAGAGAGAGAGGAGGATCATAAAGTTGAGTTGTGTGAAGACATCTGGTGGAGGGTGAAGATGAGGGCCTCCGGCCTCTCCAGAGGAACGTCAGACTCCTCTTGGATCTGATCAATCTGAATCTTGACCAATATTCGTAACATATCCCCCCTTTTGGAATGTGATTTCTGCAAAAGAGAATCAGCAGGCCAATTAAGGTGATAACAGCAAACAGTAAGACAGTATCAACAGCAGGTGTCACACAGAAATAGTGTCAATGAGTAAATAAAAGAAAATAAACAAAAACTAAGTATAGGGGAGTATAAGTAATTCTATTACTAATCTAATATGTCTAGGAATGGCAGTACAATGCCTAATAAGTGGGAAGGAAGAAAAATGAATAATATACCATGAGCATAAGGCTCACCCAGAGGAGCTCATGGATCCGTGACCACTATGTGACTATGTGATCTAAACTAAATGGGTATGTTGTTTGTGTCAATGCTGAATATGACGTTGGTGTCGGGCTTTTTGACAGAGACCTGTTTGTATTTGGCGAAGCCTCTCACGGCCAGATCACGCAGTTGTCGACTGGTGAGGATGCGTGGACAAGCCGCCACACCGAGATGATGGCTAGTTGTTGGATGGAGGTTTTGAATGAAAAGGACCTTAAAGTTCACATCGTCTTCCATCCCAATTTCATTTTTAGGACCGAAGTAAGCTTGAAGTATTCGGTTGTAATACACCTGGGGAGACTCATCTCTTTCTTGTTTGATCACAAGAGCAGCCGCCAACCCTGTGGGGTGGATGTAATCAGAATATTCGTCTATCAACCTTTGGCACAATAACTTGTAGTCACTCCTAACCCTGTCAGGCTGACGTTCGATAAAACTGCCGATAGTCCTGTTGGACGTCATCCTGATCAAATAGATTTTGTCGTCCGTGGTAGCACCTGAAAACTTTCGCAGGTGGTACTCAAGGTCTTTGAGATATAGGCTAATCTCAAAACCACCCTTGTTACCCGGCTCGAAACGGGTGATGTTACGAGCTATTTTGTCCAAATCTCTGTATGAGGGGCTTGGCAGAGATTGGCGCTCCTCAGAAATAGGAGATCGGAGTCTTCTGTAAGGGCTGTGCTCGAGATTTCGAGACCACAAGGAATCATCGGGGGTAATCACAAGACCAGATCGAGGAGGATTCTCTCTTGGACTACGAACATCCTTTCTCTCGAAGGGTGTTTCATTACCAGGTCGTTGTCGACCTGGATCTAGGTCCAGAGCAGATTGAAGTTGTCTTCTGACCCTCGCTAATTCATCCTCTTTCATTGCGTGCTGCTGTTTAAACAGGCTTACTCGCAATGAAACGTCGTCCAACTTGGTTTGGAGGTCACATTCGTGTTGTTCCCGCCTTTCTATTTGTGAGGTCAGGCCTTTGATGGTAGCATTTAGGTCGTGGAACTTATCTTGAGCCTTAATCAGGAGGACATCAGACTGGTCGAGCCGTTTGGCAGCTGCAGTGAGCTGTTTATGAACTGACTGCAACTCATTTTCTTTCTCATGAAGAGTTGCTCTCAACTCATCTTCCCTATTATCTTCCTCATTTTCCTTTTCTGCTTGTAGGAGGGCTTTGGCTTCCTCAAGCTTTGCGATGTTCTCATCGGCCTGGACGAGGAGTTCGTCTTTCTGTTCAATCATAAGCAGAAGGGCTTTATTGCTCTTCTCCTGCTGGTTTAGTAACTTCTGGGTATGTCTCTCTTGGGCTGCCATGATTACAGCCATTTGTGAAAGAATCTTATGTTTGTCTTTCTCCTTAACCTGCCCAAACATAGCCTTGGCAACCAAGTCTGAAAGCTTTTCCTGAAGTAGAAAGGGGTCAGTCGTCTCAATTTCAGTCACGAACTCACGCAGAGGTGGTCCAACTAGGTCTGTCAGAACCGAATCAAAGTGATCTAATGGGTCACCGAAGCCTGCCGGTGGCGGGCTATCGGCGGCCTCCATGTTTGGGTCTTATCAACTGTCAACCAGATTAAGGAAAGGAAGGAGAGAAAATTAAAAAAAAAAAAAAAAAAAAAATGTAATATCAAAATCCAATTAAGCTAATTAAAATTGAAATCAAAATTAACTAAAAATTAAACAAACACAAATGTTTTTAATTATGAAATTAATTAAAGTTGGAAATCAATTTGAATAGTTTAGTTTGAAGATTTTAAATCCTAAATCAAATCTAATTGGATTAAAGTTGAAGATTAAAGATTTAAATCGAATTAAACTAAACTTAGGGTCTAAGCCGAGTATTGATTGAACTAAATTGACTAGAAAAATCAGAAATTGGTTGACAATTTTAAAGGTACACTGGTTTAGTTAATTAGTTTTATTCAAACTAACATAAGTCGATTTTAATCAAAGAGAGAAAATTAATTTGATTTAGCCTAATGCTCTATTTGTTTGTTCGGTCAGAAATATTTAATTAAAGTTAGGCTTGCCTTTAGCGGGAAGAATAAATCATTAAAATTTCAAACTGAATTAAACAAGAGATCATGCAATGAGAGAAGGAGTTTACAAGTCTGTTCAGTCAGTCACAGATTCACTATAGTCTTCAGTCACTTTTTAAATAACCGCAGTTACTCAAAACAACCACAGGATGGAGTTTCTTGCTCCAACTGTATCAAGGGAACGATCAACTACTACTCCCCACCGCTAGGGGGCGGTAGTTACTCAAAAACCGAAAGTCAGGAGGGCGAGACTTCCTGTTGGCTCTGTGGCTACCACGTTAGCTCCGTGGCTAACACATTAGCTCCGTGGCTAACACTTTAGTTACTACGTGACTACAATCACAGCGATCAATAACTACACCCCCCTTTAGGGCGATAATGACTCAAAGTTGCTCCAAGAGCCGGAGGCCACGAGGAGGAAGGATTAGCTCCGTGGCTAACCTTAGCTACCAACGTGCACACCCACTCACAAGCGATCAGCTGTTCAAAACAGCGACGAATCCTTCTTTTAGAGAGGAACGTCCTAATGACCCCACAACGAATTGCGTTTAAAAGTTCACAATTAGCTACTTTGCAAACTAATAATGGGTTTCCGTGTAGTGACTCAGTAAGGCAGAAACTCGTGCCTTATTTCATATACCACGGCTAAACTCAGACTTTTATTCGGAATCTCGCAAACAAAAGCGGTTTAGAAAGGCCTATATCACATCAATATTTGCTCAGCGGCAAATTACTTCTGCAGGAAACACGTGTACGGAGACACGACAACAGCGCTTCTGATATCAGTTCACAATTCAAAACAATAACACAGGGAATTCCAATCAGCCGACTTTAACGCGTCATCGTCTTTGATGACGTCACTCAGCTGAGCCGGAAAGATATTTCCGCTCTCGCTACTAATCTTTAACATTCATTAAAAAGACATTGCTTCAAGTTTTTCAACAAAATGAACAGCCGTTTTGGTCATCAGTGGACAGTGGATTTAATGGTTATATAATGTGATAGATATGAGCTTGTTAAAGTACCGTGTTCGTAAAATCATCAGTTTCTGATACAAGTCTGGCCTCACACGGGGCACCAAATATGTTGCGGAAAACTACCATTTATATTGTGTTAAATGGATTAACAAACCTCGTAAGAAGAAGGGCACCACCTGGCTCACCAGGAACAATTTTTATTAATTTTGGAAATCAATAAAATTATTAGATATAAAAAAATTGATAAATTTATTCCTTATAAAAACCATAAATTCAGGGATTTATTATTTCTAACCAGTCTCAATCTAAGTATATGAATTCTCAAAACGTTCAACCACTGAATCAAACACGAACACACCTTTGAATTTTATACGTGATTATTTTTAATGAATAAGGATGAACAAAGAAATGAACGATCTTAAAGGAGCATCGGATATATATATGTAAAACCAGAGATAACAGATACTATTTCTTTATTCAATTCAGTATGGTGTTGTTTACGTCTGTCTAACCAAAACTATTAACTAGATTCAGATCAGAATTTTATTGAACGAAAACAAAAAATAAAAAAATATAAAAGAAGAGGGTGGAACTATATTACGGTGGATAGAGCCAGGGGAAATTTTCAAACGAAGGACACTCTCGACACTTGTTTCTGAGTAACAACCAACTGTTGAATATCTTACTGTATTCGCTGAAAAACGAGTCCGCCCAGTGGTACTGTAATTTGGAGAAGGGATTTCTGAGAAGATTCTGTCCAGTTTTACAGCCCGTGGTCCACCTTAGTGAACAGGTCGGAGTCGATTTAGCGATGAACCCAGAAGTGTCGTGGTGCGTTCCGTCAGCTTTTCCCAGCTCGGATGAATGTCCAAAACAATATTGATAAACGTTCGTCAATTCTCTGCTTAAACTGAAATGGCCAATTCAGTTCAATTCAGATGACGAATCATTCAAGTCTTTGTTGAAAAGAGAAATCCAAAAATTATCGTCCAGAAGTGATAAAACTTTCAATTGAAGCAAACAAGAAGTACTAAGTCTAAAAATCATTTATCTCGAACAAAAGTCAGAGTGTAGAACAAAAGAAAACTTACAAATTCCACAAAGTTAAAAGCGAAATTACGGGACCAGCCGAAGATATGACGGCTGCACGGCCTTTTTAATAGAGTGTTGAGGATACCACGCCCCTTCAGGATGATGTGTCTCTGGGCGGCTGAAACATGACTCTAAAGTTCTGTAACTAAACTAACGTAAACCAAAACACCATACCAGAGTTCTTAATTCTACGTAAACAATGAAACAACATGTACAGACATGAAACTGAAACGAAACATAACATCAGATCATGAATGCAACAATTTTCAAGCGTAGAATTAATGTCTTGTCTGTTGAATAAAACATTGATTTAAAAGAACCACTAGATGGCACTGGTGCTCCATGACAATCTTTGAACAGATGCAGTGACTTCAAACGATAATCCAATTGTTTAATAGCTTCGTGATAGATTGTCCGATCTGAGTCTGGTTTGAAAGACAGCATTAGTTGAAATGTCCTTAGAAAGATTGTTCATCTGAAAATGAGAAATACATATTGGTTAATATACATCTGAAAATGAGAGCATATGATCTCCCCTCATTTTAATGGGGTTCAGTCCAGGTTCAGACATTCCTTAGGGGAAGATTAAGTTGTCTTGCAAATCAGAGGTTCGTGGCAGAAGTGTTTTCCAAGTGTCAATACGATTTATTAAAGAAGGAAGAAAAATGTGGTTCCATAGGTCTTCTGCGTAATGAAGCCCTTTGAAAATGTTTACATGGGATGCGATAGCCTTTATGATTTCAGGTTTGGAGGGTTCAAACTGAGGGTCTTGTCGAAAGCAGAGAGAGAGGAGGATCATAAAGTTGAGTTGTGTGAAGACATCTGGTGGAGGGTGAAGATGAGGGCCTCCGGCCTCTCCAGAGGAACGTCAGACTCCTCTTGGATCTGATCAATCTGAATCTTGACCAATATTCGTAACATATCCCCCCTTTTGGAATGTGATTTCTGCAAAAGAGAATCAGCAGGCCAATTAAGGTGATAACAGCAAACAGTAAGACAGTATCAACAGCAGGTGTCACACAGAAATAGTGTCAATGAGTAAATAAAAGAAAATAAACAAAAACTAAGTATAGGGGAGTATAAGTAATTCTATTACTAATCTAATATGTCTAGGAATGGCAGTACAATGCCTAATAAGTGGGAAGGAAGAAAAATGAATAATATACCATGAGCATAAGGCTCACCCAGAGGAGCTCATGGATCCGTGACCACTATGTGACTATGTGATCTAAACTAAATGGGTATGTTGTTTGTGTCAATGCTGAATATGACGTTGGTGTCGGGCTTTTTGACAGAGACCTGTTTGTATTTGGCGAAGCCTCTCACGGCCAGATCACGCAGTTGTCGACTGGTGAGGATGCGTGGACAAGCCGCCACACCGAGATGATGGCTAGTTGTTGGATGGAGGTTTTGAATGAAAAGGACCTTAAAGTTCACATCGTCTTCCATCCCAATTTCATTTTTAGGACCGAAGTAAGCTTGAAGTATTCGGTTGTAATACACCTGGGGAGACTCATCTCTTTCTTGTTTGATCACAAGAGCAGCCGCCAACCCTGTGGGGTGGATGTAATCAGAATATTCGTCTATCAACCTTTGGCACAATAACTTGTAGTCACTCCTAACCCTGTCAGGCTGACGTTCGATAAAACTGCCGATAGTCCTGTTGGACGTCATCCTGATCAAATAGATTTTGTCGTCCGTGGTAGCACCTGAAAACTTTCGCAGGTGGTACTCAAGGTCTTTGAGATATAGGCTAATCTCAAAACCACCCTTGTTACCCGGCTCGAAACGGGTGATGTTACGAGCTATTTTGTCCAAATCTCTGTATGAGGGGCTTGGCAGAGATTGGCGCTCCTCAGAAATAGGAGATCGGAGTCTTCTGTAAGGGCTGTGCTCGAGATTTCGAGACCACAAGGAATCATCGGGGGTAATCACAAGACCAGATCGAGGAGGATTCTCTCTTGGACTACGAACATCCTTTCTCTCGAAGGGTGTTTCATTACCAGGTCGTTGTCGACCTGGATCTAGGTCCAGAGCAGATTGAAGTTGTCTTCTGACCCTCGCTAATTCATCCTCTTTCATTGCGTGCTGCTGTTTAAACAGGCTTACTCGCAATGAAACGTCGTCCAACTTGGTTTGGAGGTCACATTCGTGTTGTTCCCGCCTTTCTATTTGTGAGGTCAGGCCTTTGATGGTAGCATTTAGGTCGTGGAACTTATCTTGAGCCTTAATCAGGAGGACATCAGACTGGTCGAGCCGTTTGGCAGCTGCAGTGAGCTGTTTATGAACTGACTGCAACTCATTTTCTTTCTCATGAAGAGTTGCTCTCAACTCATCTTCCCTATTATCTTCCTCATTTTCCTTTTCTGCTTGTAGGAGGGCTTTGGCTTCCTCAAGCTTTGCGATGTTCTCATCGGCCTGGACGAGGAGTTCGTCTTTCTGTTCAATCATAAGCAGAAGGGCTTTATTGCTCTTCTCCTGCTGGTTTAGTAACTTCTGGGTATGTCTCTCTTGGGCTGCCATGATTACAGCCATTTGTGAAAGAATCTTATGTTTGTCTTTCTCCTTAACCTGCCCAAACATAGCCTTGGCAACCAAGTCTGAAAGCTTTTCCTGAAGTAGAAAGGGGTCAGTCGTCTCAATTTCAGTCACGAACTCACGCAGAGGTGGTCCAACTAGGTCTGTCAGAACCGAATCAAAGTGATCTAATGGGTCACCGAAGCCTGCCGGTGGCGGGCTATCGGCGGCCTCCATGTTTGGGTCTTATCAACTGTCAACCAGATTAAGGAAAGGAAGGAGAGAAAATTAAAAAAAAAAAAAAAAAAAAAATGTAATATCAAAATCCAATTAAGCTAATTAAAATTGAAATCAAAATTAACTAAAAATTAAACAAACACAAATGTTTTTAATTATGAAATTAATTAAAGTTGGAAATCAATTTGAATAGTTTAGTTTGAAGATTTTAAATCCTAAATCAAATCTAATTGGATTAAAGTTGAAGATTAAAGATTTAAATCGAATTAAACTAAACTTAGGGTCTAAGCCGAGTATTGATTGAACTAAATTGACTAGAAAAATCAGAAATTGGTTGACAATTTTAAAGGTACACTGGTTTAGTTAATTAGTTTTATTCAAACTAACATAAGTCGATTTTAATCAAAGAGAGAAAATTAATTTGATTTAGCCTAATGCTCTATTTGTTTGTTCGGTCAGAAATATTTAATTAAAGTTAGGCTTGCCTTTAGCGGGAAGAATAAATCATTAAAATTTCAAACTGAATTAAACAAGAGATCATGCAATGAGAGAAGGAGTTTACAAGTCTGTTCAGTCAGTCACAGATTCACTATAGTCTTCAGTCACTTTTTAAATAACCGCAGTTACTCAAAACAACCACAGGATGGAGTTTCTTGCTCCAACTGTATCAAGGGAACGATCAACTACTACTCCCCACCGCTAGGGGGCGGTAGTTACTCAAAAACCGAAAGTCAGGAGGGCGAGACTTCCTGTTGGCTCTGTGGCTACCACGTTAGCTCCGTGGCTAACACATTAGCTCCGTGGCTAACACTTTAGTTACTACGTGACTACAATCACAGCGATCAATCACTACACCCCCCTTTAGGGCGATAATGACTCAAAGTTGCTCCAAGAGCCGGAGGCCACGAGGAGGAAGGATTAGCTCCGTGGCTAACCTTAGCTACCAACGTGCACACCCACTCACAAGCGATCAGCTGTTCAAAACAGCGACGAATCCTTCTTTTAGAGAGGAACGTCCTAATGACCCCACAACGAATTGCGTTTAAAAGTTCACAATTAGCTACTTTGCAAACTAATAATGGGTTTCCGTGTAGTGACTCAGTAAGGCAGAAACTCGTGCCTTATTTCATATACCACGGCTAAACTCAGACTTTTATTCGGAATCTCGCAAACAAAAGCGGTTTAGAAAGGCCTATATCACATCAATATTTGCTCAGCGGCAAATTACTTCTGCAGGAAACACGTGTACGGAGACACGACAACAGCGCTTCTGATATCAGTTCACAATTCAAAACAATAACACAGGGAATTCCAATCAGCCGACTTTAACGCGTCATCGTCTTTGATGACGTCACTCAGCTGAGCCGGAAAGATATTTCCGCTCTCGCTACTAATCTTTAACATTCATTAAAAAGACATTGCTTCAAGTTTTTCAACAAAATGAACAGCCGTTTTGGTCATCAGTGGACAGTGGATTTAATGGTTATATAATGTGATAGATATGAGCTTGTTAAAGTACCGTGTTCGTAAAATCATCAGTTTCTGATACAAGTCTGGCCTCACACGGGGCACCAAATATGTTGCGGAAAACTACCATTTATATTGTGTTAAATGGATTAACAAACCTCGTAAGAAGAAGGGCACCACCTGGCTCACCAGGAACAATTTTTATTAATTTTGGAAATCAATAAAATTATTAGATATAAAAAAATTGATAAATTTATTCCTTATAAAAACCATAAATTCAGGGATTTATTATTTCTAACCAGTCTCAATCTAAGTATATGAATTCTCAAAACGTTCAACCACTGAATCAAACACGAACACACCTTTGAATTTTATACGTGATTATTTTTAATGAATAAGGATGAACAAAGAAATGAACGATCTTAAAGGAGCATCGGATATATATATGTAAAACCAGAGATAACAGATACTATTTCTTTATTCAATTCAGTATGGTGTTGTTTACGTCTGTCTAACCAAAACTATTAACTAGATTCAGATCAGAATTTTATTGAACGAAAACAAAAAATAAAAAAATATAAAAGAAGAGGGTGGAACTATATTACGGTGGATAGAGCCAGGGGAAATTTTCAAACGAAGGACACTCTCGACACTTGTTTCTGAGTAACAACCAACTGTTGAATATCTTACTGTATTCGCTGAAAAACGAGTCCGCCCAGTGGTACTGTAATTTGGAGAAGGGATTTCTGAGAAGATTCTGTCCAGTTTTACAGCCCGTGGTCCACCTTAGTGAACAGGTCGGAGTCGATTTAGCGATGAACCCAGAAGTGTCGTGGTGCGTTCCGTCAGCTTTTCCCAGCTCGGATGAATGTCCAAAACAATATTGATAAACGTTCGTCAATTCTCTGCTTAAACTGAAATGGCCAATTCAGTTCAATTCAGATGACGAATCATTCAAGTCTTTGTTGAAAAGAGAAATCCAAAAATTATCGTCCAGAAGTGATAAAACTTTCAATTGAAGCAAACAAGAAGTACTAAGTCTAAAAATCATTTATCTCGAACAAAAGTCAGAGTGTAGAACAAAAGAAAACTTACAAATTCCACAAAGTTAAAAGCGAAATTACGGGACCAGCCGAAGATATGACGGCTGCACGGCCTTTTTAATAGAGTGTTGAGGATACCACGCCCCTTCAGGATGATGTGTCTCTGGGCGGCTGAAACATGACTCTAAAGTTCTGTAACTAAACTAACGTAAACCAAAACACCATACCAGAGTTCTTAATTCTACGTAAACAATGAAACAACATGTACAGACATGAAACTGAAACGAAACATAACATCAGATCATGAATGCAACAATTTTCAAGCGTAGAATTAATGTCTTGTCTGTTGAATAAAACATTGATTTAAAAGAACCACTAGATGGCACTGGTGCTCCATGACAATCTTTGAACAGATGCAGTGACTTCAAACGATAATCCAATTGTTTAATAGCTTCGTGATAGATTGTCCGATCTGAGTCTGGTTTGAAAGACAGCATTAGTTGAAATGTCCTTAGAAAGATTGTTCATCTGAAAATGAGAAATACATATTGGTTAATATACATCTGAAAATGAGAGCATATGATCTCCCCTCATTTTAATGGGGTTCAGTCCAGGTTCAGACATTCCTTAGGGGAAGATTAAGTTGTCTTGCAAATCAGAGGTTCGTGGCAGAAGTGTTTTCCAAGTGTCAATACGATTTATTAAAGAAGGAAGAAAAATGTGGTTCCATATGTCTTCTGCGTAATGAAGCCCTTTGAAAATGTTTACATGGGATGCGATAGCCTTTATGATTTCAGGTTTGGAGGGTTCAAACTGAGGGTCTTGTCGAAAGCAGAGAGAGAGGAGGATCATAAAGTTGAGTTGTGTGAAGACATCTGGTGGAGGGTGAAGATGAGGGCCTCCGGCCTCTCCAGAGGAACGTCAGACTCCTCTTGGATCTGATCAATCTGAATCTTGACCAATATTCGTAACATATCCCCCCTTTTGGAATGTGATTTCTGCAAAAGAGAATCAGCAGGCCAATTAAGGTGATAACAGCAAACAGTAAGACAGTATCAACAGCAGGTGTCACACAGAAATAGTGTCAATGAGTAAATAAAAGAAAATAAACAAAAACTAAGTATAGGGGAGTATAAGTAATTCTATTACTAATCTAATATGTCTAGGAATGGCAGTACAATGCCTAATAAGTGGGAAGGAAGAAAAATGAATAATATACCATGAGCATAAGGCTCACCCAGAGGAGCTCATGGATCCGTGACCACTATGTGACTATGTGATCTAAACTAAATGGGTATGTTGTTTGTGTCAATGCTGAATATGACGTTGGTGTCGGGCTTTTTGACAGAGACCTGTTTGTATTTGGCGAAGCCTCTCACGGCCAGATCACGCAGTTGTCGACTGGTGAGGATGCGTGGACAAGCCGCCACACCGAGATGATGGCTAGTTGTTGGATGGAGGTTTTGAATGAAAAGGACCTTAAAGTTCACATCGTCTTCCATCCCAATTTCATTTTTAGGACCGAAGTAAGCTTGAAGTATTCGGTTGTAATACACCTGGGGAGACTCATCTCTTTCTTGTTTGATCACAAGAGCAGCCGCCAACCCTGTGGGGTGGATGTAATCAGAATATTCGTCTATCAACCTTTGGCACAATAACTTGTAGTCACTCCTAACCCTGTCAGGCTGACGTTCGATAAAACTGCCGATAGTCCTGTTGGACGTCATCCTGATCAAATAGATTTTGTCGTCCGTGGTAGCACCTGAAAACTTTCGCAGGTGGTACTCAAGGTCTTTGAGATATAGGCTAATCTCAAAACCACCCTTGTTACCCGGCTCGAAACGGGTGATGTTACGAGCTATTTTGTCCAAATCTCTGTATGAGGGGCTTGGCAGAGATTGGCGCTCCTCAGAAATAGGAGATCGGAGTCTTCTGTAAGGGCTGTGCTCGAGATTTCGAGACCACAAGGAATCATCGGGGGTAATCACAAGACCAGATCGAGGAGGATTCTCTCTTGGACTACGAACATCCTTTCTCTCGAAGGGTGTTTCATTACCAGGTCGTTGTCGACCTGGATCTAGGTCCAGAGCAGATTGAAGTTGTCTTCTGACCCTCGCTAATTCATCCTCTTTCATTGCGTGCTGCTGTTTAAACAGGCTTACTCGCAATGAAACGTCGTCCAACTTGGTTTGGAGGTCACATTCGTGTTGTTCCCGCCTTTCTATTTGTGAGGTCAGGCCTTTGATGGTAGCATTTAGGTCGTGGAACTTATCTTGAGCCTTAATCAGGAGGACATCAGACTGGTCGAGCCGTTTGGCAGCTGCAGTGAGCTGTTTATGAACTGACTGCAACTCATTTTCTTTCTCATGAAGAGTTGCTCTCAACTCATCTTCCCTATTATCTTCCTCATTTTCCTTTTCTGCTTGTAGGAGGGCTTTGGCTTCCTCAAGCTTTGCGATGTTCTCATCGGCCTGGACGAGGAGTTCGTCTTTCTGTTCAATCATAAGCAGAAGGGCTTTATTGCTCTTCTCCTGCTGGTTTAGTAACTTCTGGGTATGTCTCTCTTGGGCTGCCATGATTACAGCCATTTGTGAAAGAATCTTATGTTTGTCTTTCTCCTTAACCTGCCCAAACATAGCCTTGGCAACCAAGTCTGAAAGCTTTTCCTGAAGTAGAAAGGGGTCAGTCGTCTCAATTTCAGTCACGAACTCACGCAGAGGTGGTCCAACTAGGTCTGTCAGAACCGAATCAAAGTGATCTAATGGGTCACCGAAGCCTGCCGGTGGCGGGCTATCGGCGGCCTCCATGTTTGGGTCTTATCAACTGTCAACCAGATTAAGGAAAGGAAGGAGAGAAAATTTAAAAAAAAAAAAAAAAAAAAATGTAATATCAAAATCCAATTAAGCTAATTAAAATTGAAATCAAAATTAACTAAAAATTAAACAAACACAAATGTTTTTAATTATGAAATTAATTAAAGTTGGAAATCAATTTGAATAGTTTAGTTTGAAGATTTTAAATCCTAAATCAAATCTAATTGGATTAAAGTTGAAGATTAAAGATTTAAATCGAATTAAACTAAACTTAGGGTCTAAGCCGAGTATTGATTGAACTAAATTGACTAGAAAAATCAGAAATTGGTTGACAATTTTAAAGGTACACTGGTTTAGTTAATTAGTTTTATTCAAACTAACATAAGTCGATTTTAATCAAAGAGAGAAAATTAATTTGATTTAGCCTAATGCTCTATTTGTTTGTTCGGTCAGAAATATTTAATTAAAGTTAGGCTTGCCTTTAGCGGGAAGAATAAATCATTAAAATTTCAAACTGAATTAAACAAGAGATCATGCAATGAGAGAAGGAGTTTACAAGTCTGTTCAGTCAGTCACAGATTCACTATAGTCTTCAGTCACTTTTTAAATAACCGCAGTTACTCAAAACAACCACAGGATGGAGTTTCTTGCTCCAACTGTATCAAGGGAACGATCAACTACTACTCCCCACCGCTAGGGGGCGGTAGTTACTCAAAAACCGAAAGTCAGGAGGGCGAGACTTCCTGTTGGCTCTGTGGCTACCACGTTAGCTCCGTGGCTAACACATTAGCTCCGTGGCTAACACTTTAGTTACTACGTGACTACAATCACAGCGATCAATCACTACACCCCCCTTTAGGGCGATAATGACTCAAAGTTGCTCCAAGAGCCGGAGGCCACGAGGAGGAAGGATTAGCTCCGTGGCTAACCTTAGCTACCAACGTGCACACCCACTCACAAGCGATCAGCTGTTCAAAACAGCGACGAATCCTTCTTTTAGAGAGGAACGTCCTAATGACCCCACAACGAATTGCGTTTAAAAGTTCACAATTAGCTACTTTGCAAACTAATAATGGGTTTCCGTGTAGTGACTCAGTAAGGCAGAAACTCGTGCCTTATTTCATATACCACGGCTAAACTCAGACTTTTATTCGGAATCTCGCAAACAAAAGCGGTTTAGAAAGGCCTATATCACATCAATATTTGCTCAGCGGCAAATTACTTCTGCAGGAAACACGTGTACGGAGACACGACAACAGCGCTTCTGATATCAGTTCACAATTCAAAACAATAACACAGGGAATTCCAATCAGCCGACTTTAACGCGTCATCGTCTTTGATGACGTCACTCAGCTGAGCCGGAAAGATATTTCCGCTCTCGCTACTAATCTTTAACATTCATTAAAAAGACATTGCTTCAAGTTTTTCAACAAAATGAACAGCCGTTTTGGTCATCAGTGGACAGTGGATTTAATGGTTATATAATGTGATAGATATGAGCTTGTTAAAGTACCGTGTTCGTAAAATCATCAGTTTCTGATACAAGTCTGGCCTCACACGGGGCACCAAATATGTTGCGGAAAACTACCATTTATATTGTGTTAAATGGATTAACAAACCTCGTAAGAAGAAGGGCACCACCTGGCTCACCAGGAACAATTTTTATTAATTTTGGAAATCAATAAAATTATTAGATATAAAAAAATTGATAAATTTATTCCTTATAAAAACCATAAATTCAGGGATTTATTATTTCTAACCAGTCTCAATCTAAGTATATGAATTCTCAAAACGTTCAACCACTGAATCAAACACGAACACACCTTTGAATTTTATACGTGATTATTTTTAATGAATAAGGATGAACAAAGAAATGAACGATCTTAAAGGAGCATCGGATATATATATGTAAAACCAGAGATAACAGATACTATTTCTTTATTCAATTCAGTATGGTGTTGTTTACGTCTGTCTAACCAAAACTATTAACTAGATTCAGATCAGAATTTTATTGAACGAAAACAAAAAATAAAAAAATATAAAAGAAGAGGGTGGAACTATATTACGGTGGATAGAGCCAGGGGAAATTTTCAAACGAAGGACACTCTCGACACTTGTTTCTGAGTAACAACCAACTGTTGAATATCTTACTGTATTCGCTGAAAAACGAGTCCGCCCAGTGGTACTGTAATTTGGAGAAGGGATTTCTGAGAAGATTCTGTCCAGTTTTACAGCCCGTGGTCCACCTTAGTGAACAGGTCGGAGTCGATTTAGCGATGAACCCAGAAGTGTCGTGGTGCGTTCCGTCAGCTTTTCCCAGCTCGGATGAATGTCCAAAACAATATTGATAAACGTTCGTCAATTCTCTGCTTAAACTGAAATGGCCAATTCAGTTCAATTCAGATGACGAATCATTCAAGTCTTTGTTGAAAAGAGAAATCCAAAAATTATCGTCCAGAAGTGATAAAACTTTCAATTGAAGCAAACAAGAAGTACTAAGTCTAAAAATCATTTATCTCGAACAAAAGTCAGAGTGTAGAACAAAAGAAAACTTACAAATTCCACAAAGTTAAAAGCGAAATTACGGGACCAGCCGAAGATATGACGGCTGCACGGCCTTTTTAATAGAGTGTTGAGGATACCACGCCCCTTCAGGATGATGTGTCTCTGGGCGGCTGAAACATGACTCTAAAGTTCTGTAACTAAACTAACGTAAACCAAAACACCATACCAGAGTTCTTAATTCTACGTAAACAATGAAACAACATGTACAGACATGAAACTGAAACGAAACATAACATCAGATCATGAATGCAACAATTTTCAAGCGTAGAATTAATGTCTTGTCTGTTGAATAAAACATTGATTTAAAAGAACCACTAGATGGCACTGGTGCTCCATGACAATCTTTGAACAGATGCAGTGACTTCAAACGATAATCCAATTGTTTAATAGCTTCGTGATAGATTGTCCGATCTGAGTCTGGTTTGAAAGACAGCATTAGTTGAAATGTCCTTAGAAAGATTGTTCATCTGAAAATGAGAAATACATATTGGTTAATATACATCTGAAAATGAGAGCATATGATCTTCCCTCATTTTAATGGGGTTCAGTCCAGGTTCAGACATTCCTTAGGGGAAGATTAAGTTGTCTTGCAAATCAGAGGTTCGTGGCAGAAGTGTTTTCCAAGTGTCAATACGATTTATTAAAGAAGGAAGAAAAATGTGGTTCCATAGGTCTTCTGCGTAATGAAGCCCTTTGAAAATGTTTACATGGGATGCGATAGCCTTTATGATTTCAGGTTTGGAGGGTTCAAACTGAGGGTCTTGTCGAAAGCAGAGAGAGAGGAGGATCATAAAGTTGAGTTGTGTGAAGACATCTGGTGGAGGGTGAAGATGAGGGCCTCCGGCCTCTCCAGAGGAACGTCAGACTCCTCTTGGATCTGATCAATCTGAATCTTGACCAATATTCGTAACATTATTAATGTTGCGTTCCAACTACGCTAATTTGGTAACCGGATGTAGCAGCTTGCCTGCATGTTTCAAAATAAAAGCATCCTGCTGGTTTTTGTAGTTAGAGGATTTGTATAGCAGGACTGAAATGTTAAAGAGGCCTGTACATTCTGTGTTTAAGTTTGATAGTTTAAGTTAGTGTAAAGAGAAATGTGATTTATAATTACTGAATCGCTTGCTGTGTTATATTTCACTGATATTACTTTATATAGGTAAAGTCATTTATGTTATTCTGTATTATTGATACTGTATTTTGTTATTCTTTCTGTTTATAGAAACCACACACACACCCATTCACGTTCAAATGCATAACTGAAGCAACCAGTTACCACTATTTGTATGTGCTGCTCGGTTGGAAGTAAACAAAAGCTGAACAGTGAAATCTCTCTCTGCCTGTCATTCATCATACTCCCTGGAACCATGGCCTTAAGTGGTGTTCTGGCCGACACTTTGGATGTGAACCTAGTGATTAACACAGAACTAGCGCCCAGCCTGAACTATTTTCATTATCTCCACTACATTTACAGTATTATCAAGAGTAACGGCAGTCAGCTGGCAGCTTCCACTGGAAACATCTCCCTATTCAGTGCTTATTTTAAGGGGTAAAATGAAGAGTTGGTGGCTGAATGATGATTTTATGAGCAAGAGGAGAAGTAGCTGAACGCGTTGATGTAATTTTTATGTCTGGGATCCAAGAAATGTTGGAACTACAGCGATGTAAAAACTGAGAATTTTTTTTTGTCGTGAGACATGTATCGTTTCGTTTTACCATTGTCTTGAATGGAGAGATTTTTGGACCACCTGCCGCTTTGAAGCTCACAGTGTCCAAACCGTTGCTCCGTTTGTCTGAAATCTTAATGTGAGCGAGAGGACAAGTTTTCCTACGTTTTGAGGGTAAATTTAGTCATGTGGTGTGAAAATTGTGGTCGCTAGAGCAATTTGTTCGGGAGATTGTGAAAATATCTGAAAACTCAGCCTCACTCTAAAGACGACGTCACTCACTCTGCCTGGGAACCTCCCACCACATACACACCCATTGAAAAATGGGGAAGAGAACAAAAAACATCACCAAACATTTGGAGGTATAGTTTAAAAAGTATAAAAGATAGTAAAACAATGTAAATGTAGTAAAAGTAGTGGAAAAACATGTGAACGTTTTAAAGTAAAAATGGAGTCTCTACGTGGAACACAGCAAAAGTTATAAGGCTGAGAAAAAGGTGGAAAAGTTGAAACGTTTCCCATTCATTTCAATGGGGCAGAATTTTCTGGAAAAAGTGAAATAACTTAAAAAGTAAAAGTAGTAAAAACGTGAAAAGATATAGCCATCATGTCCCGAAGAAGCCGCACAATATGATATTCGAACGGTGAAAGTAGCACAAACGGAAGAGGGCCAAAAAGAGCAGAAGAGGGACAAAAAACGCACGGAAGTGGAAGAATAAGTATAAAGATTTGGATAACAATAGTGTGAATGCTTTGAAGCATTCACACTATTGAATGTGTAAATTCTTGAAGTTTTAACCTACGGTTTATTTGATCATTACTTAATTCTATTTTGTATTTAAAACCCTAAAGAGAATATCATTCACTCTGATATCTCCTAGACTTTATTGTATCTCTCTTATCTAACAAAGAGAATAAGAAGGGAGGTGGCTCTTTAACTCTTTAACGCATTTAAAGCACCTCCCTTTGCTCCACCTCTTAAATTTAACAACCACTTCCAGTATGAACTGACTAAAAGAGAGTGAGCATCCTGTCTAAAGATCCTCTTAAAGTCAGGTCAAACCAACACAACAAAGATCACACACACACAAACAGACAGAAAAAGAAAAAGAGAAAATCCACACACCAACACATCAACCCAAACACATTCCAACAGAGAATCCCTTTCATTTTATTTTATTTCCCTATTTTACTTAAATAGGATAGGATATAACTTTATTATACACATATAAATATATACATCACTAAAGAAACTGTCCCCGCTGGTCTCTGCACTTCTTCTAAGACTCAGCAAAGGCTCATATTTTTTATCTAATATATAAATATATTTTTACCAGGTTAAACAAAGTCCTATAAGGGGCTCATAGGTATTTAAACACTGAAGAAACAAAAATGTCTCTCCTCATGACTTTACCAAATCTCCTTTCGTCAATATGCTATATACACATACGTATATTCTGTTTTTTTCAAATACACATAAACACAGACATTACACAGGCCTTTACACACAACTAAACAAACAAACAGACTGTCCTGCAGCCTACATTCTCACACATAAACTCCAAAAGTGCATTCTATGTTACTTTAAAGTTTTTTGTTTTTTGTTAAAGTCTAAGATTTCTCTCTAATGTATCAACAAAATGACACTGTTGCCACATTATGTCTTTTATCTTTTCCTGCATGCTTTTAACTCACACTTCTTATCTCTAGATACTTTCACTTTACCCATATTTTAGTCTTTTAACTCTTTCCTTTTTTATGTCTTACTTCTTGACTATACGTTTATTTTATCTTTTAGTTATAACCCTCATAATTCAGTTCACAAATCAGACTACATCCCATTAAAGCCAACTTTCACTCAGAAGCTAATGTACACATGTCTTACTGTTATGAAGATCTGGGCCCGATTCATACTCTTGCATAGTTTTTTAACTTCCATATTACTAGTTCTGCTATACTAACATTAACTCTTTTTTTCTTCTTTCTTGTTCCTCAACAAATCCCAATTTAGACAGAAATTACTTCAAACATTGACACATCATCTCTTTTCTCTCCAAGTTCTTTGACAGTGGAGCCAGCACAACTACCTCAACAAAAAATCAGCACTCTGACATATGTGCACAAATCTCTAACCTTAAGAACACCATTTGTCCCACCAATCGTTCACATGTTTCAGCAGCACACTTACACTTCACATACTTGTTCATATCACATTGTGTTGCATGTAAAATACACTTCAGTAACTTTACATAGCATCAGGTGCAATGTAAGCGAGCACCTCTCGGCTAGCATCCCCTGAAATCAGGGACAATTAAAACCATCAGCTGTAAGAACTTTACCACTACAGTTTCCCGTTACATGTGAGGTGTGGATGTAGTAGCCTTCACCTGTGAGTGTGTTTTTTGTCCATAACTAAAAGAGTCTAGACTTTGAGAGAGCTATACAGCAAGTCTGGGAACGTGTCGTTGCTCATTGCGCAATCACAATCTAAAAGTTAAATTGAAGTTGAATATCAATGAAAAGGTAAAAGTTCATTTCCATTACTATAAACATTTTGTCCGAACAAAAGGCAAGCAGGTTTAAAGTGTTTTACATTTCTTGTTGCAGGAGAAAGTTTATGGACATAGCCCACAGATGGACTTTAATTCTGAATGTGAATTATCCTTCATCATAATCTTATTCAACAAATGATGTGTTATCAATGTGTGTCTTTTTCTTTTCTTTCAGTCCTGCTGATAAGTTTGTTGTATGCAAAACCCAGCTGATGTCCTTGTTCACTGTTTGCCCTTCATGTTGTGGGGAGACACAGGGTCACATAGAGCAGGGTTTCTTAACCTTTTTGACCTTGGGGCCCAACATTTTCAGGGCAAGGTAGTCTGGGGCCCAATCGAGTGAATGGTTCTGATTTAACTTTTGCGGCCATTTTTATTTAATAGCTATTTGTGTCACTATGTTGTAATAATGAATACTGTTCTTCATTTGTATGTTTTTTTAATCAATATATCAACCTATACATAGGCTAATTATGCATAAAACCTTGCACAAGTTAAGATCATTTAATTAATTTTGCTCATATAAAACCATGTTTTGGTGCACGTTTGTCAAATAAGTAACACAATATAAACTTAGCAACAAAAGCAATAAAATTAGGTGCTCAATGAAGTTAGGTAGATTTGTTGAAATTAAAAAGAGCATTCTGTTTTGTGTAGTGCTGCCCCCCCGTTGCTGTCATTATTTTTTCGTTTTAAGAACCTCTCCATTACGTTTCCATTCAGATTCAGGCCCCGTTTACACAGAGACGCAGTGACAGTAAGACGAAACATTTGGACATGCGCAGTAGTCGAGAACAAACAACAATGGCGTTGTAAAGTTCCACTGCCCACTACTGGCCGGGCGTGACAACTACATCGTTTTCACTCAGGCAAGACCTGCTGTGTAGACAGTCTGTACTTCGAATCCGGAATGTGGTCGTTTCGATGCGTTTCTGTCATAGCGTCTCCGTGTAAACGGGGCCTCAGGGTAGTCACCTAGCAGAGTTGAGACTTCTCCATAGATGTTAAGCTAAATATTCTTCTCCTTCTCGTGATGTAGGCCTACTTCTAACTGACTGCCTCTGGTGGTCGGGGAGTATATTGCAGGCCAACGATCACGGCCCTTGCGGCCCACAGATGCAAACATATTATCCCCTCGCGGCCCTGCAGGTGGCGCTCGCGGCCCTTCGAAGGTTAAGAAACCCTGACATAGTGCATCAGGAGGGAACATACATAAAAATACAGCAAGTAAGAGGATCACTGCCATCAAAAGTTACATCATAAACTTTCATGTACAACATCATGTCCATTTTGATGTTTTTGACAGAATTAGGATAATTTCATTTCTTTAATCATTTTTAATGTGAACTCACTGTGTAAAGTTTTGTAACTTTTCTGCTTTTAATGTATATCTCCTCGGTGTGTGCAGCCTGTGGGTATACGCGGTTATGGCAGAACCAGCCAATGCTGCACCGAAACATGCCTGCATGTAACCTCCCACTGAGTGGGGCCATCCACTTTTCAGGTTGCATGGCAACCCAGACAATAAGGATGTTAAAACTGTTTGGGCTTCAGTGCATCGGTACAAGCACCTTCTTCTGCCATCAGCGCCTGTACACCATCCCCACCATCGTAAAGGCCTGGAAGACTCAGTCAGCTGAACGAGGTGGGGGGTGGGCTAATCCTCTCTGGTGACTGCAGGTACTACACATTAAACTGTATATAGAAAATGGGTCTAAACAGTATTTGAAGATACAATATATTGCATTGTATTTGTTGTTCGATGTCTAAATGACAATTTTGACATTTATAGGTCAGACTCTCCGGGACATTGTGCCAAGTATGGCACAACTTGTCCAGGTAAGGATATGCTATCAATAAAAATGTTTTGCTACCTTCTAATTCAACTTTTAGTAACGTGTCCTTGTTTTCAAAGAGCTCAGAGGTCCCTAACAGCAACTGGTGTGAGTTGGAGGGTCTGAAGCGCAGCATGGAGTTTCAGAAGGAGAAACACATGGAAGTGGAAACTCTCATCACTGACAGAGATCATCAGGTACATAAACCAAGGATAAAACAATCTGCATAATAATTATACAGGCCCCCCCCAGGCCATCGTCGTGTGGGGGGGGGGGGGTTGTTTGGGCAGGCCATCCTCACCAACAGTCCCAAGGAACCTAAGAGAGCTCAAGAGCTCCCAGAAAAAGGAGAGGTTATAAGATAAAGATAGTGACAAGCAGTAATAAGATATGAAAGCTGGGAGAGAAAGAGGGAGAGAGAGATCAGAGATCCTGGTGCCAGTTCCCCCGGTAGTCTAGGCCTATAGCAGCATAACTATGAGCTGGTCCTAAGCCAGCCCTAACTATAAGATTTATCAAAAAGAAAAGTTTTAAGTCTATTCTTAAAAGTACCTAGTGTGTCTGCCTCCCGGACCCCGACTGGTAGACGATTCCAAAGGAGCGGTGCCTGATAACTAAAGGCTCTACCTCCCATAGTACTTTTAGAGACAATAGGCACCACGAGCAGGCCTGCATTCTGGGAACGTAATGTTCTTGTCAGATAGTACGGTACAATTAACTCTTTAAGATAGGATGGTGTCTGACCGTTTAGAGCTTTCTTAGTGAGCAGAAGGATTTTAAATTATATTCTAGATTTTATAGGGAGCCAATGGAGAGAAGCCAACACAGGAGTCATGTGGTCCCTTTTCCTCGTTCTAGTAAGAACACGAGCTGCAGCGTTTTGGACGAGTTGAAGGGTCTTTAGAGATTTACCATAGCACCCTGCTAAAATAGAATTACAGTAATCCAACCTGGAGGTAACAAATGCATGAACTAATTTTTCAGCATCATTTTGTGACAGGATCTGTCTGATCTTAGAGATATTACGAAGGTGAAAATAAACTGTCCTTGAAATGTGTTTGATGTATGAATCAAAGGACATATCCTGATCAAACAGAACTCCTAGGTTCCTAACAGTGGTACTAGAGGCTACGCTAATACTACTAAGGGCCATCATATCGGCAGAGAAAGTCTCTCTAAGGTTCTTAGGTCCAATCACTATAACTTCAGTCTTGTCTGAGTTGAGCAGTAAGAAGTTTCTGGTCATCCAGGTCCTGATGTCCTTGAGGCAGGCTTCTAGTTTACGAAGCTGGTTGGTGTCTTCTGGCTTCATTGCTATGTAGAGCTGAGTATCGTCTGCATAGCAATGAAAGTTCATGGAGTGTTTTCTCATAATACTAACTAGAGGAAGCATATATAATGTAAATAGAATCGGTCCAAGCACTGATCCTTGAGGCACTCCATGGCTAACTTTGGTGTACATAGAGGACTCATCATGAACATGCACAAACTGAGATCTGTCTGATAAATAGGATCTAAACCAACTTAAAGCAGTCCCTGTAACTCCGAGCAATTGTTCTAGTCTCTGTAACAGAATCTGATGGTCAATTGTGTCAAAAGCAGCACTAAGATCTAACAGGACAAGCACAGATAGAAGTCCCCTGTCTGAGGCTAACAGAAGATCATTTGTTACTCTAACTAGTGCAGTCTCAGTGCTATGGTAAACTCTAAATCCCGACTGGAACTCCTCAAACAAGCTGTTGTTGTGGAGAAAATCATACAACTGATTAGCTCCCACTTTCTCTAAGATCTTGGAGATAAAAGGAAGGTTAGATATAGGTCTATAGTTAGCTAGAGTTCCTGAATCAAGAGTAGGCTTTTTAAGGAGCGGTTTAATTACAGCTACTTTAAATGACTGGGGAACATAACCTGCCGCTAAAGATATATTGATCACATCTAGTATGGAGCTGCTAACTAGGGGAAAGACTTCCTTAAACAACTTGGTTGGGATTGGATCTAAAAGACAGGTTGACGGTTTAGACGCAGAAATAATCGAATTTAGTTCTGAGAGGTTAATTGGAAAAAAACAATCGAGGTTAGTATCAGAATTTGGAACCGTTCGAATCGAAAATATAGGAGGAATCTGCACTAAGTAAAGGTAGTAAGTTGCTAATTTTGTCTCTAATGTTTAAATGTTATCGTTAAAAAAGCTCATGAAATCATTACTGCTAAGGGCTAAAGGAATCGACCAGGCCCCCCAACCATGAAACAGAGCAGCTGGACAGAGTGAACAGTGTCAGCTGATCTTCAGTCAGCAGTGTTTCTCAGACCAACACATCACACAGAGACACTGAAGAACCAGACCAGAACCCAAACCCAGGATAGAGAGGTTCAGTGAATGTGGTGTTGAAGGTGTGGAGGTGGATCAGTGTGTCAGAGGAGACTCTGTAGAAGGACAGAGAGCCAGCAGGACAGTCCACATACACTGCTCCTCTGTGAGAGACAGACGAGGAGGAGGAGATGTTTGTTTTTCTCTTATTGTGCCAGACACAGTAACCTCCATCAGAGCAGATCAGACTCCAGGACTGATCATACTGGGGCGGCAGTAGCTCAGTCTGTAGGGACTTGGGTTGGGAACCGGAGGGTCGCCGGTTCAAGTCCCGGCACGGACCAAGTCCGGAAACTGGTCTGGTAACTGGAGAGGTGCCAGTCCATTTTCCTGAGCACTGCCGAGGTGCCCCTGAGCAAGGCACCGAACCCCAAACTGCTCTGGAGCGCTCGCTGTGGGCAGCCCCCTCACTCTGAGACCTCTCCATTAATGCATGTCACTAGAACCCTGTTTGTGCATGAGTGTGTATCTCGGCCTATGTGTGTGTTAGACAGAGTGTAAAAACTGAATTTCCCCTCGTGGGATTAATAAAGTGTAAATTATTATTATTATTATTATTATTATTATTATTATTATATCCAAACAGACATTCATTAAAGTCTCCTCTCCTTCTGATTCCTCTGTAACTCACTGATACATGAACTCCTCCTCTCCACTCGACCTCCCAGTAACAGCGACCAGTCCTACACAGCAGCTGAGGCCAGTATTCAAATCTGTCTGGATGATCAGGATATGACTGAAGCTCCTCCACCCATGTCACCTTCCTGTTGTTGTCAGACAGTTTTAGGTCTCTGCTCACTGTGTTTGTGTCCAGTTCCAGCTCACAGGCGTCTGATGGAGAGAAGGAGACACAACACAGCTGCAGGTTATCATCTGTTCATTCATCAACAACTTTACTGAGAGTCCATCAAACAGTTCATATTCAGCACTGAATGATGTTTGACACCACTGAAATGTAATCATCCACTTCTAATCAACTTCACATGGAGGTACCATGCTGTAATCAAATCCTCATTTTACACTCAATAACTCTCCATTTAAAAAGTCCTCTTCTGTTTTTAAATCCACTAAACTGTCAGATTACAGACATGATGTGTAAATGAACAAGCCCCTGTTATTTGATTGTTTTCAATCAGCTTTATTTGACTCTGTTTTCTAACATCACATCCATATGAGTGTAAAAATACAGTAATGATGTGCATTCAATATGGATGTGGTTCATATAATCAAATCAAATCAATCTTTATTTATAAAGCGCTTTTCATACTTTAAAAGTAGCACAAAGTGCTTTACATGTTAAAATCACATTAAAATCACATTAAAATCATTCCCACCCTCCCCCCACCCCCCATGCATACAAACAGTATCACACTCATACTCACAAGCCACCCCACGCTCCACACACACGCGCAGACCCACACACATACACACACATGCACACACACCAGCATCAATGATATGGACAGAAGGCTGAGTACGGATGAACCAGGTAAGTAAACGCCAAAGAGGAGCCGTCTGCATCGAGAGCAGCAGATCGGCCGCGGCCATCAGGGGCACCATCACAGGGTGCCCAGGGGAGGCGGGGCCGAGACCCTTGACCTCCACCCAGACACCGCAGGACGGCGCCCAGGCAGCCACAGCCCTCCACCGCTCCCGACACAGAGGGCTCCCTCGGAGGAAACACTGGCAAGAAACGTAAAATACATAAAACTTTAAAATGAGGCCAAACAATAAGCTGAATAAAGCTAAAACCAATAAAATAATGGTAAGATATAAGTAAACATGAAATGCTAAAATCATAACAGATAAAATGAATAAATATTATTTAAAAGCAAGACTAAAAAGGTGGGTCTTGAGCCTGCTCTTAAAAATATGAGCGTTCTCTGCGGCCCTGAGGTCCTCCGGCAGGCTGTTCCAGAGGCGAGGGCCGTAAAAACTGAAAGACGCCTCGCCGTGGGTGTGTGTCCTGACTTTTGGGATGACTAATAGACCTCTGCCGGAGGAGCGCAGGGACCGCAAAGGCTCATATGGTAAAAGCAATTCTGACAGATAAGAAGGCCCAAGACCACTAATACACTTAAAAACCATTAAAAGAACCTTAAAATCGATCCTGAAAGACATGGGGAGCCAATGCAGTGATTCTAAAACCGGAGTAATGTGAGCCCGCCCTCTGGTCTTCGTCAGGACACGAGCTGCTGAATTTTGTAAGAGTTGTAAGCATGAAATATTCTTTTTAGGAAGACCAGAAAGCAGGGCGTTACAATAGTCGATACGACTGGTGATAAAAGCATGCATTAGCGTCTCCGTGTTGGCCCGAGAGAGAATGGGGCGGACTCTGGCTATGTTCTTTAAATGATAAAAACCTATTTTGGTGGTGTTCTTGATGTGTGGAATAAAAGTCAGCTCAGAGTCTAAAATCACGCCCAGGTTTTTCACCTGTGTGGATGGATTAAAAGATAGTGCCTGTAATTTGGGTAAAAGTTTCTCTCTCTGAGCCTCAGGACCGAGGACTAAAACTTCAGTTTTGTCCTGGTTAAGCTGGAGGAAGTTATCTGCCATCCAGGATTTGATGTCTAAAATGCAGTTAAAAAGTGCATCCATTGGCCTTGTGTCATCAGGAGACATGGAGATGTACAACTGTGTATCATCTGCATAGCTGTGAAAGCTGACTCCATGTCTCCTGATGACACTGCCTAGAGGGAGCATATACAAGTTAAAAAGCACTGGGCCTAAAATCGAACCCTGGGGCACACCACATGTGACATCATGGACCTTAGAGGAGCAAGTATCTAGACTTACCATGAATGTCCTGTCTGTGAGATAGGAGGTAAACCATTTGTGAACAGCACCGGACAGGCCGATGTGCTGCAAGCGGGTTAAAAGGACAGTGTGATCTACTGTGTCGAAGGCGGCGCTCAGATCCAGTAGAATCAACACTGTCAGCTTCTGTGAATCATAATTTAATCTAAAATCATTTAAAATCTTTAAAAGGGCCGTCTCGGTGCTGTGGTTTACCCTAAAACCAGACTGAAATTTCTCCAGGACATTATGTGAGTTAATAAAATCATTCAACTGAATAAGAACAAGTTTTTCTAAAATTTTGCTTAAAAATGGTAAGTTAGATACTGGTCTAAAATTATTAAAATCATTAACATCTAAATTGCTCTTCTTCAGCAGGGGCCTCACCACTGCCCTTTTAAAGGCAGCAGGAAAGACCCCCGTCTGAAGAGAGCAATTCATCATGTTTAAAAGCTCTTCTCTGAAGGATCCATAAGATAATTTAAAAAATGAGGTTGGGATTGGATCTAAAAGACGTGGTGGGCCTCACTGAGGAGAAAACTTTATCAAGAGTCTCAGCATTAACCAGGACAAAACTGTTCAGTGTTTCCTCCGGTGAAGACAGACACCCAGATGTGCTTAAAACCATATTACTTTGGGAGGATAAAATGTTACATCTGATAGTGTCTATCTTCCCCATGAAGTGGTCTGCAAACTCCTCACAAAGGGAGTCAGTGGCGTTAAAATGAGGTTTGTTAAAATCTGGGTTGAGTAGATTGTCTATTGTTGAGAAGAGAATTTTGGTGTTATTTTTATGGTTATTGACAAGGTTTGAAAAATAATTATTGCGTGAGTTTCTTATAGCTTTATTGTATATTTTTTGCTGTTCGGCATACATTTGATGGTTTATTGTAATTTTGTTTTTTCTCCATCTTCTCTCTGCGACCCTACAATTACGTTTCAGTTTCTTAAGTTCTTCATTTATCCAGGGAGGTATTGGTTTATTACTGATGATTTTTGTTTGAAGTGGGGCAACTGTGTTGATGGCTGACCGTAGTCTGCTGTTAAAATCATCAATAATAAAATCACAGGGGGCAGGTAAAACAGTAGGTGGACATTTTTCTAAAACCTCTTTAAAATTTGCAGCCACTTCAGGGGTTAGATGACGTTTCGTTATAGTTCTCACAGAGGTCTCCCGCTGAATAAAACCAGTGATGTTAAAAAACACACAGTAGTGGTCCGACACAGCCAGGTCAACAACAGAGGACACTCCGGTGGACAGGCCATATGTGATGACCAGGTCCAGGGTGTGCCCTCTGTTGTGAGTCGGCTGTGTGACGTGTTGGGTAAAATCCATAAAATTAAGAATATTTAAAAACTCATTAGACAGAGGGTCTAATAGGTTGTCTACATGAAGGTTAAAATCACCGGTTAAAATAATCGCAACATATCGTTAAAATTGCTAAGAATTCTGAAAATTCCTGAATAAAAAGACTACACCTTTTAGGTGGACGATAAAAGGTGACACATAAAATCGGAGGGTTGCTAAAAACAATTGCGTGATATTCAAAGGTGGTGTATTGCTCAAATAAAATAGGTTTGGTGGCAAGAGTGTTTGTGCTTATAGAAGCTGTGCCACCTCCCCTTTTACCACACCTTGTAGAATAAAAGCAGTTAAAATTAGGTGGGGAGGCCTCGGTGAGAACAGCAGGTGCATCCGCACCCAGCCAAGTTTCAGTTAAAAACAAACAATCACGTTTTCTATCTAAAATCAGTTCATTCATAATAAAAGACTTGTTCAGCAGAGAGCGGACATTGAGGAGGGCCATGTTGATTGTGAGTGGAGACTGATTTACTGTAGGATGTGGTTGAGCTTTGGGAAGAGGTTTGAGATTATTGATGTTAATGGTGGATTTGTGAGGAGGGTTATGCTGATTCCGCTCTCTGCTGATAATGACAGGGATGTGGTGAGTTGAGTCCAGTGGAACAGCAGATGGTGTGTGGGAGGGGCCTGTGTGGCGCAGGTGTGTGTGTGGGGTCATCAGTCAATCAAGTGCAGGTGCAGAGTGGTGGATGGAGTAGAGGATATTGCCTGTGAGTATGTGGGTGCCGAACCTGTTCAGGTGAAGGCCATCTGGCCTGAAGAGAGTGGGACGGTTCCAGAAAAGATTAAAATTGTCAATGAGGTGAATGTCGTGGAGTCTGCAGAGGGAGTTGAGCCAAGTGTTCAGGTATCGGGTCCGGCTGAAGCGCTCATCACCTCGGTTGAGCGTGGGGAGGGGACCAGAGACAAGCACAGCCATGCCTTTAGTGATCCAGGGTTTCAGCATGATGAAGAGCTCCCTGAAGTCTCTTTTTGTTTGTTCTGACCGCCCGTGCGGCATGTCATTTGTACCCACGTGAACAACAATCCTGTAGATGGTGGCGGGCATGGACTGGAGCAGATCAGGGAGCTCCCACACCATCCGTGCCACTGTGGCTCCAGGAAGACAGTGCACCGTAGCATTGAAGAAACGAACGTTTCTGATGATGGAGTCACCGACAATAATTGTTGTTGGAGGGAAGAGTGGCTGTGGCTGGGGGTCCGAGCGTGGATTTCTGAGATGTGGAACATCGCCATGGGAGGAGGTGGGCTGACGAGAAGAAACGTGGTCCCCGGGCTTGCGCCGCGTACAGAGTGGGTTCCCATCAGCGATGGACCCTGGCAGCAGAGGCGCATTCACGGCCGAGATCCCCGACGGAGTTGCGGCTTCTTGGGTCCCGGAATCCTTCACACCATCAGCGCGGCAGTGGTCCACAGAGTGCCGGCGCACCGCCTCCGCCAGAAGCCGCCGGCGGGATGTTCGCGAAGGTGTATGTCCATAGTATGTGTGACTTTGATGTTTGTGTGTATCTTCACATGTAAACTCTGTCATTCTAAATGGAGCTTGTTATACAAAGGTTTCTGTCCATACCAACAATATGACGTGTTTCTCTCTCATTTCAACATCTATCTTCTGACTTGGATGTTTCTGTGGACCTGACATTCAAACTCTGTCATTCTGGATTTGACTTTGAAAACAACATGTCAGACTTGAACCATGTTTCAAACTTTCAATAGCTTTATGTGACATCGTTACATTCAACACTAAGTACTGAGCCATCATGCCCAAGCACTAACACATGTGACATTCAAGTAGCCCAGCACATGACAGTCATGAAATCAAAGGAGTGAATGCATGAATCAATGTCCAACATCAGGGATAAAAAAGCTCACCAAAGGTCATTTGCTTCAGCGTGTGAAAAAGATGTTCCCACTCCATTCTGTCAAATGCCTTTTGTGCATCCATGATATAATGAAAGTAGGATCTTCTGAGCATTGAACAAGTTCCGTGGTATGGATTCATGTTCTGATGTTATCTGCACTCTGTCACTGTCCTCTAAATCCTGTCTGCTCTTTGTGGATGAGCTGTGTCATCACGCCCTCCAGCCGTACTGCCACCACTTTAGACAACATTTGAAAATACATTCAGTAAATATATATATATATATATAAATATGTATTGTTAAAAAGATGAGTGTTAAAACATGAATAAAGTTGTTTAGTGACTAAATGTAAAACATAAGTAATCATGAAATGCCTTTTCATCCTTTCATCTAAAATCGAATCGTTGACCAGTTCCACTGACACTGACATGAAACATCACATCTGTTACCAAAACCATCTGATTGATTGGAGCCTATTTAAGAGCATGAAGGGAACATAGACAGGATTGTGATTTAGACATTAAAGTGTCTACGCACAGTGACTCTAGATATATCTTGTGCTTAAAGCAATGTGTGAGATCAAATCCACTGAATTCACATAGTTCATGTATTATTACAATGGGTCCCCCAACCCTTCACAATCCTCAGTACAGCCCCACTAAGAACAAGACTGGTCTCATGTAGTCATTTCAACACTGTCTTTAATGGAGACAAAAGAGTGAAAAAAGAAAGAAGCACTGTCCTGTAATCCCAGTTAACGAGCCCCTAACATTGCCAGGTCCCACACCACTATGTGTAATCTGTGAAGCTTTACCCCGATGTGTAAGCTTGAAGTGTATTATACATGCAACACAATGTGATATGAACAGTTGTGTGAACTGTAAGTGTGCTGCTAAAGTGTGATCTTATGTTAAAGCAATTAGTGGTCTCAAGAAGAGCTTGGTTTAACACCTAAGAGCATGAAGTGGTTTATTAGGGATTGTTTCTTTAAGACTGATTAGGATAACATTTGGGTCTAAAACAGGAGTAAACAGGTGTTGATCCTGAGGAAGAGATAATAAAAGTCAACCCTGCATGGAATTGTAAATCTTCAGGCCATAAGTTCAGAATAAGTTTAAGGAGGGAAACAGTTGTTGTCTTAAGTCCTAATAAGGACATCGATGGTTTTCTGTTTTCTTTGACCAATGCTGTATAAATACTAGTGTCTTTCTTTGTTCGAGAGGGTTCACATTTGGCTGGTGACTCTCCCAGGTACCATGGCTAACCTGGACTGATGCTGTTTCTTGACTTTGTAAATAAATGTCTTACATTACAAGCAAGTCAGTGTCAGCGGATTTTTCTTCATCATCTACACATCATCGTCAAAGGAGGAGAACTTAAGTAACTACACCCTAGCTCCAGTGAGACACAGGAGACTTTAGAGCAGAGAGCTGGGGACAGTCTGAATAGTACACACAAACACAAGCAGCCACTTTTACCCTCCCTCTGCTCAGAAGGTAGATTTTGTAGTGTATTGATCTATTGGTTCACCTGTACTGTAGGGGAACTGGATTTGGATGGACACATGATGTACCAGTGTTTTCCCGCCTGAGAGTAAATGATTGACTCGTTGATGTTCTGAATCTGGTTCTCCTGTCAAGTTACTTTATAATCTCAGACATATATTACAGATTTCATAAAGTGAGAGAAAAATAATAACAACTTAAACCAAAAGCTGGCTCCACCTCTCTCACCCATGGCCCAGTTGTTCACAGAATCTCAATGGTTGCAGACCTACCAAGTGAAGCTTTAGACACCTTTTATCGTATTCAGCCTGCTGTAGTTTTGGTTTCACAAACGCCTGTAAGGAAATTACATAGACTTCCTGGAGCCAGTAAATCGTCTGAAAGCACAGAAGGTGTCAACGAGCCACAGGAGGGCAACCTCCTCTCAGACAGCACCATACGAATGTAAATGTTATTTCATTATCACAGAGTCACTGTCTCCAGACGGACAGGATACACTAAACTTCAAACAACCATTGTAATGTAAGATCACCATTTGTTAAGTGTAAGGTCACCTCCCCATATCTCTCTGTATTGCATAAAAGGACTTGTAATGTAAAGGTTAGACAGAAGATGCTCTGCCTCTCCTCCGTGCTGCACGTATTAAACAGAGATCTGATTCAAGCGCTGCCGTGAAGTTCTTCTTTGAGAATTAGCAACTCTCCACCTCGTAGAGGAGAATTTCCCACGACAATATGGCGACGAGTGAGGGAATAGACGGTTCCGCTGATTGCTACCTGAGACTGAACTGAAGGAAGCTGCCGGCCGGGGAAAACTCCGCTCCGACAAACGGAGACTTTGGATCCCACCTGACGTCAGATACAGGGTGCAGACAGCGGATGCTCTATCTAAGTGAGTATGGCGTTTGAATCATTTGCTCAATTTGTAAAAGCCTAGGTAACTGAAATGTAATTTAAGTCCTTTGTGGTGGTTTCAGTTATGCATTTTGGGTCCATGTAAAGCCTGGGTGGTCTTGGAATTTAGGTCCATGTAAAACCTGTGTGGTCTTGGAATTTTTATGTTGTATGTTGTGTGTTTAAAGGCTCAAGTTATAGAAGCGTATGTCCATGTAAAACCTGTGTGGTCTTGGAACTTTATGTTGTGTGTTAAGTATGTCTTAAAACGAGAAAAATTAAGAAAAAGAAAAAAAAAATGAAAAATGAAACTAAAATATCTAACGAACAGCACGAGGCTGTCTGCACTTAAAGAATAAAACATGCGAAACAACGATTATTATATATATACAAGGCCCCAATACAATAAACTGGGCGTATGAGTGATAATAAAAAATAAAAACTTTGTTTGCGACATTCAGTGTCTGGCATGCAGATTGTATGCTATTGAGGTGCGTTGCTCTGAACGAATGTGTCGTACAAACCACCTGGCTGAATAAGTTGCGCAAAGTTTTAGTGTGTGTTTGATAAGATCCAACCATACACTGTATGGGAAGATCAGTGTGATTGTGAAGTCGTGTGAGTGATAAGCCCATTGAACGTTTAAACACATCTGTCCCAGTGAGTCACTGAAAACATGAGAAAACAAAACGGGGAAAAATAAACATTTATATCTGATTTTTTATTTTTCTGACAGGCTCTGCTGAATTAAGAGCAGACAAATGGGGATTATGTGATTTGGAGATGTTCAACTTTAGCAGTTTCTCACACATGAGATGTCTTCTATTACAAGAAATTAAGCACAGAATGTTTTATGATGGCGTTGAGTTAGACTGTTAGACTGTTAGACTGTTAGACTAAAAGGTAAAAATGAAAGTAGGGAAGAAAAGATAGACTGATTTTTTTGTTTTTTCAAAATTAGTAGAGATTGAAAGGAAAGAGAAATGAGGTTTTAAGTAAGAAAAGAAGGAGAGTAAGGATGTAGGGTTAGATTTTAAGATTTGGACCTTCCTCCCTGCTGTCTCCACACATACAACTCTTCAGCAACACCTCCTCCACAGGAGGTCAAGCACACCAGAATGACTCTCAGAAAGAAGGGGGGCCGACCAACACACCCGGATATAAAAGCCTTCTTTCTGTCTCCTTAAGCAAGTAACTCTGTTTCTCCAAGAAAGAATTTTTACACAGGCCATGTCAACCAAACAACATGAAGGAGGTTGCAGAGGAAACGCCTGAAAAAGGCTGGAGATTGATGGGCCACAGAGTCCTGGACAGAGGTTGCCACCAAAAAGCAAAAGGAGAAGAAGACGGGGTCCATATCGAACTGAAAGTGCAACAGCACTGACTCCAAGAACAATGCTACAAGAGGGAAGGAGATCTAATCTGCAAAAGGACAAGATCCAGAAGAATCCTGGTCACATGCACCACCTGAAGGTGTCTGTTTCATTCTGTAGGATTCCCCTTGACACAGCCAGAGGAGACAGTGAAGGAAGGTCAGAGTAGTGAGCAGCACATAAAGAGACACACACACACACACACACACACACACACACACACACACACACACACACACACAGAGAGAAACACTGATTCGACTGAAAAAGAATAAACATTGCAACTAACACTGTAATGATAATTAAAATTTTAAAACAATCTTGAATTTTAGAAATATAATAGCATATTATATTGTTTTCCAGTCAAAATGTAATTTTAGACGAGGTTAAAGATATCCATTTAGTCCTGAGACTGTTTTGAAATCATTGTTTTATAAATTAAGGTGCTATTGTTGAACTTTCTAAATCTCACCATACCTCCCCCATCGTGCCTGAAGAAAAACCTAATTGGGGTTGGAATTCATTAAAATACTTAAGGGATGTAAATGAAGGTGGTCAGCATCCGGCAGATGTCTGTAACACTAATGTTAATCAGCTTGGGTTTTTAGTTGTTTTAACAAATGCAAATTCTAGCATTTCTTTTCATCTTGACTCACAGTTCTGGGTTGCTTCCACAATCAATGGTGCATTTTATTCTTGGATGTAGATACCATAGGGTGTTCTTCTCCAGCTTTCACTCTGGATTGAAATAGAGCTGAGAAATTAGTTTTCATCAACCATTGTGTATTAATACACTTGTTCAGTATGCTGGCAATGTCTGTGTATATGTTTCCCTATGCAGAGGCATTGTCAAGCTGAGACAGTGTTGTTGTTTGTCCATTTTTGTTTTCTGGCAAGAAAACGGTCCTAAATTTTGCAGGACAAGTTTGCAAACTATTTTAGTTTTTTAAAAAATGCATTATTTTACTCCGGAGTTTCATAAATTTGGTCCTGATTTACGTCCACAATCTTGGATGTTAAAAAACTGCAAAAACAAACAAACAGTTGCCTAATTGGTTTTAACAGGCTATTGTTGTACATGGATTTTATAAAATGGTGGAGATCTCCCTACCCCCACACATGGGGGTAGAATTTTGGCCATGACTGATTTTTTTTTACTTGAACTCCTGACACAGATAAAGCTTCAACTGACTTGAAACAAGCTTTATCGAGTTCCCTCTGCCTACGACTACCAGACACTACCAACCTTTTTAAATCTTTTTGTGCACTCATGTGATTTAAAATGAAGAACAGTCTTAACCTTGCTCCTTACAGCTCAAGATGGAGAACCACACCCCTGTCTGTGTCAAAACCAAGAGATGCACTCTTTGACACTCCTTTCATTAATCTTGATTTTCTTTTCTTTATAGATGTTTCTGCTATGAGATCCAACAGATGGATCCCCTTGTGTCTCATCTATGTACTAACCCTGCTAACCTGTCTGCTCAGGCAGCTGTACTATTGTAATGATTTTTCTTCATTCTAGGAACCGGGAAGGATTTCACAGTACATACTGACTTTAAATATGCATTTCATCAGTATGTAAATGTCAGCTCATACAGGTGCTAATGACCCAGAGGCACTGGGATTTGAAGATCCTAAGACTGCTGCTCTTTCACCTGTCTCCCCCACTCTACAAATGTTTTTTCTGTAAAAAATGATGTTTTTACCCCTCAAAGATATCTCTGTGCGTCAAAAGTTTGACACATGGTCTTGACCATGTGTCAAAGGGGTGGATAACCATGTTTTTTAAGTTGTCTTCCCTAAGGTGAAAGCGGCCCTTCTGGGGACTACATTGGTGAGACTCCACAACATCCAGCCTGGAGATGAAAAGGACCTGAGAAGGAAGCGTGGACGTTTTAACCACGGTGGACAGAGCCAGACCTGGAGCTGCTGACAACAACAACTGCCGTCCGGATAACTGAGAGGGACACCTGGAGATGATGACAACATCCACTGACGATCGAATAGCTGAGAGGGATACCGAGATCCATACATCACTACAAACCTTTTCCGAGCCATGGCACTGAAGGAGGAACAGCGATCTAACCTACGGAGTGCTGAGAGAGGACGCCGTGGGACGATTACATGACCAACTGATTCACTACACTGATACTTAGACACCCCATCTCTTACAGAAGGGTAAACATGGACTGTGTGCAACAACAGATGAAGACACAAGATCCAACACAGGATCGGAACATCCAACAAGAACATGATCTGAAAACTTGCCACAGAGAACTGTTTCAACTACATAAGTTGCCTATTTTGTTCTTCTCTCATTTGTTTTTTATTGTTTTGTTTTGTTTTTTGTTTGATTTTTTACTTTTTATTTGTTTTCATTCATTTTCACTGTAACGAACAGGCTTTTAAAATGACCTTGTATGGTAGTTTCTATAAATGTTGTGTTGACACTTTGTGTCAAGGGGAAGGAATGTAAGGAAATTACATAGACTTCCTGGAGCCAGTAAATCGTCTGAAAGCACAGAAGGTGTCAACGAGCCACAGGAGGGCAACCTCCTCTCAGACAGCACCATACGAATGTAAATGTTATTTCATCATCACAGAGTCACTGTCTCCAGACGGACAGGATACACTAAACTTCAAACAACCATTGTAATGTAAAGATCACCATTTGTTACGTGTAAGGTCACCTCCCCATATCTCTCTGTATTGCATAAAAGGACTTGTAATGTAAAGGTTAGAGAGAAGATGCTCTGCCTCTCCTCCGTGCTGCACGTATTAAAAGAGATCTGATTCAAGCGCCGCGGTGAAGTTCTTCTTTGAGAATTAGCAACTCTCCACCTCGCAGAGGAGAATTTTCCACGACACGCCACATCTGTGATTGATTCAGATGCTGTTTCAATGTTGTCTTGATTGGCACTTCAACGTTGCTGCATCTCCTCTACCTGTTCAGCGAGTGTGGTCAGGGAGTCTCTCATCAAGTCCAGACTGCTCTGAATAATGCTCTTTGTCTTCTCTTTTATTATGTTGAACAGCCTTCCATAAAATCTGTGACTCTAAACATGTCTGCTCAGGTGTGAACAGCATGCACAGGACCCACAACAGAATGTTTCAAAAATACTACTGATGTTCTACCCAGAGAAATCTACTAGAACGGCTTCATTGATGTCTTATCTGGAGCTCATTTCTTTCTATTGTCATCATGTCACTTCTATGGACATGAACAGCACACATCCTGACAAATATTCACACTACACATCTTGATTTAGATTCATCAGGATCAATATTTAAAACATGATGTGATCAAATTTTCTTCTGAGCCAGCCCTTCTTTAGTGTGTCCACCCATCAGTCAACAGAAAGCTTTAGAAGAAGAAGAAGAAGAAGAAGAAGAAGAAGAAGAGCAGTTTGAAGCCACCGTGATCCATCAGACTAATCAGCTGTTTCATCAGACTTTATTCTATCTGTTGTGATCAACTCTAAACACATATTTATTATTGATCTTCATGGACTCTAATGTCAGATATGTTGGATCACTGTGTTCTCTTTGTTTGTGTGTTTTGATGTGAATTCTAAAATCTTTGAATCCACAGAGACAAAAACAGAAACTCAGTTCTGACTGAAATGTTTCTTTGGACTTGAGTTCAAAAGTGACGAGTCCTGTCAACAAATACAAACATCCACATTTCATTACATTCTATGTACGGGGATATGATCCATTGCTCGTCAGAGTCCGTGGATATTTCTTTAAGACACACCGGCTTAACCTGGCACGCCCCACAGCTCACCTATAAAGCACCTGTGCTGGCGTGCAATCATTGATTGTTTGATCTCCACTCAAGTCAGAGTGTTCACGATCTGTGTGATTTCGAAAAAAACCAAAAAACAACTACACCACTTAAGAACAGGAGAAAAAGGGTTTTCAGCAGTTATCCACTTACCAAAGTTGGGCGTCTGTCAATGGCAGCCTCCCTGGATTGCTGGTAGCCTTTGTTCAATTCCCTGGGGCATCATGCCTGGTGACCTCCCGGTCACGGTGCGTCTGGGGGAGCCTGATTGGCGGCTGTGTTCCCACCGGCGTTTCCTTGCGGTGCTGTGAGCTAACGCGTCTGGTGGGTACCCGTGCTGAGCGCAGACGGAAGTCGGCTAACAGCGGGGTGACTGTATCAGCCGAGCCAATTACGGTTCTCAGTTAACTGCAGTGGCAAAGTGCTCTTTTGAACGTATTGCTCACGGTTCGTGAGCTCACTGTGTCGGCTGCAGCAGACACCCATAATCCCCCAAGAGAGTAAAAGAGGGCTTGTCAACATCGGGGAGGTCCAGTCAGTGTATTGCTCGTGGCTCGCGGGCTAACGCGCTAGCTGAGATGCTAACGTGTCTGTGTTGGGCGCAGACTGTGTCGGCTGCAGCAGACACCCATAATCCCCCAATGAACGTTTCCCTCTTCTCAAGGGGAGGCGTACAAAAAGAAAAAAGAGGAAAGGAACTAAGAGTTAGCTGGATAGTGTGTTAGCTGGTGGCTACCTGTTGCCGTGCTTCCGCATAGTTACCTGTAGCTCCGCCCCCGTGTAGTGACAGTACCGCCCCTGGCTTGGCTACTATGGCTTCCCGGGAGGGACATTCCTGTGTGGGCTGTGGAGTCAGCATGCCTCTGGAAGATGGGCATTATAGATGTGTGCTATGTTTGGGGCATCAGCATGCATTGTCCTCAAGAGAAAATCCTCAGATGTGTATGGATTGTTTTATAATGCCTGCACGTACTAGGGAGGCCCGTTGCCGCTTTTTTGCCGCAAAACGGGCTGCCCCCCCTTTCCGCCCCTTTGCAGGGAAAGCGGAGAGGGGTAACTGCCCCCACTATGGAAAAAGGGGAGTGTTCAGGTGCCTGGCAGGTACCCCTACCCGCCCCTGTTGTGAGGCCTTCTGTGCTTCACTCCACTTCTGGTCCCAACTCTTCTCCCGCTCTGGGCTTCGGAGTGGAGGAGGAAGAGGGTGAAGAAGAGATTGATATCGAGACAATCTTTTCTTCTGAGGATGATGGCTTGTCGAGTGGGCAGAAACCGCCAGCTAGCACCTCTAGGGGTGAGCTAGCTCGCCGTTATGATGAGGTCATTGGCAGGGCAGCCAGGGCTCTGGATATCGCCCTGCCTCAGGACCCTGTACCCACTGCTTCCAGGTTCGAGGTTGATGTGGCATCACGTCCGTCCCGGACGCAGGTGCCCCTTCTTCCTGATTTTAAGGACTTGTTATGCCAGAAATGTTCTTCTCCGGCAGCAACACATAAATGGTCATCAGCATGTAGAAGGCTCTCAGACATGCAGGACAAGGATAGGGTCGCCTGTGGAACCCTCCCCCAGGTGGATCAGGCTATCTCCCCATTAATTTTCCCTTCCACCTCGCTTCTTGGCAGAGCTACATTCTCCAGCAGGAACTGCAGAGTAATGGATAGTCTGCTGGCTAAACTCCACAGGGCCATGGCTACACAGACCCGTCTGGCTAGCACTGGATCCATTATGTCTCTTATCTCTGTCAGTTGTCGAATCAACTACAAGACGATTCGGGAGACCCTAGCATTGCCGGGGAGATTCAATTAGCCTCTCAGTGCCTCTCCTCTGTAATGAGAGAGCAGGCAGAAGCAGCAGGCTGCTCTATGGCTTCCTTCTGGGTTGTGCGACGCCATCTTTGGCTGTCCCAATCTCAGCTCGGACAGGGAAATCGGGATTGCTTACTTAAAGTGCCGGTGGATCCCTCGGCCATGTTTGGACCTCAGGCAGCTACATTGCTCCAGCAGGCACGAGAGGGTCGCCGCTGTGCACAGGAGGTTTCAGGGGACCTGGCTAGGCGCTTCAGGGGCTCTAGACAGACAAGAACTCCAACGCCTCAGTCGCGGTCCACACCAGAGGTCCGGACATGGGGACCAGGGGATCTTAGGCCCCAGCTGGACGCCTTCCGTCGGCGTAGTAGTCGCCAACGTGGGAAAACTGGAAAGCCATATGAGAGGGCTCAGGGACCATCACGGCGCCCCCCTCCTTCCTGACGGTTCCAGAGTAATGGCATGCCAGCCTAACCTCCCAGCCAACAACGGGGGAGCCTGGCTAACCTTGGGGGCGGATCAGTGGGTGGTGTCTACCATGACCCGTGGCCACCGCCTTCAATTTTATCGCAAACCTGCCGTGGCAAGATTGCCAACGTTCACCACTGTAACCGATCCTCAGCAGGCGCATATACTGCAGGAAGAACTGTCCACTCTTTTGGAGAAGAGGGCCAGAAGAGAGGTGGAGCGAGAAGACCAACAAGCCGGGTTTTCCTCCCGTTACTTTTTAGTTCCGAAGCGAGATGGGGGTCTTCGGCCAATTCTGGATCTCCGGAGACTCAACCAGTTTCTTCGGCCCCTGAGGTGCAGGATGCTCACGGTTCCCAGGGTGAGGCAGGCCGGAGATTGGTTTTCCACCATAGACCTCAAGGATGCGTACTTCCAGATTCCCATCTGGAAGGGCCATTGGCACTTCCTGAGGTTCGGCTTCGAAGGCAGAGTGTACAAGTTTTGTGTCCTGCCTTTCGGGATATCTCTCGCTCCCCGAACGTTTACAAGATGCATGGATGCTGTACTGGCCCCCATGAGGAAGCAAGGGCTCAGGGTCCTGAATTATCTGGACGATTGGCTCATTTGTGCGTCATCAGACGAACAGTGCCGTCGCCATGTGGCCCTTCTCCTGAACTACATTCAGGAGCTGGGTCTCCGAATGAACACCGAGAAAAGCACTCTGCAGCCTTCCCAGGTTACCACGTTTTTGGGTATGGTTCTGGACTCCAGGAGGGCGACCATCTCACTAACACCGGAGAGAGTGCAATGCTTCAGACGGTGCCTCAGTCACTTCCGGCTTCATTCCAAGGTCACTTGGGGGCTCTTCCTCCGACTAATGGGTCTTATGGTGGCCATGGTGCAGGTGGTTCCTCTTGCCCTCTTAAACATGCGACCTGTACAGAGGTGTCTGTTGGGTCAGGGCTTGCATCCACAAAGATGTCACCAAACAAGGGTGGTTGTCTCTCAGAGGCTGCACAGTGCTGTCCAGTGGTGGAGAGACCCAGCCAACATCAAGTTAGGTCATGCTCTGGGGCCGGTGATTTATCGCCAGTTGGTCTTCACAGACGCCTCCCTAATAGGTTGGGGTGCCGTTCACGAGGGCTGCGGGATCAGTGGACACTGGTCCGGCCGCTGGTTGAACCAGCATATAAATGTCCTGGAGCTGAGGGCTGTTATCCTCGCCCTCAGAGCACTACTGCCGAGACTGAGAGGACATCATGTCATCGTTCGGACAGACAGCACAGTGACAGCTGCTTATATAAACAGGCAGGGGGCCTGCGGTCTCCCTTTCTGTGCAGACTGGCAACCACTCTGTGGCAGTGGGCTCAGCCCCTCTTTTGCTCCTTTAGAGCTGTGCATGTGCCGGGTCTGTTAAACTCAGCGGCAGACATAATGTCGAGAGGGGGCCCACACCCTGGGGAGTGGAGGCTTCATCCACAGGTGGTCATGGAAATCTGGCGTCGCCTGGGCAGAGCGGAAGTCGACCTGTTCGCTTCAAGAGAGTCGGCTCATTGTCCTCTCTTTTTCTCTCTGAAGAACGACAATCCTCCTCTGGGGTGGGATGCCTTGGCTCATTCTTGGCCACGGCTTCTGCTCTATGCCTTCCCTCCATTCACTCTCCTTCAGCCCCTTCTCCGAAGGGTGCAGTTGGAGGGAGTCAGGTTGATACTGGTGGCACCGTTTTGGCCGCACATGACGTGGTTTTCGTCTATCCCGCCCCTGTTAGACGGCGTGCCATGGGAGCTCCCGCCTCGGCGAGACCTGCTGTCTCAAGCCAGTGGGACCCTCTTCCATCCATTTCCAGCAGGGCTCGGGTTGGTGGCCTGGCCCCTGAAAAGGACAGGCTCCTGGCTTTAGGATTACCAGAGCCTGTCGTGAGAACAATGCAAGAAGCACGGGCACCATCTACTAGGGCTGCTTATGCTTACCGTTGGGGTCTGTTTACATCTTGGTGTGGGGCCCACAACGTGGACCCCTACCTGGCCACGCATCAGGAGGTCCTGCAATTCTTGCAGTCTCAGCTAGAGGCTCGAAAATCAGCTGTTACACTGCGGGGCATGGTGGCAAATGCGTGTGAATGCTTCACATGCATTCACACGCCAAGACAGTAGCAAAACTAAAACAAGAAGCAGAAGAAGTAAAAGCATCTGCAGAAGAAGAAGATGTAGCAAAAGCAGAAATACAAGAAGCAGAAGAAGAGGAAATAGCTGAAAAAACAGTAGTAAAAACGTGAAAAGTCATAGCCATAATGAGCAGAAAAAGCTGAACAGTATGATCGTTGAACGGTGAAAGTAGCACAAACGGTGCAAAAGTAGAAGCGAAGCAAAAAACGTACGGAAGTGGGAGAATAAGTATAAAGAACTGGATAACAATAGTGTGAATGCTTGAGCATTCACACTAATTATTTGTGTTCCACAAAAAATCACAACGCCGTGTATATTGAACAAATGTTTTTTCAATATGTGTAAAAATACCAACTTTTTTATTGTTGATTTCACAGATTCCATTAAGTTGAATTTCTTTCTTTCAGTGTATGCGCTTACAGTCTGTCTCTGTTTGTGATGTGCTGAATGAAAAGTCACTGAATACGTGTCATCAACAGTCCTTTTATTAGTTTGTCCAAATTGCATCACAAAGGTATCACATTGTGATATTCCCATGAACATACCATCTTTACGACGAGTACCACACCAGAGACTGCTGCTGTACTCATCTGACCTGATCTCCTCAAACTATGGTTGTCTAATATTTACCAATTCCTTGAATAATGGAGATGAAGTGACAGATCATCATCTTACCTACAGACTTTATAGACACTGGAAAAGTCATCATTGGTTTAGCAGTAATAAATCCCCTTTGCACAACTTCATCTGCAACATTACTCTGAGTAACAGAAGTAAAAGTTAACACCTTCAGAGTGGTTAACTGTTCCTGAACTTCTTTAGCAACTGTACTTACTTCAAAAGGAACCTGACCTTCTAGCTTTATTTTATGAGTTTTATATCCTTCAATCGAATCATTATAATATCGCACAGCTTTAAACTCCTGATAATTACAAGTATATTCTCCTTGATCTTCCCAAACAATAAGGCACACTATTAACATCCTGTTAACACTATGTCCTTACCATGAGCATTTTTCCATATAGGGGAATTATAATTACCATTTTTCAATGTTTCACATGTACATGGAAGAATAACTGGATGTCCTAACGTCGCTCTGATCACCTTGTTCACAGAGATTGGAGTCTTCATCATCTTAGCAGTTGAAATAGTTGATATAGTAGTTGTTAATTCTTCTGCTTGTTCAACATCCCTGGGTTCTACCTGAGTCCTCATAACGTTCTGGTCTAAGCTTTCTTCGTATTGGTCTTGGACTTCTTGGCCCAGGTGGCTCTGTGGATTTTCCTGGAGAGGCATCACAGCCCCCCCTGTAGTCTTTGACTCTGTTGTTTCTGTTGTAAATCAAAGTCACGAACTCGTCCTTCTTGCTCATGGACTGACAGATCATCCCTGGCATCATCACAAGCATGCTCAAAATCCTCATGCATACCCACAGCATAGTCAAACCCTGCTTCTGGATCCGGACTTTGGAGGTCCTCATGAACCTCTGCTGTTTCTGCATCTTCTGTTGGCTCTCTTGTTCTTGTGATACCTCTTCTTTTGGTGCTTTAACACAATGTGATAAATGATACCAGGTAGGAGACCCTTTAACTTGGACTGCAGTTACTGTACTACGAACAACTTCAAATGGTCCTTCACGGCGTTCGTTAAACCACTTCCTCCTAAACACCTTTATGAATACCTTATCTCCAGGTTGCACTGCACTCCTCTCTTGCTCCTCAAATCTCTCTTGCACCTCCTCTTGTTTTTGCCTGTCAGAGACATATGTGTGTATTCTCTTATGCAATGCAGCCATATAGTTAACATACACTCGCATTTCATCTTCTAACAAAGATAAACTTGGACCTTTTCCACTTGTTCGTAAACAAGGTGTTGGCATCCGTCTACCCATAGCCAACTCATGGGGTGTCATGTGCAAATCACGGAGCTCACTTGACCTACACACCATTAAAGCCAATGGAAGTGCTTCTACCCAGTTCAGTCCTGTGTGTTGACAGATTTTTTAAAACACCATTCATTTTTTCACAAACACCTTGGCTCTGCGGATGATAAACAGCTCCCAGACGTTGTTGAATTCCCAATTTTTGCAGAATTACTCTTACACTTCTTTCGGCCAGAGTTGGTCAATGTCAGACCAATGTTTGCTCCGTTTCTACAACATTTTTAGTGGACTAGTCTTCTGAACAATATCAACAGAAGTGACTGCTTGTGTAATTTTAGTACTCATCTTTGACATTAGACTGATCCCCTTATTTCATTAAAATATAAATCAAACAATGTTAATCAAAAAGTAGATAAATAGACACATTATTGATCCCGAGCAAAATTGAAATATCCAGTATCAATATACCAGACGTAAAACACCAAATATAGCACTCTGCTATCACACTTAAAAACCACAATTTCACCAACTCCAAAAAGGGACAAAAAACTTCCTACTATGAAAGTAAAATTGTTTATGTATCACCTAATGCACCTAATCACATCCCATTATCTCACTATGGAAATAGAATCAATGTTCCATCTCAAGACAACTCACATCAAACTAAACCTTCCTCAGATAATGAAACCAACATTCACAGCATTCAACAGATCAAATCAACTTTCCAACACAATAAGCAACCAAAACAACACTGCTTCATTCATTTACCAAATGCATCAGTCTGTTGCCAAGATTCCTCCTAAAAATTACCCTTTAATTTACCATAATCCTATATGCAAAACAAACCAAACATGTATCATACTCTGCTGGTTTACAAATGAATGTATGCACATATAGAAAAATGCAGGTGTGTGTTGAAAGAGTTTGTGAATAAAATTGTACTGGCCTTGATCAAGCTGAATTCAGGATTCCTCTGAGTTGTTATCTGCAAAGCTTCAGTGTCCATGACTCACTGCATGGTGTCTTCTCATCTGCCACTGTTTTTACTCCAGCTCTCATACAACATAGAGAAATAGAAAACAAAACAGAAGGTTCATGTCTTAATCACTCTAAAGTCTATAAACAATGCAATATTATAAATGTGTAAATTCTTAAAAGTTTAATCTAGGGTGAAATTGATCATTACTTGAATTCTATTTTGTATTTAAAACCCTAAAGAGAATATCATTCACTCTGATCTCTCTTTGACTTTATTGTATCTCTCTTGTCTAACAAAGAGAAAAAAAGGGAGGAGGCTCTCTCTCCTCTCTCAGAAGCAGAAAACTCCCTGACACATTTAAAGCACCTCCCTTTGCTCCACCTCTTAAATTTAACAACTTCCAGTCTGAGCTGACTATCACAGAGTGAGCATCCTGTCTAAAGATCCTCTTAAATTTAACAACAACTTCCAGTCTGAGCTGACTATCACAGAGTGAGCATCCTGTCTAAAGATCCTCTTAAATTTAACAACTTCCAGTCTGAGCTGACTATCACAGAGTGAGCATCCTGTCTAAAGATCCTCTTAAATTTAACAACTTCCAGTCTGAGCTGACTATCACAGAGTGAGCATCCTGTCTAAAGATCCTCTTAAATTTAACAACAACTTCCAGTATGAGCTGACCATCACAGAGTGAGCATCCTGTCTAAAGATCCTCTTAAATTTAACAACTTCCAGTATGAGCTGACCATCACAGAGTGAGCATCCTGTCTAAAGATCCTCTTAAATTTAACAACTTCCAGTATGAGCTGACCATCACAGAGTGAGCATCCTGTCTAAAGATCCTCTTAAAGTCAGATCAAACCAACACCACAAACATCACACATAGCCACACACCAACACATCAACCCAAACACATTTAAACACAGAATCTTTTTCTCTTATTCTACACTATAAAAAAGGATTTCTGTGGATATTAAATAACATCCATATACATTCTTTAAGTTATACTTAAAGAATATAAGTCAGCAAATGAACTGATTATAATGGGTAGATTTGACCCTCTTCATCTATTTTTAACAGTAACTGTCTCTTCACCAATGAATTGAGTAATATCTACCTACAGATTTTAGGTGTGCTTTGTAGAGTGTGCATGCGTCATCACGTCTTTGCTGAGGACAGCTTATTGCGGTGGAAGGTAGGATTAATATTGATCATAAAACAATGTAGTTCAATGGATGACAGTGTGAACACACAGGAAGCCTGTTGTTAACGAATATATTCAGGTGACTGTCCTTCATGTTAGCACGGCTAACACAACCATGTTTTGTTTCTGGAAAACAACAATACATGAGTTGGTGGTCAGAATTAAAATGATCTACATAATGTGATATTTAATTGGGGAATAAATGTACTGCTCCTCTAGCTAACTTTCTATGGTCATAATAATGTCATATGTGGCATTGTATGTCCTTTGTCGACTACCGTTAGTTTATTTGTTTATTTGTTTATTTGAGCAGTTGTAATTCTGCTTGAAAGAAGTGGGCCGAAGCAGAAGCTTATCAGTGCCCACCCCCGAAATCATTACAAAAATAATTTACATCAAAACAGTACAAAAGAACAAAGTTACAGAGTGCGACACACAGGAACGGGGAACAGAAAAATAAAATAAATGTAAAAACAGAGCAGCATGCACACTCACACACAACGTACCTGTTTGGGTTTTAACTTTACATCAATGCAAATTGGTTCAACTGCTCCCCCTAGTGGCAACGCGTTTCTTCTTCTCTATACTTATCAAAAGTCTTTTGTTTGTGTTTATATCTGAACAGGTTGATGTTTGGACATTGTTTCATCTCCCTCTCCAAATGATTCCATGATAATCGTAACTGTCAGGCTAAAACGTTTCAGGGTTGTGTTTCTGAATCCTATAGTTCAATTCATAATTCATAGTGACCCGTACGTTCTTGGAACCTTCTATTTGGCTTGGTAGCAGTTTGTACCTTGCTTTGAATAACATCTGTACAGTTTGGAATTCAAAATGTCACAAAACTTCATAATCATTGATTTTGAGTTTGTTTGGTCCAAAAACCCAACTTTATGAATTAATCAAACAGCTCTTTTTGTAGCATTACTAATGGTTTTAATGTGCTTTTATAAGTACTGGCCCAAAGCACAGTACCATCATCTAAATAGGGCAGTGTAACAGTATAAGGTATGTAGAGCTTTGCTTTGCTTTAATCACCTATTTTCACACATTGTTTTCTATGTTTTAAGAGGAATCACTTTTACTACTTTCATACCATCAGGATATTGTCCAGTTTGCAATGATAGATTACAGATGTGTGTTAACGGCTGAGAGATACTTTCAATAACACTTTTTAAAGTTTTCATGTGTATGTTATAATAGTCGGTCGAGGTTTTATTTTGACACCCTCTAACGATGTCCAGTATCCTCAACAGGATTGAGAAACAAGGACCGAGGATTTGTGTCAATGAACTGACAGTTAGATCCCAACGTTTGCAGTTTTTGCAGCAAGGTTCGGGCCAACATTAACGAAGGATTTGTTGAATGTTTTGACTACTTCATTAATATTATTTAGAGTTTTATCTTCAACTTTAACATGTGGAGGATAATTGATTATTTTTGGTTTATTTCTAATTAAACAATTTAAGATATTCCATAAGCCTTTAATATTATTCTTATTGCTATTTCATAATTTATTATAATAATCCTGTTTACACACCTGTCAATGTATTTTTATATTTATCCTCAGCTTCTTTTGTTCTGTTATTAATAAAGTTTTTTTCTTGCATGCGTTCTGTTTTTACAGTTTCTCTTCATTGGACAGTTTTTGTCATATACTTTGAAATCCTGGCACAAACTCATCATATGCTTTATTAATGTCATTCTCTCTGTACATAATACACCACTCTTAAACTAATAGCTCCATTTTAAATGCATCAATGGTTATCTCTGTTGCCACCGTTGCTATGGTGACGCTTTTTCCCCCCACAGTCACAACATGCAACATGGTGCTGGGGGACATAAATACGGGACACACACGCGTGATGTTGACCAATCGTTAACCTCCTGTACATTTAGACAACAGAGACGGGATAAACTCTTCAAAGGTTCTTTAAAGAGTTACTTGATTTTCATAAGGTCAGCTGTGTGTGTGCAGCGAGTGTGTGGGCGAGTGACAGAGAGAGAGAGAGAGAGAGAGAGAGACGCTCAGCTGTTCGACCGGAGCAGAAGATGTGAAGTAGTAATAAATATGCAGTGATCACGTTCTTAACCAAGACAACAGCTCCTTTAAACTAAGTGTGTGTGTTTGCTTCCTGGCTGCTGGGTCAATGTTGCCTTACTTTACACCATTATGTGAAGCTCAACTACAAGTATACACTTAAACACTTAATGTGTCGAGGCAAGTGTGTAATATTTCATTTTGTCAACATGCTGCTAGCCAAACTGTCATTAGGCTATGTCTTAATGTGTGCTTCTGTTATACAACATGATCTATGGAAAGCATTACAAAGGTCTCTCATTTTTCACAGAAGATACACTTTAGATACACGCACTGAACACTGAGCCTTCTAATGTATTTATTTATGTTGACTTCACTGTGTTTGGATGTCAATAAAATGTACTCTGTTTAGATGCTGTTCATGTAAACTGCTAAATGACATAATAACATTTTCTACCAAAGGACTGCTAAGTAGCACTTTCTAGATGTCCAGTAGTGTCTGACATTGTGTTTGCAGTTGGCTCTGCTGTGTATGAAAGCATTGAAGGGCTCTCTGACAACCTGGTGAAACACAGGTATGTTTCCCTGACGTCAATTTACCAGACTGAATGCTGTGTTGACACAGATCAAACTGAGGAATGAATTGGGTGTGTAAAACATGTAGCTTTACTACATCAAACGCCTGGACCTGCATGCTGATTGTCCTTTGGGGATCATTACGGACACACTTGTCCAGGTATAAACAACAGAACACTGAAGCAGGACAGCCCCACTCCTTTACATGTGTTTTTCAAGGATGTGAATATAAAACTAATATATGCACATCATTCTGCAGTCATAAGAGCAGGAAACATAGTCCACATTGAACGTTTGTCATGAACACAGAGAAAAAGCCCTTAAAGAAAGCGCTTTTGAGGAAAGTAAAAATTACTGTGACTCTGTCCTTGCAGAAGAAGTGGATTTAAATGAGACAATAACAAAGAGGCTGGGCTTACTCCTCCTTAAATTGAATTGCATTTACAATGTACCAAATTCATGCATCAATGACCTAGTTGAAGAACTGAATTTCTTGACCTCACAGACATCTGGCCCAGTCATCAAAGACATCATACTGAGCACTTTAAGTAAGCACGGCTGTGTTTTCCAAGATTCAGTGATTTCGGAGCTGGTGAAGTAAAACCCTTTCACTGCAGCCTTAGGTGTGGATGGACCTTTAAGCACATGTTATCGAAGAGACCAATTTGTAAAGGAGCAACTGTTAGTGACTGAGCCTGTTGAGTACGTACTTGATAGTAGCCAGAATAAAACCTTCCAGTATGTACCTATCCTCTCAATGTTGTCTCAGCTTGTGGACAATACAAACATTCAAGACACAATACTTCAAAACCAGAGAAGTTTCTTCTGGATACAAATCACTGCATGACGGATCATCCCATAGAAGAAACAGCTTTATATCTGGAGAGGAACTTACGCTCCCACTCATTCTTTACATAGATGAGTTTGAAGTATGTAACCCTCTTGGGACGTCCCGCAAGAAGCATAAAGTCACATCAGTCTCCTGGGTGTTTGCAGACATCCCTACAACTTTGCCATCTACTCTGACTTCCATTTACCTTGCCATCCTTTGTGAAGCCACTGATGTCAAGCAATATGGATACCAAGAAGGAGCCCTTGCTTAGAGATTTAAAATACTTGGAAGCAAAGTGGTTAAAGGCACTGTATTTTCGGTGGTCGCTGACAATCTCGGTTCTCACTCTCTGGCAGGGTTTGTTGAGAGCTTTTCTTCCTCATACTTCTGCCTTGGACAGCGTTCAATGATCCAGGAGCATGAAGTTAGAGAAGGACTATGGAACACTATTCTGAACAAATGGAAGGTGCATTGGCTAACAGCACTCATCACTGTGGTGTAAAAAGACAGTGTCCCATCAGTGACAGGTTCCCCCCCTTGACGCTTTGCATGACTTGCTTGAGGGTGTTGTACCTTTAGAACTAGCCCTTTGTGTCAATGTCTCTCGAGGAACTGAACCACACCATCTGTCAGTTTCCTTACAAGTGGAGCAACAAATCAAACTGTCCACAGGCCATTCGTCTAACTTATGCATCACGCAAGAGTGTAGGAGGCAATGCACATGAAAACTGGTGCTTGTTGAGCTTTTATGATTGGTGACAGAAGATGACACAGCCTGGCTGTAGCTTTTGATGACCCTGAAAGATGTTGTGGAGCTTGTAATGGCTCCTGTCCAAACAGATGAGACCCTATAGTTAGGGAATATTGTGATAATCTGGGAATAAATTCCTTACCAACCAATTTCTACACCAATGTGTTCCTAAAGGTGTGTAGTTACACATAAAAAAACATTTAATTTCAACTCCCCTTGGAGCTGCTGAAACTTTGGACACTTGGAACCATTTTTTTGAAAAATTGACTTTTTTTACATATACCTTGGAAGAGAAACGGCCATGCACTCTTGGAGATAGGCACGGAGAGAATGCTGAGCAGCTGCACCCTCTGTTGGAGGAAGAGTTTCTGGTTTAATCAGCCCAGCTGCTGCCTTCTGTGAGAACATACTATACCAAATAGCACCTAAAGTACTTCCTGGTGCATTATATATGTGCTGGAAGATCCTTATACCAGCCCTGATTACTGCCTCCTTAGTAGCTTGCAAGTCAAGGAAGATGTCCATGTGTTGATCAATGTCTCCTGCACAAAACTTGTCAAAGAGAGTTGATTTCCCGTGGCCCCTGATTGCAGAAACTGTGTCACAACCGGTGAAAGCATGACAAAAGAGCAGATAGCGTCTCTGTCTTTCTGAGAGAGCTTCTCTGATCTTCCTCACATCATAACAGCCCTTTGACGTGGTTAATGACAGTGGATAATTGGTGCTTAAGCTATGGTGTACCAACATTACGAGCACGTCTGCATCTTCAGCCCGCACCTGGAAATAGGGCAATCTTTAGCAGCAGCCAGTGCTGCTCTCACAATTAAAGTGTCAGCATCATTGTCACACTGCTCCACAGTGATCTGATGTCTCCAGAATGTTGAAGAGAGGAGATGGACAAGCTCACACTTGTTATGAATGTTGTCCAAGAACTTTGCCCGTGGTGTCAAATGGATCATATCTGGTCGAATCTGTAGATCACAGCAGGAGTTCTTGGTACGCCGGATGTGGTCATGATCTTTTGGTGAGCTTCTATAGCCATCAAAGACCACAATGATCATCTGGGAGTGACTGCCAAGACACTGCACATACCTCAGGTAACTGTCTGCAATCTCCTGCCAAGTTTGACCTTGTTCCCACTTTACCATGTAGAGTAGCCATCCTCCATCAACCACCAGACTGGAGCAGGGTTGGTCTGTGAGGTCAAGCGGATCGGTCAAGTCTTTCAGACTTGTCTTGGAAAAGCCTGATTTGTTCGCCTTGTTCATTTTTTGATCTTTGTTGTTGAATAATGACAAAGTGAATGGAGTCAGCTCATACTCTAAGCTTGTTTCAACTGTCATGTCCCGTTGGGATAAGATAATCAGTTGGTTGAACAACTTGAGTGAGTTTAGGTAAATCTTCTTGTCATTGACCTTGGGAATCTTTCTGAGCGATGACAGGGCCTGTACCTTGAACTTTACTTCCATGGTTGATGTCACTGACTGTCCATCCAGCTTTATCTGTATCTTTCTCCCAACTTCAGCTGCTCTCTCAGCATTGACGTTGTCACCCGCAGTGCTTGTAAATCCTGTTGAGAAGGACACAAGCAAGTACTTGTCTCGATCATGGTCAAATGGGTTGTTCTCCTCAAACCATTTGAGGGTAAGTTCAACTGCTTAAGCATCTCGTTTCATCATCATTCTGGAAAGGTCTTTATGGAGTGGATCATGTTTCTTGACACCTTCCTCCATGCGCCGGTTGACATCGGAGAAATGGTTGAGGGTCTGTACCCAGCACTTGTGGCCTGTGACGTGGAAATTCTCCTCTTCGAGGTGGAGAGTTGCTAATTCTCAAAGAAGAACTTCACGGCGGCGCTTGAATCAGATCTCTGTTTAATACGTGCAGCATAGAGGAGAGGCAGAGCATCTTCTGTCTAACCTTTACATTACAAGTCCTTTTATGCAAAACAGAGAGATATGGGGAGGTGACCTTACACTTAACAAATGGTGATCTTACATTACAATGGTTGTCTGAAGTTTAGTGTATTCTGTCTGTCTGGAGACGGTGACTCTGTGATAATCAAATTACATTTACATTCGTATGGTGCTGTCTGAGAGGAGGTTGCCCTCCTGTGGCTCTCTGACACCTCTGTTCAGAGGTGTCTCCTGCAAGTCTAGGTAATTTCCCACATTTCTCCCTTTTTGACACATAGTGTCAACACAACATTTGTAGAAATTACCATACAAGGTCATTTTAAAAGCCTGTTCGTTACAGTGAAAATGAATGAAAACAAATAAAAAGTAAAAAATCAAACAAAAAACAAAACAAAACAATAAAAAACAAATGAGAGAAGAACAAAAAATAGGCAATTTATGTTGTTGAAACATTTTTCGGTGGCAGGTTTTTAGATCATGTTCTTGTTGGATGTTCCGATCTTGTGTTGGATCTTGTGTCTTCTTCTGTTGTTGCACACAGTCCATGTTTACCCTTCTGTAAGAGATGGGGTGTCTAAGTATCAGTGAAGTGAATCAGTTGGTGATGTAATCGTCCCACGGCGTCCTCTCTCAGCACTCCGTAGGTTAGATCGCCGTTCTTCCTTCGGTGCCATGGCTCGGAAAAAGTTTGCAGTGATGTATGGATCTCGGTATCCCTCTCAGCTATCCGATCGTCAGTGGATGTTGTCATCATCTCCAGGTGTCCCTCTCAGTTATCCTGACGGCAGTTGTTGTTGTCAGCAGCTCCAGGTCTGGCTCTGTCCACCGTGGTTAAAACGTCCACGCTTCCTTCTCAGGTCCTTTTCATCTCCAGGCTGGATGTTGTGGAGTCTCACCAATGTAGTCCCCAGAAGGGCCGCTTTCACCTTAGGGAAGACAACTTAAAAAACATGGTTATCCACCCCTTTGACACGTGGTCAAGACCATGTGTCAAACTTTTGACGCACAGAGATATCTTTGAGGGGTAAAAACATCATTTTTTACAGAAAAAACATTTGTAGAGTGGGGGAGACAGGTGAAAGAGCAGCAGTCTCTGGGTCATTAGCACCTGTATGAGCTGACATTTACATACTGATGAAATGCATATTTAAAGTCAGTATGTACTGTGAAATCCTTCCCGGTTCCTAGAATGAAGAAAAATCATTACAATAGTACAGCTGCCTGAGCAGACAGGTTAGCAGGGTTAGTACATAGATGAGACACAAGGGGATCCATCTGTTGGATCTCATAGCAGAAACATCTATAAAGAAAACAAAATCAAAGTTAATGAAAGGAGTGTCAAAGAGTGCATCTCTTGGTTTTTCGACACAGACAGGGGTGTGGTTCTCCATCTTGAGCTGTAAAGAGCAAGGTTAAGACTGTTCTTCATTTTAAATCACATGAGTACACAAAAAGATTTAAAAAGGTTGGTAGTGTCTGGTAGTCGTAGGCAGAGGGAACTCGATAAAGCTTGTTTCAAGTCAGTTGAAGCTTTATCTGCGTCAGGAGTTCAAGTCAAAAAAGTCAGTCATGGCCAAAAAATGTCTAACCCCATGTGTGGGGGTAGGGAGATCTCCTCAATTTTATAAAATCCATGTACCGTAAATTCCGTACTATTGAGCGCACCTGGATATAAGCCGCACCGGCTAAAAATAAGTAAATAAATGTATTTGTACATATATAAGCCGCACTTGATTATAAGCCGCAGGTGTCCACGCTATAACAAGAGCTATTTACACAGACGTAGGCTACCGGTAACATCCGCAAATACTGTAGCGTCCGTACGGACGTTAAAGGACGACGAGAGCGTTCAAATAATAACTTTTAATAACCCGATCACTGTCGGCCGTGACCACGCCGTTTACAGCAGAGAACAAAACCATAACTTGCCGTAACAATCCAACTCTCTCCCCCAGCGTTCTCTCATACAGCCACTCAACGCGTTCTCGCTGGTGCATTCACTGACTCTCCACATAATCGGAATTATGAACACATTATCAACTACTGACTTTACAACATGAACCGTTACAATACGAAGCCTAGCCGACGGTGTCTGTAACACGGCTGATGAAAAAGATGACCGTAATATATTTCACAAGAAAAAGTCCATCCATTCACTGCCTCAGAATGACTTCATTACTCACTTCCTCAGTCTCTGTTGTCGCTGTCAGTGTCATCTTAACGTGCAGCAGCTCTGTTAGCTTCTTTGACAGCCAGCTCGATCGCCTTTAACTTGAAAGCTACATCATATGCATTTCTCCGTGTGTTTTCCATGATGAGGGTGCGTGCATGAAGCGCAAAATGACTGATATTAAGATCCGACGTGACGAAGTCAAATGTTTTTGCGGCAGAAGCTCATTGTCCCCCATAAAAAATCCATGCATTAGCCGCACCGGAGTAGAAGCCGCAGTGCTCGAAGTGTGAGAAAAAAGTAGCGGCTTATAGTCCGGAATTTACGGTACAACAATAGCCTGTTAAAACCAATTAGGCAACTGTTTGTTTGTTTTTGCAGTTTTTTAAACATCCAAGATTGTGGACGTAAATCAGGACCAAATTTATGAAACTCCGGAGTAAAATAATGCATTTTTAAAAAACTAAAAATAGTTTGCAAACTTGTCCTGCAAAATTAGGACCGTTTGTTAAAACAACTAAAAACCCAAGCTGATTAACATTGGTGTCACAGACATCTGCCGGATGCTGACCACCTTCATTTACATCCCTTAAGTATTTTAATGAATTCCAACCCCAATTTGGTTTTTCTTCAGGCACGATGGGGGAGGTATGGTGAGATTTAGAAAGTTCAACAATAGCACCTTAATTTATAAAACAATGATTTCAAAACAGTCTCAGGACTAAATGGATATCTTTAACCTCGTCTAAAATTACATTTTGACTGGAAAACAATATCTATTCTATTATATTTCTAGAATTCAAAAATTGTTTAAAGTTTTAATTATCATTACAGTGTTAGTTGCAATGTTTATTTTTTTCAGTCGAATCAGTGATTTTTCTGTGTGTGTGTGTGTGTGTGTGTGTGTGTGTCTCTGTCTGTTTATGTGCTGCTCACTATTTGGACCTTCCTCCACTGTCTCCTCTGGCTGTCTCAAGGGGAATCCTACAGAATGAAACAGACACCTTCAGGTGGTGCATGTGACCAGGATTCTTCTGGATCTTGTCCTTTTGCAGATTAGATCTCCTTCCCTCTTGTAGCATTGTTCTTGGAGTCAGTGCTGTTGCACTTTCAGTTCGATATGGACCCCGTCTTCTTCTCCTTTTGCTTTTTGGTGGCAACCTCTGTCCAGGACTCTGTGGCCCATCAATCTCCAGTCTTTTTCAGGTGTTTCCTCTGCAACCTCCTTCATGTTGTTCGGTTGACATGGCCTGTGTAAAAATTCTTTCTTGGAGAAACAGAGTTACTTGCTTAAGGAGACAGAAAGAAGGCTTTTAAATCCGGGTGTGTTGGTCGGCCCCCCTTCTTTCTGAGAGTCATTCTGGTGTGCTTGACCTCCTGTGGAGAAGGTGTTGCTGAAGAGTTGTATGTGTGGAGACAGCAGGGAGGAAGGTCCACATCTTTAAATCTACCCCTACATTCTTTACTCTCCTTCTTTTCTTACTTAAAACCTCATTTCTCTGTCCTTTCAATCTCTACTAATTTTGAAAAAACAAAATAATCAGTCTCTTTTCTTCCCTACTTTCATTTTTACCTTTTAGTCTAACATACTCAACACCATCATAAAACATTCTGTGCTTAATTTCTTTTAATATAAGACATCTCATGTGTGAGAAACTGCTAAAATTGAACATCTCCAAATCACATAATCCCCATTTGTCTGCTCTTAATTCAGCAGAGCCTGTCAGAAAAAGAAAAAATCAGATATAAATGTTTATTTTTCCCGTTTTGTTTTCTCATGTTTTCAGTGACTCACTGGGACAGATGTGCTTAAACGTTCAATGGGCTTATCACTCACACGACTTCACAATCACACTGATCTTCCCATACAGTGTATGGTTGGATCTTATCAAACACACACTAAAACTTTGCGCAAACTTTTTCAGCCAGGTGGTTTGTACGACACATCAGAGCAACCACCTTAATAGCATACAATCTGCATGCCAGACACTGAATGTCGCAAACAAATTTTTTATTTTTGATTATCACTCATACGCCCATTTTATTTTAGTGGGGCCTTGTATATATATAATAATCGTTGTTTCGCATGTTTTATTCTTTAAGTGCAGACAGCCTCGTGCTGTTCGTTAGATATTTTAGCTTCATTTTTCGTTTTTTCTTTTTCTTAACTTTTCTCGTTTAAGACACTCTAAACATCAACGTCCAAAACCGTGAAGGATTTACATGGGAATGACCCTTTAAACGCACAAAACATTAACATCCAAGACCACAAAGGATTTACATGGGAATTACCAATTTTTAAAACGCACTACACCTCCATCACCGCGCAGGGTATGGGAATTACCAAAACATAAACCTCCAAGACCGGCTATTACATGGGAATACAAGCTCCGCTTGAGCTCTCATGGCGTCCATAAACGCACAGCTTTATATGAACCCGAATGCATAACTGAAACCACCACAAAGGACTTAAATTACGTTTCAGTTACCTAGGCTTTTACAAATTGAGCAAATGATTCAAACGCCGTACTCACTTAGATAGAGCGTCCGCTGTCTGCACCCTGTACCTGACGTCAGGTGGGATCCAAAAAATCTCCGTTTGTCGGAGCGGAATTTTCCCCGGCCGGCAGCTTCCTTCAGTTCAGTCTCAGGGAACAATCAGCGGAATGTCTATCCCATCACTCGTCGCCATATTGTCGTGGAAATTCTCCTCTTCGAGGTGGAGAGTTGCTAATTCTCAAAGAACTTCACGGCGGCGCTTGAATCAGATCTCTGTTTAATACGTGCAGCACGGAGGAGAGGCAGAGCATCTTCTGTCTAACCTTTACATTACAAGTCCTTTTATGCAATACAGAGAGATATGGGGAGGTGACCTTACACTTAACAAATGGTGATCTTACATTACAATGGTTGTCTGAAGTTTAGAGTATTCTGTCTGTCTGGAGACGGTGACTCTGTGATAATCAAATTACATTTACATTCGTATGGTGCTGTCTGCGAAGGAGGTATGCCCTCCTGTGGCTCTCTGACACCTCTGTTCAGAGGTGTCTCCTGCAAGTCTAGGTAATTTCCCACAGCCTGAATCACTATTTCTCATCCTCCCTCTGCTCAACCCACCACCTGACTTGGCCGCCTTCAACAGTGTTTGCTCGATACAGATGTCACACCAGGTGCCAGACCAATCATGGCAAGAGTAACGGACAACATGGTTCCCGTGGGCAGTAATACTTTCCAAGGTCTCCTTGTAACCAGGTACAGTTTTGAATAGCTTCATGAGCTGACAATAGAGCCGCGCACCCTTGGCGTAGTGATGATGCCCCGCAGCAGAAAATATGTCCAGTATTCTGGTGGCAATGCAGGACAGGTGCCCATCGTGGTCTGCAAGCAGCTCAGTTTCGATAAAGATCTTGATGACATCAACCATGTAGTGGTACTGCACCCAGAGTGCAGGCGTTCTTCCTCCCTCTGCTAGTTTTTTGAATATTCTTTCAAACCTCTCTTCAAAGACCGCAACTATTGGGCCTGTGTGTCTGGCTCCCATCTTCCCATCAGCAACTTTCTTAATGAAGGTCCTCATTTCACCAAGCTCATTCTCACTGAAGGCATGTTTCATGATATGCTGATAGATGGCTGTATCTATCAGGAGGTGAGCGCGGATTGCCTTTTCAAAACACCCTCCATTTAGGATGTTGGTGGCCGTTGTACTTCCTGGATAGATCAGCTGGACCAACTTTAGTAGTCCAGAATCACCCATGATACTACCCAAGGACCCGAGGTAGGATTTTAGGTGAAACCCACCCAACCTTGGAATGATGGGTAGATTCCTCTGCTTTATGATATCCACTGCCTTCAGCCAGATGGGTAGATCGAAGGTCACTATGGTTATTTTGTCCCTTGAGAGACGCATGCACTCTTTGAGGGTGGTGAAGATAGTCCTGTGGTCATTAGGGTCACCTTTGATGACTGGGAGGAAGTTGACCTGTGTGCTCTGCTTGACATCATCAGCATGGATTCTTTTCATCCAGCCATCCCAGTTCGAGTGCTGGAACTCAGGATCTTGGGCTTTTAACACCCATCCTGCTGCCCAGAGCATGTCTCCTGGAGAGAGGAGTGGCTGGTCTTGTGTCATGGAGGTGAAGAGCTCAGCCATTGGAAGAAATGTGATAGAGTTTATACCTGTCTGTTTCCTGTTGGTGAATGGAAGAATCTTCACTTCAGCTGTCTTAAGAATCTTAGCCTTGTCGAGTGCCTTCATCTTCACCCTGCTGACAGTTGCTGTCATCTGATCATCTGCAAATGGTGGTGCTGGAGAGGTGACTTTAATCATACCCATAGAATGAAAGGGAGTGTTACCATAAATTGAAACAATGTTCAAATCGATATTGTCTCCAACAAACTGAGTGACTGAGGAGATTGAGCTTGTATCCCCAACATCAATGTTGTTCGTCTGATGGTAACTCTGTATTTCACTCTCACCAGCTGTCATAACTAATTGATCCTCAAGTTGGATGTCAACCTCAATCTCCCCTATCTGATTTTCGGTTTCTTCAACAATGGTACCAAGAGTACCAGAAGCATTAGATATGCCCAGTCCATTCTTGTCATTAAGGAAGCAGTATTTGTAATTTTGTATTTCTGCACAAGACTATGTGTATCCCAACCGGTGTAACTTGTTGAGCATCCACTTTGACCCAAATCTATGATCCAGTTGTATGGCAAGCCCCATCTGGTACAACAATACCCCTAACCGAGGCCGAAAGGCCTTTATGAAGTTCTGTCCCCAAATGGCTACTCTTTCATCTGTCTTCACTATAGGTCTCAACATTTGAAGGCTCTTAGGAACAATGGCCAGCTGACTAGGGATATCAGTCATACTGTGTGCAGTAGGGTATGACTATGGATCTTTATCAATAGTGGCGATGTCATTACAAATTAACTTTACTGCAGTCTTTAAGATTTGAGTCTTTTCATTTCCGAACTTAATGTTAGCATGATGCTCTCGAAGGATATTACTGGTCTTATCTTTGAAACAGAGAACATCTTCACTCCTCTGCTGTGATGTGAAATACAGTGTGTCCTGGTATTTCTCTAGAAGCTTCTTCTTCAGCCACTTTTTTGAATATGAGAGACTCTTATCCGGTGACTGGTCAAACTGCTGCATTTTTATGTGGACTTGGTCAAGTGTCATAACCCCATGCTCGAGTTCTAGGTCTAACCATTCACAGAGCTCATGAAACACAGCCTCTCGCTCCTCGTCAGTTTTTCTTCCCACATCTTTTGTCTTGGAGTAATGACTACTCGTCTCGAAAAGTACTTTGCAGCGCAAATGATACACGGTTTCCTCTACTACCAAGTCATTGATCCCTTCTAGGCGGCCAATGACTTCGGTGCCCCATTCATCTTTGCGCCCATGTGCTGTTTTCAGCAAGCTTGTCTTCAGTCCATCTGCAGTCAAATTGTCAGGGACTCTGTATCTTTTTCTAGAAATTTCTGGATTTTTTGGGAAGATATGAGTGGACTGGTTGCAAAGAATGCATACATTCTTGTACAAAAGCTGAACTGAATGTGAACTTTTAGAACTGCATGCAGCAGACACACTATATCCAGAGGAAATATGCCGTCTCTTTGCCTGTGCCAACTCTTTCTCCACCTCTGCTGTACGAGTTGACTTTGTGATGACCTGGACAGATTTGTTGTACAAATCACGCTTACACTCTTTGTGGGATGTCATTCTTCCAACTTCCTTTGCCTCCTTCATGCGCTCCAAAATTTTTGCATTTTCAATTGCTTCTGCATATCCCTACATAGTTTGGTAGCCTTTATTTTTTGCCCTTTCAAGATTGTAAGCGAGCAGCTCTTGGCCTTCACAGATGAAACAAGTGAGCAGAGGTGCAGGTTTAACATTGACATCCATAATGCTACTCTGTAATGCCCTACAAAGAAAAAAAGATAGCATCTTAATTTCTTTAAAATCTGTAATCATGAACATCATGAACGTCATCCTTTGTCATTTGTACAAATATCTATCTCTATCTATCGCTATCTCTACTATGATGTATTTAAAAGCAAATTGGGGGTCAGATTTACAGTTACTGCAAAAAGACCTTGAGAAACCAAAACAAACCACTGAAAATAGTGAGCTAAAGTTGGCATAAGGCAGTCAGCTAACATTCAAGTAAGTAAAATGTAATCAGATGCACTTGGAGTGTGTGGATGTTAGCTAACTAACCAGGATACCTAGTGTTAGCTAGCTCTAAGCTAGTTTGCTGACAGTACACTCCTTATATAGTATTTATCAATTTAGTGACATGGAATATTTACAGTTGTGATAATAAGTAATACTTACATATCAGAGGTAAAATTGTCTTGCAATATCTTGTTGACCAGTGAATATTGTTTGATAGGCCTATGTGTCGAATTTATGTCTGTCCATGAGCATATAAATAAACCTATGAAGATAGGGAGAGTGGGGTAAGTTGATCGACCCCCTGTTGCTAGGCAATTATGCGCCTTACATTCTGAATTTTTTTTTGATACAGTAACATTTATGCATTTAAGTTATAATGGCTCTTATGTTAAAGCTGTAAATCAGCCTGACATATCAGCTGTTTTTCTGACTTCATATTTTCATGGCTCTTTGTCATAGATGCATTCTCATATTTTCTATTGATAAACAACATCCCAAATTAAATTAGATGTTTTTATAGAACTTCTCTCTCAATTGTCTTTGCATGGAGAAACACATCTATAAAAACTGGCTCAATTTACCCCACTTTCCCCAACCCTGGGATTTACATGCAACAAGCAACATTTATTTTCTCTTAAACAAAGGGTTTTCAAAAGCTAGACTTCTGAGAAATTTGACATCGTGCAGCAGTGTTGCTCTCAAACTAATATTCAAGATACTGAAAAAAAAAAATCATTCACATGTAAAAGAGTGCATGGCCGTTTCTCTTCCAAGGAGTGGTCTTAGTGCAACATAAATGCTTGCAATGGATTCAGCATCCTAAAAAACCCCTAATTTGACCCCTCACATGCTATTTAAGGTATATGTAAAAAAAAAAAAGTCAATTTTTCAAAAAAATGGTTCCAAGTGTCCAAAGTTTCAGTAGCTCTCACGGATTTTCCTAGGGGAGTTGAAATTAAATGTTTTTTTTATGTGTAACTACACACCTTTAGGAACACATTGGTGTAGAAATTGGTTGGTAAGGAATTTATTCCCAGATTGCCCATGTATCTGATAAAATACCCTTACTACTAGGATACCTGGAAAGTAAGATAAGTGAACACCGCTACAGGTATTTGGGTGTGAGAACTTAAAGCCTAAACATCACTTTCTTGAACACTATCCATGGCTTACAACTGCTTATGGTCCTCTTGTGGCTCTCTGGACTATGCGTTTTGAAACCAAACACAGATTCTTCTGAAGGATTGTGAGGCAGACTGGGTCCTTCAGAAACATTATGACATATCACACACACACACTAATATTTAACGGCCAACACTCTCCATTTCTAGTTTGAGTAAAGTAGCAGTGGAGGTGCTAAAGGACAACATTAAGGAGTCCATTGCAAGGAAGTTTCCTGGAGTAGGGGTTGTCACCATTTTAGGCACTGACTATTGTGTCTGAATGGTGTTGCCTTCTGGATCAACAGGAGGACTGCCTGACTTTGCAGAAATACTCCAAATGATGATGGTACATGACAGACCTGTCTTTGTTGTGAGGTTGCTAAGTGGGTGGTACCAGGAGCACATGAGGAGCTTCAGGAGACATTGAAGTCGATCAGCATGCTGAAATGAAAGATTCATACCTTTGGCTGCTTATAATACAGCAGATGGTCGAATGGTTTCCCTGAAACATTTGCACATCATAGTAGGTTTTACACTTTCAACACAATCAATAGAATAATTCTATTAGGATGCCATATCAGTTATTGTGCTTATACAATGAACAGTAATTAATACGATTGTAAAAAAATCTATTCTTTCTCCTTCCAGTTGATTAAACACAATCCCCAAGCAACGATGTCAGTCCAGTTGCGAGTCATCATCGAAGAACATGATATATGAAAGATGAAGCTGCCCTTGGGAATCCCTGATACAGTGGATGATCTTATCGCCGTGATCACTGACACATTCCAATTGCAAGGGGACAAAGATTTTGGACGCCAATTTTTTAGTGTCCCCTCAACAGCTGACCGGCATGACAAGGCCACTGTGAAAATGGTACGAAAAGAGCCAATGATCACCCTTGACTTGCTTCCACTCGATGATTCAGGTCCTCCCTCTACACTGAGTCAGATTCCTACTTTGCAGATCACAGTGAAGTGGACACGTCCCTTACAGAAGACTTGCATCATCGAGCTCTCAGGACACAATTATTCTTCCTTCTTCGTGCCGTTCTGCTCCTTGGCCAGTGCCATTTGTGATCCCAAAGTTTTCCCGTGATATTGAGCTTATTCTGGCAGAGGCAATGTGGCGGGGTTCTCTTATTACACACCCGAAAAGAAAGTTTGAAAAAACACAGTCTTCGACTACGCCTGTGTGTTTTTTCAAACTTTCTTTTCGGGTGTGTAATAAGAGAACCCCGCCACATATGGTGTCAGAAGTGGGATGGCTAGTCGCAAGAAGCTTGTCCGGCCCCAAAAACAGCGCACAGGACTGCGGTCCCAGCGGCGAGAGCAGTTTGAAGAGGTAACTGCCAAGACAGACCCGGCTTGGGACACAGTGCCAACGTCCTCAGAGGAGGACAGTGAGGAGTACCGGTCCTGGAAGGCTCCAGCAGCTCCTAAAGGACCTGCAGATGCAGGGGGTGAACTGGTGGCGATGATGAGAGACTTTTTGGCAGCACAGCAAAGGAGAGAGGAGGGTCTGTTGACAGAGATCCAAGGTCTAAGGGCTTCTCTCCCAGGGGCTGAGCAGCCATGTCGACCTGTGCCCCAGACCCGACAGACGGTGGCACCACAGGGGCAGAGCAGGCCGGCCCAGGTCACTTCTCCAAATACGGCCATGGCGAGCAGTCCAAGATTTGAACTGCCCACCCCAGCACCCCGCCGAGGACAGCGAGATTCAACATCGGAGGCTCCCACTTTTCAGTCTCAGGAGGCCAGTAGTAGACCTGACCAGCCGAGGCCAGAGTGGAGGCACTACCAAGACCCCAAAATTCCACAATATCAGATGGGGGAAGACATTGAGAACTTTTTACTGAGATTTGAACGAATAGCCAAGACCTGGAAATGGCCAGAGTGTGAATGGGCCTGTCGTCTCGTGCCACTGCTAACTGGTAAGGCACTGGAGGCCTACATAGCGATGGATGAAGAGAGGGCTCACTGCTACACTGACCTGAGAGCAGCTCTGCTCTTAAAATTCGACATCTCTCCAGAGACGTACCGGCAGCAGTTCCGTTCCACCGCTGTTCCCCCTGGTGAGAACCCCACCGAGACCTACCATCGACTGAAGGGGCTCTACCGACGCTGGATCCGGCCCGAGCAGCACACCAAGGAGGAGATTGGGGAAGCCATCGTCTTGGAGCAGCTACTCCGGGTACTTCCAACGGAGGTGAGGACCTGGGTGAAGGAGCACGAACCAGTTGAGGGACTCTCAGCTGCCAGGCTTGCGCTACAGTACCTCAACGCCCGGAGAGGTGGACCAGTGTCACGTCCTACCAGTGCTACACACCGACCAGCTTTCCAACAGCAACCATCACGGCCGGCAAGGGGGGAGAGATACCAGGAACCTGCACGTGACCCCATCTCTGCCCCAAACCAGCAAGAGTTGGGTAAGGACTTTGTTTGCTTTTATTGCCAGCAGCCAGGCCACAAAGCTTCTGTGTGTCCCGTACGCAAAGCTAAGGTCACCGGCGCTTGTTACGCACCCCGGTCAGAAGTGGGCCCTGAGGCTGACATGGAGGTGAAGACGCAACACAAAACTGTTACCATCAGTGGTCAAAAGGTGACAGCCCTGTTAGACTCCGGTAGTTACATGTCCCTGGTTAAAAGTACTCTGGTGCCAGTCGGTGCGGTGGACTACCGCAGACAGGCGGACATCACGTGTATTCATGGAGACAGACATTTGTACCCAAAAACGGATGTAATTGTGATTATTGATGAACAATCTTACCTGCTGACTGTTGGGGTGGTAGAGAACCTACCTGTTGACGCCATCTTGGGTTGGGATTTACCTGTGCTAACAGACTTGTTGCAGAAGAAAGAACTGTCCGAGCAAAGTGACTCTGGGAAGGTGGGAGATATGAATGTAAATGTTTCTTGTCCGGTAATCACCAGAGCCCAAGCAAAAGCTGGTGTCCAACCGCTACCAGACCTCGACAGTAGTCTGTGTGAGGGTGGCACTAAGGGGCCGAGAAAATCACGTCGACAACGACGCTTTGAGAAGCAGCTAAGGCTCGATTCTCCAAACAAACCAAGTTTGGTGGGGGATGATATTTGGGATGTGCCTGACAATATTTCAGGATTGCAAAAGGAAGATGCTACTTTGAAGCCATTGTTCTCCAAAGTAGTGAAGGACACCAGTGGGGATTGTGTGGGGAAAGAGATGTTCATTGTTGACAATGATGTGCTTTATGGTGTGTGTAATGAAAAGCCATTTTCTCTTACTCAGCTTATCCCTCAAGTCTGCAAATATATTCTGTTGCTCAAGCCCTTGTTGAGAAGTGTCCATGCCTTAAAGAGCCAGGGTCCTTTGCTGGGATGTATGGTTGGCAGCAGCGCCTCAAGTACAAGATGCACAATTACCATGCCAAGTTGAAATTGCGAAAATATGCCTATCCTGAAATATAAGTGAACACATTAAAGAGGAAGAAGCCAAAGCCATAAAAAAACCAAAGAAAGCAGAGGTTAATTATCTCCCTCCACATCCTGTTGGAGAAAATGAGGACTCATTAGAGAAGGAGAGGCTTCATTTAATCGACGACATAAAGAAGAAAGCTGAGGTTGTGACCCTCAGCCCTGCTGTCAGTGTCTTCAATGAGAGGTGGCCCGGACTGTTCAGTAAGGCTCAATAAGAACGCTTTTTTTTAATTGTCTTTAAACCAAATGTACATTTGTTTTTATAAAATGAATCTGCTGATCTGAATCTTTCAGGCATTTTAGAATTACAGAGAAAGTTGTGATTGTTGAAAATTCTTTCCCTTAACGGATTTTTAAATCAAGGACGAATTCTGACGCATGACCACTGTACCCCTGGAAGAGACATTCATGCTGAAGCTGGATGAGTACACGCCATGCCTTCTGCAGCTGTGCAAGGATGCAGCAGCAGCTCCTCAACACTGTAAATGAAGTAATTTTTCAGTTTTACTTGAAATTTGCAAATTTGCAGACATGAGTGTATTAACTTAATGCATTTCATTTTAGTCCCTCAGTATTGACAAAAAGAGGGATGTGATTGTCAGTTGCCTCATCGACTACGTTGGGGAACAAAAGGAAGAGCTATTCCTAGACTGCCGGGTATGTTATCAATTAATAGTTAACTTAACATCATTTTTACATTTCTGACCACTAAATTTTATTAAAGAGATTGAATATGACTTCTTCTAACACTTCTAACCCTGTTTCTTATGTACAGGAAGAACATGCTATACTTTAGATCCAGTAGATGGCGCTCTTGAGCTCCAGCATGAGACCAAAGCATCTGGAGCTGCATTGTTGTGTTAGCAGGCTGGTGGGAGCGCTCTTTGAGTTGCTCGTAGCTTCACACGACCACGATCAAATAAGCAATGAATGCAGAGTGTTCTTTTTTCTATAGTCCCTAAATTAAAGGTTTTTATATGCAAGGGGATGAACACAGTGTAAATACAGCTCAGAGAACATCACACACACTAAACAGAGAGAGAGATATATCCAGAGAATATGCTGGATTTCTTCTGTATTTATGTGTAAGATGTCAAACATTCAGCCTTTCAGGGTATGGGATGAATACCTCTGGGTTGCCCTTTGTTTGTCACCTGCTTGTAGTCAATCACTAAGTCTTCTTAATGACCTTTTGTTCCTAAATTAATGACTTAAACAAGGAACACTTTAATGCAGGGGTTACCAACGCATTGCCCGCGGGCACCAGATCGCCCCTAAGGACCACATGAGTCGCCCACCATCTACGTTTTTTTTTTTTGTACTATTCTTGTTTAAATCACACTTGCATGTAAACTGGAAATCACAATATATTAAAAAAAACTGAAAAATGTTTAATATAAATGAACTCTGACCTGGTATAGGTCAAAGGTCGTAACGTAGCATACGCAAAGATCACGCAAACAGGATGACTAGCGAGCGCGGCGAAAAAGAGGAGATGACTGACCCCCAAAAAGATGGCAGAAAAAAGAAAGAAAACATTATTTTCACAATGAATGGGAGGTAGAGTTTTGTGAAAGGAGCCTGCGTGTGTCTCATTTGCGGGGCGACTGTGGCGACGGCAAAGCGGCACAATGTGGAGAGACATTTCACCACCTGTCACACCAGCTACCATGCTAACTACCCACAGGCCAGTACACTACGAGCAGCAAAGGCCAGCGAGTTAAAGGCAGCTTTGGGTAAACAGCAATCTTTTGTCACGAGACCGGTGAAAAATTCCCAAAAAGCTACCGAAGCCTCATTTAGAGCTACGCCATTCCTGATTAAGATAAAGAAGGCATTTTCAGACGGGGAGGTTGTCAGAGAAACAATGATGCTAATTGGCAAAACTGTACTTGAGGACCAGAAATATGGAACAGATGTAATCTCCACTCTCTCCGATGTTCAACTGGGGGCAACTACAATGGTAAGAAGAGTGTCGGCGATGTCCGGCAACTTGGCCGACCAGCTGGACCAGGATCTGGCACGGTGCAGGTGGTTCAGCATCCAGTTGGATGAGTCGGTGGACAGCAGCAGTACGGCACAGCTGATGGTCTTTATCAGGATGGTGTTTGGTGATTTCTCCACAAAAGAAGAACTTCTGACACTACTGCCCTTAAAGACAACTACGAGGGGAGTTGACATCTACAAGGCGGTGAAGGAGTTTTTGGTGGAGAAAAAGGTGCTGCTGGACAAGCTTGTATCAGTGACTACAGACGGGGCTCCTGCTATGATCGGCCGACATACAGGATTCATTGCTCACTGTAAAAATGACACAGAGTTCCCAAACTTTCTGAATTACCACTGCATCATTCACCAGCAGGCCTTATGTGCAAAAGTGGTTGGCTTTGAGCATGTGATGACTCCCGTCGTGAAGATCATAAACAGCATCCGCTCCAGAGCTAAACAGCACAGAACATTCAAGGTACTATTGGAGGAGCTTTCAACTGAATATGGTGACCTGCTACTGCACACAGAAATCCGATGGCTCAGCACGGGACGCATTGTGCTTAGTTTTTTCTCACTTTTGGGTGAAATCAAAGAGTTCATGCAATCCAGAGGGGAAGACCCCTCGCTGCTGGAGGACACTAACTGGACACTTGACCTTGCGTTTTTAATGGACATTACTGGGAAACTGAACACTTTGAACTGCCAACTCCAAGGCAAAGGTAAGACTGTTGCTGATATGATAAGTGCTTTAAATGCATTTAAAGCCATGATGAACATTTTCTATGTGCATTTACAGAGAAAGAAAGGTGCTGCACTTTCCCTCTGTGCAGATGGTGCTGAAAGACAATGCTTCTGCATCTGAGGCTTTTGACAAAGTTGCAGAAAAGTACTCTCAGGTCATAGAAAGACTTGGACAAGAGTTTGAGAAGCTTGAGTCATGTGTGTCGTTCATTTCTAACCCTTTCATGAGCATGGACATATCATGCATTGCTGAGCAGTTAAGTGCAACGTTCAGCCTGGATGGTGGCCAGATGGAGATTGAAATTGTAACATTACAAAATGACCTCCACCTCAAAGCCTATCAGGGTGCACCAAACTTTTGGTGCCTTGTTGACACAGAACAGTACCAAGGTGTTTGCACAGCAGCTATGAAGGTTGCAAGCCTGTTTGGTTCAACCTACCTTTGTGAATCAGCCTTTTCTGACATGAACTTTATCAAAAACAAACACAGAACACGCCTCACTGATGCAAATCTACAAGACTTAGTCAGAGTTGCAGTGTCAGAGTACACACCAGAGTACAACACACTGGTGAACAGCATGCAATGTCAGGTTTCCCACTAACTGACAAAGAAACAGATACCAGATTTGGTGTCCAGTTCAAATGTGAATGTTTGTTCGAAATGACTGATGTGGAAAAAGTCCATTTGTTTTGTAGATAGATAGATAGACAGACAGACAGACAGACAGACAGACAGACAGACAGACAGACAGACAGACAGACAGACAGACAGACAGACAGACAGACAGACAGACAGACAGACAGACAGACAGACAGACAGACAGACAGACAGACAGACAGACAGACAGACAGACAGACAGACAGACAGACTAGACTCCGTCACGACGACTTCATGAGCTCTGAGGGGTAGTGAGGCCGACGCAGGACAGGATGCCCCCCAAAATAAAGTGAGAAAGACAAAGGTAGAATCATTATTATAGGTTTTACCTTACGGCTGCCTGGAGTCTGTGGGAAACATTTTTATGAGTTAGATGATGAACATTGATTAATTGTTAAATACGATCAGAGAATATTCACCCCGTGTAGTTATTGTATGGTGACTTACCTGATCATGCGCCAGTCTAGGTTCTCACCTGACGTGGCTTTGCATGACCCTTTTAAGCTGTTAACATTAACAGAAGAGCAGGTAACAAGACCATGCTCATTCTTATGTTTACAAAAAGCAGGTAAAGGACCTTACTTATGGCTATATTACAAGAGCCCAGCTTAATCCGTCATAGCGTGGCAAGAAAAAACTTCCTTTTAACAGGCAGAAATCTTCTGCAGACCCGGGCTCATGACGGAACAGCCATCTGCTAAACTGTGCTGGGCTTGAAAATGGGATGGGGGAGATGGGACAAGATGCAGAAAGAAGAATAGGATGGGATGGGTTGGGGGGGGGGGTCTGGTTAGGCCATCCTCGGGGGGAGGGGGGGGGGTTGTTTGGGCAGGCCATCCTCACCAACCGTCCCAAGGAACCTAAGAGAGCTCAAAAGGAGAGGTTAGAATACAAAGATAGTGACAAGCTACTGCTTGTCACTATAGACATATCTTATTACTATAAGATAAGAAAGCTGGGAGAGAAAGAGGGAAAGAGAGATAAGAGATCCTGGTGCCAGTTCCCCCGGTAGTCTAGGCCTATAGCAGCATAACTATGAGCTGGTCCTAAGCCAGCCCTAACTATAAGATTTATCAAAAAGAAAAGTTTTAAGTCTATTCTTAAAAGTACCCAGTGTGTCTGCCTCCCGGACCCCGACTGGTAGACGATTCCAAAGGAGCGGTGCCTGATAACTAAAGGCTCTACCTCCCATAGCACTTTTAGAGACTATAGGCACCACAAGCAGGCCTGCATTCTGGGAACGTAATGTTCTTGTCGGATAGTACGGTACAATTAACTCTTTAAGATAGGATGGTGTCTGACCGTTTAGAGCTTTGTAGGTGAGCAGAAGGATTTTAAATTCTATTCTAGATTTTATAGGGAGCCAATGGAGAGAAGCCAATACAGGAGTAATGTGGTCCCTTTTCCTAGTTCTAGTCAGAACACGAGCTGCAGCGTTTTGGACGAGTTGGAGGGTCTTTAGAGATTTACCATAGCACCCTGCTAAAATAGAATTACAGTAATCCAACCTGGAGGTAACAAATGCATGAACTAATTTTTCAGCATCATTTTGTGACAGGATCTGCCTGATCTTAGAGATATTACGAAGGTGAAAATAAGCTGTCCTTGAAATTTGTTTAATGTAGGAATCAAAGGACATATCCTGATCAAACAGAACTCCTAGGTTCCTAACAGTGGTACTAGAGGCTACACTAATACTACTAAGGGCCGCCATATTGGCAGAGAAAGTCTCTCTAAGGTTCTTAGGTCCAATCACTATAACTTCAGTCTTGTCTGAGTTGAGCAGTAAGAAGTTTCTGGTCATCCAGGTCCTGATGTCATTGAGGCAGGCTTCTAGTTTACAAAGCTGGTTGGTGTCTTCTGGCTTCATTGCTATGTAGAGCTGAGTATCGTCTGCATAGCAATGAAAGTTCATGGAGTGTTTTCTCATAATACTAGAGGAAGCATATATAATGTGAATAAAATCGGACCAAGCACTGATCCTTGAGGCACTCCATGGCTAACTTTGGTGTACAAAGAGGACTCATCATGAACATGCACAAACTGAGATCTGTCTGATAAATAGGATCTAAACCAACTTAAAGCAGTCCCTGTAACTCCAAGCAATTGTTCTATTCTCTGTAACTCCAAGTCATTGTTCTAGTCCCTGTAACTCCAAGTCATTGTTCTAGTCTCTGTAACTCCAAGTCATTGTTCTAGTCCCTGTAACTCCAAGTCATTGTTCTAGTCCCTGTAACTCCAAGCAATTGTTCTAGTCTCTGTAACAGAATCTGATGGTCAATTGTGTCAAAAGCAGCACTAAGATCTAACAGGACAAGCACAGATCGAAGTCCCCTGTCTGAGGCTAACAGAAGATCATTTGTTACTCTAACTAGTGCAGTCTCAGTGCTATGGTAAGCTCTAAATCCCAACTGGAACTCCTCAAACAAGCTGTTGTTGTGGAGAAAATCACACAACTGATTAGCTACCACTTTCTCTAAGATCTTGGAGATAAAAGGAATGTTAGATATAGGTCTATAGTTAGCTAGAGTTCCTGAATCAAGAGTAGGCTTTTTAAGGAGCAGTTTAATTACAGCTACTTTAAATGACTGGGGTACATAACCTGCCACTAAAGATATATTGATCATATCTAGTATGGAGCTGCTAACTAGAGGAAAGACTTCCTTAAACAACTTGGTTGGGATTGGATCTAAAAGACTGGTTGACGGTTTAGACGCAGAAATAATCGAATTTAGTTCTGCGAGGTTAATTGGAAAAAAACAGTCGAGGTTAGTATCAGAATTTGGAACCGTTTCTGCCGAATCGAAAATATAGGAGGAATCTGCACTAAGTAAAGGTAGTAAGTTGCTAATTTTGTCTCTAATGTTTAGAATTTTATCATTAAAAAAGCTGATGAAATCATTACTGCTAAGGGCTAAAGGAATTGATGGCTCCAATGAACTATGACTCTCTGTCAGCCTGGCTACAGTACTGTAGAGGTATCTAGGGTTGTTTTTATTTTCTTCAATAAGAGACGAGTAATAGGCAGTGCGGGCCTGCCGTAGAGCTTTCATGTATCTATTATGACTATCTTGCCAAATTAAACGAGATTCTATCGTTTTGGTGGAGCGCCAAATTCTTTCAAATTTACGTGACGTTAGTTTTAGAGTACGGGTTTCTAAATTGTACCATGGAGCTGATCTCTGTCGTTTGATTGGCTTCTGTTTTAGGGGGGCGATTTAATCCAGAGTAACTCTAAGTGAATCCACCGCACTATCTACAAACTGATCTAGCTGAGAGGGACTAAAGTGATTATAGGAGTTTTCAACTAGGTTAGAGGATGGTACTACAGCTGTGCACATGAACAGCTGGATGAATGTTGAGCTGACATTTGGAGGATTTAGATTTAGTGAATACACAATCAGAAATGATCCTCTAATCATTCAGAGAAAACTTGATTCATCCGGACAAAGTGATGTTGAGATGCTCATCACAAGCTGAACACATGTGACTGGATTACACACTAAAAGCTGCTGCAGATGTTCTACCAGTCTGTGGTGTCCAGCGTCCTCTTCTACGCCGTGGTGTGCTGGGGAGGAAGCTGCAAGAGGGACGCAGCACGCCTGGACAGACTGGTGAGGAGGGCCGGCTCTGTGGTGGGCACAGAGCTGGACTCACTGGTGACAGTGGTAGAGAGGAGGACTCTGGACAAACTACTCTCCATCATGGACAACACACACCACCCTCAGCACAGCACCTTCACCGGGCAGAGGAGCATGTTCAGTGACAGACTGCTGTCACAGTCGTGCTCCACGGACAGACTCAAGAACTCTTTCGTCCCCCTGGCCATCAGACTGTACAACACTTCACTGTCACGGCAGGGAAGAAGCACACGGTGATCCCTGGACTCTTTTTTCACTTTTTTCTAACTCCTCATCTGCACTGCTGACCTCAGAGTCAGCCCCCAGTTGGACACTTTAATGCATATTGACAGTCACCTTACTGAGCACAGGTCACTTTAACGATAATCACTCTAATCATCTGGTTCCACCCTACTGTATTGTTATGCTACATCTGTAAGGGTTGACATGATCACCCTAACTAGGTCAAGTTTCACTCTATTGTCTTCAACACTTAATGCTAATCTGCTCCTCAATAGTTGGGTACTCAAATAGCAATCACCCGAATCATCCCTGGTCTCACCTCTTTGTTTTAGGACACTTAATGCAAATCACTGCTCACTGTTTAACGACTGTACTCACACCTCGGGCATAAGCTCAAAGACCTCTGTACATACACCCAGCACACATGCTTCTCTCATGCAAACAGTGCACATGCTTCTCTCTCCTCACAGGTCAGGTACACCATGCTATATAAGTTTTAAATCTAATGCTAATGCCAACTGCACAGGTTTAACCTTTACTCTTAGTCACATAGGGGCTGCTAAATCTTGTTTGGGGGATTATTGTATAGAGAGGGGAGGGGGGACAGCGGGTGTGTATTGCATTGTAACCGATGTTTTGTACTGTAACCAATGTCTTGTGTCTTGTGTCTTGTGTCCTGCCTGTCTGTATACTGCTACTGGATGCCCTGAATTTCCCTCGGGATCAATAAAGTATCTATCTATCTATCTATCTAATGCAAATCCTCACAAGTAGTTATGCTGCCCTAGTATGACTCAATCTGATGAACGTTGAAAAGACACAGCAATATGTTGAATATACCCAGGCATAAAGAAAAAAATAAAAAATGGACTACTAGCCTGTTCATGCTGGAAACATATTCTTGAATGACCGGCATCCATGCCATAAACAAATTAAAAACACCCTGAGTAAACGAAAAGTCAAACACTTGAGGACAATATGCCCATTGTGCAGTGATTAAAGGGGACTTCTAAAGAGCTTTTCTGACAACTCTGAGGGTCTTTTTCAAACCGTCCACTACACCAGGGTTTCTTAACCATAGGGCCGCGGCCCTTCAAAGGGCCGCGACCGCTACCTGCAGGGCCGCAAGAGGATAATATTTTTGCATCTGTGGGCCGTAAGGGCCGTGATCGTTGGCCTGCAATATATTCTCCGACCACCAGAGGCAGTAACGCGCCAGTTAGAAGTAGGCCTACATCGCGAGAAGGAGAAGAATAGTTAGCCTAACGTCTCCATGGAGAAGTCTCAACTCTGCTAGGATGGAAACGTAATGGAGAAGTTTTTAAAATGAAAAAATTATGACAGCAACAGGGGCAGCGCTCCACAAAAACTAAATTCATGCGCAAGTACAATCCTGATTTTATCAAGTTCGGTTTTGTCAATGGAGGTAGTGAAGAAACACCAAGAGCCCAATGTGTGGAGTGCGGTCTAAGCCTATCCAATGAAGCGCTGAAACCTTCAAAGCTGAAGCGGCACCTCAAGACAAAACACCCGACCCTCGTGGGAAAATCAGTAGATTTTTTTCAACGTAAAGAAATCGGATTACAGATACAGAAAAGAACCGTCGTGTCTCTCACTGCTACTTCAAAAAATGCCCTCAGAGCCAGCTACCTGGTAGCTAGACGAGTGGCTCAGACCAAATCACCTTTCACTGTTGCAGAGAAATTAATTCTGCCATCTGCTGTTGATATGGCCCGTGAGATGTTAGGTGAGGCCAGTGCCAAAAAGCTACAGACAGTCCCACTCTCCAATGACACCGTCAGTCACCGCATTGTTGACATGACCACAGACGTTGAACGACAGCTCATAGAAAGAATAAAATAAAAGGTCCATTTTACTCTTTACAGCTTGATGAGTCTACGGATGCGTCCCATTGTGCGTTGTTACTGGTGTTTGTGCGCTATCGCTGGGACAGCAGTTTACATGAGGACATTCTATTTTGTGGGGAGCTACCAACGCGTTCTACAGCTGAAGAGTGTTTCCTCTGTATGGAGAATTACTTTCGGGAAAATGACTTGGAGTGGAAGAACTGTGTTGCTGTGTGCAGTGACGGTGCAGCTTCAATGACCGGCAGGCACAAAGGCGTCATCAAGCAAATACTGGACTGTGCTGCACCAGGAGCAACATGGACTCACTGTTTTCTCCACCGTGAAAGCCTTGCGGCAAAGAAAATGTCACCAGAGTTCCATGAGGTTATGACAACCTGTGTGAAAACAATCAACTTCATTAAAAACAGATCTGTTAACTCAAGATGCTTTGTGAGGACCTGAAGGCAGAACATCAGCAACTACTTTATCACAGTGAGGTGAGATGGCTGTCAATAGGACAGGTCCTTAATCGTTTGTATGAACTGAGGGATGAAGTCTGCTCTTTTCTTAATGAAAAACAGTCTCCTCTTGCACACCACTTCACTGGCACAGATTTCTTAGCCAAACTAGCCTACCTCTGTGATATCTTTTCACACCTCAACCAGCTGAACACGTCACTTTAGGGGAAAAATAGCAACATAATTGTTGTTGCTGACAAAATCGAGGCTTTCAGAAGGAAACTTTCTTTGTGGATTAAAAGGACTGAAGAAGAGAGGATGGATATGTTTCCCATGTTGTCTGACATCCTGGATGCTTCACCTCAGGTGAAGATCAATCACATGGTCTCCCACCATCTCTCACAACTAGCTTTAAAATTAGATGAATACTTCCCCGAAGATCCCAGAGATGGACACTTGTGGGTAGTGGATCCCTTTTCAGTGGAACACACTCAGAATGGCATTGCATTACCCACAGATTTGGAATCTCAGCTTTTGGAAGTCTCCTCTGACAGCACTCTCAAGGTAAGAATACATTTATATTAGTTACAGCAAGTATTGCCTATTAAGGAATTGTAATTCTAGTTGCATTTGTAATTCTTGTTATTCAAGATCCAGTGGGACAAATCAGACCTGGCCACATTCTGGATTGCTGTTTCCAAGGAGTACCCACAACTAGCTCTCAGGGCTGTGAAATTGCTCCTCCCTTTCACAACTACATACCTGTGTGAATCAGGTTTCTCCATTGTGACCACAACTCGAAACAGGCTCTGCAAAACTCTGGAGTCCACTCTAAGAATGAGCCTGTCTCCCATCCCACCCAGACTGGACTTCATCATGTCTGGGAAGCAGGCACAAGTGTCTCATTAAGAGAGCAGGGGAATAATGTTTGAAGACTCACTCCATTCTGTTAGGACTGTATGGAGACATATCTGAGCAAAAAAAAAAACCCCATCCACTTGTTCGTGTTGTTCTTGTGGTTTCTGAAATACACTGTTATTGTTTACAATTTGTTTTGTTTGTTGTTTATGAATTAGTTGGCACCAAGGTCATGTTTAATGCTCTTGTAAGGTTTTTCTTGGAACTCACTACTTTACCACTTTATCATTTATATTTAATCCAATTTGGATTACAAAATGTTTTTATATGAGCAAAATTAAATGATCTCATTAACTTGTGCAAGGTGTTATGCACAAAAAGCCTATGTATATGTTCATATATTGATTAAAAAAACATAAAAATGAAGAAGAGTATTCATTATTACTGCATAGTGACACAAATAGCTATTAAATAAAAATGACCGCAAAAGTTATATCAGAAACATTTACTCGATTGGGCCCCAGACTACCTTGCCCTGAAAATGTTGGGCCCCAAGGTCAAAAAGGTTAAGAAACCCTGCACTACACCCTCGCCCTCCCCACGACCCCTCCGTTAGCGCGTCCACGCGGAGGGCCCACCATATTAAGTCCGTCTCAAACCTCTGAGCAGGAAGTGGTAGTGGGCCATATAACCCTCCTCCAGCGAGTCTGCACCGATGCCCACTTGATGATCACGTGTAACGCCTACTGCGTCCGGTCGTCACACAAGGAGCCTGTACAAAAATAAGTTCAGTGTGTTCGTGTTTGAACAAACCAAAACACTGCTCCAACTAAGATGCACATTTAATATGATCATACAGACGTGAACAACTTCACCTGTTTATTGTTTTAAAGGATCAAATAAAAGCCTCCTCTTCTTTTCTTCCTTCTGTTGACGTGTTTATTTGATTGTGTTTTATATTTAAAGGGACTGTTGCAAAAACTAAAGAATATTAAATCATGTTGCAGACAACTTCTCACTGTTATTTATTTATCATTGTTCTACTGTTGATGTCTCCTTGTCTGCTTTCATTTAAGACAACCTGTTCTTTGATATTATAATAAATTAAACATTATAAATTACAATAAAGAATGTGGGCTCCATCTGATCGTTTTACTATAAATCTACACTAATATAAATTTACTAGAGAAAAATAACCTACATAAAGAATGTTACATTACTAATAAGCCGTTCCCCCAGGATGCCGCTGAGTAACCATGGTAACACACACTTCCTGTTTCCACCTGAGAGAGTGAAGTTTGTCCCAAAGCCTGTTGCTGTATTTCTACCCTCCACCTGGATGGAGGGGACTTCATTCAGCTGAGTGTGTGACTTCTGACCGAGTGCGCTCCGTCACGGAGGGGGAGTGTGTAGGGTTTGAAAAAGACCCTGAGTTTAAATGGGTAACCTGTTATTCTCACTTGACTGAACCTGCTTCAATTAGGTTTCTCATGATTTGCGTCTGACGTCATGACGTGTCCGCCCGCCAGAATTTTGTACCTGCACTTGAGCCGCCATTTTCTCAGCTCCGACGACACACAACAGAAGAGGATAAAGAAGATATCATATTGTCTTTGTAGGTAAGATAACACAAATCTTTTAATATGTTAGATAAAATGGTCCAACTGGATTGTTAGATGTTTGATATTTTTTTTTGTAAACTGACTGAACCAAAGCAACTATCATATTCAGTCTTGCTAATATTAGCAAGTTTTAAATTAGCATTTCAATGCAGTTTGTTGGTTTTGTCCAAAATATATTGTGACTGTGGGACAAACAAAAAGATCTGAACTGCTCAAGCACTGCAAATTGATTCACAGGCATTTTGGACGGGGCCACTCGTATCCATGCACTTATTTAAACTGTGCATGTAGGTTCAAGACTTGGAATGCCCTGATCTATCACCCTGCCCAACAAGCACCAAAGCTTTGTCCACGTTCACATGCCATATTTGTGGCCATAATCAACTCTTCAGAGAAAAGGAATATTTTCAACATATCTATCAGCATCTTACAAATAAGGAGACTGTAACATGTGTTTTCCAAAACTGTGAATATAAAACCAATGTCTATGAGAAATTCAAAAGTCATGAATACAGAAAACACTGTGGTACAGCGAACAACTTAAAGCCCGGGTTAAGTTCTGTTGAAGAATCTTGTGTCGGTGTTGCTAGTGATTTTTCAGATTGAGAGTAATGTAAATTTAAATTCTACTTTTAACAATGGGGATTCTGAAAACTTGGAGAAGGATATTGAAGTCAAATTTGCTTCAGTGCTCCTTAAGCTGGAACACATCTTGCTTGTGTCTAATGCAGCTGTAGATGAGCTTTTGCAGGAGTTATTTGATTGGATCACTTTCTCTGCCAAAAGACTATTAGCCAAGTATTACAAGACAATAGATGCCAATTTGACCAGTCTGTTGTTGAAAAGCTAGCCAGTGTACTCTGTGAGGCAAACCCTGTAAAAAAAAAGCAATTGGAGATAAAGGTCCACTTTCCAGTGCTTGGAGGTGAAAAGCTTACTATAAGAGCCAGTGTGGTGGAACCAGTGGAACATTTACTTGACCGAAAGAATCATAAGTCATTCCAGTATATTTAAATGTTAAAGTCTTTGCAGCATATTCTTGACTGCAGACAATCTTGGATCAGGCTGTTAATATGAATATTGTAGATAATCATTCTCAGAGAACTTGTGCGCACTTGTTCAAAACTATATTTGATGGGGACTTCTTCAATGAGAATGGACTGTTGACTAAGCAGGAGAGTATTTCATTGATATTATACATTGATGAATTTGAAATGTGTAATCCTCTTGGTACATCCAAGAGGAAGCATAATATTTGTGGTTTGTATTGGATTCTTGGTAATTTGCCCCCAGGCTGTAATTCTGCTTTATCCTCCATCTATTGGCTGCTTCAATCAAAAGTAATGATCTGAAGTGCTATGGTTATGAGAAATTAATGATCTTATCATTTTGGTAAACAGTGGTATATTTCTGTCAAAGCTGGGCAGAACAGTAAAAGGTGTGGTCGCTGACAACCTTGGTGCACACAGTACTGCTGGATTTGTTGAACATTTCTCAGGGACATACATATGTAGGTTCTGCTCTGCAGAAAGATCAGAGTTCCAGACTAAGGAAGTCAGAAGTGAAGTATTTACAAAAGACATCCATGCAGATCATTTACGAATCCTGGAAGAAAACAAATTGCCCAATTATTGTGCTGTGAAATCAAAGTGTGTTTGTATTTGAGCACCTCTCGTATTCTGACGTTACCACTGCTTTTCCACCAGATATTGTACATGATCTTTTTGAAGGAATTGTTCCTTTTGAACTTGTACTTTGCCTCGGTTTGTTCATCAAAAAAAAGTATTTTACATTATGTACATTGAATGAGGCAATTATCTTTCAACTTTAAGTGGGCTGACAAAACAAATAGACAAATTGCACATGAGAACTGGAGTCTAATGAGATTTTAGCCTTTGTTGATTGGACAAACTGTTCCCTGTGAGGAGCCTGCTTGGAGGATCTTCACAGACCTGAAGGACATTGTTGATCTCGTTGTCAGTCGTGTTCATACCGAGGACTCAGTTGCATATCTTGATTTGAAGATCTCTGAGCACAGAATTAGATTTCAAGAGGTTTTCCCGGACTGTGAGCTCAAACCAAAGCACCATTCCTTGGAGCATTATCCATACTGGATCCGTAAGTTTGGGCCACTGGTTGTTCTATGGATGCTGCGAGGAATATCAGATGCTTTCAAAATGTGCTTCTTTCCCTTTCACAGAGACATCAGTATCAGATTGCACATAATTTGCATGCAAGTAGCTTTACCAAACCCCCATTGGATGTAACAGATGTTTCCACTGTTCACGTTGATGTTCTCAATACGGACATCTCAAATGCACTGAGACAGAAGTCTCCAGATATAGACAATGTGTGCTTGACTACACGTGTGGGATGATCTTGATCCATGGCTCAGTAGGAGGACTGACAGAGTTTAGTGAAATCATCAAAATGGTGATCCTGCAGGACAGACTAATCTTCTTAGTGGATGGTATATGGAACAGTAGAACTACATGACACCTACCCCCTGGCAGACTACAAAATTAGAGGGATGCGTCTTGCGTCCATGTTTAAAGGGTGAGACATCTGAATGTGATGAGTTATTTTGGGAAAACAAAAGTCAGACTCATATAATACAGTTGTGTTTTGTGTGTCAGAACATATTTCATACTGTAAGCCAGTTTCAGCTTGAGGGTAGGCATTGTCATTTTTTTAATGTACACTAGGTTGCTGGATTTCAGTCAGTAAATGCTAATCTTCTGCTCTCCTTCTCCTACTTTTCTTCTTCTCTCCTCTCTTTGCTTTCTCTCTTCTTCTTCTTCTTCTTCTTCTTCTTCTTCTTCTTCTTCTTCTTCTTCTTCTTCTTCTTCTCTCCTCTCTTTGCTTTCTCTCTTCTTCTTCTTCTTCTTCTTCTCTCCTCTCTTTGCTTTCTCTCTTCTTCTTCCTCTTCTTCTTCTTCTTCTTCTTCTCTCCTCTCTTTGCTTTCTCTCTTCTTCCTCTTCTTCTTCTTCTCTCCTCTCTTTGCTTTCTCTCTTCTTCTTCTTCTTCTTCTCTCCTCTCTTTGCTTTCTCTCTTCTTCCTCTTCTTCTTCTTCTTCTTCTCTCCTCTCTTTGCTTTCTCTCTTCTTCCTCTTCTTCTTCTTCTTCTTCTTCTCTCCTCTCTTTGCTTTCTCTCTTCTTCTTCCTCTTCTTCTTCTTCTTCTTCTTCTTCTTCTCTCCTCTCTTTGCTTTCTCTCTTCTTCTTCTTCTTCTTCTTCTTCTTCTTCTTCTTCTTCTTCTCTCCTCTCTTTGCTTTCTCTCTTCTTCCTCTTCTTCTTCTTCTTCTTCTCTCCTCTCTTTGCTTTCTCTCTTCTTCTTCTTCTTCTTCTCTCCTCTCTTTGCTTTCTCTCTTCTTCTTCTTCTTCTTCTTCTTCTTCTTCTCTCCTCTCTTTGCTTTCTCTCTTCTTCTTCTTCTTCTTCTTCTTCTTCTTCTCTCCTCTCTTTGCTTTCTCTCTTCTTCTTCTCCACCTCTTCTTCTTCTCCCCTCCCCTCTCCTCTCCTCGTCTCCCCTCCTCTTCTTGCCTCCTCCATTCTCAACCTCTCCCCTCTTTTTTCTCCTGCCCTCTTACCATCCTCTCTTCCTCCTCTTTTTTCCTCTTCCTTTCCTACAATGTCTAAACCCATGTATATAATATACCTAAACTCAATTGCAACTTCATTAAGTCCATCTAGTTAAAGTTAAGATGGTCTGACACAATAGTTTTACAGTAAATTTGCTTTCCTGTGTTAGTGGTCTCTTCTCAGAACACCATGGCTGGTTCGACACCTGCAAGCCTGAAGGTGATTCTAGGGGAGAACAACATTGAGAAACTGACTGTTCCTAAAGGCAGTGTCCCTAGATGACCTTCTCAGCATGATAAAGACTACCTTTAAAGGACAACCTCAGACTTCAATACATGGACGACTTCTTCAATCTGAATTCCACCACTGACCTTCAGAATTTGGGGACAATCAAGGTGATCCACCAGCAAACAAATCCACCTTTGACCAGTGCAACTCAGTCCGCTTCATCTGTTTCATTTGAGTCGGATGACGGTGCTTCATTGGCATCAAATGACACAATAATCCTCTGATCCCCGGAGTCCGTGTCAGGTCGAACACAGCAGTGGACGAGGGGGAATACTGAGTACCGTGTGTCAAATGTTGACTCTCAGCTCCTGAATTATGTCTGATATCCTGAAAAGAGTTGCAGAAGAAATTTACAGATGCAACCCGGAGGAAGCACATTTCTGCAGAGGCCCGAATCAAAAAGCCTCCATGTTTGAAAGAACCTGGCTCCTTCAATGGCTGCTACGGTTGGAAACAACAACTGAAGAACAAAATGGCCAACTACAGGACTCAAAATTGTGGGGGTGTCCAGAACTGTGAATAAACTCCCTGAAATGTGAAGCTACTACAGATGCTTTCCCTGCTAAAAAAGTGAAGAAGCCAAAACGGTCTGAAGCGAACTCTTGTCCATCCTTTCCTACTGGTGAGACTCTGGATAGCCTGGAAAAAGTGAGACTGGAACTTCTGACAGAGATCGGGATAAGGGACAATGATCGGGATAAGGGACAATGATCGGGATAAGGGACAATGATCGGGATAAGGGACAATGATCGAGATAAGGGACAATGATCAGGATAAGGGACAATGATCGGGATAAGGGACAATGATCGAGATAAGGGACAATGATCGAGATAAGGGACAATGATCGGGATAAGGGACAATCAAAGGGTCATTGCAGACAAAATGGCTAACAGACGACATGAGGTGGTAAACCAAGAAGCAAGCATTCAGGACTTCAAGGACAGATGGCCTGCACTCTGCACACAGAAAGAGGTTAGAATGGAACTGAAGTGATCAAAGTATGTATGCTTCAGGATGTATTACAGTGAGCTTTCATGAGTTGGTCATGTGGAGATTATAGAGCATAGTGTTTTATAAAAGAGACATTTTCTCAAATATCTCTGTTCAAAACCAAAACATCTGAACCATGGTTGGACTGCTGACATGTACACAACATATTGGATCAAACACTTTTTAGTGGTAAGATTTGCATGGCTTATTTCATTATACAAAGAGTTAGTTAGTTAGACGGTCAGATTGATACACCTCTCTGCTGGTTGTGGTGTGTGATGACACCCAGCCCAACACATAACATGTATTGGTACATCATGTAATAACTTCATCACAGTAAGAAGTGAGGCCATTGATGGTTGTGTTTGTGTTCTGTACCCCTCTGTAGGACTCAGATGATGCTCAGAGGGACCTGGAGCAGCTCACCAGTGTTTGTCATGTGGACTGCATGAGCAACTTGCAGACATTGGCATCGTCATTGAGGGCATGGAAGTGTTGCATAAACTGACTTTAGTTGCCTCAGCCTGTGCCCTGCTTCTAGGCTTGATTTATGTACTCAACCTAACTTACCCTAAACCCCTTCTCTTCACTTATGAAGTACTCCAAACACAGTCATGCAGCTGGATCAGCACAAGATGTCTGCCAAAGTCCATGATGTGTATAGAGAACTTCTAAGCTCACAGTAACGACACACTACGATGTATTCCTCCTCTGGAACAACAAATCACCTCCTGCCCGTTTGGGCTTTAAAGGTTTTGTTACAGATTTGGCAGAAGGTTTGTTTTCTCCCGACATTTCTGTTTGTGGGGAAAGTTTGTGTTTCAGTTTTGCATGATTTGAGTTAAACAACACACAGTTGTTATGGTGTCTAACAGTAGCTTTATTGTATCATTATTCATTTACACTGTTTAAATGCATAATATTCATTGGCTATAGCTTGTTTAAACAGGTTTCTGTATAGCACTTTGTGATAACACTGGTAGCAGGACCAACAAAGTTATTCTATCAACAAAGTGCAAATGCCTGACAATCTCAACAGTTTGTGCATGTTTGTTAAAAAGGACACAATGTGTGATGTATTGGCCTAAAGCTGTGCTGGTGGCCATAAAGTTTAAGTTTATACAATAAAACATAAAAAGCATCAGATTGAGGTTTTTCATATTTTTAGCAACTTAAAATGTTAATTTTAGTTGAACTAAACTTTCATTGTAAGGTTACTAGAGAAAGTAGTTTTAATGAAACCATAATATTAGGTTGGAAAGGAGCAGTGTTTTACTCTATGCAAATTATTGTGTTGGAAAAACTGAAAACTTTAAGTTGGCATTCTCTATTTTTAAATTGGATTAATGCAAAAACATTGATTTGAGATCAACTAAATTATGAAGTATATTTGACTTAATGAATTGTGTTAATTGAATTTATGAAGTTAATTTCAAAGAACGTAATTGTTTCGGTGTTACTAATTGAAACAATTCAATAAAGTTGTTTCTATGTATGATGCCATTAGTTTACTACTCCGACTGTTTATTTAAATAATTGAAAATCATTTCAAACGAGAGAGGAATGCGTTTGTGATTGAGCCACGAGCCCCGACGAACGTGAAGCTGAGCAATTAACTGATGAGCAGATTGATCCGCCGATCTAGCAGATTTTCATATATGACTTATTGGGCCGAGTGACTGAATGACGTGACACTGTGTGTGAAATTAACATTAAAAGAAACTAGTCTTTCTCAGCTGATGAGAAAAACACGCTGTGGCTGCAGCTCGTTGTAACCGGGCATTCCTGAGTATGCAGGCTGATCACCTGCGATGTCACACACGTGAACTGCTCCGAGGAGCCGGGTCGTGATGAACCCATTAACGCATATAAACAGTTTAGATTAGTTAACCACGGTTTAAGCATTAGCCCGACATAGTAATTATATGTTTTTCAAGTTATTGTGACATAAACGAGCTTAGTCGTGCCAGCCATGATGTCCGCTTACTTACGAAATAAAAGTTAACGAGGATGTGCCTGAGACCGGAGGCCAGCAGCTGAGTGGATTAAATGACACCGAGCAGCAGAGGCCAGCAGCTGAGTGGATTAAATGACAACGAGCAGCAGAGGCCAGCAACTGAGTGGATTAAATGACACCGAGCAGCAGAGGCCAACAGCTGAGTGGATTAAATGACACTGAGCAGCAGCAGAGGCCAGCAGCTGAGTGGATTATATTGACACCGCGTAGCAGAGGCCAGCAGCTGAGTGGATTAAATGACACTGAGCAGCAGCAGAGTGGATTAACGGAGGCAGAGCAGCAGCAGAGTGGATTAAATGACACAGAGCAGCAGAGGCCAGCAGCTGAGTGGATTAAATGACACTGAGCAGCAGAGGCCAGCAGCTGAGTGGATTGAATGACAACAAGCAGCAGCAGAGTGGATTAAATGACACAGAGCAGCAGAGGCCAGCAGCTGAGTGGATTAAATGACACAAAGCAGCAGAGGCCAGCAGCTGAGTGGATTAAATGACGCAGAGCAGCAGCTGAGTGGATTAAATGACACCGAGCAGCGGAGGCCAGCAGCTAAGTGGATTAAATGACACTGAGCAGCAGAGGCCAGCAGCTTAGTGGATAAAATGACGCAGAGCAGCAGCAGAGTGGATTAAATGACACAGAGCAGCAGCAGAGTGGATTAAATGACACTGAGCAGCAGAGGCCAGCAGCTGAGTAGATTAAATGACACAGAGCAGCGGAGGCCAGCAGATGAGTGGATTAACTGAGGCAGAGCAGCAGAAGAGTGGATTAAATGACACAGAGCAGCAGAGGCCAGCAGCTGAGTGGATTAACTGACACTGAGCAGCAGAGGCCAGCAGCTGAGTGGATTAACTGACACTGAGCAGCGGAGGTCAGCAGCTGAGTGGATTAAATGATGCAGAGCAGCAGCAGAGTGGATTACATGACACAGAGCAGCAGTTTAGTGGATTAAATGACACTGAGCAGCAGAGGCCAGCAGCTGAGTGGATTAAATGACACTGAGCAGCAGAGGCCAGCAGTTGAGTGGATAAAATGACGCAGAGCAGCAGAGGCCAGCAGTTGAGTGGATAAAATGACGCAGAGCAGCAGCAGAGTGGATTACATGACACAGAGCAGCAGTTTAGTGGATTAAATGACACTGAGCAGCAGAGGCCAGCAGCTGAGTGGATTAAATGACACTGAGCAGCAGCAGAGTGGATTAAATGACACAGAGCAGCAGAGGCCAGCAGCTGAGTGGATTAAATGACACAAAGCAGCAGAGGCCAGCAGCTGAGTGGATAAAATGACGCAGAGCAGCCGCAGAGTGGATTAAATGACACAGAGCAGCGGAGGCCAGCAGTTGAGTGGATTAAATGACGCAGAGCAGCAGATGAGTGGATTAAATGACGCAGAGCAGCAGCAGAGTGGATTAAATGACACTGAGCAGCAGCTGAGTGGATTAAATGACACAGAGCAGCAGCAGAGTGGATTAAATGACACTGAGCAGCAGAGGCCAGCAGCTGAGTGGATTAAATGACACTGAGCAGCAGAGTCCAGCAGCAGAGTGGATTAAATGACACAGAGCAGCAGAGGCCAGCAGTTTAGTGGATTAAATGACACTGAGCAGCAGAGGCCAGCAGCTGAGTGGATTAAATGACACTGAGCAGCGGAGGCCAGCAGCTGAGTGGATTAAATGACACTGAGCAGCGGAGGCCAGCAGGTGAGTGGATTAAATGACACCGAGCAGCGGAGGCCAGCAGCTGAGTGGATTAAATGACACCGAGCAGCGGAGGCCAGCAGCTGAGTGGATTAAATGACGCAGAGCAGCAGCAGAGTGGATTACATGACACAGAGCAGCAGTTTAGTGGATTAAATGACACTGAGCAGCAGCTGAGTGGATTAAATGACACAGAGCAGCAGCAGAGTGGATTAAATGACACTGAGCAGCAGAGGCCAGCAGCTGAGTGGATTAAATGACACTGAGCAGCAGAGGCCAGCAGCTGAGTGGATTAAATGACACTGAGCAGCAGAGGCCAGCAGCTGAGTGGATTAAATGACACTGAGCAGCGGAGGCCAGCAGCTGAGTGGATTAAATGACACTGAGCAGCGGAGGCCAGCAGCTGAGTGGATTAAATGACACTGAGCAGCAGAGGCCAGCAGCTGAGTGGATTAAATGACACCGAGCAGCGGAGGCCAGCAGCTGAGTGGATTAAATGACACCGAGCAGCGGAGGCCAGCAGCTGAGTGGATTAAATGACACTGAGCAGCAGAGGCCAGCAGCAGAGTGGATTAAATGACACTGAGCAGCAGAGGCCAGCAGCTGAGTGGATAAAATGACGCAGAGCAGCAGAGGCCAGCAGCTGAGTGGATTAAATGACACTGAGCAGCGGAGGCCAGCAGCTGAGTGGATTAAATGACACTGAGCAGCGGAGGCCAGCAGCTGAGTGGATTAAATGACACCGAGCAGCGGAGGCCAGCAGCTGAGTGGATTAAATGACGCAGAGCAGCAGTTTAGTGGATTAAATGACACTGAGCAGCAGCTGAGTGGATTAAATGACACAGAGCAGCAGCAGAGTGGATTAAATGACACTGAGCAGCAGAGGCCAGCAGCTGAGTGGATTAAATGACACTGAGCAGCAGAGGCCAGCAGCTGAGTGGATTAAATGACACTGAGCAGCAGAGTCCAGCAGCAGAGTGGATTAAATGACACAGAGCAGCAGAGGCCAGCAGCTCAGTGGATTAAATGACACTGAGCAGCAGAGGCCAGCAGCTGAGTGGATTGAATGACACTGAGCAGCGGAGGCCAGCAGCTGAGTGGATTAAATGACACCGAGCAGCGGAGGCCAGCAGCTGAGTGGATTAAATGACACTGAGCAGCAGCTGAGTGGATTAAATGACACTGAGCAGCAGCAGAGTGGATTAAATGACACCGCGCAGCAGAGGCCAGCAGCTGAGTGGATTAAATGACACAAAGCAGCAGCAGAGTGGATTAAATGACACAGAGCAGCAGCTGAGTGGATTAAATGACACTGAGCAGCACCAGAGTGGATTAAATGACACTGAGCAGCAGAGGCCAGCAGCTGAGTGGATTAAATGACACAGAGCAGCAGAGGCCAGCAGCTGAGTGGATTAAATGACACTGAGCAGCGGAGGCCAGCAGCTGAGTGGATTAAATGACACTGAGCAGCAGAGGCCAGCAGCAGAGTGGATTAAATGACACAGAGCAGCAGAGGCCAGCAGCTGAGTGGATTAAATGACACTGAGCAGCAGCTGAGTGGATTAAATGACACTGAGCAGCAGCAGAGTGGATTAAATGACACAGAGCAGCAGAGGCCAGCAGCTGAGTGGATTAAATGACACTGAGCAGCGGAGGCCAGCAGCTGAGTGGATTAAATGACACTGAGCAGCAGAGGCCAGCAGCAGAGTGGATTAAATGACACAGAGCAGCAGAGGCCAGCAGCTGAGTGGATTAAATGACACTGAGCAGCAGCTGAGTGGATTAAATGACACTGAGCAGCAGCAGAGTGGATTAAATAACACTGAGAAGCAGCAGAGTGGATTAAATGACACTGAGCAGCAGCAGAGTGGATTAAATGACACCGAGCAGCAGCAGAGTGGATTAAATGACACTGAGCAGCAGCAGAGTGGATTAAATGACACCGAGCAGCAGCTGAGTGGATTAAATGACACAGAGCAGCAGCTGAGTGGATTAAATGACACTGAGCAGCAGCAGAGTGGATTAAATGACACCGCGCAGCAGAGGCCAGCAGCTGAGTGGATTAAATGACACAAAGCAGCAGAGGCTAGCAGCAGAGTGGATTAAATGACACAGAGCAGCAGCTGAGTGGATTAAATGACACAGAGCAGCAGCTGAGTGGATTAAATGACACTGAGAAGCAGAGGCCAGCAGCTGAGTGGATTAAATGACACTGAGAAGCAGAGGCCAGCAGCTGAGTGGATTAAATGACACTGAGCAGCAGAGGCCAGCAGCTAAGTGGATTAAATGACACCGAGAAGCAGAGGCCAGCAGCTGAGTGGATTAAATGACGCAGAGCAGCAGTGGCCAGCAGTAGAGTGGATTAAATGACACTGAGCAGCAGCAGAGTGGATTAAATGACACAGAGCAGCAGAGGCCAGCAGCTGAGTGGATTAAATGACACCGAGCAGCAGAGGCCAGCAGCTGAGTGGATTAAATGACAACGAGCAGCAGAGGCCAGCAACTGAGTGGATTAAATGACACCGAGCAGCAGAGGCCAGCAGCTGAGTGGATTAAATGACACTGAGCAGCAGCAGAGGCCAGCAGCTGAGTGGATTATATTGACACCGCGTAGCAGAGGCCAGCAGCTGAGTGGATTAAATGACACCGCGCAGCAGAGGCCAGCAGCTGAGTGGATTAAATGACACTGAGCAGCAGCAGAGTGGATTAACTGAGGCAGAGCAGCAGCAGAGTGGATTAAATGACACAGAGCAGCAGAGGCCAGCAGCTGAGTGGATTAAATGACACAAAGCAGCAGAGGCCAGCAGGTGAGTGGATTAAATGACACAAAGCAGCAGAGGCCAGCAGCTGAGTGGATTAAATGACGCAGAGCAGCAGCTGAGTGGATTAAATGACACCGAGCAGCGGAGGCCAGCAGCTAAGTGGATTAAATGACACTGAGCAGCAGAGGCCTGCAGCTGAGTGGATTAAATGACGCAGAGCAGCAGAGGCCAGCAGCTTAGTGGATAAAATGACGCAGAGCAGCAGCAGAGTGAATTAAATGACACAGAGCAGCAGCAGAGTGGATTAAATGACACTGAGCAGCAGAGGCCAGCAGCTGAGTAGATTAAATGACACAGAGCAGCGGAGGCCAGCAGCTGAGTGGATTAAATGACGCAGAGCAGCAGATGAGTGGATTAAATGACGCAGAGCAGAAGCAGAGTGGATTAAATGACACAGAGCAGCAGCTGAGTGGATTAAATGACACAGAGCAGCAGAGGCCAGCAGCTGAGTGGATTAACTGAGGCAGAGCAGCAGAAGAGTGGATTAAATGACACAGAGCAGCAGAGGCCAGCAGCTGAGTGGATTAACTGACACTGAGCAGCAGAGGCCAGCAGCTGAGTGGATTAAATGATGCAGAGCAGCAGAGGCCAGCAGTTGAGTGGATAAAATGACGCAGAGCAGCAGAGGCCAGCAGTTGAGTGGATAAAATGACACAGAGCAGCAGAGGCCAGCAGCTGAGTGGATTAATTGACACTGAGCAGCGGAGGCCAGCAGCTGAGTGGATTAAATGATGCAGAGCAGCAGAGGCCAGCAGTTGAGTGGATAAAATGACGCAGAGCAGCAGAGGCCAGCAGTTGAGTGGATAAAATGACGCAGAGCAGCAGCAGAGTGGATTACATGACACAGAGCAGCAGTTTAGTGGATTAAATGACACTGAGCAGCAGAGGCCAGCAGCTGAGTGGATTAAATGACACTGAGCAGCGGAGGCCAGCAGCTGAGTGGATTAAATGACACTGGGCAGCGGAGGCCAGCAGCTGAGTGGATTAAATGACACTGAGCAGCAGCAGAGTGTATTAAATGACACAGAGCAGCAGAGGCCAGCAGCTGAGTGGATTAAATGACACAAAACAGCAGAGGCCAGCAGCTGAGTGGATAAAATGACGCAGAGCAGCAGCTGAGTGGATTAAATGACACAGCGCAGCAGAGGCCAGCAGCTGAGTGGATAAAATGACACAAATCAGCAGAGGCCAGCAGCTGAGTGGATTAAATGACACTGAGCAGCAGAGGCCAGCAGCTGAGTGGATTGAATGACAACAAGCAGCAGCAGAGTGGATTAAATGACACAGAGCAGCAGAGGCCAGCAGCTGAGTGGATTAAATGACACAAAGCAGCAGAGGCCTGCAGCTGAGTGGATTAAATGACGCAGAGCAGCAGAGGCCAGCAGCTTAGTGGATAAAATGACGCAGAGCAGCAGCAGAGTGAATTAAATGACACAGAGCAGCAGCAGAGTGGATTAAATGACACTGAGCAGCAGAGGCCAGCAGCTGAGTAGATTAAATGACACAGAGCAGCAGCTGAGTGGATTAAATGACGCAGAGCAGCAGAGGCCAGCAGCTGAGTAGATTAAATGACACAGAGCAGCGGAGGCCAGCAGCTGAGTGGATTAAATGACGCAGAGCAGCAGATGAGTGGATTAAATGACGCAGAGCAGAAGCAGAGTGGATTAAATGACACAGAGCAGCAGCTGAGTGGATTAAATGACACAGAGCAGCAGAGGCCAGCAGCTGAGTGGATTAACTGAGGCAGAGCAGCAGAAGAGTGGATTAAATGACACAGAGCAGCAGAGGCCAGCAGCTGAGTGGATTAACTGACACTGAGCAGCAGAGGCCAGCAGCTGAGTGGATTAAATGATGCAGAGCAGCAGAGGCCAGCAGTTGAGTGGATAAAATGACGCAGAGCAGCAGAGGCCAGCAGTTGAGTGGATAAAATGACACAGAGCAGCAGAGGCCAGCAGCTGAGTGGATTAACTGACACTGAGCAGCGGAGGCCAGCAGCTGAGTGGATTAAATGATGCAGAGCAGCAGAGGCCAGCAGTTGAGTGGATAAAATGACGCAGAGCAGCAGAGGCCAGCAGTTGAGTGGATAAAATGACGCAGAGCAGCAGCAGAGTGGATTACATGACACAGAGCAGCAGTTTAGTGGATTAAATGACACTGAGCAGCAGAGGCCAGCAGCTGAGTGGATTAAATGACACTGAGCAGCGGAGGCCAGCAGCTGAGTGGATTAAATGACACTGGGCAGCGGAGGCCAGCAGCTGAGTGGATTAAATGACACTGAGCAGCAGAGGCCAGCAGCTGAGTGGATTAAATGACACAAAACAGCAGAGGCCAGCAGCTGAGTGGATAAAATGACGCAGAGCAGCAGCTGAGTGGATTAAATGACACCGCGCAGCAGAGGCCAGCAGCTGAGTGGATAAAATGACGCAGAGCAGCAGCAGAGTGGATTAAATGACACAGAGCAGCGGAGGCCAGCAGTTGAGTGGATTAAATGACGCAGAGCAGCAGATGAGTGGATTAAATGATGCAGAGCAGCAGTTGAGTGGATTAAATGACGCAGAGCAGCAGCAGAGTGGATTAAATGACACAGAGCAGCAGCTGAGTGGATTAAATGACACTGAGCAGCAGCTGAGTGGATTAAATGACACAAAGCAGCAGAGGCCAGCAGCTGAGTGGATTAACTGAGGCAGAGCAGCAGAAGAGTGGATTAAATGACACAGAGCAGCAGAGGCCAGCAGCTGAGTGGATAAAATGACGCAGAGCAGCAGCAGAGTGGATTACATGACACAGAGCAGCAGTTTAGTGGATTAAATGACACTGAGCAGCAGCTGAGTGGATTAAATGACACAGAGCAGCAGCAGAGTGGATTAAATGACACTGAGCAGCAGAGGCCAGCAGCTGAGTGGATTAAATGACACTGAGCAGCAGAGTCCAGCAGCAGAGTGGATTAAATGACACAGAGCAGCGGAGGCCAGCAGCTGAGTGGATTAAATGACACTGAGCAGCGGAGGCCAGCAGCTGAGTGGATTAAATGACACCGAGCAGCGGAGGCCAGCAGTTGAGTGGATTAAATGACACCGAGCAGCGGAGGCCAGCAGCTGAGTGGATTAAATGACACTGAGCAGCGGAGGCCAGCAGCTGAGTGGATTAAATGACACTGAGCAGCAGAGGCCAGCAGCAGAGTGGATTAAATGACACTGAGCAGCAGAGGCCAGCAGTTGAGTGGATAAAATGACGCAGAGCAGCAGCAGAGTGGATTACATGACACAGAGCAGCAATTTAGTGGATTAAATGACACTGAGCAGCAGCTGAGTGGATTAAATGACACAGAGCAGCAGCAGAGTGGATTAAATGACACTGAGCAGCAGAGGCCAGCAGCTGAGTGGATTAAATGACACTGAGCAGCAGAGGCCAGCAGCAGAGTGGATTAAATGACACAGAGCAGCAGAGGCCAGCAGCTGAGTGGATTAAATGACACTGAGCAGCGGAGGCCAGCAGCTGAGTGGATTAAATGACACTGAGCAGCAGAGGCCAGCAGCAGAGTGGATTAAATGACACTGAGAAGCAGAGGCCAGCAGTTGAGTGGATAAAATGACGCAGAGCAGCAATTTAGTGGATTAAATGACACTGAGCAGCAGCTGAGTGGATTAAATGACACAGAGCAGCAGCAGAGTGGATTAAATGACACTGAGCAGCAGAGGCCAGCAGCTGAGTGGATTAAATGACACTGAGCAGCAGAGGCCAGCAGCAGAGTGGATTAAATGACACAGAGCAGCAGAGGCCAGCAGCTGAGTGGATTAAATGACACTGAGCAGCAGAGGCCAGCAGCTGAGTGGATTAAATGACACCGAGCAGCAGAGGCCAGCAGCTGAGTGGATTAAATGACACCGAGCAGCGGAGGCCAGCAGCTGAGTGGATTAAATGACGCAGAGCAGCAGCTGAGTGGATTAAATGACACTGAGCAGCAGCTGAGTGGATTAAATGACACTGAGCAGCGGAGGCCAGCAGCTGAGTGGATTAAATGACACCGAGCAGCGGAGGCCAGCAGCTGAGTGGATTAAATGACGCAGAGCAGCAGCAGAGTGGATTACATGACACAGAGCAGCAGCTTAGTGGATTAAATGACACTGAGCAGCAGCTGAGTGGATTAAATGACACAGAGCAGCAGCAGAGTGGATTAAATGACACTGAGCAGCAGAGGCCAGCAGCTGAGTGGATTAAATGACACTGAGCAGCAGAGGCCAGCAGCTGAGTGGATTAAATGACACTGAGCAGCAGAGTCCAGCAGCAGAGTGGATTAAATGACACAGAGCAGCAGAGGCCAGCAGTTTAGTGGATTAAATGACACTGAGCAGCAGCTGAGTGGATTAAATGACACAGAGCAGCAGCTGAGTGGATTAAATGACACTGAGCAGCAGAGGCCAGCATCTGAGTGGATTAAATGACACTGAGCAGCGGAGGCCAGCAGCTGAGTGGATTAAATGACACCGAGCAGCGGAGGCCAGCAGCTGAGTGGATTAAATGACACTGAGCAGCAGCTGAGTGGATTAAATGACACTGAGCAGCAGCAGAGTGGATGAAATGACACCGCGCAGCAGAGGCCAGCAGCTGAGTGGATTAAATGACACAAAGCAGCAGAGGCTAGCAGCTGAGTGGATTAAATGACACAGAGCAGCAGCAGAGTGGATTAAATGACACAGAGCAGCAGCCGAGTGGATTAAATGACACTGAGCAGCACCAGAGTGGATTAAATGACACTGAGCAGCAGAGGCCAGCAGCTGAGTGGATTAAATGACACAGAGCAGCAGAGGCCAGCAGCTGAGTGGATTAAATGACACTGAGCAGCGGAGGCCAGCAGCTGAGTGGATTAAATGACACTGAGCAGCAGAGGCCAGCAGCAGAGTGGATTAAATGACACAGAGCAGCAGAGGCCAGCAGCTGAGTGGATTAAATGACACTGAGCAGCAGCTGAGTGGATTAAATGACACTGAGCAGCAGCAGAGTGGATTAAATAACACTGAGAAGCAGCAGAGTGGATTAAATGACACTGAGCAGCAGCAGAGTGGATTAAATGACACCGAGCAGCAGCAGAGTGGATTAAATGACACTGAGCAGCAGCAGAGTGGATTAAATGACACCGAGCAGCAGCTGAGTGGATTAAATGACACTGAGCAGCAGCAGAGTGGATTAAATGACACCGCGCAGCAGAGGCCAGCAGCTGAGTGGATTAAATGACACAAAGCAGCAGAGGCTAGCAGCTGAGTGGATTAAATGACACAGAGCAGCAGCAGAGTGGATTAAATGACACCGCGCAGCAGAGGCCAGCAGCTGAGTGGATTAAATGACACAAAGCAGCAGAGGCTAGCAGCTGAGTGGATTAAATGACACAGAGCAGCAGCTGAGTGGATTAAATGACACAGAGCAGCAGCAGAGTGGATTAAATGACACAGAGCAGCACCAGAGTGGATTAAATGACACTGAGCAGCAGAGGCCAGCAGTTTAGTGGATTAAATGACACTGAGCAGCAGCTGAGTGGATTAAATGACACAGAGCAGCAGCTGAGTGGATTAAATGACACTGAGCAGCAGAGGCCAGCATCTGAGTGGATTAAATGACACTGAGCAGCGGAGGCCAGCAGCTGAGTGGATTAAATGACACCGAGCAGCGGAGGCCAGCAGCTGAGTGGATTAAATGACACTGAGCAGCAGCTGAGTGGATTAAATGACACTGAGCAGCAGCAGAGTGGATGAAATGACACCGCGCAGCAGAGGCCAGCAGCTGAGTGGATTAAATGACACAAAGCAGCAGAGGCTAGCAGCTGAGTGGATTAAATGACACAGAGCAGCAGCAGAGTGGATTAAATGACACAGAGCAGCAGCCGAGTGGATTAAATGACACTGAGCAGCACCAGAGTGGATTAAATGACACTGAGCAGCAGAGGCCAGCAGCTGAGTGGATTAAATGACACAGAGCAGCAGAGGCCAGCAGCAGAGTGGATTAAATGACACTGAGAAGCAGAGGCCAGCAGTTGAGTGGATAAAATGACGCAGAGCAGCAATTTAGTGGATTAAATGACACTGAGCAGCAGCTGAGTGGATTAAATGACACAGAGCAGCAGCAGAGTGGATTAAATGACACTGAGCAGCAGAGGCCAGCAGCTGAGTGGATTAAATGACACTGAGCAGCAGAGGCCAGCAGCAGAGTGGATTAAATGACACAGAGCAGCAGAGGCCAGCAGCTGAGTGGATTAAATGACACTGAGCAGCAGAGGCCAGCAGCTGAGTGGATTAAATGACACTGAGCAGCAGAGGCCAGCAGCTGAGTGGATTAAATGACACCGAGCAGCGGAGGCCAGCAGCTGAGTGGATTAAATGACGCAGAGCAGCAGCTGAGTGGATTAAATGACACTGAGCAGCAGCTGAGTGGATTAAATGACACTGAGCAGCGGAGGCCAGCAGCTGAGTGGATTAAATGACACTGAGCAGCGGAGGCCAGCAGCTGAGTGGATTAAATGACACCGAGCAGCGGAGGCCAGCAGCTGAGTGGATTAAATGACGCAGAGCAGCAGCAGAGTGGATTACATGACACAGAGCAGCAGCTTAGTGGATTAAATGACACTGAGCAGCAGCTGAGTGGATTAAATGACACAGAGCAGCAGCAGAGTGGATTAAATGACACTGAGCAGCAGAGGCCAGCAGCTGAGTGGATTAAATGACACTGAGCAGCAGAGGCCAGCAGCTGAGTGGATTAAATGACACTGAGCAGCAGAGTCCAGCAGCAGAGTGGATTAAATGACACAGAGCAGCAGAGGCCAGCAGTTTAGTGGATTAAATGACACTGAGCAGCAGCTGAGTGGATTAAATGACACAGAGCAGCAGCTGAGTGGATTAAATGACACTGAGCAGCAGAGGCCAGCATCTGAGTGGATTAAATGACACTGAGCAGCGGAGGCCAGCAGCTGAGTGGATTAAATGACACCGAGCAGCGGAGGCCAGCAGCTGAGTGGATTAAATGACACTGAGCAGCAGCTGAGTGGATTAAATGACACTGAGCAGCAGCAGAGTGGATGAAATGACACCGCGCAGCAGAGGCCAGCAGCTGAGTGGATTAAATGACACAAAGCAGCAGAGGCTAGCAGCTGAGTGGATTAAATGACACAGAGCAGCAGCAGAGTGGATTAAATGACACAGAGCAGCAGCCGAGTGGATTAAATGACACTGAGCAGCACCAGAGTGGATTAAATGACACTGAGCAGCAGAGGCCAGCAGCTGAGTGGATTAAATGACACAGAGCAGCAGAGGCCAGCAGCTGAGTGGATTAAATGACACTGAGCAGCGGAGGCCAGCAGCTGAGTGGATTAAATGACACTGAGCAGCAGAGGCCAGCAGCAGAGTGGATTAAATGACACAGAGCAGCAGAGGCCAGCAGCTGAGTGGATTAAATGACACTGAGCAGCAGCAGAGTGGATTAAATAACACTGAGAAGCAGCAGAGTGGATTAAATGACACTGAGCAGCAGCAGAGTGGATTAAATGACACCGAGCAGCAGCAGAGTGGATTAAATGACACTGAGCAGCAGCAGAGTGGATTAAATGACACCGAGCAGCAGCTGAGTGGATTAAATGACACTGAGCAGCAGCAGAGTGGATTAAATGACACCGCGCAGCAGAGGCCAGCAGCTGAGTGGATTAAATGACACAAAGCAGCAGAGGCTAGCAGCTGAGTGGATTAAATGACACAGAGCAGCAGCAGAGTGGATTAAATGACACCGCGCAGCAGAGGCCAGCAGCTGAGTGGATTAAATGACACAAAGCAGCAGAGGCTAGCAGCTGAGTGGATTAAATGACACAGAGCAGCAGCTGAGTGGATTAAATGACACAGAGCAGCACCAGAGTGGATTAAATGACACTGAGCAGCAGAGGCCAGCAGTTTAGTGGATTAAATGACACTGAGCAGCAGCTGAGTGGATTAAATGACACTGAGCAGCAGCTGAGTGGATTAAATGACACAGAGCAGCAGCTGAGTGGATTAAATGACACTGAGCAGCAGAGGCCAGCATCTGAGTGGATTAAATGACACTGAGCAGCGGAGGCCAGCAGCTGAGTGGATTAAATGACACCGAGCAGCGGAGGCCAGCAGCTGAGTGGATTAAATGACACTGAGCAGCAGCTGAGTGGATTAAATGACACTGAGCAGCAGCAGAGTGGATGAAATGACACCGCGCAGCAGAGGCCAGCAGCTGAGTGGATTAAATGACACAAAGCAGCAGAGGCTAGCAGCTGAGTGGATTAAATGACACAGAGCAGCAGCAGAGTGGATTAAATGACACAGAGCAGCAGCCGAGTGGATTAAATGACACTGAGCAGCACCAGAGTGGATTAAATGACACTGAGCAGCAGAGGCCAGCAGCTGAGTGGATTAAATGACACAGAGCAGCAGAGGCCAGCAGCTGAGTGGATTAAATGACACTGAGCAGCGGAGGCCAGCAGCTGAGTGGATTAAATGACACTGAGCAGCAGAGGCCAGCAGCAGAGTGGATTAAATGACACAGAGCAGCAGAGGCCAGCAGCTGAGTGGATTAAATGACACTGAGCAGCAGCTGAGTGGATTAAATGACACTGAGCAGCAGCAGAGTGGATTAAATAACACTGAGAAGCAGCAGAGTGGATTAAATGACACTGAGCAGCAGCAGAGTGGATTAAATGACACCGAGCAGCAGCAGAGTGGATTAAATGACACTGAGCAGCAGCAGAGTGGATTAAATGACACCGAGCAGCAGCTGAGTGGATTAAATGACACTGAGCAGCAGCAGAGTGGATTAAATGACACCGCGCAGCAGAGGCCAGCAGCTGAGTGGATTAAATGACACAGAGCAGCAGCTGAGTGGATTAAATGACACAGAGCAGCAGCAGAGTGGATTAAATGACACTGAGCAGCAGAGGCCAGCAGCTGAGTGGATTAAATGACACTGAGAAGCAGAGGCAAGCAGCTGAGTGGATTAAATGACACAGAGCAGCAGAGGCCAGCAGCTGAGTGGATTAAATGACACTGAGAAGCAGAGGCAAGCAGCTGAGTGGATTAAATGACACTGAGAAGCAGAGGCCAGCATCTGAGTGGATTAAATGACACTGAGCAGCAGAGGCCAGCAGCTGAGTGGATTAAATGACACCGAGAAGCAGAGGCCAGCAGCTGAGTGGATTAAATGACGCAGAGCAGCAGTGGCCAGCAGTAGAGTGGATTAAATGACAACGAGCAGCAGCAGAGTGGATTAAATGACACAGAGCAGCAGAGGCCAGCAGCTGAGTGGATTAAATGACACTGAGCAGCAGCTGAGTGGATTAAATGACACTGAGCAGCAGCTGAGTGGATTAAATGACACTGAGCAGCAGCAGAGTGGATTAAATGACACTGAGCAGCAGCAGAGTGGATTAAATGACACTGAGCAGCAGCAGAGTGGATTAAATGACACTGAGCAGCAGCAGAGTGGATTAAATTACACTGAGCAGCAGCAGAGTGGATTAAATGACACCAAGCAGCAGCAGAGTGGATTAAATGACACCGAGCAGCAGCAGAGTGGATTAAATGACAACGAGCAGCAGCTGAGTGGATTAAATGACACAGAGCAGCAGCTGAGTGGATTATATGACACAGAGCAGCAGCTGAGTTGATTAAATGACACTGAGCAGCAGCAGAGTGGATTAAATGACACTGAGCAGCAGCAGAGTGGATTAAATGACACTGACCAGCAGCTGAGTGGATTAAATGACACAGAGCAGCAGCTGAGTGGATTAAATGACACAGAGCAGCAGCAGAGTGGATTAAATGACACAGAGCAGCACCAGAGTGGATTAAATGACACTGAGCAGCAGAGGCCAGCAGCTGAGTGGATTAAATGACACTGAGAAGCAGAGGCAAGCAGCTGAGTGGATTAAATGACACAGAGCAGCAGAGGCCAGCAGCTGAGTGGATTAAATGACACTGAGAAGCAGAGGCAAGCAGCTGAGTGGATTAAATGACACTGAGAAGCAGAGGCCAGCATCTGAGTGGATTAAATGACACTGAGCAGCAGAGGCCAGCAGCTGAGTGGATTAAATGACGCAGAGCAGCAGTGGCCAGCAGTAGAGTGGATTAAATGACACTGAGCAGCAGCAGAGTGGATTAAATGACAACGAGCAGCAGCTGAGTGGATTAAATGACACAGAGCAGCAGCAGAGTGGATTAAATGACACTGAGCAGCAGCAGAGTGGATTAAATGACACAGAGCAGCAGCTGAGTGGATTAAATGAAACAGAGCAGCAGCAGAGTGGATTAAATGACACAGAGCAGCAGAGGCCAGCAGCTGAGTGGATTAAATGACACTGAGCAGCAGAGGCCAGCAGCTGAGTGGATTAAATGACACTGAGCAGCAGCAGAGTGGATTAAATGACACTGACCAGCAGCTGAGTGGATTAAATGACACAGAGCAGCAGCAGAGTGGATTAAATGACACAGAGCAGCACCAGAGTGGATTAAATGACACTGAGCAGCAGAGGCCAGCAGCTGAGTGGATTAAATGACACTGAGAAGCAGAGGCAAGCAGCTGAGTGGATTAAATGACACTGAGAAGCAGAGGCAAGCAGCTGAGTGGATTAAATGACACTGAGAAGCAGAGGCCAGCATCTGAGTGGATTAAATGACACCGAGAAGCAGAGGCCAGCAGCTGAGTGGATTAAATGACGCAGAGCAGCAGTGGCCAGCAGTAGAGTGGATTAAATGACAACGAGCAGCAGCAGAGTGGATTAAATGACACAGAGCAGCAGAGGCCAGCAGCTGAGTGGATTAAATGACACTGAGCAGCAGCTGAGTGGATTAAATGACACTGAGCAGCAGCTGAGTGGATTAAATGACACAGAGCAGCAGAGGCCAGCAGCTGAGTGGATTAAATGACACAGAGCAGCACCAGAGTGGATTAAATGACACTGAGCAGCAGAGGCCAGCAGCTGAGTGGATTAAATGACACTGAGAAGCAGAGGCAAGCAGCTGAGTGGATTAAATGACACAGAGCAGCAGAGGCCAGCAGCTGAGTGGATTAAATGACACTGAGAAGCAGAGGCAAGCAGCTGAGTGGATTAAATGACACTGAGAAGCAGAGGCCAGCATCTGAGTGGATTAAATGACACTGAGCAGCAGAGGCCAGCAGCTGAGTGGATTAAATGACACCGAGAAGCAGAGGCCAGCAGCTGAGTGGATTAAATGACGCAGAGCAGCAGTGGCCAGCAGTAGAGTGGATTAAATGACACTGAGCAGCAGCAGAGTGGATTAAATGACAACGAGCAGCAGCTGAGTGGATTAAATGACACAGAGCAGCAGCAGAGTGGATTAAATGACACTGAGCAGCAGCAGAGTGGATTAAATGACACAGAGCAGCAGCTGAGTGGATTAAATGAAACAGAGCAGCAGCAGAGTGGATTAAATGACACAGAGCAGCAGAGGCCAGCAGCTGAGTGGATTAAATGACACTGAGCAGCAGAGGCCAGCAGCTGAGTGGATTAAATGACACTGAGCAGCAGCAGAGTGGATTAAATGACACTGACCAGCAGCTGAGTGGATTAAATGACACAGAGCAGCAGCTGAGTGGATTAAATGACACAGAGCAGCAGCAGAGTGGATTAAATGACACAGAGCAGCAGCTGAGTGGATTAAATGACACAGAGCAGCAGAGGCCAGCAGTTTAGTGGATTAAATGACACAGAGCAGCAGCTGAGTGGATTAAATGACACAGAGCAGCAGCAGAGTGGATTAAATGACACTGAGCAGCAGAGGCCAGCAGCTGAGTGGATTAAATGACACTGAGAAGCAGAGGCAAGCAGCTGAGTGGATTAAATGACACAGAGCAGCAGAGGCCAGCAGCTGAGTGGATTAAATGACACTGAGAAGCAGAGGCAAGCAGCTGAGTGGATTAAATGACACTGAGAAGCAGAGGCCAGCATCTGAGTGGATTAAATGACACCGAGAAGCAGAGGCCAGCAGCTGAGTGGATTAAATGACGCAGAGCAGCAGTGGCCAGCAGTAGAGTGGATTAAATGACAACGAGCAGCAGCAGAGTGGATTAAATGACACAGAGCAGCAGAGGCCAGCAGCTGAGTGGATTAAATGACACTGAGCAGCAGCTGAGTGGATTAAATGACACTGAGCAGCAGCTGAGTGGATTAAATGACACTGAGCAGCAGCAGAGTGGATTAAATGACACTGAGCAGCAGCAGAGTGGATTAAATGACACTGAGCAGCAGCAGAGTGGATTAAATGACACTGAGCAGCAGCAGAGTGGATTAAATGACACAGAGCAGCAGCAGAGTGGATTAAATGACACCGAGCAGCAGCAGAGTGGATTAAATGACAACGAGCAGCAGCTGAGTGGATTAAATGACACAGAGCAGCAGCTGAGTGGATTATATGACACAGAGCAGCAGCTGAGTGGATTAAATTACACTGAGCAGCAGCAGAGTGGATTAAATGACACTGAGCAGCAGCTGAGTGGATTAAATGACACTGAGCAGCAGCTGAGTGGATTAAATGACACTGAGCAGCAGCTGAGTGGATTAAATGACACTGAGCAGCAGCAGAGTGGATTAAATGACACTGAGCAGCAGCAGAGTGGATTAAATGACACCGAGCAGCAGCAGAGTGGATTAAATGACACAGAGCAGCAGCAGAGTGGATTAAATGACACCGAGCAGCAGCAGAGTGGATTAAATGACAACGAGCAGCAGCTGAGTGGATTAAATGACACAGAGCAGCAGCTGAGTGGATTATATGACACAGAGCAGCAGCTGAGTGGATTAAATGACACTGAGCAGCAGCAGAGTGGATTAAATGACACTGAGCAGCAGCAGAGTGGATTAAATGACAACGAGCAGCAGCTGAGTGGATTAAATGACACAGAGCAGCAGCAGAGTGGATTAAATGAAACAGAGCAGCAGCTGAGTGGATTAAATGAAACAGAGCAGCAGCAGAGTGGATTAAATGACACAGAGCAGCAGCTGAGTGGATTAAATGAAACAGAGCAGCAGCAGAGTGGATTAAATGACACAGAGCAGCAGAGGCCAGCAGCTGAGTGGATTAAATGACACAGAGCAGCAGAGGCCAGCAGCAGAGTGGATTAAATGACACTGACCAGCAGCTGAGTGGATTAAATGACACAGAGCAGCAGCTGAGTGGATTAAATGATACAGAGCAGCGGAGGCCAGCAGCAGAGTGGATTAAATGACACAGAGCAGCAGCAGAGTGGATTAAATGACACAGAGCAGCAGCTGAGTGGATTAAATGACACTGAGAAGCAGAGGCCAGCAGCTGAGTGGATTAAATGACGCAGAGCAGCAGTGGCCAGCAGCTGAGTGGATTAAATGACACTGAGCAGCAGCTGAGTGGATTAAATGACACTGAGCAGCAGCAGAGTGGATTAAATGACACCGAGCAGCAGCAGAGTGGATTAAATGACAACGAGCAGCAGCTGAGTGGATTAAATGACACAGAGCAGCAGCTGAGTGGATTAAATGACACTGAGCAGCACCAGAGTGGATTAAATGACACAGAGCAGCAGCAGAGTGGATTAAATGACACTGAGCAGCAGAGGCCAGCAGCTGAGTGGATTAAATGACACCGAGAAGCAGAGGCCAGCAGCTGAGTGGATTAAATGACGCAGAGCAGCAGTGGCCAGCAGTAGAGTGGATTAAATGACAACGAGCAGCAGCAGAGTGGATTAAATGACACAGAGCAGCAGAGGCCAGCAGTAGAGTGGATTAAATGACAACGAGCAGCAGCAGAGTGGATTAAATGACAACGAGCAGCAGCTGAGTGGATTAAATGACACTGAGCAGCAGCTGAGTGGATTAAATGACACTGAGCAGCAGCTGAGTGGATTAAATGACACTGAGCAGCAGCAGAGTGGATTAAATGACAACGAGCAGCAGCAGAGTGGATTAAATGACACAGAGCAGCAGCAGAGTGGATTAAATGACACAGAGCAGCAGCAGAGTGGATTAAATGACACAGAGCAGCAGCAGAGTGGATTAAATGACACCGAGCAGCAGCAGAGTGGATTAAATGACACAGAGCAGCAGCTGAGTGGATTAAATGACACTGAGCAGCAGCAGAGTGGATTAAATGACACAGAGCAGCAGCAGAGTGGATTAAATGACACAGAGCAGCAGAGGCCAGCAGCTGAGTGGATTAAATGACACTGAGCAGCAGAGGCCAGCAGCTGAGTGGATTAAATGACACTGAGCAGCAGAGGCCAGCAGCTGAGTGGATTAAATGACACTGAGCAGCAGCAGAGTGGATTAAATGACACAGAGCAGCAGCTGAGTGGATTAAATGACACAGAGCAGCAGCTGAGTGGATTAAATGACACAGAGCAGCAGCTGAGTGGATTAAATGACACTGAGCAGCAGCAGAGTGGATTAAATGACACCGAGCAGCAGCAGAGGCCAGCAGCTGAGTGGATTAAATGACACAGAGCAGCAGCAGAGTGGATTAAATGACACAGAGCAGCAGCAGAGTGGATTAAATGACACTGAGCAGCAGAGGCCAGCAGCAGAGTAGATTAAATGACACTGAGCAGCAGTTTAGTGGATTAAATTACACAGAGCAGCAGTTTAGTGGATTAAATGACACCGAGCAGCAGAGGCCAGCAGCTGAGTGGATTAAATGACACTGAGCAGCAGAGGCCAGCAGCTGAGTGGATTAAATGACACTGAGCATCAGAGGCCAAAAACTGAGTGGATTAAATGACACTGAGCAGCAGCTGAGTGGATTAAATGACACAGAGCAGCAGCAGAGTGGATTAAATGACACTGAGCAGCAGAGGCCAAAAACTGAGTGGATTAAATGACACTGAGCAGCAGCTGAGTGGATTAAATGACACAGAGCAGCAGCAGAGTGGATTAAATGACACAGAGCAGCAGCTGAGTGGATTAAATGACACTGAGCAGCAGAGGCCAGCAGCTGAGTGGATTAAATGACACTGAGCAGCAGAGGCCAGCAGCAGAGTGGATTAAATGACACTGAGCAGCAGAGGCCAGCAGCTGAGTGGATTAAATGACACAAAGCAGCAGCAGAGTGGATTAAATGACACTGAGCAGCAGAGGCCAGCAGCTGAGTGGATTAAATGACACAGAGCAGCAGAGGCCAGCAGCAGAGTGGATTACATGACGCAGAGCAGCAGCAGAGTGGATTACATGACACAGAGCAGCAGCTGAGTGGATTAAATGACACAAGCAGCGGAGGCCAGCAGCTGAGTGGATTAAATGACGCAGAGCAGCAGCTGAGTGGATTAAATGACACAGAGCAGCAGCTGAGTGGATTAAATGACACTGAGCAGCAGCTGAGTGGATTAAATGACACTGAGCAGCAGCTGAGTGGATTAAATGACACAGAGCAGCAGGTGAGTGGATTAAATGACACTGAGCAGCAGCTGAGTGGATTAAATGACACTGAGCAGCAGCTGAGTGGATTAAATGACACTGAGCAGCAGGTGAGTGGATTAAATGACACAGAGCAGCAGCTGAGTGGATCAAATGACATTGAGCAGCAGCTGATAGGATTAAATGACACTGAGCAGCAGAGGCCAGCAGCTGAGTGGATTAAATGACAACGAGCAGCAGCAGAGTGGATTAAATGACACCGAGCAGCAGCAGAGGCCAGCAGCTGAGTGGATTAAATGACACTGAGAAGCAGAGGCCATCAGCTGAGTGGATTAAATGACACTGAGAAGCAGAGGCCAGCAGTAGAGTGGATTAAATGACAACGAGCAGCAGCAGAGTGGATTAAATGACACAGAGCAGCAGCAGAGTGGATTAAATGACACTGAGCAGCACCAGAGTGGATTAAATGACTCTGAGCAGCAGAGGCCAGCAGCTGAGTGGATTAAATGACGCAGAGCAGCAGTGGCCAGCAGCTGAGTGGATTAAATGACACTGAGCAGCAGCTGAGTGGATTAAATGACAACGAGCAGCAGCAGAGTGGATTAAATGACACAGAGCAGCAGAGGCCAGCAGCTGAGTGGATTAAATGACACTGAGCAGCAGCTGAGTGGATTAAATGACACTGAGCAGCAGCAGAGTGGATTAAATGACAACGAGCAGCAGCAGAGTGGATTAAATGACACAGAGCAGCAGCTGAGTGGATTAAATGACAACGAGCAGCAGCAGAGTGGATTAAATGACACAGAGCAGCAGAGGCCAGCAGCTGAGTGGATTAAATGACACTGAGCAGCAGCTGAGTGGATTAAATGACACTGAGCAGCAGCTGAGTGGATTAAATGACACCGAGTAGCAGCAGAGTGGATTAAATAACAACGAGCAGCAGAGGCCAGCAGCTGAGTGGATTAAATGACACAGAGCAGCAGCTGAGTGGATTAAATGACACTGAGAAGCAGAGGCCAGCAGCTGAGTGGATTAAATGACAACGAGCAGCAGTAGAGTGGATTAAATGACAACGAGCAGCAGCAGAGTGGATTACATGACACAGAGCAGCAGCAGAGTGGATTAAATGACACCGAGCAGCAGCAGAGGCCAGCAGCAGAGTGGATTAAATGATGCAGAGCAGCAGCAGAGTGGATTAAATGACACTGAGCAGCAGCTGAGTGGATTAAAGGACACTGAGCAGCAGCAGAGTGGATTAAATGACACTGAGCAGCAGAGGCCAGCAGCTGAGTGGATTAAATGACGCAGAGCAGCGGAGGCCAGCAGCTGAGTGGATTAAATGACAAAGAGCAGCAGAGGCCAGCAGCTGAGTGGATTAAATGACACTGAGAAGCAGAGGCCAGCAGCTGAGTGGATTAAATGACACTGAGAAGCAGAGGCCAGCAGCTGAGTGGATTAAATGACACTGAGCAGCAGAGGCCAGCAGCTGAGTGGATTAAATGACACCGAGAAGCAGAGGCCAGCAGTAGAGTGGATTAAATGACAACGAGCAGCAGCAGAGTGGATTAAATGACACAGAGCAGCAGAGGCCAGCAGCTGAGTGGATTAAATGACACTGAGCAGCAGCTGAGTGGATTAAATGACACTGAGCAGCAGCTGAGTGGATTAAATGACACTGAGCAGCAGCTGAGTGGATTAAATGACACTGAGCAGCAGCAGAGTGGATTAAATGACAACGAGCAGCAGCAGAGTGGATTAAATGACACTGAGCAGCAGCAGAGTGGATTAAATGACACCGAGCAGCAGCAGAGTGGATTAAATGACACAGAGCAGCAGCAGAGTGGATTAAATGACACAGAGCAGCAGCAGAGTGGATTAAATGACACAGAGCAGCAGCAGAGTGGATTAAATGACACCGAGCAGCAGCAGAGTGGATTAAATGACACAGAGCAGCAGCTGAGTGGATTATATGACACAGAGCAGCAGCTGAGTGGATTAAATGACACTGAGCAGCAGCAGAGTGGATTAAATGACAACGAGCAGCAGCTGAGTGGATTAAATGACACAGAGCAGCAGCAGAGTGGATTAAATGACACAGAGCAGCAGAGGCCAGCAGCTGAGTGGATTAAATGACACTGAGCAGCAGAGGCCAGCAGCTGAGTGGATTAAATGACACTGAGCAGCAGCAGAGTGGATTAAATGACACAGAGCAGCAGCTGAGTGGATTAAATGACACAGAGCAGCAGCTGAGTGGATTAAATGACACAGAGCAGCAGCTGAGTGGATTAAATGACACAGAGCAGCAGCTGAGTGGATTAAATGACACTGAGCAGCAGCAGAGTGGATTAAATGACACCGAGCAGCAGCAGAGGCCAGCAGCTGAGTGGATTAAATGACACAGAGCAGCACCAGAGTGGATTAAATGACACAGAGCAGCACCAGAGTGGATTAAATGATACAGAGCAGCGGAGGCCAGCACCAGAGTGGATTAAATGACACAGAGCAGCAGCAGAGTGGATTAAATGACACAGAGCAGCAGCTGAGTGGATTAAATGACACTGAGCAGCAGAGGCCAGCAGCAGAGTAGATTAAATGACACTGAGCAGCAGAGGCCAAAAACTGAGTGGATTAAATGACAACGAGCAGCAGAGGCCAAAAACTGAGTGGATTAAATGACACAGAGCAGCAGCTGAGTGGATTAAATGACACTGAGCAGCAGAGGCCAGCAGCTGAGTGGATTAAATGACACTGAGCAGCGGAGGCCAGCAGCTGAGTGGATTAAATGACACTGAGCAGCAGAGGCCAGCAGCAGAGTGGATTAAATGACACTGAGCAGCAGAGGCCAGCAGCTGAGTGGATTAAATGACACAGAGCAGCAGAGGCCAGCAGCAGAGTGGATTACATGACGCAGAGCAGCAGCAGAGTGGATTACATGACACAGAGCAGCAGCTGAGTGGATTAAATGACACAGAGCAGCAGAGGCCAGCAGCTGAGTGGATTAAATGACGCAGAGCAGCAGCTGAGTGGATTAAATGACACAGAGCAGCAGCTGAGTGGATTAAATGACACTGAGCAGCAGCTGAGTGGATTAAATGACACTGAGCAGCAGCTGAGTGGATTAAATGACACTGAGCAGCAGCTGAGTGGATTAAATGACACTGACCAGCAGCTGAGTGGATTAAATGACACAGAGCAGCAGGTGAGTGGATTAAATGACACAGAGCAGCAGCTGAGTGTATCAAATGACATTGAGCAGCAGCTGATAGGATTAAATGACACTGAGCAGCAGAGGCCAGCAGCTGAGTGGATTAAATGACACCGAGCAGCAGCAGAGTGGATTAAATGACACAGAGCAGCAGTGGCCAGCAGTTGAGTGGATTAAATGACACTGAGAAGCAGCTGAGTGGATTAAATGACATGGAGCAGCAGCTGAGTGGATTAAATGACAACGAGCAGCAGCAGAGTGGATTAAATGACACAGAGCAGCAGAGGCCAGCAGCTGAGTGGATTAAATGACACTGAGCAGCAGCTGAGTGGATTAAATGACACTGAGCAGAAGCTGAGTGGATTAAATGACACAAAGCAGCAGAGGCCAGCAGCTGAGTGGATTAAATGACACCGAGTAGCAGCAGAGTTGATTAAATGACACCGAGTAGCAGCAGAGTGGATTAAATAACAACGAGCAGCAGAGGCCAGCAGCTGAGTGGATTAAATGACACAGAGCAGCAGCTGAGTGGATTAAATGACACTGAGAAGCAGAGGCCAGCAGCTGAGTGGATTAAATGACACTGAGCAGCAGAGGCCAGCAGCTGAGTGGATTAAATGACAACGAGCAGCAGTAGAGTGGATTACATGACACAGAGCAGCAGCAGAGTGGATTAAATGACACCGAGCAGCAGCAGAGGCCAGCAGCAGAGTGGATTAAATGATGCAGAGCAGCAGCAGAGTGGATTAAATGACACTGAGCAGCAGCTGAGTGGATTAAAGGACACTGAGCAGCAGCAGAGTGGATTAAATGACACTGAGCAGCAGAGGCCAGCAGCTGAGTGGATTAAATGACGCAGAGCAGCGGAGGCCAGCAGCTGAGTAGATTAAATGACGCAGAGCAGCAGTTGAGTGGATTAAATGACACTGAGCAGCAGCTGAGTGGATAAAATGACACTGAGCAGCAGCTGAGTGGATAAAATGACACTGAGCAGCAGCTGAGTGGATAAAATGACACTGAGCAGCAGCTGAGTGGATAAAATGACACTGAGCAGCAGCTGAGTGGATTAAATGACACTGAGCAGCAGCTGAGTGGATTAAATGACACTGAGCAGCAGCTGAGTGGATTAAATGACACTGAGCAGCAGCTGAGTGGATTAAATGACACTGACCAGCAGCTGAGTGGATTAAATGACACTGAGCAGCAGCTGAGTGGATTAAATGACACTGAGCAGCAGCTGAGTGGATTAAATGACACTGAGCAGCAGCTGAGTGGATTAAATGACACTGACCAGCAGCTGAGTGGATAAAATGACACTGAGCAGCAGCTGAGTGGATTAAATGACACTGAGCAGCAGCTGAGTGGATTAAATGACACTGAGCAGCAGCTGAGTGGATTAAATGACACTGACCAGCAGCTGAGTGGATTAAATGACACAGAGCAGCAGTTGAGTGGATTAAATGACACTGAGCAGCATCTGAGTGGATTAAATGACACCGAGCAGCGGAGGCCAGCAGCTGAGTAGATTAAATGACGCAGAGCAGCAGTTGAGTGGATTAAATGACACTGAGCAGCAGCTGAGTGGATAAAATGACACTGAGCAGCAGCTGAGTGGATAAAATGACACTGAGCAGCAGCTGAGTGGATTAAATGACACTGAGCAGCAGCTGAGTGGATTAAATGACACTGAGCAGCAGCTGAGTGGATTAAATGACACTGACCAGCAGCTGAGTGGATTAAATGACACAGAGCAGCAGGTGAGTGGATTAAATGACACAGAGCAGCAGCTGAGTGGATTAAATGACATTGAGCAGCAGCTGATAGGATTAAATGACACTGAGCAGCAGAGGCCAGCAGCTGAGTGGATTAAATGACACTGAGCAGCGGAGGCCAGCAGCTGAGTGGATTAAATGACACAGAGCAGCAGCTGAGTGGATTAAATGACACTGAGCAGCAGCTGAGTGGATTAAATGACACAGAGCAGCAGCAGAGTGGATTAAATGACACTGAGCAGCAGAGGCCAAAAACTGAGTGGATTAAATGACACAGAGCAGCAGAGGCCAGCAGCTGATTGGATTAAATGACACTGAGCAGCAGAGGCCAAAAACTGAGTGGATTAAATGACACAGAGCAGCAGAGGCCAGCAGCTGATTGGATTAAATGACACAGAGCAGCAGAGGCCAGCAGCAGAGTGGATTAAATGACACAGAGCAGCAGAGGCCAGCAGCTGAGTGGATTAAATAACACTGAGCAGCGGAGGCCAGCAGCTGAGTGGATTAAATAACACTGAGCAGCAGCTGAGTGGATTAAATGACACAGAGCAGCAGCAGAGTAGATTAAATGACACTGAGCAGCAGTTTAGTGGATTAAATGACACTGAGCAGCAGCTGAGTGGATTAAATGACGCAGAGCAGCAGAGGCCAGCAGCTGAGTGGATTAAATGACACTGAGCAGCAGCTGAGTGGATTAAATGACACTGAGCAGCAGAGGCCAGCAGCTGAGTGGATTAAATGACACTGAGCAGCAGCTGAGTGGATTGAATGACACAGAGCAGCAGTGGCCAGCAGTAGAGTGGATTAAATGACACTGGAGCAGCGGAGGCCAGCAGCTGAGTGGATTAAATGACACTGGAGCAGCGGAGGCCAGCAGCTGAGTGGATTAAATGACACTGAGCAGCAGCTGAGTGGATTGAATGACACAGAGCAGCAGAGGCCAGCAGCTGAGTGGATTAAATGACACAAAGCAGCAGAGGCCAGCAGCTGAGTGGATTAAATGACACAGAGCAGCAGTGGCCAGCAGTAGAGTGGATTAAACGACAACGAGCAGCAGCAGAGTGGATTAAATTACACAGAGCAGCAGTTGCCAGCATTAGAGTGGATTAAATGACAACGAGCAGCAGCAGAGTGGATTAAATGACACCGAGCAGCAGCAGAGTGGATTAAATGACACAGAGCAGCAGCTTAGTGGATTAAATGACACAGAGCAGCAGAGGCCAGCAGCTGAGTGGATTAAATGACACTGAGAAGCAGAGGCCAGCAGTAGAGTGGATTAAATGACACTGAGAAGCAGAGGCCAGCAGTAGAGTGGATTAAATGACAACGAGCAGCAGCAGAGTGAATTAAATGACACTGAGCAGCAGCTGAGTGGATTAAATGACACTGAGCAGCAGCAGAGTGGATTAAATGACACTGAGCAGCAGAGGCCAGCAGCTGAGTGGATTAAATGACACTGAGCAGCAGAGGCCAGCAGCTGAGTGGATTAAATGACACTGAGCAGCAGCTGAGTGGATTAAAGGACACTGAGCAGCAGCTGAGTGGATTAAATGATACAGAGCAGCAGAGGCCAGCAGCTGAGTGGATAAAATGACGCAGAGCAGCAGAGGCCAGCAGCAGAGTGGATTACATGACACAGAGCAGCAGCTGAGTGGATTAAATGACACTGAGCAGCGGAGGCCAACAGCTGAGTGGATTAAATGACGCAGAGCAGCAGCTGAGTGGATTAAATGACACTGAGCAGCAGCTGAGTGGATTAAATGACACTGACCAGCAGCTGAGTGGATTAAATGACACTGAGCAGCAGCTGAGTGGATTAAATGACACTGACCAGCAGCTGAGTGGATTAAATGACACTGAGCAGCAGCTGAGTGGATTAAATGACACTGAGCAGCAGCTGAGTGGATTAAATGACACTGACCAGCAGCTGAGTGGATTAAATGACACAGAGCAGCAGGTGAGTGGATTAAATGACACAGAGCAGCAGAGGCCAGCAGCTGATTGGATTAAATGACACAGAGCAGCAGAGGCCAGCAGCTGAGTGGATTAAATGACACTGAGCAGCAGAGGCCAGCAGCTGAGTGGATTAAATGACACTGAGCAGCGGAGGCCAGCAGCTGAGTGGATTAAATGACACAGAGCAGCAGCTGAGTGGATTAAATGACACAGAGCAGCAGCTGATTGGATTAAATGACACAGAGCAGTAGAGGCCAAAAACTGAGTGGATTAAATGACACAGAGCAGCAGAGGCCAGCAGCTGATTGGATTAAATGACACAGAGCAGCAGAGGCCAGCAGCAGAGTGGATTAAATGACACAGAGCAGCAGAGGCCAAAAACTGAGTGGATTAAATGACACAGAGCAGCAGAGGCCAGCAGCTGATTGGATTAAATGACACAGAGCAGCAGCTGAGTGGATTAAATGACACTGAGCAGCAGTTTAGTGGATTAAATGACACTGAGCAGCAGTTGAGTGGATTAAATGACACTGAGCAGCAGTTGAGTGGATTAAATGACACTGAGCAGCAGAGGCCAAAAACTGAGTGGATTAAATGACAACGAGCAGCAGAGGCCAAAAACTGAGTGGATTAAATGACACTGAGCAGCAGCTGAGTGGATTAAATGACACAGAGCAGCAGCAGAGTGGATTAAATGACACAGAGCAGCAGCTGAGTGGATTAAATGACACTGAGCAGCAGAGCAGCAGCTGAGTGGATTAAATGACACTGAGCAGCAGAGGCCAGCAGCTGAGTGGATTAAATGACACTGAGCAGCAGAGGCCAGCAGCTGAGTGGATTAAATGACACTGAGCAGCGGAGGCCAGCAGCTGAGTGGATTAAATGACACTGGAGCAGCGGAGGCCAGCAGCTGAGTGGATTAAATGACACTGGAGCAGCGGAGGCCAGCAGCTGAGTGGATTAAATGACACTGAGCAGCAGCTGAGTGGATTAAATTACACAGAGCAGCAGTGGCCAGCAGTAGAGTGGATTAAATGACAACGAGCAGCAGCAGAGTGGATTAAATGACACCGAGCAGCAGCAGAGGCCAGCAGCTGAGTGGATTTAATGACACAAAGCAGCAGAGGCCAGCAGCTGAGTGGATTAAATGACACAGAGCAGCAGCAGAGTGGATTAAATGACACAGAGCAGCAGAGGCCAGCAGCTGAGTGGATTAAATGACACTGAGCAGCAGAGGCCAGCAGCTGAGTGGATTAAATGACAACGAGCAGCAGCAGAGTGGATTACATGACACAGAGCAGCAGCAGAGTGGATTAAATGACACAGAGCAGCAGCTGAGTGGATTAAATGACACTGAGCAGCAGCAGAGTGGATTAAATGACACTGAGCAGCAGAGGCCAGCAGCTGAGTGGATTAAATGACACTGAGCAGCAGAGGCCAGCAGCTGAGTGGATTAAATGACGCAGAGCAGCAGAGGCCAGCAGCTGAGTGGATAAAATGACGCAGAGCAGCAGCAGAGTGGATTACATGACACAGAGCAGCAGCTGAGTGGATTAAATGACACTGAGCAGCGGAGGCCAGCAGCTGAGTGGATTAAATGACACAGAGCAGCAGGTGAGTGGATTAAATGACACAGAGCAGCAGCTGAGTGGATTAAATGACACTGACCAGCAGCTGAGTGGATTAAATGACACTGGAGCAGCGGAGGCCAGCAGCTGAGTGGATTAAATGACACTGAGCAGCAGCTGAGTGGATTGAATGACACAGAGCAGCAGTGGCCAGCAGTAGAGTGGATTAAATGATACAGAGCAGCGGAGGCCAGCAGCAGAGTGGATTAAATGACACCGCGCAGCAGAGGCCAGCAGCTGAGTGGATTAAATGACACAAAGCAGCAGAGGCCAGCAGCTGAGTGGATTAAATGACACAGAGCAGCAGTGGCCAGCATTAGAGTGGATTAAATGACAACGAGCAGCAGCAGAGTGGATTAAATGACACCGAGCAGCAGCAGAGTGGATCAAATGACACAGAGCAGCAGCTGAGTGGATTAAATGACACAGAGCAGCAGAGGCCAGCGGCTGAGTGGATTAAATGACACTGAGAAGCAGAGGCCAGCAGTAGAGTGGATTAAATGACACTGAGAAGCAGAGGCCAGCAGCTGAGTGGATTAAATGACACTGAGAAGCAGAGGCCAGCAGTCGAGTGGATTAAATGACAACGAGCAGCAGCAGAGTGGATTAAATGACACTGAGCAGCAGCTGAGTGGATTAAAGGACACTGAGCAGCAGCAGAGTGGATTAAATGACACTGAGCAGCAGAGGCCAGCAGCTGAGTGGATTAAATGACACTGAGCAGCAGCTGAGTGGATTAAAGGACACTGAGCAGCAGAGGCCAGCAGCTGAGTGGATTAAATGACACTGAGCAGCAGCTGAGTGGATTAAAGGACACTGAGCAGCAGAGGCCAGCAGCTGAGTGGATAAAATGACGCAGAGCAGCAGAGGCCAGCAGCAGAGTGGATTACATGACACAGAGCAGCAGCTGAGTGGATTAAATGACACTGAGCAGCGGAGGCCAGCAGCTGAGTGGATTGAATGACAACGAGCAGCAGCAGAGTGGATTAAATGACACAAGCAGCGGAGGCCAACAGCTGAGTGGATTAAATGACGCAGAGCAGCAGTTGAGTGGATTAAATGACACAGAGCAGCAGCTGAGTGGATTAAATGACACTGAGCAGCAGCTGAGTGGATTAAATGACACTGACCAGCAGCTGAGTGGATTAAATGACACTGAGCAGCAGCTGAGTGGATTAAATGACACTGAGCAGCAGCTGAGTGGATTAAATGACACTGACCAGCAGCTGAGTGGATTAAATGACACAGAGCAGCAGGTGAGTGGATTAAATGACACAGAGCAGCAGAGGCCAGCAGCTGATTGGATTAAATGACACAGAGCAGCAGAGGCCAGCAGCAGAGTGGATTAAATGACACAGAGCAGTAGAGGCCAAAAACTGAGTGGATTAAATGACACAGAGCAGCAGAGGCCAGCAGCTGATTGGATTAAATGACACAGAGCAGCAGCTGAGTGGATTAAATAACACTGAGCAGCAGCAGAGTGGATTAAATGACACTGAGCAGCAACTGAGTGGATTAAATGACACAGAGCAGCAGCAGAGTAGATTAAATGACACTGAGCAGCAGTTTAGTGGATTAAATGACACAGAGCAGCAGCAGAGTAGATTAAATGACACTGAGCAGCAGTTTAGTGGATTAAATGACACAGAGCAGCAGTTGAGTGGATTAAATGACACTGAGCAGCAGAGGCCAAAAACTGAGTGGATTAAATGACAACGAGCAGCAGAGGCCAAAAACTGAGTGGATTAAATGACACTGAGCAGCAGCTGAGTGGATTAAATGACACAGAGCAGCAGCAGAGTGGATTAAATGACACAGAGCAGCAGCTGAGTGGATTAAATGACACTGAGCAGCAGAGGCCAGCAGCTGAGTGGATTAAATGACACTGAGCAGCAGAGGCCAGCAGCTGAGTGGATTAAATGACACTGAGCAGCGGAGGCCAGCAGCTGAATGGATTAAATGACACTGGAGCAGCGGAGGCCAGCAGCTGAGTGGATTAAATGACACTGGAGCAGCGGAGGCCAGCAGCTGAGTGGATTAAATGACACTGAGCAGCAGCTGAGTGGATTGAATGACACAGAGCAGCAGTGGCCAGCAGTAGAGTTGATTAAATGACAACGAGCAGCAGCAGAGTGGATTAAATTACACAGAGCAGCAGTGGCCAGCAGTAGAGTTGATTAAATGACAACGAGCAGCAGCAGAGTGGATTAAATGACACTGAGCAGCAGCTGAGTGGATTAAATGACACTGAGCAGCAGCTGAGTGGATGAAAGGACACTGAGCAGCAGCAGAGTGGATTAAATGACACTGAGCAGCAGAGGCCAGCAGCTGAGTGGATTAAATGACACTGAGCAGCAGCTGAGTGGATTAAAGGACACTGAGCAGCAGCTGAGTGGATTAAATGATACAGAGCAGCAGAGGCCAGCAGCTGAGTGGATAAAATGACGCAGAGCAGCAGAGGCCAGCAGCAGAGAGGATTACATGACACAGAGCAGCAGCTGAGTGGATTAAATGACAACGAGCAGCAGCAGAGTGGATTAAATGACACAAGCAGCGGAGGCCAACAGCTGAGTGGATTAAATGACAACGAGCAGCAGCAGAGTGGATTAAATGACACAAGCAGCGGAGGCCAACAGCTGAGTGGATTAAATGACGCAGAGCAGCAGTTGAGTGGATTAAATGACACAGAGCAGCAGCTGAGTGGATTAAATGACACTGAGCAGCAGCTGAGTGGATTAAATGACACTGACCAGCAGCTGAGTGGATTAAATGACACTGAGCAGCAGCTGAGTGGATTAAATGACACTGAGCAGCAGCTGAGTGGATTAAATGACACTGAGCAGCAGCTGAGTGGATTAAATGACACTGACCAGCAGCTGAGTGGATTAAATGACACAGAGCAGCAGGTGAGTGGATTAAATGACACAGAGCAGCAGAGGCCAGCAGCTGATTGGATTAAATGACACAGAGCAGCAGAGGCCAGCAGCTGAGTGGATTAAATGACACTGAGCAGCAGAGGCCAGCAGCTGAGTGGATTAAATGACACTGAGCAGCGGAGGCCAGCAGCTGAGTGGATTAAATGACACAGAGCAGCAGCTGAGTGGATTAAATGACACAGAGCAGCAGCTGATTGGATTAAATGACACAGAGCAGTAGAGGCCAAAAACTGAGTGGATTAAATGACACAGAGCAGCAGAGGCCAGCAGCTGATTGGATTAAATGACACAGAGCAGCAGAGGCCAGCAGCAGAGTGGATTAAATGACACAGAGCAGCAGAGGCCAAAAACTGAGTGGATTAAATGACACAGAGCAGCAGAGGCCAGCAGCTGATTGGATTAAATGACACAGAGCAGCAGCTGAGTGGATTAAATAACACTGAGCAGCAACTGAGTGGATTAAATGACACAGAGCAGCAGCTGAGTGGATTAAATGACACAGAGCAGCAGCAGAGTAGATTAAATGACACTGAGCAGCAGTTTAGTGGATTAAATGACACTGAGCAGCAGTTTAGTGGATTAAATGACACAGAGCAGCAGTTGAGTGGATTAAATGACACTGAGCAGCAGAGGCCAAAAACTGAGTGGATTAAATGACAACGAGCAGCAGAGGCCAAAAACTGAGTGGATTAAATGACACTGAGCAGCAGCTGAGTGGATTAAATGACACAGAGCAGCAGCAGAGTGGATTAAATGACACAGAGCAGCAGCTGAGTGGATTAAATGACACAGAGCAGCAGAGGCCAGCAGCTGAGTGGATTAAATGACACTGAGCAGCGGAGGCCAGCAGCTGAGTGGATTAAATGACACTGGAGCAGCGGAGGCCAGCAGCTGAGTGGATTAAATGACACTGGAGCAGCGGAGGCCAGCAGCTGAGTGGATTAAATGACACTGAGCAGCAGCTGAGTGGATTGAATGACACAGAGCAGCAGTGGCCAGCAGTAGAGTGGATTAAACGACAACGAGCAGCAGCAGAGTGGATTAAATGACACCGAGCAGCAGCAGAGGCCAGCAGCTGAGTGGATTAAATGATACAGAGCAGCAGAGGCCAGCAGCTGAGTGGATTTAATGACACAAAGCAGCAGAGGCCAGCAGTTGAGTGGATTAAATGACACAGAGCAGCAGAGGCCAGCAGCTGAGTGGATTAAATGACACAGAGCAGCAGCTGAGTGGATTAAATGACACAGAGCAGCAGCAGAGTGGATTAAATGACACAGAGCAGCAGCTGAGTGGATTAAATGACACTGAGCAGCAGAGGCCAGCAGCTGAGTGGATTAAATGACACTGAGCAGCAGAGGCCAGCAGCTGAGTGGATTAAATGACGCAGAGCAGCAGAGGCCAGCAGCTGAGTGGATAAAATGACGCAGAGCAGCAGCAGAGTGGATTACATGACACAGAGCAGCAGCTGAGTGGATTAAATGACACTGAGCAGCGGAGGCCAGCAGCTGAGTGGATTAAATGACACAGAGCAGCAGGTGAGTGGATTAAATGACACTGAGCAGCAGCTGAGTGGATTAAATGACACTGACCAGCAGCTGAGTGGATTAAATGACACTGGAGCAGCGGAGGCCAGCAGCTGAGTGGATTAAATGACACTGAGCAGCAGCTGAGTGGATTAAATGACACTGAGCAGCAGTAGAGTGGATTAAACGACAACGAGCAGCAGCAGAGTGGATTAAATTACACAGAGCAGCAGCAGAGGCCAGCAGCTGAGTGGATTAAATGATACAGAGCAGCGGAGGCCAGCAGCAGAGTGGATTAAATGACACCGCGCAGCAGAGGCCAGCAGCTGAGTGGATTAAATGACACAAAGCAGCAGAGGCCAGCAGCTGAGTGGATTAAATGACACAGAGCAGCAGCAGAGTGGATTAAATGACACAGAGCAGCAGTGGCCAGCAGTAGAGTGGATTAAACGACAACGAGCAGCAGCAGAGTGGATTAAATTACACAGAGCAGCAGTTGCCAGCATTAGAGTGGATTAAATGACAACGAGCAGCAGCAGAGTGGATTAAATGACACCGAGCAGCAGCAGAGTGGATTAAATGACACAGAGCAGCAGCTGAGTGGATTAAATGACACAGAGCAGCAGAGGCCAGCAGCTGAGTGGATTAAATGACACTGAGAAGCAGAGGCCAGCAGTAGAGTGGATTAAATGACACTGAGAAGCAGAGGCCAGCAGCTGAGTGGATTAAATGACACTGAGAAGCAGAGGCCAGCAGTAGAGTGGATTAAATGACAACGAGCAGCAGCAGAGTGGATTAAATGACACTGAGCAGCAGCTGAGTGGATTAAATGACACTGAGCAGCAGCTGAGTGGATTAAAGGACACTGAGCAGCAGAGGCCAGCAGCTGAGTGGATAAAATGACGCAGAGCAGCAGAGGCCAGCAGCAGAGTGGATTACATGACACAGAGCAGCAGCTGAGTGGATTAAATGACACTGAGCAGCGGAGGCCAGCAGCTGAGTGGATTGAATGACAACGAGCAGCAGCAGAGTGGATTAAATGACACAAGCAGCGGAGGCCAACAGCTGAGTGGATTAAATGACGCAGAGCAGCAGTTGAGTGGATTAAATGACACAGAGCAGCAGCTGAGTGGATTAAATGACACTGAGCAGCAGCTGAGTGGATTAAATGACACTGAGCAGCAGCTGAGTGGATTAAATGACACTGAGCAGCAGCTGAGTGGATTAAATGACACTGAGCAGCAGCTGAGTGGATTAAATGACACTGAGCAGCAGCTGAGTGGATTAAATGACACTGACCAGCAGCTGAGTGGATTAAATGACACAGAGCAGCAGGTGAGTGGATTAAATGACACAGAGCAGCAGAGGCCAGCAGCTGATTGGATTAAATGACACAGAGCAGCAGCTGATTGGATTAAATGACACAGAGCAGCAGAGGCCAGCAGCAGAGTGGATTAAATGACACTGAGCAGCAGAGGCCAGCAGCTGAGTGGATTAAATGACACTGAGCAGCGGAGGCCAGCAGCTGAGTGGATTAAATGACACAGAGCAGCAGCTGATTGGATTAAATGACACAGAGCAGTAGAGGCCAAAAACTGAGTGGATTAAATGACAACGAGCAGCAGAGGCCAAAAACTGAGTGGATTAAATGACACTGAGCAGCAGCTGAGTGGATTAAATGACACAGAGCAGCAGCAGAGTGGATTAAATGACACAGAGCAGCAGCTGAGTGGATTAAATGACACTGAGCAGCAGAGGCCAGCAGCTGAGTGGATTAAATGACACTGAGCAGCAGAGGCCAGCAGCTGAGTGGATTAAATGACACTGAGCAGCGGAGGCCAGCAGCTGAATGGATTAAATGACACTGGAGCAGCGGAGGCCAGCAGCTGAGTGGATTAAATGACACTGGAGCAGCGGAGGCCAGCAGCTGAGTGGATTAAATGACACTGAGCAGCAGCTGAGTGGATTGAATGACACAGAGCAGCAGTGGCCAGCAGTAGAGTGGATTAAACGACAACGAGCAGCAGCAGAGTGGATTAAATTACACAGAGCAGCAGTGGCCAGCAGTAGAGTGGATTAAATGACAACGAGCAGCAGCAGAGTGGATTAAATGACACCGAACAGCAGCAGAGGCCAGCAGCTGAGTGGATTAAATGATACAGAGCAGCGGAGGCCAGCAGCAGAGTGGATTAAATGACACCGAGCAGCAGCAGAGGCCAGCAGCTGAGTGGATTTAATGACACAAAGCAGCAGAGGCCAGCAGCTGAGTGGATTAAATGACACAGAGCAGCAGCAGAGTGGATTAAATGACACAGAGCAGCAGAGAACAGCAGCTGAGTGGATTAAATGACACTGAGCAGCAGAGGCCAGCAGCTGAGTGGATTAAATGACACTGAGAAGCAGAGGCCAGCAGTAGAGTGGATTAAATGACAACGAGCAGCAGCAGAGTGGATTACATGACACTGAGCAGCAGCTGAGTGGATTAAATGACACTGAGCAGCAGCAGAGTGGATTAAATGTCACTGAGCAGCAGAGGCCAGCAGCTGAGTGGATTAAATGACACTGAGCAGCAGAGGCCAGCAGCTGAGTGGATTAAATGACACTGAGCAGCAGCAGAGTGGATTACATGACACAGAGCAGCAGCTGAGTGGATTAAATGACACTGAGCAGCGGAGGCCAGCAGCTGAGTGGATTGAATGACAACGAGCAGCAGCACAGTGGATTAAATGACACTGAGCAGCAGGTGAGTGGATTAAATGACACTGAGCAGCAGCTGAGTGGATTAAATGACACTGACCAGCATCTGAGTGGATTAAATGACACTGAGCAGCAGCTGAGTGGATTAAATGACACTGAGCAGCAGCTGAGTGGATTAAATGACACTGAGCAGCAGCTGAGTGGATTAAATGACACTGAGCAGCAGCTGAGTGGATTAAATGACACTGACCAGCAGCTGAGTGGATTAAATGACACAGAGCAGCAGGTGAGTGGATTAAATGACACAGAGCAGCAGCTGAGTGGATTAAATGACATTGAGCAGCAGCTGATAGGATTAAATGACACTGAGCAGCAGAGGCCAGCAGCTGAGTGGATTAAATGACACAGAGCAGCAGCTGAGTGGATTAAATGACACTGAGCAGCAGAGGCCAGCAGCTGAGTGGATTAAATGACACAGAGCAGCAGGTGAGTGGATTAAATGACACAGAGAAGCAGAGGCCAGCAGCTGATTGGATTAAATGACACAGAGCAGCAGGTGAGTGGATTAAATGACACAGAGAAGCAGAGGCCAGCAGCTGATTGGATTAAATGACACAGAGCAGCAGGTGAGTGGATTAAATGACACTGAGCAGCAGCTGATTGGATTAAATGACACAGAGCAGCATAGGCCAGCAGCAGAGTGGATTAAATGACACTGAGCAGCAGAGGCCAGCAGCTGAGTGGATTAAATGACACTGAGCAGCGGAGGCCAGCAGCTGAGTGGATTAAATGACACAGAGCAGCAGCTGAGTGGATTAAATGACACAGAGCAGCAGCTGATTGGATTAAATGACACAGAGCAGTAGAGGCCAAAAACTGAGTGGATTAAATGACACAGAGCAGCAGAGGCCAGCAGCTGATTGGATTAAATGACACAGAGCAGCAGAGGCCAAAAACTGAGTGGATAAAATGACGCAGAGCAGCAGAGGCCAGCAGCAGAGTGGATTACATGACACAGAGCAGCAGCTGAGTGGATTAAATGACACTGAGCAGCGGAGGCCAGCAGCTGAGTGGATTGAATGACAACGAGCAGCAGCAGAGTGGATTAAATGACACAAGCAGCGGAGGCCAACAGTTGAGTGGATTAAATGACGCAGAGCAGCAGTTGAGTGGATTAAATGACACAGAGCAGCAGCTGAGTGGATTAAATGACACTGAGCAGCAGCTGAGTGGATTAAATGACACTGACCAGCAGCTGAGTGGATTAAATGACACTGAGCAGCAGCTGAGTGGATTAAATGACACTGAGCAGCAGCTGAGTGGATTAAATGACACTGACCAGCAGCTGAGTGGATTAAATGACACAGAGCAGCAGGTGAGTGGATTAAATGACACAGAGCAGCAGAGGCCAGCAGCTGATTGGATTAAATGACACAGAGCAGCAGAGGCCAGCAGCAGAGTGGATTAAATGACACTGAGCAGCAGAGGCCAGCAGCTGAGTGGATTAAATGACACTGAGCAGTGGAGGCCAGCAGCTGAGTGGATTAAATGACACAGAGCAGCAGCTGAGTGGATTAAATGACACAGAGCAGTAGAGGCCAAAAACTGAGTGGATTAAATGACACAGAGCAGCAGAGGCCAGCAGCTGATTGGATTAAATGACACAGAGCAGCAGAGGCCAGCAGCAGAGTGGATTAAATGACACAGAGCAGTAGAGGCCAAAAACTGAGTGGATTAAATGACACAGAGCAGCAGAGGCCAGCAGCTGATTGGATTAAATGACACAGAGCAGCAGCTGAGTGGATTAAATGACACAGAGCAGCAGCTGAGTGGATTAAATGACACAGAGCAGCAGCAGAGTAGATTAAATGACACTGAGCAGCAGTTTAGTGGATTAAATTACACAGAGCAGCAGTTGAGTGGATTAAATGACACTGAGCAGCAGAGGCCAAAAACTGAGTGGATTAAATGACACTGAGCAGCAGCTGAGTGGATTAAATGACACTGACCAGCAGCTGAGTGGATTAAATGACACAGAGCAGCAGGTGAGTGGATTAAATGACACAGAGCAGCAGCTGAGTGGATTAAATGACATTGAGCAGCAGCTGATAGGATTAAATGACACTGAGCAGCAGAGGCCAGCAGCTGAGTGGATTAAATGACACAGAGCAGCAGCAGAGTGGATTAAATGACACAGAGCAGCAGCTGAGTGGATTAAATGACACAGAGCAGCAGCTGAGTGGATTAAATGACACTGAGCAGCAGAGGCCAGCAGCTGAGTGGATTAAATGACACAGAGCAGCAGGTGAGTGGATTAAATGACACAGAGAAGCAGAGGCCAGCAGCTGATTGGATTAAATGACACAGAGCAGCAGGTGAGTGGATTAAATGACACAGAGCAGCAGAGGCCAGCAGCTGATTGGATTAAATGACACAGAGCAGCATAGGCCAGCAGCAGAGTGGATTAAATGACACTGAGCAGCAGAGGCCAGCAGCTGAGTGGATTAAATGACACTGAGCAGCGGAGGCCAGCAGCTGAGTGGATTAAATGACACAGAGCAGCAGCTGAGTGGATTAAATGACACAGAGCAGCAGCTGATTGGATTAAATGACACAGAGCAGTAGAGGCCAAAAACTGAGTGGATTAAATGACACAGAGCAGCAGAGGCCAGCAGCTGATTGGATTAAATGACACAGAGCAGCAGAGGCCAGCAGCAGAGTGGATTAAATGACACAGAGCAGCAGAGGCCAAAAACTGAGTGGATTAAATGACACTGAGCAGCAGCTGAGTGGATTAAAGGACACTGAGCAGCAGAGGCCAGCAGCTGAGTGGATAAAATGACGCAGAGCAGCAGAGGCCAGCAGCAGAGTGGATTACATGACACAGAGCAGCAGCTGAGTGGATTAAATGACACTGAGCAGCGGAGGCCAGCAGCTGAGTGGATTGAATGACAACGAGCAGCAGCAGAGTGGATTAAATGACACAAGCAGCGGAGGCCAACAGTTGAGTGGATTAAATGACGCAGAGCAGCAGTTGAGTGGATTAAATGACACAGAGCAGCAGCTGAGTGGATTAAATGACACTGAGCAGCAGCTGAGTGGATTAAATGACACTGACCAGCAGCTGAGTGGATTAAATGACACTGAGCAGCAGCTGAGTGGATTAAATGACACTGAGCAGCAGCTGAGTGGATTAAATGACACTGAGCAGCAGCTGAGTGGATTAAATGACACTGACCAGCAGCTGAGTGGATTAAATGACACAGAGCAGCAGGTGAGTGGATTAAATGACACAGAGCAGCAGAGGCCAGCAGCTGATTGGATTAAATGACACAGAGCAGCAGAGGCCAGCAGCAGAGTGGATTAAATGACACTGAGCAGCAGAGGCCAGCAGCTGAGTGGATTAAATGACACTGAGCAGTGGAGGCCAGCAGCTGAGTGGATTAAATGACACAGAGCAGTAGAGGCCAAAAACTGAGTGGATTAAATGACACAGAGCAGCAGAGGCCAGCAGCTGATTGGATTAAATGACACAGAGCAGCAGAGGCCAGCAGCAGAGTGGATTAAATGACACAGAGCAGTAGAGGCCAAAAACTGAGTGGATTAAATGACACAGAGCAGCAGCTGAGTGGATTAAATAACACTGAGCAGCAACTGAGTGGATTAAATGACACAGAGCAGCAGCTGAGTGGATTAAATGACACAGAGCAGCAGCAGAGTAGATTAAATGACACTGAGCAGCAGTTTAGTGGATTAAATTACACAGAGCAGCAGTTGAGTGGATTAAATGACACTGAGCAGCAGAGGCCAAAAACTGAGTGGATTAAATGACACTGAGCAGCAGCTGAGTGGATTAAATGACACAGAGCAGCAGCAGAGTGGATTAAATGACACAGAGCAGCAGCTGAGTGGATTAAATGACACTGAGCAGCAGAGGCCAGCAGCTGAGTGGATTAAATGACACTGAGCAGCAGCTGAGTGGATTAAATGACACAGAGCAGCAGCAGAGTGGATTAAATGACACAGAGCAGCAGCTGAGTGGATTAAATGACACTGAGCAGCGGAGGCCAGCAGCTGAATGGATTAAATGACACTGAGAAGCAGAGGCCAGCAGTCGAGTGGATTAAATGACAACGAGCAGCAGCAGAGTGGATTAAATGACACTGAGCAGCAGCTGAGTGGATTAAAGGACACTGAGCAGCAGCAGAGTGGATTAAATGACACTGAGCAGCAGAGGCCAGCAGCTGAGTGGATTAAATGACACTGAGCAGCAGCTGAGTGGATTAAAGGACACTGAGCAGCAGAGGCCAGCAGCTGAGTGGATTAAATGACACTGAGCAGCAGCTGAGTGGATTAAAGGACACTGAGCAGCAGAGGCCAGCAGCTGAGTGGATAAAATGACGCAGAGCAGCAGAGGCCAGCAGCAGAGTGGATTACATGACACAGAGCAGCAGCTGAGTGGATTAAATGACACTGAGCAGCGGAGGCCAGCAGCTGAGTGGATTGAATGACAACGAGCAGCAGCAGAGTGGATTAAATGACACAAGCAGCGGAGGCCAACAGCTGAGTGGATTAAATGACGCAGAGCAGCAGTTGAGTGGATTAAATGACACAGAGCAGCAGCTGAGTGGATTAAATGACACTGAGCAGCAGCTGAGTGGATTAAATGACACTGACCAGCAGCTGAGTGGATTAAATGACACTGAGCAGCAGCTGAGTGGATTAAATGACACTGAGCAGCAGCTGAGTGGATTAAATGACACAGAGCAGCAGGTGAGTGGATTAAATGACACAGAGCAGCAGAGGCCAGCAGCTGATTGGATTAAATGACACAGAGCAGCAGAGGCCAGCAGCAGAGTGGATTAAATGACACAGAGCAGTAGAGGCCAAAAACTGAGTGGATTAAATGACACAGAGCAGCAGAGGCCAGCAGCTGATTGGATTAAATGACACTGAGCAGCAGCTGAGTGGATTAAATGACACAGAGCAGCAGCTGAGTGGATTAAATGACACAGAGCAGCAGGTGAGTGGATTAAATGACACAGAGCAGCAGAGGCCAGCAGCTGATTGGATTAAATGACACAGAGCAGCAGAGGCCAGCAGCAGAGTGGATTAAATGACACAGAGCAGTAGAGGCCAAAAACTGAGTGGATTAAATGACACAGAGCAGCAGAGGCCAGCAGCTGATTGGATTAAATGACACAGAGCAGCAGCTGAGTGGATTAAATAACACTGAGCAGCAACTGAGTGGATTAAATGACACAGAGCAGCAGCTGAGTGGATTAAATGACACAGAGCAGCAGCAGAGTAGATTAAATGACACTGAGCAGCAGTTTAGTGGATTAAATGACACTGAGCAGCAGTTTAGTGGATTAAATGACACTGAGCAGCAGTTTAGTGGATTAAATGACACTGAGCAGCAGTTTAGTGGATTAAATGACACAGAGCAGCAGCAGAGTGGATTAAATGACACAGAGCAGCAGTTGAGTGGATTAAATGACACTGAGCAGCAGAGGCCAAAAACTGAGTGGATTAAATGACAACGAGCAGCAGAGGCCAAAAACTGAGTGGATTAAATGACACTGAGCAGCAGCTGAGTGGATTAAATGACACAGAGCAGCAGCAGAGTGGATTAAATGACACAGAGCAGCAGCTGAGTGGATTAAATGACACTGAGCAGCAGAGGCCAGCAGCTGAGTGGATTAAATGACACTGAGCAGCGGAGGCCAGCAGCTGAATGGATTAAATGACACTGGAGCAGCGGAGGCCAGCAGCTGAGTGGATTAAATGACACAGAGCAGCAGCTGAGTGGATTAAATGACACAGAGCAGCAGCTGAGTGGATTAAATGACACTGAGCAGCAGCTGAGTGGATTAAATGACACTGAGCAGCAGCTGAGTGGATTAAATGACACTGAGCAGCAGCTGAGTGGATTAAATGACACTGAGCAGCAGCTGAGTGGATTAAATGACACTGAGCAGCAGCTGAGTGGATTAAATGACACTGACCAGCAGCTGAGTGGATTAAATGACACAGAGCAGCAGGTGAGTGGATTAAATGACACAGAGCAGCAGAGGCCAGCAGCTGATTGGATTAAATGACACAGAGCAGCAGCTGATTGGATTAAATGACACAGAGCAGCAGAGGCCAGCAGCAGAGTGGATTAAATGACACTGAGCAGCAGAGGCCAGCAGCTGAGTGGATTAAATGACACTGAGCAGCGGAGGCCAGCAGCTGAGTGGATTAAATGACACAGAGCAGCAGCTGATTGGATTAAATGACACAGAGCAGTAGAGGCCAAAAACTGAGTGGATTAAATGACAACGAGCAGCAGAGGCCAAAAACTGAGTGGATTAAATGACACTGAGCAGCAGCTGAGTGGATTAAATGACACAGAGCAGCAGCAGAGTGGATTAAATGACACAGAGCAGCAGCTGAGTGGATTAAATGACACTGAGCAGCAGAGGCCAGCAGCTGAGTGGATTAAATGACACTGAGCAGCAGAGGCCAGCAGCTGAGTGGATTAAATGACACTGAGCAGCGGAGGCCAGCAGCTGAATGGATTAAATGACACTGGAGCAGCGGAGGCCAGCAGCTGAGTGGATTAAATGACACTGGAGCAGCGGAGGCCAGCAGCTGAGTGGATTAAATGACACTGAGCAGCAGCTGAGTGGATTGAATGACACAGAGCAGCAGTGGCCAGCAGTAGAGTGGATTAAATGACAACGAGCAGCAGCAGAGTGGATTAAATGACACCGAACAGCAGCAGAGGCCAGCAGCTGAGTGGATTAAATGATACAGAGCAGCGGAGGCCAGCAGCAGAGTGGATTAAATGACACCGAGCAGCAGCAGAGGCCAGCAGCTGAGTGGATTTAATGACACAAAGCAGCAGAGGCCAGCAGCTGAGTGGATTAAATGACACAGAGCAGCAGCAGAGTGGATTAAATGACACAGAGCAGCAGAGGCCAGCAGCTGAGTGGATTAAATGACACTGAGCAGCAGAGGCCAGCAGCTGAGTGGATTAAATGACACTGAGAAGCAGAGGCCAGCAGTAGAGTGGATTAAATGACAACGAGCAGCAGCAGAGTGGATTACATGACACTGAGCAGCAGCTGAGTGGATTAAATGACACTGAGCAGCAGCAGAGTGGATTAAATGTCACTGAGCAGCAGAGGCCAGCAGCTGAGTGGATTAAATGACACTGAGCAGCAGAGGCCAGCAGCTGAGTGGATTAAATGACACTGAGCAGCAGCAGAGTGGATTACATGACACAGAGCAGCAGCTGAGTGGATTAAATGACACTGAGCAGCGGAGGCCAGCAGCTGAGTGGATTGAATGACAACGAGCAGCAGCACAGTGGATTAAATGACACTGAGCAGCAGGTGAGTGGATTAAATGACACTGAGCAGCAGCTGAGTGGATTAAATGACACTGACCAGCATCTGAGTGGATTAAATGACACTGAGCAGCAGCTGAGTGGATTAAATGACACTGAGCAGCAGCTGAGTGGATTAAATGACACTGAGCAGCAGCTGAGTGGATTAAATGACACTGAGCAGCAGCTGAGTGGATTAAATGACACTGACCAGCAGCTGAGTGGATTAAATGACACAGAGCAGCAGGTGAGTGGATTAAATGACACAGAGCAGCAGCTGAGTGGATTAAATGACATTGAGCAGCAGCTGAGTGGATTAAATGACACAGAGCAGCAGGTGAGTGGATTAAATGACACAGAGAAGCAGAGGCCAGCAGCTGATTGGATTAAATGACACAGAGCAGCAGGTGAGTGGATTAAATGACACAGAGAAGCAGAGGCCAGCAGCTGATTGGATTAAATGACACAGAGCAGCAGGTGAGTGGATTAAATGACACTGAGCAGCAGCTGATTGGATTAAATGACACAGAGCAGCATAGGCCAGCAGCAGAGTGGATTAAATGACACTGAGCAGCGGAGGCCAGCAGCTGAGTGGATTAAATGACACAGAGCAGCAGCTGAGTGGATTAAATGACACAGAGCAGCAGCTGATTGGATTAAATGACACAGAGCAGTAGAGGCCAAAAACTGAGTGGATTAAATGACACAGAGCAGCAGAGGCCAGCAGCTGATTGGATTAAATGACACAGAGCAGCAGAGGCCAGCAGCAGAGTGGATTAAATGACACAGAGCAGCAGAGGCCAAAAACTGAGTGGATTAAATGACACTGAGCAGCAGCTGAGTGGATAAAATGACGCAGAGCAGCAGAGGCCAGCAGCAGAGTGGATTACATGACACAGAGCAGCAGCTGAGTGGATTAAATGACACTGAGCAGCGGAGGCCAGCAGCTGAGTGGATTGAATGACAACGAGCAGCAGCAGAGTGGATTAAATGACACAAGCAGCGGAGGCCAACAGTTGAGTGGATTAAATGACGCAGAGCAGCAGTTGAGTGGATTAAATGACACAGAGCAGCAGCTGAGTGGATTAAATGACACTGAGCAGCAGCTGAGTGGATTAAATGACACTGACCAGCAGCTGAGTGGATTAAATGACACTGAGCAGCAGCTGAGTGGATTAAATGACACTGAGCAGCAGCTGAGTGGATTAAATGACACTGACCAGCAGCTGAGTGGATTAAATGACACAGAGCAGCAGGTGAGTGGATTAAATGACACAGAGCAGCAGAGGCCAGCAGCTGATTGGATTAAATGACACAGAGCAGCAGAGGCCAGCAGCAGAGTGGATTAAATGACACTGAGCAGCAGAGGCCAGCAGCTGAGTGGATTAAATGACACTGAGCAGTGGAGGCCAGCAGCTGAGTGGATTAAATGACACAGAGCAGCAGCTGAGTGGATTAAATGACACAGAGCAGTAGAGGCCAAAAACTGAGTGGATTAAATGACACAGAGCAGCAGAGGCCAGCAGCTGATTGGATTAAATGACACAGAGCAGCAGCTGAGTGGATTAAATAACACTGAGCAGCAACTGAGTGGATTAAATGACACAGAGCAGCAGCTGAGTGGATTAAATGACACAGAGCAGCAGCAGAGTAGATTAAATGACACTGAGCAGCAGTTTAGTGGATTAAATTACACAGAGCAGCAGTTGAGTGGATTAAATGACACTGAGCAGCAGAGGCCAAAAACTGAGTGGATTAAATGACACTGAGCAGCAGCTGAGTGGATTAAATGACACTGACCAGCAGCTGAGTGGATTAAATGACACAGAGCAGCAGGTGAGTGGATTAAATGACACAGAGCAGCAGCTGAGTGGATTAAATGACATTGAGCAGCAGCTGATAGGATTAAATGACACTGAGCAGCAGAGGCCAGCAGCTGAGTGGATTAAATGACACAGAGCAGCAGCAGAGTGGATTAAATGACACAGAGCAGCAGCTGAGTGGATTAAATGACACAGAGCAGCAGCTGAGTGGATTAAATGACACTGAGCAGCAGAGGCCAGCAGCTGAGTGGATTAAATGACACAGAGCAGCAGGTGAGTGGATTAAATGACACAGAGAAGCAGAGGCCAGCAGCTGATTGGATTAAATGACACAGAGCAGCAGGTGAGTGGATTAAATGACACAGAGCAGCAGAGGCCAGCAGCTGATTGGATTAAATGACACAGAGCAGCATAGGCCAGCAGCAGAGTGGATTAAATGACACTGAGCAGCAGAGGCCAGCAGCTGAGTGGATTAAATGACACTGAGCAGCGGAGGCCAGCAGCTGAGTGGATTAAATGACACAGAGCAGCAGCTGAGTGGATTAAATGACACAGAGCAGCAGCTGATTGGATTAAATGACACAGAGCAGTAGAGGCCAAAAACTGAGTGGATTAAATGACACAGAGCAGCAGAGGCCAGCAGCTGATTGGATTAAATGACACAGAGCAGCAGAGGCCAGCAGCAGAGTGGATTAAATGACACAGAGCAGCAGAGGCCAAAAACTGAGTGGATTAAATGACACTGAGCAGCAGCTGAGTGGATTAAAGGACACTGAGCAGCAGAGGCCAGCAGCTGAGTGGATAAAATGACGCAGAGCAGCAGAGGCCAGCAGCAGAGTGGATTACATGACACAGAGCAGCAGCTGAGTGGATTAAATGACACTGAGCAGCGGAGGCCAGCAGCTGAGTGGATTGAATGACAACGAGCAGCAGCAGAGTGGATTAAATGACACAAGCAGCGGAGGCCAACAGTTGAGTGGATTAAATGACGCAGAGCAGCAGTTGAGTGGATTAAATGACACAGAGCAGCAGCTGAGTGGATTAAATGACACTGAGCAGCAGCTGAGTGGATTAAATGACACTGACCAGCAGCTGAGTGGATTAAATGACACTGAGCAGCAGCTGAGTGGATTAAATGACACTGAGCAGCAGCTGAGTGGATTAAATGACACTGAGCAGCAGCTGAGTGGATTAAATGACACTGACCAGCAGCTGAGTGGATTAAATGACACAGAGCAGCAGGTGAGTGGATTAAATGACACAGAGCAGCAGAGGCCAGCAGCTGATTGGATTAAATGACACAGAGCAGCAGAGGCCAGCAGCAGAGTGGATTAAATGACACTGAGCAGCAGAGGCCAGCAGCTGAGTGGATTAAATGACACTGAGCAGTGGAGGCCAGCAGCTGAGTGGATTAAATGACACAGAGCAGCAGCTGAGTGGATTAAATGACACAGAGCAGTAGAGGCCAAAAACTGAGTGGATTAAATGACACAGAGCAGCAGAGGCCAGCAGCTGATTGGATTAAATGACACAGAGCAGCAGAGGCCAGCAGCAGAGTGGATTAAATGACACAGAGCAGTAGAGGCCAAAAACTGAGTGGATTAAATGACACAGAGCAGCAGCTGAGTGGATTAAATAACACTGAGCAGCAACTGAGTGGATTAAATGACACAGAGCAGCAGCTGAGTGGATTAAATGACACAGAGCAGCAGCTGAGTGGATTAAATGACACAGAGCAGCAGCTGAGTGGATTAAATAACACTGAGCAGCAGCAGAGTAGATTAAATGACACTGAGCAGCAGTTTAGTGGATTAAATGACACTGAGCAGCAGAGGCCAAAAACTGAGTGGATTAAATGACACTGAGCAGCAGCTGAGTGGATTAAATGACACAGAGCAGCAGCAGAGTGGATTAAATGACACAGAGCAGCAGCTGAGTGGATTAAATGACACTGAGCAGCAGAGGCCAGCAGCTGAGTGGATTAAATGACACTGAGCAGCAGCTGAGTGGATTAAATGACACAGAGCAGCAGCAGAGTGGATTAAATGACACAGAGCAGCAGCTGAGTGGATTAAATGACACTGAGCAGCAGAGGCCAGCAGCTGAGTGGATTAAATGACACTGAGCAGCAGAGGCCAGCAGCTGAGTGGATTAAATGACACTGAGCAGCGGAGGCCAGCAGCTGAATGGATTAAATGACACTGAGAAGCAGAGGCCAGCAGTCGAGTGGATTAAATGACAACGAGCAGCAGCAGAGTGGATTAAATGACACTGAGCAGCAGCTGAGTGGATTAAAGGACACTGAGCAGCAGCAGAGTGGATTAAATGACACTGAGCAGCAGAGGCCAGCAGCTGAGTGGATTAAATGACACTGAGCAGCAGCTGAGTGGATTAAAGGACACTGAGCAGCAGAGGCCAGCAGCTGAGTGGATTAAATGACACTGAGCAGCAGCTGAGTGGATTAAATGACACTGAGCAGCAGCTGAGTGGATTAAATGACACTGAGCAGCAGCTGAGTGGATTAAATGACACTGACCAGCAGCTGAGTGGATTAAATGACACAGAGCAGCAGGTGAGTGGATTAAATGACACAGAGCAGCAGAGGCCAGCAGCTGATTGGATTAAATGACACAGAGCAGCAGAGGCCAGCAGCAGAGTGGATTAAATGACACAGAGCAGTAGAGGCCAAAAACTGAGTGGATTAAATGACACAGAGCAGCAGAGGCCAGCAGCTGATTGGATTAAATGACACAGAGCAGCAGTTGAGTGGATTAAATAACACTGAGCAGCAACTGAGTGGATTAAATGACACAGAGCAGCAGCTGAGTGGATTAAATGACACAGAGGAGCAGCAGAGTAGATTAAATGACACTGAGCAGCAGTTTAGTGGATTAAATGACACTGAGCAGCAGTTTAGTGGATTAAATGACACTGAGCAGCAGTTTAGTGGATTAAATGACACTGAGCAGCAGAGGCCAAAAACTGAGTGGATTAAATGACAACGAGCAGCAGAGGCCAAAAACTGAGTGGATTAAATGACACTGAGCAGCAGCTGAGTGGATTAAATGACACAGAGCAGCAGCAGAGTGGATTAAATGACACAGAGCAGCAGCAGAGTGGATTAAATGACACAGAGCAGCAGCTGAGTGGATTAAATGACACTGAGCAGCAGAGGCCAGCAGCTGAGTGGATTAAATGACACTGAGCAGCGGAGGCCAGCAGCTGAATGGATTAAATGACACTGGAGCAGCGGAGGCCAGCAGCTGAGTGGATTAAATGACACTGGAGCAGCGGAGGCCAGCAGCTGAGTGGATTAAATGACACTGAGCAGCAGCTGAGTGGATTGAATGACACAGAGCAGCAGTGGCCAGCAGTAGAGTGGATTAAACGACAACGAGCAGCAGCAGAGTTGATTAAATTACACAGAGCAGCAGTGGCCAGCAGTAGAGTTGATTAAATGACAACGAGCAGCAGCAGAGTGGATTAAATGACACTGAGCAGCAGCTGAGTGGATTAAATGACACTGAGCAGCAGCTGAGTGGATTAAATGACACTGAGCAGCAGAGGCCAGCAGCTGAGTGGATTAAATGACACTGAGCAGCAGCTGAGTGGATGAAAGGACACTGAGCAGCAGCAGAGTGGATTAAATGACACTGAGCAGCAGAGGCCAGCAGCTGAGTGGATTAAATGACACTGAGCAGCAGCTGAGTGGATTAAAGGACACTGAGCAGCAGCTGAGTGGATTAAATGATACAGAGCAGCAGAGGCCAGCAGCTGAGTGGATAAAATGACGCAGAGCAGCAGAGGCCAGCAGCAGAGAGGATTACATGACACAGAGCAGCAGCTGAGTGGATTAAATGACAACGAGCAGCAGCAGAGTGGATTAAATGACACAAGCAGCGGAGGCCAACAGCTGAGTGGATTAAATGACAACGAGCAGCAGCAGAGTGGATTAAATGACACAAAGCAGCGGAGGCCAACAGCTGAGTGGATTAAATGACGCAGAGCAGCAGTTGAGTGGATTAAATGACACAGAGCAGCAGCTGAGTGGATTAAATGACACTGAGCAGCAGCTGAGTGGATTAAATGACACTGACCAGCAGCTGAGTGGATTAAATGACACTGAGCAGCAGAGGCCAGCAGCTGAGTGGATTAAATGACACTGAGCAGCAGAGGCCAGCAGCTGAGTGGATTAAATGACACTGAGCAGCGGAGGCCAGCAGCTGAGTGGATTAAATGACACAGAGCAGCAGCTGAGTGGATTAAATGACACAGAGCAGCAGCTGATTGGATTAAATGACACAGAGCAGTAGAGGCCAAAAACTGAGTGGATTAAATGACACAGAGCAGCAGAGGCCAGCAGCTGATTGGATTAAATGACACAGAGCAGCAGAGGCCAGCAGCAGAGTGGATTAAATGACACAGAGCAGCAGAGGCCAAAAACTGAGTGGATTAAATGACACAGAGCAGCAGCTGAGTGGATTAAATAACACTGAGCAGCAACTGAGTGGATTAAATGACACAGAGCAGCAGCTGAGTGGATTAAATGACACAGAGCAGCAGCAGAGTAGATTAAATGACACTGAGCAGCAGTTTAGTGGATTAAATGACACTGAGCAGCAGTTTAGTGGATTAAATGACACAGAGCAGCAGTTGAGTGGATTAAATGACACTGAGCAGCAGAGGCCAAAAACTGAGTGGATTAAATGACAACGAGCAGCAGAGGCCAAAAACTGAGTGGATTAAATGACACTGAGCAGCAGCTGAGTGGATTAAATGACACAGAGCAGCAGCAGAGTGGATTAAATGACACAGAGCAGCAGCTGAGTGGATTAAATGACACAGAGCAGCAGAGGCCAGCAGCTGAGTGGATTAAATGACACTGGAGCAGCGGAGGCCAGCAGCTGAGTGGATTAAATGACACTGGAGCAGCGGAGGCCAGCAGCTGAGTGGATTAAATGACACTGAGCAGCAGCTGAGTGGATTGAATGACATTGAGCAGCAGCTGATAGGATTAAATGACACTGAGCAGCAGAGGCCAGCAGCTGAGTGGATTAAATGACACAGAGCAGCAGCAGAGTGGATTAAATGACACAAAGCAGCAGCTGAGTGGATTAAATGACACAGAGCAGCAGCTGAGTGGATTAAATGACACTGAGCAGCAGAGGCCAGCAGCTGAGTGGATTAAATGACACAGAGCAGCAGGTGAGTGGATTAAATGACACAGAGAAGCAGAGGCCAGCAGCTGATTGGATTAAATGACACAGAGCAGCAGGTGAGTGGATTAAATGACACAGAGCAGCAGAGGCCAGCAGCTGATTGGATTAAATGACACAGAGCAGCATAGGCCAGCAGCAGAGTGGATTAAATGACACTGAGCAGCAGAGGCCAGCAGCTGAGTGGATTAAATGACACTGAGCAGCGGCTGAGTGGATTAAATGACACAGAGCAGCAGCTGATTGGATTAAATGACACAGAGCAGTAGAGGCCAAAAACTGAGTGGATTAAATGACACAGAGCAGCAGAGGCCAGCAGCTGATTGGATTAAATGACACAGAGCAGCAGAGGCCAGCAGCAGAGTGGATTAAATGACACAGAGCAGCAGAGGCCAAAAACTGAGTGGATTAAATGACACTGAGCAGCAGCTGAGTGGATTAAAGGACACTGAGCAGCAGAGGCCAGCAGCTGAGTGGATAAAATGACGCAGAGCAGCAGAGGCCAGCAGCAGAGTGGATTACATGACACAGAGCAGCAGCTGAGTGGATTGAATGACAACGAGCAGCAGCAGAGTGGATTAAATGACACAAGCAGCGGAGGCCAACAGTTGAGTGGATTAAATGACGCAGAGCAGCAGTTGAGTGGATTAAATGACACAGAGCAGCAGCTGAGTGGATTAAATGACACTGAGCAGCAGCTGAGTGGATTAAATGACACTGACCAGCAGCTGAGTGGATTAAATGACACTGAGCAGCAGCTGAGTGGATTAAATGACACTGAGCAGCAGCTGAGTGGATTAAATGACACTGAGCAGCAGCTGAGTGGATTAAATGACACTGACCAGCAGCTGAGTGGATTAAATGACACAGAGCAGCAGGTGAGTGGATTAAATGACACAGAGCAGCAGAGGCCAGCAGCTGATTGGATTAAATGACACAGAGCAGCAGAGGCCAGCAGCAGAGTGGATTAAATGACACTGAGCAGCAGAGGCCAGCAGCTGAGTGGATTAAATGACACTGAGCAGTGGAGGCCAGCAGCTGAGTGGATTAAATGACACAGAGCAGCAGCTGAGTGGATTAAATGACACAGAGCAGTAGAGGCCAAAAACTGAGTGGATTAAATGACACAGAGCAGCAGAGGCCAGCAGCTGATTGGATTAAATGACACAGAGCAGCAGAGGCCAGCAGCAGAGTGGATTAAATGACACAGAGCAGTAGAGGCCAAAAACTGAGTGGATTAAATGACACAGAGCAGCAGAGGCCAGCAGCTGATTGGATTAAATGACACAGAGCAGCAGCTGAGTGGATTAAATAACACTGAGCAGCAACTGAGTGGATTAAATGACACAGAGCAGCAGCAGAGTGGATTAAATGACACTGAGCAGCAGAGGCCAGCAGCTGAGTGGATTAAATTACACTGAGCAGCAGTTGAGTGGATTAAATGACACAGAGCAGCAGCAGAGTGGATTAAATGACACAGAGCAGCAGCTGAGTGGATTAAATGACACTGAGCAGCAGAGGCCAGCAGCTGAGTGGATTAAATGACACTGAGCAGCAGAGGCCAGCAGCTGAGTGGATTAAATGACACTGAGCAGCAGCTGAGTGGATTAAATGACACAGAGCAGCAGCAGAGTGGATTAAATGACACAGAGCAGCAGCTGAGTGGATTAAATGACACTGAGCAGCAGAGGCCAGCAGCTGAGTGGATTAAATGACACTGAGCAGCAGAGGCCAGCAGCTGAGTGGATTAAATGACACTGAGCAGCGGAGGCCAGCAGCTGAATGGATTAAATGACACTGAGAAGCAGAGGCCAGCAGTCGAGTGGATTAAATGACAACGAGCAGCAGCTGAGTGGATTAAAGGACACTGAGCAGCAGCAGAGTGGATTAAATGACACTGAGAAGCAGAGGCCAGCAGCAGAGTGGATTAAATGACACTGAGCAGCAGCTGAGTGGATTAAAGGACACTGAGCAGCAGCAGAGTGGATTAAATGACACTGAGCAGCAGAGGCCAGCAGCTGAGTGGATTAAATGACACTGAGCAGCAGCTGAGTGGATTAAAGGACACTGAGCAGCAGAGGCCAGCAGCTGAGTGGATTAAATGACACTGAGCAGCAGCTGAGTGGATTAAAGGACACTGAGCAGCAGAGGCCAGCAGCTGAGTGGATAAAATGACGCAGAGCAGCAGAGGCCAGCAGCAGAGTGGATTACATGACACAGAGCAGCAGCTGAGTGGATTAAATGACACTGAGCAGCGGAGGCCAGCAGCTGAGTGGATTGAATGACAACGAGCAGCAGCAGAGTGGATTAAATGACACAAGCAGCGGAGGCCAACAGCTGAGTGGATTAAATGACGCAGAGCAGCAGTTGAGTGGATTAAATGACACAGAGCAGCAGCTGAGTGGATTAAATGACACTGAGCAGCAGCTGAGTGGATTAAATGACACTGACCAGCAGCTGCGTGGATTAAATGACACTGAGCAGCAGCTGAGTGGATTAAATGACACTGAGCAGCAGCTGAGTGGATTAAATGACACTGACCAGCAGCTGAGTGGATTAAATGACACAGAGCAGCAGGTGAGTAGATTAAATGACACTGAGCAGCAGTTTAGTGGATTAAATGACACTGAGCAGCAGTTTAGTGGATTAAATGACACAGAGCAGCAGTTGAGTGGATTAAATGACACTGAGCAGCAGAGGCCAAAAACCGAGTGGATTAAATGACAACGAGCAGCAGAGGCCAAAAACTGAGTGGATTAAATGACACTGAGCAGCAGCTGAGTGGATTAAATGACACAGAGCAGCAGCAGAGTGGATTAAATGACACAGAGCAGCAGCTGAGTGGATTAAATGACACAGAGCAGCAGAGGCCAGCAGCTGAGTGGATTAAATGACACTGGAGCAGCGGAGGCCAGCAGCTGAGTGGATTAAATGACACTGGAGCAGCGGAGGCCAGCAGCTGAGTGGATTAAATGACACTGAGCAGCAGCTGAGTGGATTGAATGACATTGAGCAGCAGCTGATAGGATTAAATGACACTGAGCAGCAGAGGCCAGCAGCTGAGTGGATTAAATGACACAGAGCAGCAGCAGAGTGGATTAAATGACACAAAGCAGCAGCTGAGTGGATTAAATGACACAGAGCAGCAGCTGAGTGGATTAAATGACACTGAGCAGCAGAGGCCAGCAGCTGAGTGGATTAAATGACACAGAGCAGCAGGTGAGTGGATTAAATGACACAGAGAAGCAGAGGCCAGCAGCTGATTGGATTAAATGACACAGAGCAGCAGGTGAGTGGATTAAATGACACAGAGCAGCAGAGGCCAGCAGCTGATTGGATTAAATGACACAGAGCAGCATAGGCCAGCAGCAGAGTGGATTAAATGACACTGAGCAGCAGAGGCCAGCAGCTGAGTGGATTAAATGACACTGAGCAGCGGAGGCCAGCAGCTGAGTGGATTAAATGACACAGAGCAGCAGCTGAGTGGATTAAATGACACAGAGCAGCAGCTGATTGGATTAAATGACACAGAGCAGTAGAGGCCAAAAACTGAGTGGATTAAATGACACAGAGCAGCAGAGGCCAGCAGCAGAGTGGATTAAATGACACAGAGCAGCAGAGGCCAAAAACTGAGTGGATTAAATGACACTGAGCAGCAGCTGAGTGGATTAAAGGACACTGAGCAGCAGAGGCCAGCAGCTGATTGGATAAAATGACGCAGAGCAGCAGAGGCCAGCAGCAGAGTGGATTACATGACACAGAGCAGCAGCTGAGTGGATTGAATGACAACGAGCAGCAGCAGAGTGGATTAAATGACACAAGCAGCGGAGGCCAACAGTTGAGTGGATTAAATGACGCAGAGCAGCAGTTGAGTGGATTAAATGACACAGAGCAGCAGCTGAGTGGATTAAATGACACTGAGCAGCAGCTGAGTGGATTAAATGACACTGACCAGCAGCTGAGTGGATTAAATGACACTGAGCAGCAGCTGAGTGGATTAAATGACACTGACCAGCAGCTGAGTGGATTAAATGACACAGAGCAGCAGGTGAGTGGATTAAATGACACAGAGCAGCAGAGGCCAGCAGCAGAGTGGATTAAATGACACTGAGCAGCAGAGGCCAGCAGCTGAGTGGATTAAATGACACTGAGCAGTGGAGGCCAGCAGCTGAGTGGATTAAATGACACAGAGCAGCAGCTGAGTGGATTAAATGACACAGAGCAGTAGAGGCCAAAAACTGAGTGGATTAAATGACACAGAGCAGCAGAGGCCAGCAGCTGATTGGATTAAATGACACAGAGCAGCAGAGGCCAGCAGCAGAGTGGATTAAATGACACAGAGCAGTAGAGGCCAAAAACTGAGTGGATTAAATGACACAGAGCAGCAGAGGCCAGCAGCTGATTGGATTAAATGACACAGAGCAGCAGCTGAGTGGATTAAATAACACTGAGCAGCAACTGAGTGGATTAAATGACACAGAGCAGCAGCTGAGTGGATTAAATGACACAGAGCAGCAGCAGAGTAGATTAAATGACACTGAGCAGCAGTTTAGTGGATTAAATGACACTGAGCAGCAACTGAGTGGATTAAATGACACAGAGCAGCAGCTGAGTGGATTAAATGACACTGAGCAGCAGAGGCCAGCAGCTGAGTGGATTAAATGACACTGAGCAGCAGAGGCCAGCAGCTGAGTGGATTAAATGACACAGAGCAGCAGCAGAGTGGATTAAATGACACAGAGCAGCAGCTGAGTGGATTAAATGACACAGAGCAGCAGAGGCCAGCAGCTGAGTGGATTAAATGACACTGGAGCAGCGGAGGCCAGCAGCTGAGTGGATTAAATGACACTGGAGCAGCGGAGGCCAGCAGCTGAGTGGATTAAATGACACTGAGCAGCAGCTGAGTGGATTGAATGACATTGAGCAGCAGCTGATAGGATTAAATGACACTGAGCAGCAGAGGCCAGCAGCTGAGTGGATTAAATGACACAGAGCAGCAGCAGAGTGGATTAAATGACACAAAGCAGCAGCTGAGTGGATTAAATGACACAGAGCAGCAGCTGAGTGGATTAAATGACACTGAGCAGCAGAGGCCAGCAGCTGAGTGGATTAAATGACACAGAGCAGCAGGTGAGTGGATTAAATGACACAGAGAAGCAGAGGCCAGCAGCTGATTGGATTAAATGACACAGAGCAGCAGGTGAGTGGATTAAATGACACAGAGCAGCAGAGGCCAGCAGCTGATTGGATTAAATGACACAGAGCAGCATAGGCCAGCAGCAGAGTGGATTAAATGACACTGAGCAGCAGAGGCCAGCAGCTGAGTGGATTAAATGACACTGAGCAGCGGAGGCCAGCAGCTGAGTGGATTAAATGACACAGAGCAGCAGCTGAGTGGATTAAATGACACAGAGCAGCAGCTGATTGGATTAAATGACACAGAGCAGTAGAGGCCAAAAACTGAGTGGATTAAATGACACAGAGCAGCAGAGGCCAGCAGCAGAGTGGATTAAATGACACAGAGCAGCAGAGGCCAAAAACTGAGTGGATTAAATGACACTGAGCAGCAGCTGAGTGGATTAAAGGACACTGAGCAGCAGAGGCCAGCAGCTGAGTGGATAAAATGACGCAGAGCAGCAGAGGCCAGCAGCAGAGTGGATTACATGACACAGAGCAGCAGCTGAGTGGATTGAATGACAACGAGCAGCAGCAGAGTGGATTAAATGACACAAGCAGCGGAGGCCAACAGTTGAGTGGATTAAATGACGCAGAGCAGCAGTTGAGTGGATTAAATGACACAGAGCAGCAGCTGAGTGGATTAAATGACACTGAGCAGCAGCTGAGTGGATTAAATGACACTGACCAGCAGCTGAGTGGATTAAATGACACAGAGCAGCAGGTGAGTGGATTAAATGACACAGAGCAGCAGAGGCCAGCAGCAGAGTGGATTAAATGACACTGAGCAGCAGAGGCCAGCAGCTGAGTGGATTAAATGACACTGAGCAGTGGAGGCCAGCAGCTGAGTGGATTAAATGACACAGAGCAGCAGCTGAGTGGATTAAATGACACAGAGCAGTAGAGGCCAAAAACTGAGTGGATTAAATGACACAGAGCAGCAGAGGCCAGCAGCTGATTGGATTAAATGACACAGAGCAGCAGAGGCCAGCAGCAGAGTGGATTAAATGACACAGAGCAGTAGAGGCCAAAAACTGAGTGGATTAAATGACACAGAGCAGCAGAGGCCAGCAGCTGATTGGATTAAATGACACAGAGCAGCAGCTGAGTGGATTAAATAACACTGAGCAGCAACTGAGTGGATTAAATGACACAGAGCAGCAGCTGAGTGGATTAAATGACACAGAGCAGCAGCAGAGTAGATTAAATGACACTGAGCAGCAGTTTAGTGGATTAAATGACACTGAGCAGCAACTGAGTGGATTAAATGACACAGAGCAGCAGCTGAGTGGATTAAATGACACTGAGCAGCAGAGGCCAGCAGCTGAGTGGATTAAATGACACTGAGCAGCAGAGGCCAGCAGCTGAGTGGATTAAATGACACTGAGCAGCAGCTGAGTGGATTAAATGACACAGAGCAGCAGCAGAGTGGATTAAATGACACAGAGCAGCAGCTGAGTGGATTAAATGACACTGAGCAGCAGAGGCCAGCAGCTGAGTGGATTAAATGACACTGAGCAGCAGAGGCCAGCAGCTGAGTGGATTAAATGACACTGAGCAGCGGAGGCCAGCAGCTGAATGGATTAAATGACACTGAGAAGCAGAGGCCAGCAGTCGAGTGGATTAAATGACAACGAGCAGCAGCAGAGTGGATTAAATGACACTGAGCAGCAGCTGAGTGGATTAAAGGACACTGAGCAGCAGCAGAGTGGATTAAATGACACTGAGCAGCAGAGGCCAGCAGCTGAGTGGATTAAATGACACTGAGCAGCAGCTGAGTGGATTAAAGGACACTGAGCAGCAGAGGCCAGCAGCTGAGTGGATTAAATGACACTGAGCAGCAGCTGAGTGGATTAAAGGACACTGAGCAGCAGAGGCCAGCAGCTGAGTGGATAAAATGACGCAGAGCAGCAGAGGCCAGCAGCAGAGTGGATTAAATGACACTGAGCAGCGGAGGCCAGCAGCTGAGTGGATTGAATGACAACGAGCAGCAGCAGAGTGGATTAAATGACACAAGCAGCGGAGGCCAACAGCTGAGTGGATTAAATGACGCAGAGCAGCAGTTGAGTGGATTAAATGACACAGAGCAGCAGCTGAGTGGATTAAATGACACTGAGCAGCAGCTGAGTGGATTAAATGACACTGACCAGCAGCTGAGTGGATTAAATGACACTGAGCAGCAGCTGAGTGGATTAAATGACACTGAGCAGCAGCTGAGTGGATTAAATGACACTGACCAGCAGCTGAGTGGATTAAATGACACAGAGCAGCAGGTGAGTGGATTAAATGACACAGAGCAGCAGAGGCCAGCAGCTGATTGGATTAAATGACACAGAGCAGCAGAGGCCAGCAGCAGAGTGGATTAAATGACACAGAGCAGTAGAGGCCAAAAACTGAGTGGATTAAATGACACAGAGCAGCAGAGGCCAAAAACTGAGTGGATTAAATGACACTGAGCAGCAACTGAGTGGATTAAATGACACAGAGCAGCAGCTGAGTGGATTAAATGACACAGAGCAGCAGCAGAGTGGATTAAATGACACTGAGCAGCAGTTTAGTGGATTAAATGACACTGAGCAGCAGTTTAGTGGATTAAATGACACAGAGCAGCAGTTGAGTGGATTAAATGACACTGAGCAGCAGAGGCCAAAAACTGAGTGGATTAAATGACAACGAGCAGCAGAGGCCAAAAACTGAGTGGATTAAATGACACTGAGCAGCAGCTGAGTGGATTAAATGACACAGAGCAGCAGCAGAGTGGATTAAATGACACAGAGCAGCAGCTGAGTGGATTAAATGACACTGAGCAGCAGAGGCCAGCAGCTGAGTGGATTAAATGACACTGAGCAGCAGAGGCCAGCAGCTGAGTGGATTAAATGACACTGAGCAGCGGAGGCCAGCAGCTGAATGGATTAAATGACACTGGAGCAGCGGAGGCCAGCAGCTGAGTGGATTAAATGACACTGGAGCAGCGGAGGCCAGCAGTAGAGTGGATTAAACGACAACGAGCAGCAGTAGAGTTGATTAAATGACAACGAGCAGCAGCTGAGTGGATTAAATGACACTGAGCAGCAGCTGAGTGGATGAAAGGACACTGAGCAGCAGCAGAGTGGATTAAATGACACTGAGCAGCAGAGGCCAGCAGCTGAGTGGATTAAATGACACTGAGCAGCAGCTGAGTGGATTAAAGGACACTGAGCAGCAGCTGAGTGGATTAAATGATACAGAGCAGCAGAGGCCAGCAGCTGAGTGGATAAAATGACGCAGAGCAGCAGAGGCCAGCAGCAGAGAGGATTACATGACACAGAGCAGCAGCTGAGTGGATTAAATGACAACGAGCAGCAGCAGAGTGGATTAAATGACACAAGCAGCGGAGGCCAACAGCTGAGTGGATTAAATGACAACGAGCAGCAGCAGAGTGGATTAAATGACACAAGCAGCGGAGGCCAACAGCTGAGTGGATTAAATGACGCAGAGCAGCAGTTGAGTGGATTAAATGACACTGAGCAGCAGCTGAGTGGATTAAATGACACTGACCAGCAGCTGAGTGGATTAAATGACACTGAGCAGCAGCTGAGTGGATTAAATGACACTGACCAGCAGCTGAGTGGATTAAATGACACAGAGCAGCAGGTGAGTGGATTAAATGACACAGAGCAGCAGAGGCCAGCAGCTGATTGGATTAAATGACACAGAGCAGCAGAGGCCAGCAGCTGAGTGGATTAAATGACACTGAGCAGCAGAGGCCAGCAGCTGAGTGGATTAAATGACACTGAGCAGCGGAGGCCAGCAGCTGTGTGGATTAAATGACACAGAGCAGCAGCTGAGTGTATTAAATGACACAGAGCAGCAGCTGATTGGATTAAATGACACAGAGCAGTAGAGGCCAAAAACTGAGTGGATTAAATGACACAGAGCAGCAGAGGCCAGCAGCTGATTGGATTAAATGACACAGAGCAGCAGAGGCCAGCAGCAGAGTGGATTAAATGACACAGAGCAGCAGAGGCCAAAAACTGAGTGGATTAAATGACACAGAGCAGCAGAGGCCAGCAGCTGATTGGATTAAATGACACAGAGCAGCAGCTGAGTGGATTAAATAACACTGAGCAGCAACTGAGTGGATTAAATGACACAGAGCAGCAGCTGAGTGGATTAAATGACACAGAGCAGCAGCAGAGTGGATTAAATGACACTGAGCAGCAGTTTAGTGGATTAAATGACACTGAGCAGCAGTTTAGTGGATTAAATGACACAGAGCAGCAGTTGAGTGGATTAAATGACACTGAGCAGCAGAGGCCAAAAACTGAGTGGATTAAATGACAACGAGCAGCAGAGGCCAAAAACTGAGTGGATTAAATGACACTGAGCAGCAGCTGAGTGGATTAAATGACACAGAGCAGCAGCAGAGTGGATTAAATGACACAGAGCAGCACCTGAGTGGATTAAATGACACAGAGCAGCAGAGGCCAGCAGCTGAGTGGATTAAATGACACTGAGCAGCGGAGGCCAGCAGCTGAGTGGATTAAATGACACTGGAGCAGCGGAGGCCAGCAGCTGATTGGATTAAATGACACTGGAGCAGCGGAGGCCAGCAGCTGAGTGGATTAAATGACACTGAGCAGCAGCTGAGTGGATTGAATGACACAGAGCAGCAGTGGCCAGCAGTAGAGTGGATTAAACGACAACGAGCAGCAGCAGAGTGGATTAAATGACACCGAGCAGCAGCAGAGGCCAGCAGCTGAGTGGATTAAATGATACAGAGCAGCAGAGGCCAGCAGCTGAGTGGATTTAATGACACAAAGCAGCAGAGGCCAGCAGTTGAGTGGATTAAATGACACAGAGCAGCAGCAGAGTGGATTAAATGACACAGAGCAGCAGAGGCCAGCAGCTGAGTGGATTAAATGACACAGAGCAGCAGCAGAGTGGATTAAATGACACAGAGCAGCAGCTGAGTGGATTAAATGACACAGAGCAGCAGCAGAGTGGATTAAATGACACAGAGCAGCAGCTGAGTGGATTAAATGACACTGAGCAGCAGAGGCCAGCAGCTGAGTGGATTAAATGACACTGAGCAGCAGAGGCCAGCAGCTGAGTGGATTAAATGACGCAGAGCAGCAGAGGCCAGCAGCTGAGTGGATAAAATGACGCAGAGCAGCAGCAGAGTGGATTACATGACACAGAGCAGCAGCTGAGTGGATTAAATGACACTGAGCAGCGGAGGCCAGCAGCTGAGTGGATTAAATGACACAGAGCAGCAGGTGAGTGGATTAAATGACACTGAGCAGCAGCTGAGTGGATTAAATGACACTGAGCAGCAGCTGAGTGGATTAAATGACACTGAGCAGCAGTAGAGTGGATTAAACGACAACGAGCAGCAGCAGAGTGGATTAAATTACACAGAGCAGCAGCAGAGGCCAGCAGCTGAGTGGATTAAATGATACAGAGCAGCGGAGGCCAGCAGCAGAGTGGATTAAATGACACCGCGCAGCAGAGGCCAGCAGCTGAGTGGATTAAATGACACAGAGCAGCAGCAGAGTGGATTAAATGACACAGAGCAGCAGTGGCCAGCAGTAGAGTGGATTAAACGACAACGAGCAGCAGCAGAGTGGATTAAATTACACAGAGCAGCAGTTGCCAGCATTAGAGTGGATTAAATGACAACGAGCAGCAGCAGAGTGGATTAAATGACACCGAGCAGCAGCAGAGTGGATTAAATGACACAGAGCAGCAGCTGAGTGGATTAAATGACACAGAGCAGCAGAGGCCAGCAGCTGAGTGGATTAAATGACACTGAGAAGCAGAGGCCAGCAGTAGAGTGGATTAAATGACACTGAGAAGAAGAGGCCAGCAGCTGAGTGGATTAAATGACACTGAGAAGCAGAGGCCAGCAGTAGAGTGGATTAAATGACAACGAGCAGCAGCAGAGTGGATTAAATGACACTGAGCAGCAGCTGAGTGGATTAAATGACACTGAGCAGCAGCTGAGTGGATTAAAGGACACTGAGCAGCAGAGGCCAGCAGCTGAGTGGATTAAATGACACTGAGCAGCAGCTGAGTGGATTAAAGGACACTGAGCAGCAGAGGCCAGCAGCTGAGTGGATAAAATGACGCAGAGCAGCAGAGGCCAGCAGCAGAGTGGATTACATGACACAGAGCAGCAGCTGAGTGGATTAAATGACACTGAGCAGCGGAGGCCAGCAGCTGAGTGGATTGAATGACAACGAGCAGCAGCAGAGTGGATTAAATGACACAAGCAGCGGAGGCCAACAGCTGAGTGGATTAAATGACGCAGAGCAGCAGTTGAGTGGATTAAATGACACAGAGCAGCAGCTGAGTGGATTAAATGACACTGAGCAGCAGCTGAGTGGATTAAATGACACTGAGCAGCAGCTGAGTGGATTAAATGACACTGAGCAGCAGCTGAGTGGATTAAATGACACTGAGCAGCAGCTGAGTGGATTAAATGACACTGAGCAGCAGCTGAGTGGATTAAATGACACTGACCAGCAGCTGAGTGGATTAAATGACACAGAGCAGCAGGTGAGTGGATTAAATGACACAGAGCAGCAGAGGCCAGCAGCTGATTGGATTAAATGACACAGAGCAGCAGCTGATTGGATTAAATGACACAGAGCAGCAGAGGCCAGCAGCAGAGTGGATTAAATGACACTGAGCAGCAGAGGCCAGCAGCTGAGTGGATTAAATGACACTGAGCAGCGGAGGCCAGCAGCTGAGTGGATTAAATGACACAGAGCAGCAGCTGATTGGATTAAATGACACAGAGCAGTAGAGGCCAAAAACTGAGTGGATTAAATGACAACGAGCAGCAGAGGCCAAAAACTGAGTGGATTAAATGACACTGAGCAGCAGCTGAGTGGATTAAATGACACAGAGCAGCAGCAGAGTGGATTAAATGACACAGAGCAGCAGCTGAGTGGATTAAATGACACTGAGCAGCAGAGGCCAGCAGCTGAGTGGATTAAATGACACTGAGCAGCAGAGGCCAGCAGCTGAGTGGATTAAATGACACTGAGCAGCGGAGGCCAGAAGCTGAATGGATTAAATGACACTGGAGCAGCGGAGGCCAGCAGCTGAGTGGATTAAATGACACTGGAGCAGCGGAGGCCAGCAGCTGAGTGGATTAAATGACACTGAGCAGCAGCTGAGTGGATTGAATGACACAGAGCAGCAGTGGCCAGCAGTAGAGTGGATTAAACGACAACGAGCAGCAGCAGAGTGGATTAAATTACACAGAGCAGCAGTGGCCAGCAGTAGAGTGGATTAAATGACAACGAGCAGCAGCAGAGTGGATTAAATGACACCGAACAGCAGCAGAGGCCAGCAGCTGAGTGGATTAAATGATACAGAGCAGCGGAGGCCAGCAGCAGAGTGGATTAAATGACACCGAGCAGCAGCAGAGGCCAGCAGCTGAGTGGATTTAATGACACAAAGCAGCAGAGGCCAGCAGCTGAGTGGATTAAATGACACAGAGCAGCAGCAGAGTGGATTAAATGACACAGAGCAGCAGAGGCCAGCAGCTGAGTGGATTAAATGACACTGAGCAGCAGAGGCCAGCAGCTGAGTGGATTAAATGACACTGAGAAGCAGAGGCCAGCAGTAGAGTGGATTAAATGACAACGAGCAGCAGCAGAGTGGATTACATGACACTGAGCAGCAGCTGAGTGGATTAAATGACACTGAGCAGTTGCAGAGTGGATTAAATGTCACTGAGCAGCAGAGGCCAGCAGCTGAGTGGATTAAATGACACTGAGCAGCAGAGGCCAGCAGCTGAGTGGATTAAATGACACTGAGCAGCAGCAGAGTGGATTACATGACACAGAGCAGCAGCTGAGTGGATTAAATGACACTGAGCAGCGGAGGCCAGCAGCTGAGTGGATTGAATGACAACGAGCAGCAGCACAGTGGATTAAATGACACTGAGCAGCGGAGGCCAGCAGCTGAGTGGATTGAATGACAACGAGCAGCAGCAGAGTGGATTAAATGACACAGAGCAGCAGTTGAGTGGATTAAATGACACTGAGCAGCAGAGGCCAAAAACTGAGTGGATTAAATGACAACGAGCAGCAGAGGCCAAAAACTGAGTGGATTAAATGACACTGAGCAGCAGCTGAGTGGATTAAATGACACAGAGCAGCAGCAGAGTGGATTAAATGACACAGAGCAGCAGCTGAGTGGATTAAATGACACAGAGCAGCAGAGGCCAGCAGCTGAGTGGATTAAATGACACTGAGCAGCGGAGGCCAGCAGCTGAGTGGATTAAATGACACTGGAGCAGCGGAGGCCAGCAGCTGAGTGGATTAAATGACACTGGAGCAGCGGAGGCCAGCAGCTGAGTGGATTAAATGACACTGAGCAGCAGCTGAGTGGATTGAATGACACAGAGCAGCAGTGGCCAGCAGTAGAGTGGATTAAACGACAACGAGCAGCAGCAGAGTGGATTAAATGACACCGAGCAGCAGCAGAGGCCAGCAGCTGAGTGGATTAAATGATACAGAGCAGCAGAGGCCAGCAGCTGAGTGGATTTAATGACACAAAGCAGCAGAGGCCAGCAGTTGAGTGGATTAAATGACACAGAGCAGCAGCAGAGTGGATTAAATGACACAGAGCAGCAGAGGCCAGCAGCTGAGTGGATTAAATGACACAGAGCAGCAGCAGAGTGGATTAAATGACACAGAGCAGCAGCTGAGTGGATTAAATGACACAGAGCAGCAGCAGAGTGGATTAAATGACACAGAGCAGCAGCTGAGTGGATTAAATGACACTGAGCAGCAGAGGCCAGCAGCTGAGTGGATTAAATGACACTGAGCAGCAGAGGCCAGCAGCTGAGTGGATTAAATGACGCAGAGCAGCAGAGGCCAGCAGCTGAGTGGATAAAATGACGCAGAGCAGCAGCAGAGTGGATTACATGACACAGAGCAGCAGCTGAGTGGATTAAATGACACTGAGCAGCGGAGGCCAGCAGCTGAGTGGATTAAATGACACAGAGCAGCAGGTGAGTGGATTAAATGACACTGAGCAGCAGCTGAGTGGATTAAATGACACTGACCAGCAGCTGAGTGGATTAAATGACACTGGAGCAGCGGAGGCCAGCAGCTGAGTGGATTAAATGACACTGAGCAGCAGCTGAGTGGATTAAATGACACTGAGCAGCAGTAGAGTGGATTAAACGACAACGAGCAGCAGCAGAGTGGATTAAATTACACAGAGCAGCAGCAGAGGCCAGCAGCTGAGTGGATTAAATGATACAGAGCAGCGGAGGCCAGCAGCAGAGTGGATTAAATGACACCGCGCAGCAGAGGCCAGCAGCTGAGTGGATTAAATGACACAAAGCAGCAGAGGCCAGCAGCTGAGTGGATTAAATGACACAGAGCAGCAGCAGAGTGGATTAAATGACACAGAGCAGCAGTGGCCAGCAGTAGAGTGGATTAAACGACAACGAGCAGCAGCAGAGTGGATTAAATTACACAGAGCAGCAGTTGCCAGCATTAGAGTGGATTAAATGACAACGAGCAGCAGCAGAGTGGATTAAATGACACCGAGCAGCAGCAGAGTGGATTAAATGACACAGAGCAGCAGCTGAGTGGATTAAATGACACAGAGCAGCAGAGGCCAGCAGCTGAGTGGATTAAATGACACTGAGAAGCAGAGGCCAGCAGTAGAGTGGATTAAATGACACTGAGAAGAAGAGGCCAGCAGCTGAGTGGATTAAATGACACTGAGAAGCAGAGGCCAGCAGTAGAGTGGATTAAATGACAACGAGCAGCAGCAGAGTGGATTAAATGACACTGAGCAGCAGCTGAGTGGATTAAATGACACTGAGCAGCAGCTGAGTGGATTAAAGGACACTGAGCAGCAGAGGCCAGCAGCTGAGTGGATAAAATGACGCAGAGCAGCAGAGGCCAGCAGCAGAGTGGATTACATGACACAGAGCAGCAGCTGAGTGGATTAAATGACACTGAGCAGCGGAGGCCAGCAGCTGAGTGGATTGAATGACAACGAGCAGCAGCAGAGTGGATTAAATGACACAAGCAGCGGAGGCCAACAGCTGAGTGGATTAAATGACGCAGAGCAGCAGTTGAGTGGATTAAATGACACAGAGCAGCAGCTGAGTGGATTAAATGACACTGAGCAGCAGCTGAGTGGATTAAATGACACTGAGCAGCAGCTGAGTGGATTAAATGACACTGAGCAGCAGCTGAGTGGATTAAATGACACTGAGCAGCAGCTGAGTGGATTAAATGACACTGAGCAGCAGCTGAGTGGATTAAATGACACTGACCAGCAGCTGAGTGGATTAAATGACACAGAGCAGCAGGTGAGTGGATTAAATGACACAGAGCAGCAGAGGCCAGCAGCTGATTGGATTAAATGACACAGAGCAGCAGCTGATTGGATTAAATGACACAGAGCAGCAGAGGCCAGCAGCAGAGTGGATTAAATGACACTGAGCAGCAGAGGCCAGCAGCTGAGTGGATTAAATGACACTGAGCAGCGGATGCCAGCAGCTGAGTGGATTAAATGACACAGAGCAGCAGCTGATTGGATTAAATGACACAGAGCAGTAGAGGCCAAAAACTGAGTGGATTAAATGACAACGAGCAGCAGAGGCCAAAAACTGAGTGGATTAAATGACACTGAGCAGCAGCTGAGTGGATTAAATGACACAGAGCAGCAGCAGAGTGGATTAAATGACACAGAGCAGCAGCTGAGTGGATTAAATGACACTGAGCAGCAGAGGCCAGCAGCTGAGTGGATTAAATGACACTGAGCAGCAGAGGCCAGCAGCTGAGTGGATTAAATGACACTGAGCAGCGGAGGCCAGAAGCTGAATGGATTAAATGACACTGGAGCAGCGGAGGCCAGCAGCTGAGTGGATTAAATGACACTGAGCAGCAGCTGAGTGGATTGAATGACACAGAGCAGCAGTGGCCAGCAGTAGAGTGGATTAAACGACAACGAGCAGCAGCAGAGTGGATTAAATTACACAGAGCAGCAGTGGCCAGCAGTAGAGTGGATTAAATGACAACGAGCAGCAGCAGAGTGGATTAAATGACACCGAACAGCAGCAGAGGCCAGCAGCTGAGTGGATTAAATGATACAGAGCAGCGGAGGCCAGCAGCAGAGTGGATTAAATGACACCGAGCAGCAGCAGAGGCCAGCAGCTGAGTGGATTTAATGACACAAAGCAGCAGAGGCCAGCAGCTGAGTGGATTAAATGACACAGAGCAGCAGCAGAGTGGATTAAATGACACAGAGCAGCAGAGGCCAGCAGCTGAGTGGATTAAATGACACTGAGCAGCAGAGGCCAGCAGCTGAGTGGATTAAATGACACTGAGAAGCAGAGGCCAGCAGTAGAGTGGATTAAATGACAACGAGCAGCAGCAGAGTGGATTACATGACACTGAGCAGCAGCTGAGTGGATTAAATGACACTGAGCAGCAGCAGAGTGGATTAAATGTCACTGAGCAGCAGAGGCCAGCAGCTGAGTGGATTAAATGACACTGAGCAGCAGAGGCCAGCAGCTGAGTGGATTAAATGACACTGAGCAGCAGCAGAGTGGATTACATGACACAGAGCAGCAGCTGAGTGGATTAAATGACACTGAGCAGCGGAGGCCAGCAGCTGAGTGGATTGAATGACAACGAGCAGCAGCACAGTGGATTAAATGACACTGAGCAGCGGAGGCCAGCAGCTGAGTGGATTGAATGACAACGAGCAGCAGCAGAGTGGATTAAATGACACAGAGCAGCAGGTGAGTGGATTAAATGACACTGAGCAGCAGCTGAGTGGATTAAATGACACTGACCAGCATCTGAGTGGATTAAATGACACTGAGCAGCAGCTGAGTGGATTAAATGACACTGAGCAGCAGCTGAGTGGATTAAATGACACTGAGCAGCAGCTGAGTGGATTAAATGACACTGAGCAGCAGCTGAGTGGATTAAATGACACTGACCAGCAGCTGAGTGGATTAAATGACACAGAGCAGCAGGTGAGTGGATTAAATGACACAGAGCAGCAGCTGAGTGGATTAAATGACATTGAGCAGCAGCTGATAGGATTAAATGACACTGAGCAGCAGAGGCCAGCAGCTGAGTGGATTAAATGACACAGAGCAGCAGCAGAGTGGATTAAATGACACAGAGCAGCAGCTGAGTGGATTAAATGACACAGAGCAGCAGCTGAGTGGATTAAATGACACTGAGCAGCAGAGGCCAGCAGCTGAGTGGATTAAATGACACAGAGCAGCAGGTGAGTGGATTAAATGACACAGAGAAGCAGAGGCCAGCAGCTGATTGGATTAAATGACACAGAGCAGCAGGTGAGTGGATTAAATGACACAGAGCAGCAGAGGCCAGCAGCTGATTGGATTAAATGACACAGAGCAGCAGAGGCCAGCAGCTGAGTGGATTAAATGACACTGAGCAGCGGAGGCCAGCAGCTGAGTGGATTAAATGACACAGAGCAGCAGCTGAGTGGATTAAATGACACAGAGCAGCAGCTGATTGGATTAAATGACACAGAGCAGTAGAGGCCAAAAACTGAGTGGATTAAATGACACAGAGCAGCAGAGGCCAGCAGCTGATTGGATTAAATGACACAGAGCAGCAGAGGCCAGCAGCAGAGTGGATTAAATGACACAGAGCAGCAGAGGCCAAAAACTGAGTGGATTAAATGACACTGAGCAGCAGCTGAGTGGATTAAAGGACACTGAGCAGCAGAGGCCAGCAGCTGAGTGGATAAAATGACGCAGAGCAGCAGAGGCCAGCAGCAGAGTGGATTACATGACACAGAGCAGCAGCTGAGTGGATTGAATGACAACGAGCAGCAGCAGAGTGGATTAAATGACACAAGCAGCGGAGGCCAACAGTTGAGTGGATTAAATGACGCAGAGCAGCAGTTGAGTGGATTAAATGACACAGAGCAGCAGCTGAGTGGATTAAATGACACTGAGCAGCAGCTGAGTGGATTAAATGACACTGACCAGCAGCTGAGTGGATTAAATGACACTGAGCAGCAGCTGAGTGGATTAAATGACACTGAGCAGCAGCTGAGTGGATTAAATGACACTGAGCAGCAGCTGAGTGGATTAAATGACACTGACCAGCAGCTGAGTGGATTAAATGACACAGAGCAGCAGGTGAGTGGATTAAATGACACAGAGCAGCAGAGGCCAGCAGCTGATTGGATTAAATGACACAGAGCAGCAGAGGCCAGCAGCAGAGTGGATTAAATGACACTGAGCAGCAGAGGCCAGCAGCTGAGTGGATTAAATGACACTGAGCAGTGGAGGCCAGCAGCTGAGTGGATTAAATGACACAGAGCAGCAGCTGAGTGGATTAAATGACACAGAGCAGTAGAGGCCAAAAACTGAGTGGATTAAATGACACAGAGCAGCAGAGGCCAGCAGCTGATTGGATTAAATGACACAGAGCAGCAGAGGCCAGCAGCTGATTGGATTAAATGACACTGAGCAGCAGAGGCCAGCAGCAGAGTGGATTAAATGACACAGAGCAGTAGAGGCCAAAAACTGAGTGGATTAAATGACACAGAGCAGCAGAGGCCAGCAGCTGATTGGATTAAATGACACAGAGCAGCAGCTGAGTGGATTAAATAACACTGAGCAGCAACTGAGTGGATTAAATGACACAGAGCAGCAGCTGAGTGGATTAAATGACACAGAGCAGCAGCAGAGTAGATTAAATGACACTGAGCAGCAGTTTAGTGGATTAAATGACACTGAGCAGCAGTTTAGTGGATTAAATTACACAGAGCAGCAGTTGAGTGGATTAAATGACACTGAGCAGCAGAGGCCAAAAACTGAGTGGATTAAATGACACTGAGCAGCAGCTGAGTGGATTAAATGACACAGAGCAGCAGCAGAGTGGATTAAATGACACAGAGCAGCAGCTGAGTGGATTAAATGACACTGAGCAGCAGAGGCCAGCAGCTGAGTGGATTAAATGACACTGAGCAGCAGCTGAGTGGATTAAATGACACAGAGCAGCAGCAGAGTGGATTAAATGACACAGAGCAGCAGAGGCCAGCAGCTGAGTGGATTAAATGACACTGAGCAGCAGAGGCCAGCAGCTGAGTGGATTAAATGACACTGAGCAGCAGAGGCCAGCAGCTGAATGGATTAAATGACACTGGAGCAGCGGAGGCCAGCAGCTGAGTGGATTGAATGACACAGAGCAGCAGTGGCCAGCAGTAGAGTGGATTAAACGACAACGAGCAGCAGCAGAGTGGATTAAATTACACAGAGCAGCAGTGGCCAGCAGTAGAGTGGATTAAATGACAACGAGCAGCAGCAGAGGCCAGCAGCTGAGTGGATTAAATGATACAGAGCAGCGGAGGCCAACAGCAGAGTGGATTAAATGACACCGAGCAGCAGCAGAGGCCAGCAGCTGAGTGGATTAAATGATACAGAGCAGCAGAGGCCAGCAGCTGAGTGGATTTAATGACACAAAGCAGCAGAGGCCAGCAGCTGAGTGGATTAAATGACACAGAGCAGCAGCAGAGTGGATTAAATGACACAGAGCAGCAGAGGCCAGCAGCTGAGTGGATTAAATGACACTGAGAAGCAGAGGCCAGCAGTAGAGTGGATTAAATGACAACGAGCAGCAGCAGAGTGGATTACATGACACAGAGCAGCAGCAGAGTGGATTAAATGACACAGAGCAGCAGCTGAGTGGATTAAATGACACTGAGCAGCAGCAGAGTGGATTAAATGACACTGAGCAGCAGAGGCCAGCAGCTGAGTGGATTAAATGACACTGAGCAGCAGAGGCCAGCAGCTGAGTGGATAAAATGACGCAGAGCAGCAGCAGAGTGGATTACATGACACAGAGCAGCAGCTGAGTGGATTAAATGACACTGAGCAGCGGAGGCCAGCAGCTGAGTGGATTGAATGACAACGAGCAGCAGCACAGTGGATTAAATGACACTGAGCAGCAGGTGAGTGGATTAAATGACACTGAGCAGCAGCTGAGTGGATTAAATGACACTGACCAGCAGCTGAGTGGATTAAATGACACTGAGCAGCACCTGAGTGGATTAAATGACACTGAGCAGCAGCTGAGTGGATTAAATGACACTGAGCAGCAGCTGAGTGGATTAAATGACACTGAGCAGCAGCTGAGTGGATTAAATGACACTGACCAGCAGCTGATAGGATTAAATGACACTGAGCAGCAGAGGCCAGCAGCTGAGTGGATTAAATGACACAGAGCAGCAGCAGAGTGGATTAAATGACACAGAGCAGCAGCTGAGTGGATTAAATGACACTGAGCAGCAGCTGAGTGGATTAAATGACACAGAGCAGCAGCTGAGTGGATTAAATGACACTGAGCAGCAGAGGCCAGCAGCTGAGTGGATTAAATGACACTGAGCAGCAGAGGCCAGCAGCTGATTGGATTAAATGACACAGAGCAGTAGACGCCAAAAACTGAGTGGATTAAATGACACAGAGCAGCAGAGGCCAGCAGCTGATTGGATTAAATGACACAGAGCAGCAGAGGCCAGCAGCTGAGTGGATTAAATAACACTGAGCAGCGGAGGCCAGCAGCTGAGTGGATTAAATAACACTGAGCAGCGGAGGCCAGCAGCTGAGTGGATTAAATGATACAGAGCAGCGGAGGCCAGCAGCTGAGTGGATTAAATGACACAGAGCAGCAGCAGAGTAGATTAAATGACACAGAGCAGCAACTGAGTGGATTAAATGACACAGAGCAGCGGAGGCCAGCAACTGAGTGGATTAAATGATACAGAGCAGCGGAGGCCAGCAGCTGAGTGGATTAAATGACACAGAGCAGCAGCAGAGTAGATTAAATGACACTGAGCAGCGGTTTAGTGGATTAAATGACACTGAGCAGCAGTTTAGTGGATTAAATGACACTGAGCAGCAGCTGAGTGGATTAAATGACACAGAGCAGCAGCTGAGTGGATTAAATGACACCGAGCAGCAGAGGCCAGCAGCTGAGTGGATTAAATGACACTGAGCAGCAGAGGCCAGCAGCTGAGTGGATTAAATGACACTGAGCAGCAGAGGCCAAAAACTGAGTGGATTAAATGACATCGAGCAGCGGAGGCCAGCAGCTGAGTGGATTAAATGACACTGAGCAGCGGAGGCCAGCAGCTGAGTGGATTAAATGACACTGAGCAGCAGAGGCCAGCAGCAGAGTGGATTAAATGACACTGAGCAGCAGTGGCCAGCAGTAGAGTGGATTAAACGACAACGAGCAGCAGCAGAGTGGATTAAATGACACAGAGCAGCAGTGGCCAGCAGTAGAGTGGATTAAACGACAACGAGCAGCAGCAGAGTGGATTAAATGACACTGAGCAGCAGCTGAGTGGATTGAATGACACTGAGCAGCAGAGGCCAGCAGCAGAGTGGATTAAATGACACTGAGCAGCAGTGGCCAGCAGTAGAGTGGATTAAATGACAACGAGCAGCAGCAGAGTGGATTAAATGACACTGAGCAGCAGAGGCCAGCAGCTGAGTGGATTAAATGACACTGAGCAGCAGAGGCCAAAAACTGAGTGGATTAAATGACAACGAGCAGCAGAGGCCAAAAACTGAGTGGATTAACTGACACTGAGCAGCAGAGGCCAGTAGCTGAGTGGATTAAATGACACTGAGCAGCAGCAGAGTGGATTAAATGACACAGAGCAGCAGCTGAGTGGATTAAATGACACAGAGCAGCAGAGGCCAGCAGCTGAGTTGATTAAATGACACTGAGCAGCGGAGGCCAGCAGCTGAGTGGATTAAATGACACTGAGCAGCAGCTGAGTGGATTAAATGACACTGAGCAGCGGAGGCCAGCAGCTGAGTGGATTAAATGACACTGAGCAGCAGCAGAGTGGATTAAATGACACTGAGCAGCAGCTGAGTGGATTAAATGACACAGAGCAGCAGAGGCCAGCAGCTGAGTGGATTAAATGACACTGAGCAGCAGCAGAGTGGATTAAATGACACTGAGCAGCAGCTGAGTGGATTAAATGACACCGAGCAGCGGAGGCCAGCAGCTGAGTGGATTAAATGACACTGAGCAGCGGAGGCCAGCATTAGAGTGGATTAAATGACAACGAGCAGCAGCAGAGTGGATTAAATGACATTGAGCAGCAGCTGAGTGGATTAAATGACACTGAGCAGCAGTGGCCAGCATTAGAGTGGATTAAATGACAACGAGCAGCAGCAGAGTGGATTAAATGACACTGAGCAGCAGCTGAGTGGATTAAATGACACTGAGCAGCAGTGGCCAGCAGTAGAGTGGATTAAATGACAACGAGCAGCAGCAGAGTGGATTAAATGACACTGAGCAGCAGCTGAGTGGATTAAATGACACTGACCAGCAGCTGAGTGGATTAAATGACACTGAGCAGCAGCTGAGTGGATTAAATGACACAGAGCAGCAGAGGCCAGTAGCTGAGTGGATTGAATGACAACGAGCAGCAGAGGCCAGCAGCTGAGTGGATTGAATGACAACGAGCAGCAGCTGAGTGGATTAAATGACACTGAGAAGCAGAGGCCAGCAGCTGAGTGGATTAAATGACACTGAGCAGCAGAGGCCAGCAGCTGAGTGGATTGAATGACAACGAGCAGCAGCTGAGTGGATTAAATGACACTGAGCAGCAGAGGCCAGCAGCTGAGTGGATTAAATGACACTGAGCAGCGGAGGCCAGCAACTGAGTGGATTAAATGACACTGAGCAGCAGAGGCCAGCAGCTGATTGGATTAAATGACACAGAGCAGCAGAGGCCAGCAGCAGAGTGGATTAAATGACACAGAGCAGCAGAGGCCAGCAGCTGAGTGGATTAAATAACACTGAGCAGCGGAGGCCAGCAGCTGAGTGGATTAAATAACACTGAGCAGCGGAGGCCAGCAGCTGATTGGGTTAAATGACACAGAGCAGCAACTGAGTGGATTAAATGACACAGAGCAGCGGAGGCCAGCAGCTGAGTGGATTAAATGACACAGAGCAGCAGCAGAGTAGATTAAATGACACTGAGCAGCAGTTTAGTGGATTAAATGACACTGAGCAGCAGTTTAGTGGATTAAATGACACTGAGCAGCAGCTGAGTGGATTAAATGACACAGAGCAGCAGCTGAGTGGATTAAATGACACCGATCAGCAGAGGCCAAAAACTGAGTGGATTAAATGACAACGAGCAGCAGAGGCCAAAAACTGAGTGGATTAACTGACACTGAGCAGCAGAGGCCAGTAGCTGAGTGGATTAAATGACACTGAGCAGCAGCTGAGTGGATTAAATGACACAGAGCAGCAGCAGAGTGGATTAAATGACACAGAGCAGCAGCTGAGTGGATTAAATGACACAGAGCAGCAGAGGCCAGCAGCTGAGTGGATTAAATGACACTGAGCAGCGGAGTTCAGCAGCTGAGTGGATTAAATGACACTGAGCAGCAGCTGAGTGGATTAAATGACACTGAGCAGCGGAGGCCAGCAGCTGAGTGGATTAAATGACACTGAGCAGCAGCAGAGTGGATTAAATGACACTGAGCAGCAGCTGAGTGGATTAAATGACACAGAGCAGCAGAGGCCAGCAGCTGAGTGGATTAAATGACACCGAGCAGCGGAGGCCAGCAGCTGAGTGGATTAAATGACACTGAGCAGCAGAGGCCAGCAGCTGAGTGGATTAAATGACACTGAGCAGCGGAGGCCAGCAGCTGAGTGGATTAAATGACAACGAGCAGCAGCTGAGTGGATTAAATGACACTGAGCAGCAGCTGAGTGGATTAAATGACACTGAGCAGCAGCTGAGTTGATTAAATGACACTGAGCAGCAGCTGAGTGGATTAAATGACACTGAGCAGCAGCTGAGTGGATTAAATGACACTGAGCAGCAGCTGAGTTGATTAAATGACACTGAGCAGCAGCTGAGTGGATTAAATGACACAGAGCAGCAGGTGAGTGGATTAAATGACACAGAGCAGCAGCTGATAGGATTAAATGACACTGAGCAGCAGAGGCCAGCAGCTGAGTGGATTAAATGACACTGAGCAGCGGAGGCCAGCAGCTGAGTGGATTAAATGACACAGAGAAGCAGCAGAGTGGATTAAATGACACAGAGCAGCAGCTGAGTGGATTAAATGACACTGAGCAGCAGCTGAGTGGATTAAATGACACAGAGCAGCAGCTGAGTGGATTAAATGACACAGAGCAGCAGAGGCCAGCAGCTGATTGGATTGAATGACACAGAGCAGCAGAGGCCAGCAGCAGAGTGGATTAAATAACACTGAGCAGCGGAGGCCAGCAGCTGATTGGATTAAATGACACTGAGAAGCAGAGGCCAGCAGCTGATTGGATTAAATGACACAGAGCAGCAGAGGCCAGCAGCAGAGTGGATTAAATAACACTGAGCAGCGGAGGCCAGCAGCTGAGTGGATTAAATGATACAGAGCAGCGGAGGCCAGCAGCTGAGTGGATTAAATGATACAGAGCAGCGGAGGCCAGCAGCTGAGTGGATTAAATGACACAGAGCAGCAGCAGAGTAGATTAAATGACACAGAGCATCGGAGGCCAGCAACTGAGTGGATTAAATGATACAGAGCAGCAGAGGCCAGCAGCTGAGTGGATTAAATGACACAGAGCAGCAGCAGAGTAGATTAAATGACACTGAGCAGCAGTTTAGTGGATTAAATGACACTGAGCAGCAGCTGAGTGGATTAAATGACACAGAGCAGCAGCTGAGTGGATTAAATGACACTGAGCAGCAGCAGAGTGGATTAAATGACACTGAGCAGCAGCTGAGTGGATTAAATGACATTGAGCAGCAGAGGCCAGCAGCTGAGTGGATTAAATGACACTGAGCAGCAGAGACCAAAAACTGAGTGGATTAAATGACAACGAGCAGCAGAGGCCAAAAACTGAGTGGATTAACTGACACTGAGCAGCAGAGGCCAGCAGCCGAGTGGATAAAATGACACTGAGCAGCAGAGGCCAGCAGCTGAGTGGATTAAATGACACAAAGCAGCAGAGGCCAGCAGCTGAGTGGATTACATGACACTGAGCAGCAGCTGAGTGGATTAAATGACACTGAGCAGCAGCTGAGTGGATTAAATGACACTGAGCAGCAGCTGAGTGGATTAAATGACACAGACCAGCAGCTGAGTGGATTGAATGACAACGAGCAACAGAGGCCAGCAGCTGAGTGGATTGAATGACAACGAGCAACAGCTGAGTGGATTAAATGACACTGAGCAGCAGCTGAGTGGATTGAATGACAACGAGCAGCAGCTGAGTGGATTAAATGACACTGAGCAGCAGAGGCCAGCAGCTGATTGGAATAAATGACACAGAGCAGTAGAGGCCAAAAACTGAGTGGATTAATTGACACTGAGCAGCGGAGGCCAGCAGCTGAGTGGATTAAATGACACAGAGCAGCAGCAGAGTAGATTAAATGACACTGAGCAGCAGTTTAGTGGATTAAATGACACTGAGCAGCAGTTTAGTGGATTAAATGACACTGAGCAGCAGCTGAGTGGATTAAATGACACAGAGCAGCAGCTGAGTGGATTAAATGACACCGAGCAGCAGAGGCCAGCAGCTGATTGGATTAAATGACACTGAGCAGCAGAGGCCAGCAGCTGAGTGGATTAAATGACACTGAGCAGCAGAGGCCAGCAGCTGAGTGGATTAAATGACACTGAGCAGCGGAGGCCAGCAGCTGAGTGGATTAAATGACACAGAGCAGCAGCTGAGTGGATTAAATGACACAGAGCAGCAGCTGATTGGATTAAATGACACAGAGCAGTAGAGGCCAAAAACTGAGTGGATTAAATGACACAGAGCAGCAGAGGCCAGCAGCTGATTGGATTAAATGACACAGAGCAGCAGAGGCCAGCAGCAGAGTGGATTAAATGACACAGAGCAGCAGAGGCCAGCAGCTGAGTGGATTAAATAACACTGAGCAGCGGAGGCCAGCAGCTGAGTGGGTTAAATGACACAGAGCAGCAACTGAGTGGATTAAATGACACAGAGCAGCGGAGGCCAGCAGCTGAGTGGATTAAATGACACAGAGCAGCAGCAGAGTAGATTAAATGACACTGAGCAGCAGTTTAGTGGATTAAATGACACTGAGCAGCAGTTTAGTGGATTAAATGACACTGAGCAGCAGCTGAGTGGATTAAATGACACAGAGCAGCAGCTGAGTGGATTAAATGACACCGATCAGCAGAGGCCAGCAGCTGAGTGGATTAAATGACACTGAGCAGCAGAGGCCAGCAGCTGAGTGGATTAAATGACACTGAGCAGCAGAGGCCAAAAACTGAGTGGATTAAATGACAACGAGCAGCAGAGGCCAAAAACTGAGTGGATTAACTGACACTGAGCAGCAGAGGCCAGTAGCTGAGTGGATTAAATGACACTGAGCAGCAGCAGAGTGGATTAAATGACACAGAGCAGCAGCTGAGTGGATTAAATGACACAGAGCAGCAGAGGCCAGCAGCTGAGTGGATTAAATGACACTGAGCAGCGGAGGCCAGCAGCTGAGTGGATTAAATGACACTGAGCAGCAGCTGAGTGGATTAAATGACACTGAGCAGCGGAGGCCAGCAGCTGAGTGGATTAAATGACACTGAGCAGCAGCAGAGTGGATTAAATGACACTGAGCAGCAGCTGAGTGGATTAAATGACACAGAGCAGCAGAGGCCAGCAGCTGAGTGGATTAAATGACACCGAGCAGCGGAGGCCAGCAGCTGAGTGGATTAAATGACACTGAGCAGCGGAGGCCAGCATTAGAGTGGATTAAATGACAACGAGCAGCAGCAGAGTGGATTAAATGACATTGAGCAGCAGCTGAGTGGATTAAATGACACTGAGCAGCAGTGGCCAGCATTAGAGTGGATTAAATGACAACGAGCAGCAGCAGAGTGGATTAAATGACACTGAGCAGCAGCTGAGTGGATTAAATGACACTGAGCAGCAGTGGCCAGCAGTAGAGTGGATTAAATGACAACGAGCAGCAGCAGAGTGGATTAAATGACACTGAGCAGCAGCTGAGTGGATTAAATGACACTGAGCAGCAGCTGAGTGGATTAAATGACACTGACCAGCAGCTGAGTGGATTAAATGACACTGAGCAGCAGCTGAGTGGATTAAATGACAGAGAGCAGCAGAGGCCAGTAGCTGAGTGGATTGAATGACAACGAGCAGCAGCTGAGTGGATTAAATGACACTGAGCAGCAGAGGCCAGCAGCTGAGTGGATTGAATGACAACGAGCAGCAGCTGAGTGGATTAAATGACACTGAGCAGCAGAGGCCAGCAGCTGAGTGGATTAAATGACACTGAGCAGCGGAGGCCAGCAACTGAGTGGATTAAATGACACTGAGCAGCAGAGGCCAGCAGCAGAGTGGATTAAATGACACAGAGCAGCAGAGGCCAGCAGCTGAGTGGATTAAATAACACTGAGCAGCGGAGGCCAGCAGCTGAGTGGATTAAATAACACTGAGCAGCGGAGGCCAGCAGCTGAGTGGGTTAAATGACACAGAGCAGCAACTGAGTGGATTAAATGACACAGAGCAGCGGAGGCCAGCAGCTGAGTGGATTAAATGACACAGAGCAGCAGCAGAGTAGATTAAATGACACTGAGCAGCAGTTTAGTGGATTAAATGACACTGAGCAGCAGTTTAGTGGATTAAATGACACTGAGCAGCAGCTGAGTGGATTAAATGACACAGAGCAGCAGCTGAGTGGATTAAATGACACCGATCAGCAGAGGCCAGCAGCTGAGTGGATTAAATGACACTGAGCAGCAGAGGCCAGCAGCTGAGTGGATTAAATGACACTGAGCAGCAGAGGCCAAAAACTGAGTGGATTAAATGACAACGAGCAGCAGAGGCCAAAAACTAAGTGGATTAACTGACACTGAGCAGCAGAGGCCAGTAGCTGAGTGGATTAAATGACACTGAGCAGCAGCTGAGTGGATTAAATGACACAGAGCAGCAGCAGAGTGGATTAAATGACACAGAGCAGCAGCTGAGTGGATTAAATGACACAGAGCAGCAGAGGCCAGCAGCTGAGTGGATTAAATGACACTGAGCAGCGGAGTTCAGCAGCTGAGTGGATTAAATGACACTGAGCAGCAGCTGAGTGGATTAAATGACACTGAGCAGCGGAGGCCAGCAGCTGAGTGGATTAAATGACACTGAGCAGCAGCAGAGTGGATTAAATGACACTGAGCAGCAGCTGAGTGGATTAAATGACACAGAGCAGCAGAGGCCAGCAGCTGAGTGGATTAAATGACACCGAGCAGCGGAGGCCAGCAGCTGAGTGGATTAAATGACACTGAGCAGCAGAGGCCAGCAGCTGAGTGGATTAAATGACACTGAGCAGCGGAGGCCAGCAGCTGAGTGGATTAAATGACAACGAGCAGCAGCAGAGTGGATTAAATGACATTGAGCAGCAGCTGAGTGGATTAAATGACACTGAGCAGCAGCTGAGTGGATTAAATGACACTGAGCAGCAGCTGAGTTGATTAAATGACACTGAGCAGCAGCTGAGTGGATTAAATGACACTGAGCAGCAGCTGAGTGGATTAAATGACACTGAGCAGCAGCTGAGTTGATTAAATGACACTGAGCAGCAGCTGAGTTGATTAAATGCCACAGAGCAGCAGGTGAGTGGATTAAATGACACAGAGCAGCAGCTGATAGGATTAAATGACACTGAGCAGCAGAGGCCAGCAGCTGAGTGGATTAAATGACACTGAGCAGCGGAGGCCAGCAGCTGAGTGGATTAAATGACACAGAGAAGCAGCAGAGTGGATTAAATGACACAGAGCAGCAGCTGAGTGGATTAAATGACACTGAGCAGCAGCTGAGTGGATTAAATGACACAGAGCAGCAGCTGAGTGGATTAAATGACACAGAGCAGCAGAGGCCAGCAGCTGATTGGATTGAATGACACAGAGCAGCAGAGGCCAGCAGCAGAGTGGATTAAATAACACTGAGCAGCGGAGGCCAGCAGCTGATTGGATTAAATGACACTGAGAAGCAGAGGCCAGCAGCTGATTGGATTAAATGACACAGAGCAGCAGAGGCCAGCAGCAGAGTGGATTAAATAACACTGAGCAGCGGAGGCCAGCAGCTGAGTGGATTAAATAACACTGAGCAGCGGAGGCCAGCAGCTGAGTGGATTAAATGATACAGAGCAGCGGAGGCCAGCAGCTGAGTGGATTAAATGATACAGAGCAGCGGAGGCCAGCAGCTGAGTGGATTAAATGACACAGAGCAGCAGCAGAGTAGATTAAATGACACAGAGCATCGGAGGCCAGCAACTGAGTGGATTAAATGATACAGAGCAGCAGAGGCCAGCAGCTGAGTGGATTAAATGACACAGAGCAGCAGTTTAGTGGATTAAATGACACTGAGCAGCAGCTGAGTGGATTAAATGACACAGAGCAGCAGCTGAGTGGATTAAATGACACTGAGCAGCAGCAGAGTGGATTAAATGACACTGAGCAGCAGCTGAGTGGATTAAATGACACTGAGCAGCAGAGGCCAGCAGCTGAGTGGATTAAATGACACTGAGCAGCAGAGACCAAAAACTGAGTGGATTAAATGACAACGAGCAGCAGAGGCCAAAAACTGAGTGGATTAACTGACACTGAGCAGCAGAGGCCAGCAGCAGAGTGGATTAAATGACACTGAGCAGCGGAGGCCAGCAGCCGAGTGGACAAAATGACACTGAGCAGCAGAGGCCAGCAGCAGAGTGGATTAAATGACACTGAGCAGCGAAGGCCAGCAGCTGAGTGGATTAAATGACACAAAGCAGCAGAGGCAAGCAGCTGAGTGGATTACATGACACTGAGCAGCAGCTGAGTGGATTAAATGACACTGAGCAGCAGCTGAGTGGATTAAATGACACTGAGCAGCAGCTGAGTGGATTAAATGACACAGACCAGCAGCTGAGTGGATTGAATGACAACGAGCAACAGAGGCCAGCAGCTGAGTGGATTGAATGACACTGAGCAGCAGCTGAGTGGATTGAATGACAACGAGCAGCAGAGGCCAGCAGCTGAGTGGATTGAATGACACTGAGCAACAGCTGAGTGGATGAAATGACACTGAGCAGCAGCTGAGTGGATTGAATGACAACGAGCAGCAGCTGAGTGGATTAAATGACACTGAGCAGCAGAGGCCAGCAGCTGAGTGGATTAAATGACACAGACCAGCAGCTGAGTGGATTGAATGACAACGAGCAACAGAGGCCAGCAGCTGAGTGGATTGAATGACAACGAGCAACAGCTGAGTGGATTAAATGACACTGAGCAGCAGCTGAGTGGATTGAATGACAACGAGCAGCAGCAGAGTAGATTAAATGACACTGAGCAGCAGTTTAGTGGATTAAATGACACTGAGCAGCAGCTGAGTGGATTAAATGACACTGAGCAGCAGTTTAGTGGATTAAATGACACTGAGCAGCAGTTTAGTGGATTAAATGACACTGAGCAGCAGCTGAGTGGATTAAATGACACAGAGCAGCAGCTGAGTGGATTAAATGACACCGAGCAGCAGAGGCCAGCAGCTGATTGGATTAAATGACACTGAGCAGCAGAGGCCAGCAGCTGAGTGGATTAAATGACACTGAGCAGCAGAGGCCAGCAGCTGAGTGGATTAAATGACACTGAGCAGCGGAGGCCAGCAGCTGAGTGGATTAAATGACACAGAGCAGCAGCTGAGTGGATTAAATGACACAGAGCAGCAGCTGATTGGATTAAATGACACAGAGCAGTAGAGGCCAAAAACTGAGTGGATTAAATGACACAGAGCAGCAGAGGCCAGCAGCTGATTGGATTAAATGACACAGAGCAGCAGCTGAGTGGATTAAATAACACTGAGCAGCAACTGAGTGGATTAAATGACACAGAGCAGCAGCTGAGTGGATTAAATGACACAGAGCAGCAGCAGAGTAGATTAAATGACACTGAGCAGCAGTTTAGTGGATTAAATGACACTGAGCAGCAGTTTAGTGGATTAAATGACACAGAGCAGCAGTTGAGTGGATTAAATGACACAGAGCAGCAGCAGAGTGGATTAAATGACACAGAGCAGCAGCTGAGTGGATTAAATGACACAGAGCAGCAGAGGCCAAAAACTGAGTGGATTAAATGACAACGAGCAGCAGAGGCCAAAAACTGAGTGGATTAAATGACACTGAGCAGCAGCTGAGTGGATTAAATGACACAGAGCAGCAGCAGAGTGGATTAAATGACACAGAGCAGCAGCTGAGTGGATTAAATGACACTGAGCAGCAGAGGCCAGCAGCTGAGTGGATTAAATGACACTGAGCAGCAGAGGCCAGCAGCTGAGTGGATTAAATGACACTGAGCAGCGGAGGCCAGCAGCTGAGTGGATTAAATGACACTGGAGCAGCGGAGGCCAGCAGCTGAGTGGATTAAATGACACTGGAGCAGCGGAGGCCAGCAGCTGAGTGGATTAAATGACACTGAGCAGCAGCTGAGTGGATTGAATGACACAGAGCAGCAGTGGCCAGCAGTAGAGTGGATTAAACGACAACGAGCAGCAGCAGAGTGGATTAAATGACACCGAGCAGCAGCAGAGGCCAGCAGCTGAGTGGATTAAATGATACAGAGCAGCAGAGGCCAGCAGCTGAGTTGATTTAATGACACAAAGCAGCAGAGGCCAGCAGTTGAGTGGATTAAATGACACAGAGCAGCAGCAGAGTGGATTAAATGACACAGAGCAGCAGAGGCCAGCAGCTGAGTGGATTAAATGATACAGAGCAGCAGAGGCCAGCAGCTGAGTTGATTTAATGACACAAAGCAGCAGAGGCCAGCAGTTGAGTGGATTAAATGACACTGAGCAGCAGCTGAGTGGATTAAATGACACAGAGCAGCAGCAGAGTGGATTAAATGACACAGAGCAGCAGCTGAGTGGATTAAATGACACAGAGCAGCAGCAGAGTGGATTAAATGACACAGAGCAGCAGCTGAGTGGATTAAATGACACAGAGCAGCAGCTGAGTGGATTAAATGACACTGAGCAGCAGAGGCCAGCAGCTGAGTGGATTAAATGACACTGAGCAGCAGAGGCCAGCAGCTGAGTGGATTAAATGACGCAGAGCAGCAGAGGCCAGCAGCTGAGTGGATAAAATGACGCAGAGCAGCAGCAGAGTGGATTACATGACACAGAGCAGCAGCTGAGTGGATTAAATGACACTGAGCAGCGGAGGCCAGCAGCTGAGTGGATTAAATGACACTGAGCAGCAGAGGCCAGCAGCTGAGTGGATTAAATGACGCAGAGCAGCAGAGGCCAGCAGCTGAGTGGATTAAATGACACTGAGCAGCAGAGGCCAGCAGCTGAGTGGATTAAATGACGCAGAGCAGCAGAGGCCAGCAGCTGAGTGGATTAAATGACACAGAGCAGCAGGTGAGTGGATTAAATGACACTGAGCAGCAGCTGAGTGGATTAAATGACACTGACCAGCAGCTGAGTGGATTAAATGACACTGGAGCAGCGGAGGCCAGCAGCTGAGTGGATTAAATGACACTGAGCAGCAGCTGAGTGGATTGAATGACACAGAGCAGCAGTGGCCAGCAGTAGAGTGGATTAAACGACAACGAGCAGCAGCAGAGTGGATTAAATTACACAGAGCAGCAGTGGCCAGCATTAGAGTGGATTAAATGACAACGAGCAGCAGCAGAGTGGATTAAATGACACCGAGCAGCAGCAGAGGCCAGCAGCTGAGTGGATTAAATGATACAGAGCAGCGGAGGCCAGCAGCTGAGTGGATTAAATGACACCGAGCAGCAGCAGAGGCCAGCAGCAGAGTGGATTAAATGACACCGCGCAGCAGAGGCCAGCAGCTGAGTGGATTAAATGACACAAAGCAGCAGAGGCCAGCAGCTGAGTGGATTAAATGACACAGAGCAGCAGCAGAGTGGATTAAATGACACAGAGCAGCAGTGGCCAGCAGTAGAGTGGATTAAACGACAACGAGCAGCAGCAGAGTGGATTAAATTACACAGAGCAGCAGTTGCCAGCATTAGAGTGGATTAAATGACAACGAGCAGCAGCAGAGTGGATTAAATGACACCGAGCAGCAGCAGAGTGGATTAAATTACACAGAGCAGCAGTTGCCAGCATTAGAGTGGATTAAATGACAACGAGCAGCAGCAGAGTGGATTAAATGACACCGAGCAGCAGCAGAGTGGATTAAATGACACAGAGCAGCAGAGGCCAGCAGCTGAGTGGATTAAATGACACTGAGAAGCAGAGGCCAGCAGCTGAGTGGATTAAATGACACTGAGAAGCAGAGGCCAGCAGTAGAGTGGATTAAATGACACAGAGCAGCAGAGGCCAGCAGCTGAGTGGATTAAATGACACTGAGAAGCAGAGGCCAGCAGTAGAGTGGATTAAATGACACTGAGAAGCA